>NC_141259.1:10671950-11353200 GCF_054856555.1 Leptonotus elevatus
TGTTAAATGGAACGATCCGCAATAATAATAAAAAAAAAACCAACAACAATCTGAGGCTGAGTATACAACAAACCGTCCAAGTTATGGACTCTTGGATTGTGATGTCAAAAAACCCTAGCGTTGTTTCAAAATGGCCTCCATGATTTACAGCCACCGCGCTAGTAAAGGGCCGGGCAGTGTTGACAGCTCCACTTGACGGCTTCCCGTTTGCACTGTTTTAATGGCGGCGTGCGTGCGTGGCGCGCAAGGCCGCCATCACGCCGAGGAGCTTATGCGGCGCTCCCGCCGCGCTTGCTCGGACGCCATGCGTAAAGCCCCCGTGCTTTTATTATTTTTTTTCTAACAGCCCGGGCTGCTACTTTCCAGCCCTTTTACACTTTTAATGTGACGTTTCAGTTCATGCAAAGTAGAGGGGCGGAGTCATGCGGAAAATACAACGGGAAGGGAAATCTCCTGACACCGACCCGGGAGTCCTCTTTTTGAAGGCGCATTCCGCAGGTCACAGTGCAGACGCCACGCGGTTGCCATGTTTCATCTCGGCAACATTTGTGTGGGCAGCTCAGACGCCCCCTCGGGCCAAAAGGAGTCTCGGCGCTAGAGATTTCTCCGGTTCGGCTTAGCAAAGGCCGGCGACTCCTTTTTGGCTCCGGCGCTTCACGTGACGTCATCAAGGCTCGCCTCCTGATTTGGAAACAAGCCAATCCACGTGCAAATTCACAGGTGCGTGCTATTTGGGGGTTGACTCAGATGGAAAAGTTCCTCAAATGTATAATGCAATTAAATGCGATCAATATATCCATCCATCCGTCTTCTTGTCTCGTTGTTCACAGTTCTGCCTCATATACATTAGGGGTGTTAGAAAAAAAATCGATTCGGCAATATATTGCGATTATTACGAATCGATTCAATATGCGGCTGAATCGATTTTTAAACAATTTTTTTATGGAAATATTCAACAAAACGTCTTACTTTGGGTTAGGATTCACACATTAAGCACGGAAGAATGTTTCCAAGAATGTTTGCTAAATGCAGTGGCTCAGTTATAAGCCTGAATTTTCAGATAAATAAATATATTTTCATACAAATCTTACAGCGTGCATGTACAAGTTTACTGATTTGTATTTTTTTTAAATGTGAGTTAAAAAAAATCGCAATAATCAATTTATAGATTTGTATCGAGATTAATCTGTATCGCAGTGAATCGTGATACGAATCGAATCGCCAGGTGTTAAGCAATTCACACCCCTAATATACGTGTTTTACAAGAAAATTTACCTATAGTTAGCAACTGTGGCTGAAAAAGCAAAGTGTGAAGAGTCTCTGTCCCCTTAAAACTTTGTTTCACAACAAAGTAGTATTTCCGGGTTTTTTTTAACACTAACGGATAGAGAAGCAAAACCATGCCGTGTTTTTTATTTTTTTTTAACTGCTATGCATGTCTCCTTTGTTTGACATTTACACAGTGCCTTGGATTTGTGTCATTATCGGCCTACTGTACTGACACCTGATTTTATGCCCTGTAAAACAGCCGGAGACCGCGACACGGTGCACTTTTGCTGTAATGTAGCGGAGCAGAGTTTAACAGGAGAGGCGGGAATATAATACGCCAGCGTTGGCACGATGTGAGCAGTGGCACATCTGAGAAGCCATTAAAAGTCATTGTACTCGATCCCGAAGGGTGACAATTGTGAGCGCAAATCAGGTGATCAGACGATGGAGATGAAGAGCAAGAAGAATTACGGTCAAAAAGTAGACAAAAGTGACATTTCTGCAGAAATTGCGCGGGAATGCTGGAAGTTGAGTTGAATGCTTATGAAGGAAATTGAAAGGTTAATTATGTGAAAATGACAAAGTATTAATTGTAGTTGAAAGATAAATAAATACAAATAACACCTAAACTGCAATTTGTCGAAGATATATAACTTAGAAGGTGTGAATTTCTGAAGCAAGTTTGAACGGTGTAAAACGGAAATATCATGTGAGAGTTGTTTCTCAGCAAAAAAAAAAGTGAGGAGAATAACAAACACCCAAAAAAAAATATGGACAAAATCTCTTGTCTTTTTTTTTTTTTTTTTTTTTTTTTTTAAATCTCTTGTCTTTTGCCTGCAGACGACAGTCAAGTTCTCTGCCACTCAAAAATCCTACAACCCGTCTTAACGACAACATGGAAGCAAAGCGGCTACGCTAAAGCTGAGATTTGATTCCGCCTTTTCCAAAGTACATTGGCTCGGTGGTCTCGGCGGTCTCGGCGGACGTGCGAGGGGCCTGTGAGAAAAGCGTCCGGGGTCATGTGGAACACATGGCCGCCGCAAACACAAAGCGTCCTCTTCAAACCCCGCGTGGGAACGACGGGACTGCGCGCATGGCCGCCGCGCACTGGCCCTTTACGCTTCGCACATGTAGGTAAACAATCCCGCCTTGTCTGCGGGCCGGGGCCTTTCGCCCTTTCAACATGGCTGCAGAACATGTGTTGCGGTCAGAGTGGCGGCAAAGGTCGGGCCGGTGAGCTATGCTTTGAACACTTCAAAGGTGCGGGACGGGACTGGAGCTTTTAAGTTTTATGGCAGGTGTAAGCAGGGGTTGCTGACCAGCCCCGGGGTGGTCCGCTCCCCCGGGCCGCAGGAGGCTGCCGTCGGTGGGTAGCGTGCCAGAACGGAGACCCCGCCAGCAAAAAAAAAAAATGGGGCTGACCACAAGGCCTCCTGTGCAGCAGGGGGCCACATTTGGAGTCTTGCATGTGAGCGGGAGCGGACCGGACACTTCAAGGGTCTCCGGTTTCAGCGGACCTCAGCAGGGGAAGGTCTGTGGAACTGCATCAGGCCCATTTGGAAACAGATACATCGGCCGAGGAGACGGGGAGAAATCCGATGGCCGGAGCGCGGAGCCACCGGGACGCCGCACTCTCAACCCCCCCCCCCCCCCCCCGACAGAGCACAAGCAGACCTTCAAGCAAGTTCAAAGGAGCTGATGGCGTCAATTGCGATTGTCTTAGCATCTTCGGCACGATGCGTGACGCTTCAAAGGGGTCTCATGAATCGTCTTCTGCGACTCAACCAGTTCACGCAACCGATGCCCAAAGAAAAAGCACAGACTGACAATCTGGCAAAATCGGAGCATTTTTAAGCCACTGCTGATCAAAGTAAGCAATGGCCCCGATTATCGGACGTCTGAACGATTATCCGATGTTCCCTTTCTGATCTGGTCAGAGAACAGTCAAGCCGACAATCGTAAATGTTAAACCTGTTCAATATTTATGATTGCAAGTCCTTTTTGTGTGTGCGGTCAACACAGAGTTGTGATTGTGGCATGAAACGGAATGACAGCCAATTAGGAAGCTCGCACGTTGGCAACATGCTGCCGGGAAGTCTTGCTTCGCGGTTATGTCTTTCATTTGGAAAATAAAAATAAAATAGAGTCTGAGATATAATTGGGATAAACACAGCTTTTGGTTTTGTGATGGGGCAAAGTGAGGTGAGACGGGTTCGCACATCTGCCTCCAGTTCTGAGGTTAGAACCGTGTGCCCTGCGATTGACAGGCGTATTTCGTCTCTCACCCAAAGTCAGCCGGGATAGCCAAGTACGGTAAACGTTCTCGAAAATGCACGGTTACTTTCTTCCGCGTCTTGACTGCATCATTACTTGGCATCCATGTTGCTCAACAAAGCTCCAAACACGCACCGTCGGTTGCACTTTAAGTGCACCGCGGCGTGAACATTCAAAATGGAAACAAAAGCGGCATAATAGCTCCTCTGGCGACGGAGTCGTTTAAATGGATCATTTCCAAAGCCTCTCAATATCCATAATTATGCGTGCCAGGTACTCGGAAGGTGCGGCGCCTTCCGCTTGATGATCCCGGAACGACAGCTCCCGTGACAGGCCGCCGCGTAGAAGAGGGAATCCATTACAAGCGCAGGTGTGCGCTTCCCAGATGGCTGGAGGTTCTGCAGGCGGGTGGGGGACGAAGTGGTCTTAATGACACCGCAGCAGAAAAAGTTGGATCGTTGCTGTCATGATTTTTATTTGTATTTTTTTTACCGAGCAGCACGCCATGGCTCGGAATTCAAGAGGTTTGTAAAAAAAACAACAACAACCAAAAAACTGATGTTATGAAAATTATATGGCGATTTCCTGAAGCACGACTACACTTTAAAAACTGTTGGGTCAAAAATAACCCACATTTGGTCAAAAAGGTAACCGACCCAAATGCTTGGGTTAATCATTTAAACCAAAAAGTTGGGTAAAATGAAAAACAGAACCCCCCCCGAAAGGGTTTTGACCCAACTCAACTTTTTGATTTACATGCATAACCCAAAAAGTAGGGTTGGTCAAAAAAAAAAAATAGGTGTTTTAGTGGGTTACTCATTCGACCCACTTTATTTTTTATTTATTTTTTTACAAAATAAATAAGTAACCCAAAAATTGGGTCGATCACCTCAAAATGGCTTGTTTTGTGGGTTATTCATTTGAACCAAAATGTTGGATCGGTCCCTTTTTGACCCACTTTGTTTTTTGTTTTACCCAATTTTTTTTGTTTTTCATGCACAACCGAAAACGTTGTGTCAGTCCCCCAAAAATATATATTTTGTTTTAAAAAAAAGTTTGGTGTTTGGTCGGTTATTCATACAAACCAATTTTTTTGTTGAAATAAACAAACCAAAACGTTGGGTTGGTCCCTTTTTGACCCTATTTGGGTTATTTTTTACCCACATTTTTGTTTCTCAAGCACAACCAAAAAAATTTTTTTTAAAAGGGTTGTTTGGTGGATTATTCATGTGAACCAACTCTTTGGTTTAAATAAATAAACCGAAACATTGGGTCGGTCCGTTTTTGACCCAATTTGGGTTATTTTTGGACCCAACTGTTTTTAGAGTGTACTCCTTGCAAAAAGTTGAGTTACCTTCCGGGATCCAGCAATCCTAAAACAAGTGGTTCAGAAAATGCATTGATGCATTCTGGTTCCGGTCCCTACGACGACAGGTGACCAACCTAATCCAGTGCAGTCCCCGGGTTCTAAATCCTATAATTGACTGGAGAGACCAGTCTTGTGGTGTCGTCCGCCGTTGGTCCTTGCCTTGCTTTTCTCGTGCACTGACAAACATGCAGCAAGAAGCATTTACAGTCTGCACAAGCCACCAGTGCCGACATTGCAAATAGCGCAAGCGTCGCGCCGAGGCTAGCGCACCTCTCGCCGCCTCGCTATTAATTCAGTCTTGTTTTAAGTGGAACATTTTGCACCGCGGAGCCCAAAAAATTATCCCTCCAGAATGTTTAACTTCTCTCCATGTTACTGTTTCCGCCGAGCTCCCGGCGAGGCATGATTAAAAGTGCATTACCTGGGCCGGGCGATTCCCTGAATGAGCTATGCTAAATTGCTTCTTTTCTCTACCTGGTGATTAATTGAACTTGCAGGGCCACATTTCAGCGCGCTTTTGTTTTCCCGTCCGCGCTCATCCGCCGTTTATTCCAGACACGTTTCTAACATCTCTCCGGGAAGTCCAATTAAGGATTTACATTGTGACAGAATTTTTCACTTTAATTACCATACGTTGAGTGCGCCTTTGACGAATTTCCTTATTTATCAAACAACACGGAAGAACGGAATTCATCAAGCGAATGTAATTGCGTCGGCTTTTGTCTCGAGGAAACATTCGGATGATGATGAACAGCCGAGAGTCGTCTTCAGCGGTAGAACTGACTGATGTTTGGAGCTCGCGAGTGGACGCTTTTAGCTTGATGCAGCCGAGACGTCAATTGGAACCAACACGCGACGTGATCCCGTTTCGAGCGCCTATCGACTAATTACTTTGCTTAAAAAGACATCACGTCAGATTTCACCGACGGGGAAAATGCCTGCAAAAAAAGCAACAAACTTGAACGTTTGTCAGGGGGGGGAAATATGAAATGAATCTTTGTCCTTTTAGTGGTTGCTATGATCGAAGGTAGTGCAGTTGAACCCTTAACAGTAAGACTTTGTTTTGACTGGTAACTTATTATTCATTAAGTGGAGGGCCTTTGAAGAATACGGGAGATTGTTGCTGCATATTTTTCTGGGATCACATTGTTATTAAATGATGTAGGAAAGAGTGACCGATGCAGATTTTAAGATTTTTTTTCTTCTGCATATTTTTAAAAACTTTTTATGCACAATTATGTGTTCAATGTTCTTAACTCATTCACTCCCAGCCATTTTCACAGAAGCAACCCCCTTCGCTCCCGGCTGTTTTACTGGATTTTGACTGATTTTGCAAGGCCCACAGAATTTGTATCTGTTTCCGTTTTGCAGCAGTTAGCATTAGAATATAGCTATGTTGAATTATTATTCACAAACACTGGGGAAAAGAGCTTGTTGCAAAATGGCCCTGGTTGCTCTCTTATACTCTGCTTACTTCAGCTCAAAGGCTCCATATTAAAGCCTTCTGTACGCTTTACCATAAAAATAAAAAATAAATATATATATAAAACACGTATAAATACGTTTTTGGGACCATGGCAATGTTTACAATAAAAAATTTTGTATAATTTTTTGGGAGCAATGCTACCTCATATCACATAAATGTCCAGTATGTAAAATATATAAAAGTGGCACTATTTGAATTTACCACTGAATTTGATCCGACTGCCTTAACAGTCATTTTATGCATCTTCAAACTGACATTTTCATGCGGGGTTTTCACCTCGTCTGCACGTTAGTGCCAATAAACGTCCGCTGGCCCTGAACAAATGCTAATTTTTTTCCACTTCTTACGGCTCTGCGGGCTGACAGCGACATCACGACCCATGCAGATACTCCGTGAATAATCATCTCATTTCCAGAAAGGAGTTGAATAAATAAGACGGGAAAAGCGAGGCGACCCTTTGCCTGGCAACGACGCCGACGGTACTTTGAAGTGGCATTCCCGCTTAATGCCCAATTTTCTTGTGCCACATCCTTAGCGTGACCCTGCAAATATCCTCCGGGCCTCTTCATTAGTCCAGCAGGCCCGCGTGCTAAGGCCCCCCCCACCCCCCACTCCATTTGGCCCGGCAGGTCTTTTTCTCCTCCCCAAGTGGGAATCATAACAGCGAAACCTGGAAGGCTCGCAGAGGCGGGCGGGTTTGATGCGTTTATGTAACACAAATCTCTCCTTTTTTCCTCACTGGCTTGTTTTATGACTCGGATCTGGTCATGGCCTGGTGGCGTCATCTCTCTTTTTTTTTTGACCACTTGCTGCTCCAATTGACCTGCAAGCAGAGCTGATGAGAGTGACGAGCGACCCCCGCAGGGGATCAACATCAGGGGTAGCCATGCGAGGGCGGGCGGAGCAGGCCACAGGATGCTTCCAACCTTACGATATCACTGTCCATGCTTGGCACATTTTCATTTGTCAGCCTTTTTTGGGGGGCGAGATTGCATTTTTTTTAATTGCTCATCTTACTGGATGTGGAAACAACTTACAATCTTAGACTTGTGTGAGCAGGAAGTAGAAGAAGATTGGTTGTAGGTCAGGACTTGGGACTACCCATAAGAGGAGTAAAAAGAAAAGGTTACTGATGAAAAAGTATTTGTGATGAACATTCTCCCTCAGGATTTCCAAATGAAAAGCAGAATTCATGGTTCCGTCAACCACAGCAAGTCGTCCAGGTCCTGAAGTGCTGAAGCAGCCCCAGGCCGTCATACTACCACTGTTGGTATTTTTCTGAAAAGCTGTTACCTTTTACTCCAAATGTAACACCTTCCAATAAAATGTGTCACATCAGTCCATATAATTCACCACAGTAGATGGTTGGGGAAAAACAGAAAGACGGGTAGATATAGTTAAACGAGTAGCTAATCGATGGATTGCCCCTTGTAGTTTATACTGACTTGTTTTTATAAATGATTGTTGCTACACCCTTTCCGGTAGACTCCGCGCTGAAAACCTCATCAGCTCTCACCGAGAGACGCATCCAAGTCTTAAAAGCGGGACGCTCTCCCTCCGAGTGGACGTCAAATGTCGTTGCGAGAACCGCCCCCCCCCCCCCTCAAAGCCCACCATCCCCTCCCCTTCACTCACTTTCACAGCGTCCCACCTTGCAGGTTGCCGTCTGCTCTGTAATTAGCACCGTTTCCACGGCGACCGGGGCAGAGTAATGTAGAGATAATGAGGTAACATACAAACCAGGTGGAGAATGTGGACAGAGCTGTCGAAAGAAAAAATATATAATAATAATAATAAGCGCTTGACCTTAAGATTGGCTCAGGAGAGGCGGTGGTGTTAAAGAAGTACGAACTGGTGTCCACTTATGAGCACAGCTGTAGGTGAGGAACTCAGAAAGTAGGTCGGTTGGTAAGAAAGTAATAGTCAGCAGATATAGAAAGTCTACACACCCCTGTTCAAATCCAAGATTTTTGTGAAAAATGATTATCAAAACTTTTTTCTAGAATCATTGTGACCTATAAACTGCACAACTAAACTAATAAAAAAATATTTTCAACAGAGAATGAAAGAATATCGATGTATTTTTCTTCTCTGATGAAACTAAAGTTTTATAGCCATAATAGCAAAAAAGCGTGTTTGGTGCAAACAAAACACTGCTCGAGACAAGGTGGAAGGAATTAGGAATAGCACAAAACGTTCAGGCCGACGAGACCATCGATCCATTGTCGGCATGATGCTCTATTTAAGGGTCAGTAGGTAAGAAACTAAGTATGCAAGTAGGAGCAAGGTAGGTACGAAGGTGGTTGGTGAAGCGATGGATAGGTAAGTCAAAAGAAATGTCTCTGGAGACAGCAGTGGCCCAATATGGGCGGGAGACGATACATTTAAGGGGTACGGAAGTTATTTAGGGTTGTTGTTGCGACACATCCTTCTTGTTTTTGTTTTTTGCCCAAAACAAAACTTGGCTTCCCATTGGTTCTCAAGCGTTTGATCTTCATTGACTCCTGACATTTACGACATTTAAGCTTCAGATTGAAGTCGTCCCTGATTTAGTTTTAGCGGATCTTCAAACTCATCTCCGGGGATGATCGATTCGTGTTGATCAAGCGGACGTTTTCTGTGCGGAGAGACCCCTGCAGATTTACGGGGGTCTCCGACATGGAAGGTCTACAGATGTTTGCAAGATGTTTTTTTTTTTATTCACCCCCCCCCCCCCCCACTCTCTCTCAGATTATCCCCTGTAGCAAAATCTCATTAAAGCGCAATTTACAGAGCCGCACTGATGTTGCCATCAAGCAAAATTAAAGGCATTAATTTTTCACAGACACACACACAATAAATGATGAAGGACGTTGTGGGGGGAAAAGTATTATCTTGAAATGAAGTCGCATTAAAAAAAAAAAAAGACGAGGATGGAGCAATGGGATTGGACGTGAGGGAAGATGTGCAAATGGGCCCCATTTAGTGGGAGCGTGGCGGTGCGGAGACGTGCACATTACGGGGCCTCCATGCTGGGATGGCATGAGGGACGGGGGAAATATGAAACCCCTCGTGGAGGCTATCACATGCAGCAGGATGGAGGAGGCTGAGGTGCGTGCGTGCGTGCGTGGACACTCGCAACTTCACACAAGAACAAAAGTGGGGTTAAGTTGGTTCAAAACGGGGCATGTATGAACATTTTCTGGGTAATTAATGCAGGGGTTAAGGAAGCAGGAGGCCATTTTGGGCCTAGAAGAACATACAAAAGTGAAGGTCTGGTAAATACAAGACTAGAAAAAAAAAATTCTGCCATCCATGATAACAAATTAAATGTTCCCCTAATAGGAAAAAAAAGGTTGCCTACAATTAAAATGGTGTGTTTCATAATATAGTAAATGAGATTATTTTTACACAAAAGATTCCTTAATTTAAAAGTAACAAAAAAAGTGTATTTTTATTTGCAAAATTCATCAGTTTAGGATGAATTTAGCACTCCAAACATTTCATAGTTCATTTGTTTAATTAAAATAATGTATTAACAAAATGGTCACTCAATGGGAGAGAGGTTGTCCACTCTTGAATGGTAAATGCTTGTTTTGAGTTTTTTAGCTTGAGCTGTACATAATTCTCTCTAAGAACATTTTTTTTTATTAAAAAAAAATAAAGTGTGTAGAGTAAAAGTTTGTATATAGCTAAAAAAAAAAATACATGAAACATTCAAAACATTTAATAAGTCTTTTTTTGACATATTAAATTTAATTTAAAACGGTCCTCTCCAATGGGGAAAAAGGTTGCCCACCCTTGAAATAGTACACAGAGTACATTGTTATTAAATATTAAATAAAATCACATCGAGCTCGACTAAGAAACTCATTTTAGTGCTATCAAAACATTTAATAATTCATTTGCATTATTAAGATAATTTATTTATACTTTCAATTTGTTTTCAGCATAATTCTGTTTTATTTATTTTTTTGTATTCTTTACTACTAAATACTCGTATAAAGTACATTTTCAATAGACTTATTATAGAAGCCACAAGGGGAAATTAGTTTTAAGTTCAATACATTCACAGTGATGAATTTTTAATTGCAAATATACCCCCACGCACAACTCTTTATTATTGCTTGTCATTTTAAATATTTAACGCGTGGGAACGTTCCCATATTTTGCTCATAATCATGATCATCCTTTTTCATATGATGACACTTCGAACGAAACTCCGCGCCATCGCAGATGACGGATGAAACAGAACACATTTGAATAATAACGACAATAACAAAAAAAAAAAATGAAAGAAAAAAAATCAATGGAATGCCCATTGATGACTAAATGAGGCCTTCATCTTTTATGCACAGAAGAAGAAGAAAAAAAGCGTGCAAATGGCAGGCTGAAGCTTGCAAGCGCGCAGAAGCAGCACGCGGGGCGGCTGAGGTGATTTATTCCGCAGCTCCTGCGCACCACGTAGGGGGACATTAAAAAAAGTGGAGCGTAATATTGTAGTCCGTTGATTTATGTCAGCATTTATGATTCGGAAACGCTGCGATTAACATTCAAGAGGAAGAGGAGGAAGACGAGGAGGAAGACGAAGAGGAAGACGAAGAACAACCGAGGCCCCGCGAGGCTTCCGACCGTGATGCATATATGGGAGCTTTTCAGCCACTAAAAGAACAACGTGTTATTATTATTATCATTATTATTATTATTATTATTACTGCAATAGTCAAATGCATTTTACGCAGTTTCAATTATTTTTTGAATTGTGAAATTAATAACGAATTTGTCCCAAAAAAAACAAAAACAAAAAACAAAAAAATATATATAACCCTCTTTTTTTTTAGTTTTATAGTCCCGTGCATAAATGCTAATTATAAAATAAGTAAAGTTGGATTTATTTAGCCTATATTCAAATATAATTCAAAATAACATTTTATATTCTACTTTCCTTATATTCCACAACGTTAACAAAAACGTAAAATGCTTATAGAGTATTTCATTTAAATGTAAGCATATTTTTATCAAAAGAAAGAGTTTAGGCTTATAGTGATCGATTTAATCATTTTTATATTACTTTTTAAACATTTTCACTCCAAATATTCATTATTTTAACAATTGTATGATTGTCATTTGTGTCGCACTTATACTATCAAAATCATAATAAAGTTATTTGCATGACTTTTCAAAAGAACCAATACATTCATATTCAATATGATCACCGTTTCACATTTTTTAGTATCCTGGTGCAAAGCAATGCAGCTGTTGTATATACGTCTAATTTGGTTTTAGTGGCGAAATGGATGTCTCAGCGTGCTGCGCATTAATAATCCTGAGGTGTGCGCGCGGGCGCGCGCGCGCGTGTGTGCGTAGGAGAGCTAGCCAAAGACAGAGGAGCGCTTGTTTTCGCTCTCAGCTGCGCCATCGAATCAACTAAATATCAAAGATGTTTCCACGAGTGCTGCGTTTTCTCCCTTCTTGCATCCCGTCCCACCTGCTGGCGCGGGTTAAGTTGTTTTCAATGCAGCTTCCATTGGGAGGCTGCACACGTCTGCACGCACCAAATTCCATTGTCTTTCTTTTTTTTTTTTCCTTCTTCCCATTTCCTCCCCCTCAATTCATCCTCAGATATCATGATAGGCCATCTCTTTTGCATACTAATTTTGTTAGACTTGCCTCCTGCGGTCAGTGTGACCATTAGTGGGAGCACTGTGGAATTTATTTGGATTCAATTTGAGGAGGGAGGACAAAGTGTTTAGAGTCATGTACCTTCTGGCAGTTTTTTTTTTTTTTTTTTTTTTTTTTAAAGATGAACGCGAGAGCACAATTACCCCCCCCCCCCCCCCTCCCTATAGCCTACTCCTCATATTGAGTTACCTCCGATTCCTCACTTAAGTTGCCAACACCCCTGGACAAAGTTTTTAAAGGTGAAAGGATCTATTTTAACATTCAGAAATGAGATTTGTCGAGAGGAAGAAAAAAAAAAAAAAGAAGATTTTTACTGTTGGGGATTGTAAGGGAGGCTGGGGTGTGTTTGAATGGCATGGGAGGGGAGGGGAGGGGGGGAGGAGGGAAGCCTTCAAAAGCTGCTTACCAGCAGGGGGCGGCAGCATTGCATGGGAGCGCCCCCACCCATCAACTCCCCCCTCTCCTCCTTCCGCCTCCTTGTGGACTTTTCATGCGTTATTGGCAGGTGTTTCATGGCGGAGGAATTAAGGCTGTCAACATGTCAGCCGACATCATACTTTCAATTGGTTATTATTCAGCATCTCTTTCAAATGTTGCACTCCATGTGTGACAAGATCACAGATGAGGAGGAGGAGGAAAAAGGGGGGGGGGGGCATGAAAAGTGGGCATCCCTGATCTGTTTTTTATTTTGGGAATGAGGTGCTTGGCTGGCCCATTATCAGAAGTAGAGATTGACCAATATGTTTTTTTTTCAGGGCAGAAACCGATGCCGATTATTAGTAAACAAAGAGGAGATAACCGATATTTGGAGCCGATATTATTATTTTTTCTATTCATTGTTGTAATGTCTTAAAAGCATGTTTATTGAACTTTTTTTTCTTCTGGACAATAGACATCCTTTTAAATTTCTAACAAAATGTTCAGGGAGCTCCCAAGGTTATCAGTACGTCTTAAAAAGTTAAATTGCAACTTATTTTTTTCTCCAAAATTTTAAAATACCTGTAATCTTAAACTTTCACATTGCTTTGTTTAAATGTCGAAGAAAAACACAAAAGGTTCAGAAGCTTCCTATAGGGTCAGCAGCATCTCTTATAAAGTGAACTGAAAATTTAAATACACAGTTCCCTGAGGTTAAAATGGTTTTACACTCTAAAAACAGTTGGGTCAAAAGTAACCCAATTATGGATCAAATATGGACTTTATGGGTCAATTTGATCCAACTTTCTGGTTTGTTTTATACAAAATGACCCCATTTTTTGACCCAAGTAAAGGATCTGACAAATATTTATGAGTTATTTTATGCTGAAAGACCCATTTCTTGACTCAGTTGGGTCAAAAAGACCCAAGAAGAGGATCAGTCCATTTTTGACCCATAGTTGGGTTATTTTTGACCCAACTGTTTTTATCGTGTAGATTAACTTTATCAGCCGTCAGATTAAAAAAATAAAAATAAAGACCAAAAAACCAATATTTGTCAAAATGCCCAATATCGATGGCTATTATCGGTTTAGCCCGAATCAGAAGCGCTGAGCAGCATTCAAAATCTAAAATGCATGATTTGTCCCATCAAATTGTATTCATTTATTATTTTATTCCCAATTTACTCTGCTGGAGTTGAGCTGTAATCCCCTAAAATATCATACTAAAAGTGGTGTGCTTGTTGTCAGAAGTGGATGTTTCTTCCTAGCTATACTACACTCTAAAAACAGTTGGGTCAAAATTAAATCAACTATGGGTCACTATGCGGTACTTGGGTCAATTTGAACCCAAATTTGAGTCAAGAAATGGGTCTTTTAGTGAAAAACAACTCATAAATATTGTTCAGATCCTTTACTCGGGTCAAAAGAATTGGGCCAGAAAGTTGGGTCAAATTGACCCATAAAGTGGATCGGTCCATTTCTTATCCATCATTGGGTTGCTTTTGACCCAACTGTTTTTAAGAGTGTTGGAATTAAGACAGGCCAATCTAAGAGAAGTAACACAAGGAGAGGGAGAGTTGGCAGGAAGCAGTCAAATTGCAACTAAGAACATTTGTTTAAATGATATGATAATTGATAATTGTAAACATTTGGTAGCTTGTGGCAATCTGCCCAACATTGCAGCAAAAGGACACAGACAACAGAAATGTCCACGTCAGCCAATCGTTGGTTATTAAGAATAAAACCTTCAACTGTTGCAACCCTTGTGCCAATATGAGCAGCTCATTAGAAAAGAGTGGTGCAATGAGGGGATGGGGGGGGGGGGGGGGGGCAAGGGTGGTCATTTAGAAGATGAATCACACGGCAATTTTTTAATTTCCAAGCGGTGGCCTCGCTCCAGAAGCCGGTATGGGTCGCCTTGGAATTGGACGGTGGACAGGCCAGGAGTCTGTGGTGGTCACTTAAAGATGTGATTTACGAGGGTCATTAGGAGGGGGAGCGGCGCAGGTGCGGCGTCCTGGGCACCCTCTGCCGCAAAAAGTCTGCTTCAGAAAGACAACACCTGGGGGGGTGGGTGGGGGGGCTCAGGTGGTAAAGCAGTCGACTCTCAACGCCGTTCGCGACCCAACTTCCACTTTTCTGTGTCCTTGAGGGTTAGGCCGCCAGGTAACAAATATTAGGGATAGACCGATTATCGGCTGGGCCGATTATCGGTGCCGATATTTGGCATTTTAACAAATATCGGCATCGGCCTTTTTACCAATCTGAAGGCTGAGCGGTGAATGCTTGTGAACATAGCAAATTTGGGGTTTTCATCAGAATTTGCAAGACATTCACAGACAGTTTTTACTTGTGGCAAAGACATTGCGAGCATATTCAGACAACTTTTCACTGTCTGCGAAGATCTTTTGAAACCCTTTTACGAACCCTGACGAAACCCCCAAATTAGCTACATTTGCATTCACGTGCATTGGCATTTGTTGCACAGTGAGATACAGGAACTTTTCATTTATGGATCTATTTCAATTTCTACTGTGTAAAAAATGATGCTGACACGGAACAAAAAAACAACAAAAAAGTTAAAATAAACAGAAGAAAACTTTATTTACGGTACAAAACTTGTAGTACTTGTTTCATATTTAATTTAGCTCAACACCCTGGAAGTTCCTTGCAATTTTGATTACATTTTTAAACAAAGCTGTCAATATAGTTTAAAATCAAAGGAACATTTTTATTTTTATTTTCTAATCTGTTTTACTGCAAATGAATATCGGCTTGAAATATTGGTTATCGTCCTCCTTGACTACTAATAATCGGTATCGGTATTGGCCTTGAAAAAGCCGTTTCGGTCTATCACTAACAAACATTAAGACAATCTTACTGTTTTTGTTCTGATTTTCGTCCCAAATTACGGACATCAAATACCCAACTATCTCATATCTTAAAAGGTCCTTCTAAAAGTTTGTCCTTTCAGCTAGAAACGGATTTGTCTCGATATTAGGGTTGGTAACTGGTCGCGTGTCGAGAAAGCCGACCACTCTCCAAACGTAGCCGATCAAAGAAGCCGAACAAGCAAGATGCGATAAATAAAACGAAATATGCCAAAAGAAGTACTTTCCAAAGCAAGTCTTTTCTTTTTTCTTTTTTTTCTTTCTTTCCTATAAAGAGTCTTTTCTTGATGACTTTGCCATTTTTCGACGCTCTGACCTCTGGTCGTCTTCGGAAATACTTTGGTAACATCCACACATATCTGCTGGCAATTTCTGTTCTTTTATTTTGAAGGGATCCCATTTTTTTTTGCCTGGGAGGAATTTCCACATCAATTATGGGCCAGAATCTTGTGAGTTGAGATGCAAATCCGACCGCAACTGTGGAACGCGTCGCTTGCGATAAATGCGAGTTCACCGTCTTCCATTTACGGGCTGACGGCGTAAAAGCGCTCGTGCCGCGCAAGCTGAGCCCATTTACCTTACACCTCGTTAAGAAACACCTGCGCGTGCCCCCCACCTCGCGGTCAACCTGTGGGCTTTGCGTCACATGATAACGGCTTCGCGCGCGGGTGCGGGCCGCTCGGCAGCACGTTCGCAGACATGTCAGCAATTGGCACATCTATTTTAGGCGGAAGAGGTCTGAGGTGTCGCAAGTGCACACGCTTGGGGGTTTTAATTGGTGGCTCTTTAGGTTGACTTTTGCCTCCGTACGAGTCTCTTCTTTTGGGGGGGGGGGGGGGGGGGGCTCCACAGTGTTAAAGCACCTGTGTTGGTATCTGGTGCCACAATATTTAAAGCACAAGTTGGCGTGAGCTGCTACAAAGGTGTTAATAGGTTTAGCGACTTCTATCGGCAATGTTAGAAATCGCAAAAATCCAAAACTGAGACTCGAACCCGGTCCGTCTGGTCGGAAGACGCGTTTTAACTGACTGAACTATTTGTCCAGTGATTGTTTTAGTGTTGACTACACGTTTACAAAAAAATAAAAAAATAAAAAACAAGCCTCACCCAAAAACTGCAAATCGAGTGACGGGACCGCCTCTCGAGTGCCTACAAGCCCGACATCCGTGTCGGATGTTGTTAATTAACGTCAGTATGTTCCTGCCTGCCGCTTGGCTTCGTGTTCTTCGCACGGGGCAGATTCCCAGATGAGGAGGTGGTCGAGATGAGGGCTGGACGCGCTCCTGGCGGGGGGGTTTTAATCCAGCTCATTAGAATTCTAGTCTTGGAAAAAAGGAGACCACTGCAGCTTATCAATACGTATTTCAATCCAAAAAACGGAATACAATCATGTTTTTGGGTGTGTTTTCAGGCCATAAAGAACAGCCTTTGGTCATTTTTTATATATATATATAATTAATTATTTGACTCCATGGGTGGTTACACTCATTTTCAAAAGCCCATAACAAGTACAGTTGAACGTCTTTACTTTGAAGAAAAAAAAACCCCACACACACAAAACACAAACACACTCTGCACTCTGTCATGTCTTTAGGGGGGATTTTGAATTTAAAGACAGTAAATTATTTTTAAAGCCCACACAAAAATAATAGGCTATTTTCTAAATGATGTGCCACGCTGGCGCCCGGCGTCATCACGACGCCATTTTCGCCTCCCTGTTGATCTGCTAATTTGCGCGCGAGTGCACCTGGTGCGCGATACGCCGTGCACGGGTGCTCGGAAAATGGCTCGGATCTTTGCTTATTCCCCCGCGCGGGGCGTCGTTCCTCAATGTTAGCATTGAGCTATTAGAAGCAAAATGGATCAAGATCGGTCGCCGGGTAAAAGCGGAAGGAATGAGGGATGAAATGAACCAATGAAACATTTCCACGTTCATGCTTCTAAACATCCCGTTTGAAGCCTCGCAACGGAGAGGTACTAATTGTTCCGATTCATGGATCTAGCATTCAAAAATAGAACTGGATGAGTCATAAAAGGGCATAGGGGTGATGTCCATGGAAAGAAAATATTATTATATATAAAAAAATTTTTTTGCGATTTTTGAGGTTTAGCTCCTTGGTGAAAAATGTACTGAAACGATGAACAGTGATGATCACATTAAGATGACCTGTAAAGACATTTTAGCTTGCTCCTGAACCCAGAAGCTGAACATTTTGTGAGTAGCGTATCAATGAGTCAAAAATGTCAAAAAAATAAAATAATAAAAAAAGGTGGTTAGGTTGTAAAGCATTCACTGTGGTGCCTTTTTTTTTTATTTCATTTATTTTAATTTTTTTTATGGAAGAGGATTAGGGCCAGTGAAGAGAAAGAAAAAGGTTGGCAGGATTCTGACTTTATTCTCAGAATTCTCACTTTCAAGTCAGAATTCTGAGAATAAAGTCAGAATTCTCACTTTCGTCGAGAATAAAGTGAGAATACTGCCAAAACTTTTTTTCTCTCTTCACTGGCCCAAATCCTCTTCCGTACTTTTTCTACATCAAATAATTTATACGCAATTTATTTTTAAAACTAAAAATGTGTTTAAATGTTATTATTGGCTTCTTCTTTTTTGGCAGGTTGGTCCATTATTTGTCAATTTTTGCAGTTGTGTTGGAGCTCGGACGTCTATTCCTGCACTGTGCTAAGCCTCGTTTGGAATATTGACTCCCGTTCAGGGGCTTATCTTGCTAACAGTGGGGATTTTTTTTTTGGTGGTGGGGGGGTTCTGTGGACAGCCAATCGGGGGCGCCGAGCACAGTTTGGGGTGGCGCCGCACCTCGCCGCTAATTTTAGGGTTAGCAGGAAAACCGCCCAACAGGAGGACAGCGTCGCCATAGCAACCAGCTAAAAAAGCACTGTCCACAATCTTTGGTAGCGGCCCTCGAATAATCAGTGGTCCTGCGACACACCCATCTGCAACCAGTATGGAACAAACATGTAACACGACACTCAATATGCTTTTTCAAAAGACATATTTTTCAGGAGCGGTCCAACCAGGCACATTAACGCTCATTGCTGAGATGCGTTTTTTTTCTTTTTTTTGTCTCCTGCCTATGCAAGAACGGGAGATAAGATGGCAGTCAGTCAGGGGAGACTGACCGCCTACCTTCCATCATCATCTGAGATGATACGAGCACACAGGTATTTCCCCCCCCCCCCCCTCCCCATCCGTCTCCTTTTATATTTTTAGATGTGAGCACAATGGCCTCCATATCAAACATTTTAAATGATGCTTGAAATACCACTCGCTTGACTTTGATGTCACAGGCAATTAAATCCAACCTTACCCCCTTTTTTCCACCGTTAATAACAGCAATCTCGCTAGGGCCCGCTGCCTAATTAATATGTGCTATTTGTCACTTTGCCTTGACACATGTATTTCAAAGTGGGGGACATGGGTGGGGGTCGGTGAGGTAGTGGTTTGGGTAAAAAAGGGGAGGGGGTGTATGGGAGAAGAGGTATAACGGGCTTTCTTGCTGCTTAGCGACTGTGCAGGTGTGGCCGTTTTCCCAAGCTTCTCATAATTATTATTATTATTATTTTTTTTTTAAATCATGTCTTCATTGATTTCAAATCAGTGAATGCTGATGCTATCGCGTCAAGGGGACAACAGTCAAATCCAGTGATGCCAGTAGGAAATTCAATACTCATTAATGGCTGCCGTTTCGAGTCATCTAACGCGTTACTGGAACATAAAAGTAATAAAAGTCAACATTTTGCATCATCACAACCCTGACGCATTATGGGATGAGGTTTTAGGGTGGAGGCCATATTGTCTGTGGTGGGGACGGCTTCGACATATTGATGCCTCACGTGGAATAAAGGAAAAATACAGACGTTTGGGTTTTCAAGCTTTTCAGTCCCTTTGTTGAATTTGTGACAGCTAAAGATGAAAATATTAAGGTTGGTAGAACGCTCATTACTAGCGCTGGGTATCGATTACAATTTCCTCAATCGATTAGATTTCGATTCACAAGAATTCGGTTTATTTTAATTTTTTTCCCGATTCTTCAATAACAAAGACATGATAATTAAAAAAAAATCTACAAACATTAAATTCCAAATTTAATTTTGCAGCGGCAGTAACTGATTATATGATTTATTTATTATCACTTAAGTGTTACACAAACATTGACATCATCATGGATGGGATGAAAATGTTTTCATAATTCTAATTTCATAATCGTAAAGAGTTGTCATAAAGTGCAATAAGTCAGGTCTTTCCAAAAATGTAAGAAAATACGTTGGAATTCACGTAAACAGTCAATTTCAAGAAAACAGTAAGATACAAAAATGTGGCCTTTAAAATTCTATTTTGTTGTTTATTTATGGGAGAAAAGAGATATTAAAATCCATTCATGGTTTTATAAAACGATATCATGCTTGAAAAGGAAAATCAATTCTATATCTATTATTCAATTTTTTTTTAAACCCAGTACTGTCAAAAGTGTCATCTAGCTAAAAAAATAATAATAATCGAATTTGAAGAAACATTTGAAGTTGCAGTACATTCAAGTTTACAAAGTCCCAAAATAATGTGATGTCGATTCCACCTGTTTGTCGCCCAAGTCATTCGTCACAATAAAAATGACAACCACAGTCTGGCTAGCAAATACCAGTAAGTCTGGGTTCTTTCGATTTCTTCTACTACTTTCTTGTCAGTCTGGATTCCCTCTGGCACAATGCTGCCTCTCACAGGTCTGTCTTGGTATTACAGCATCGTGTGTGGTGTGCTGCGCTCTTCAACAATATAACATCATTAAGACCAAGGATCAAATTGGAAAAAAAAAAGAGAGAAAAGAAAGCAGTTGTCAGATGGGTCAGCTGTCAAACCACAATCCTTCATGCATTCACGCACAATGTAACACTCTCACCCCGCTCGCACGCAATGTGCCAGCCCTCGCACATCTGCGTCAAGAGCCAATTGCATCCCCGAGCTCTCGTCTCGCCGTCAAAGTCTTCGGGATTCACGTGTGAAGAAAGCAGTTTTATTGGATGAACAGACTAATGTAGCATGCAGTGTACTTGCACTAGCATTTTATGCCACATTGAAGGAGTCAATTAATTTGCATAATTCCAAGCGGGCATGCATTCACAAGGAAATGGCTAGGAGTCCTGCCTTACTCACTCCGGCTTCGGCTAAATTAATCATTTTGCCACACAATTAATTACACTTATGACAATTTCGAAGCGGCGCATCCCCACCAACCGACGTTTTTTTTTTTTTTTTGCCGCCATGCTCCAGAGTGTGGGAGCATCCCCGCCCGTGATTGAGAGAACACCTAAACAGAGAGACCGCACGCCTCGGGCGGAATAAAATTAATATTTTGTTTCCCATCTGGTGGAATCAGCAGAATTAATGAGGGAAAGAGGCCCGTAGCGACGTGCGAGCCAGGCTTCAATCTGCCTCTCTCTCTCTCTCTCTCTCTCTCTGCTTGCTGCAGGAATTGGGCACAATTTGAGGAGGGAGGGAGGGAGGGAGGGAGGGTGCAGAGGATGAGTGGGAGGCGTTTGCACCAGCATCCGCCAACCACGATGAACTACTGGTGATCACCAGTGTAAATAAATTGCTGTAATCGTGTCAATCGCAGTCCCTTGCTCACTATGTTGCAGGTCCGGGTTTTACTATATACAGTATGGACACTATAGAAGCGGTCACCAACCCCTGATTTGACAGCCATTTTGTGCCAGGTAGCACAGATTAGGAAGAAAAAAAAAAGTATAAATCTATTTTTTTTTCTTATTTTTTTGAGAGCTCAGTATCGTTCATTCGATAATTTTAGTTTTTTTTTTTTTTTTTACAGAATTACCGAAAATGTATACGTCTAGATTGAGAAAATAGATCATCAACATACCCACCCCACTCATTAAGCCACGCCCTCTTAACCGCTGCCAGCCTATTAAAATGGATCTTTGACCGTCAATGGCAATGAACGTTAAAAGCACGCACCTAAAACCCAAATACTACAGTACATACAGTAAGTACACTGCACAAAACCAGTTTATCTGTCATGCATATTTTTCAGGGTCAGCAATTATTTAATTATAATATTTTAGGACACATATTTTTAATGGATTAAATTAATTGATTGATATTTGAATATTTGGTTTGAATGATTTTGTGATTTTATTTAAAAAAATTTTTTTTAAAGCAGTTGGTCTATAAAAATGAAAATGGTAGCTCACCTGCCACTTTCATTTATTTTTTATTTTTTTGCCATATTTAAAAAATATATTCTTTTTTTCTTCTTATTTTTTTCCCTTTTTTTCTATTTTTTTCTTTTCTCTCTTCTCTTAAAAAATATGTTCTGTCGTGGGTGTACACTACCTGGGTGAATGGATGACCATTTGATTGATGTATTTTTTTTAAATGCATTCATTCATCCATTTTATATCGTGCTTTTTGTTTCAATTCTGGTCAAACTGCAGTCTATAACCATCCATGTTCTATTGGTCTTGTCCTCATTATTTTGGGGATAATTGGAGTCTATTCCAGCTGGTTTAGGGTGAGAGGTGGGGTAAACGTTGAACTGGTCGCCAGCCACTAAATTGTTACATGAATGTAAAAACTGCAAAAGTAGAGAGTAGGATGGTACATTACATAATGCATAAAAAAGCTGAAATGGAATTAATACATAGCATAAAACTGTGTATTTAGGATTCTTAATAAATATATACACTATATATAATATTACAATATAAGATTACATATAAATATCACGATGGAGAAAAAAAATATCCATCATATTTGACAGCCTGTATTATTTGAAATGACATATTGATACTATTTGTTAGTAAAGAGTCTGCAATGATGATGCAGGTATATTTATGTGAACACATCACCCAGACTCAAGTTGAAGAAGGAATTTTAAGGCTACGTTTTTACATTAAGGGAGCTCATCATCCCCTTTTTACCCCCCCCCCCCCATTCCAGAGGCACTTTGGCACCAAAAGCAGCAGGACTTTCGCTTGCATTGTGATTTGAAACGGTCACATGTTCATTTCATTCATTTGTGGCTTCAATTTGCCTTTTTTGGGGGGGGTGGGTGGGTGGGGGGGGTGACACTTGTATACCAGGATGGGCACTCCAGCGGTGTCATCCAATCTGGGCACTCCATTACCTCCCCTCTTCTTCTTTTTCTGTATGTGTGTGTGTGTGTGTGTGTGTGTGTGTGTGTGTGTGTGTGTGTGTGTGTGTGAGAACCACAACCCTGTGGTACACCCCCGTCTGTATCGCTCGCTCCATGCGGCACGCTGCAGCCTGCAGAAGGTGGCAGTCGTTCCTTTGAAGCATCACTTCAATTACAGGGTTTAACCCCACAGGTCAGCCCTTGATTATTTACACAAAGCTCGGTGTCGCTGGGCTGCAAACCTTCTTTTTTTTTGCCTTTGCCACAACTACAAAGATGGCCTTCACTTGAATAGAGCGAATTGCACACCAACACTCATCCCTGTCTGACCCCGAGGCTGATATGACACGGTTACAACCTCGCGTAGACACAAACACGCCGGCCACATTGATTTGGACGCCCAAAGTGCAGCTTGTTAAATGACAACAGCATCCACTTGAGCGCTGACCTCGCAGAGGTTCAATTTGCCATGTCAAATGGTTTTTTTTTTAAGGATATGCTATAAAAAAAATGGTCGATAAGAATATACTGTACATCGAAAATGCGCTAACTTAATATCGTTTTATATGCGTCTGAAAACTGTAAAGTCAGGTTGATGCAGTTGGTCAAGGTCAAGATCAAAGTCGATTTATACAAATCTAAGACCAAGACAGATCAAATTAAAAAAAAATTCAGACTAAGATCATAAGACCGAGTAATAAACAGCATCAAACCCGTTTAGACCAAGTCGAGACCAAGACTGAAGCGCTCAGACACAGACACGAACGAGGCCAGAGCAGATTAAGACCCGGCCTGATCGAGACCAAGGTGCGACCCAAGACCAAGGACATTTAAGAACGAGACCAAAACCAAGACCGAATGAGACCAGTTCAAGGTAAAGATCAAGTGCTACTTTTTGCTTACTTAATTGTTCAAACTTACAGTTATAACTGTGGTTGATAAGGATGTACTGTACTTTGTAATCTTCCATTCATGTTCGTAAACCAGTGCAACGTATTCATAAAGTTATTAAAAATGATGTTGGAACCGTAAGCTCCCAAGGAGTCGCGAAAAGTGCGTATTAACGACTAAAGAAATCATATTTTAGGGGAGGGGGGGGGATGTACTTACGGTTGCAGGTGCGACTTGAGACCTGTAGGGGCAGCGGTGTGTATTACAAACTTTGATCACATTTAGTCATAAAGTTGTCGTCGATGCTTTTCTACTCTCGTTCAGAAGGCGGCAGTAATACGCGGGTTACAACAGGTTGCGAACGTCTAAAGAAACAATGATTTTGTTTTACTGTCAGAAAAAGAAAGGAGAAGGAAATACATACATTGCTGCGCTGTACTCTCGTGGCACCTTTCAAGATGGTGGCAAACTAACAAAACAAAGAAGAACAAAACGGTTACTCCACAAATGTGAAGGTACAAACATCTTTCACACAAATAAAGCAGAATTCAACACCGAGCAGGAAAAAAAAAAAAAGAGTTCTCCAATGTTATGTACAACAACTGCCTGTTGTTGTTATTATTATTACTAGAGTAGTAGTCTTTTTTTTTATTCACCTCCTTGAACAATTACGCATGTCTTTTGTCTCCTGAAAAAGTGCAACCATGTAAAACTCGATCACACCAAAAACGTCTTTAAATAATAGATTGTTTTGCTTATCCCCGCTTGCTGTTTACATACCCTTTTCAAACCCTTCCTGTTCCGGCTGCACACAGCTGGCGGCCTTCTTATTGACTTGTTATTTTTTCATGAGGGAGGGGGGGGGGGGTGGAAAGCGGGACTGCTATCACTCCTTCTTAAATAATACAAACACGAGAACGTCAACAACCCAAAAATATAGCGCGTCTTCCATTTGAGCTCTGGACCGGACGGTCGTGCGCTGGATGGAGCATGCTGCATGCTAAATAAATAAATAAATAAATAAATAAATAGCAGGGCCTCGGTGCCTTTGCACCAACCAACCCCCATAAAAGTTGCAACTGCCAGCTCAGGTGGAAAAATGTAGCTGAGTAAAAGATGTATTCAATAAATAGCAGGGGCCAGCATGGGGCGCCGAGGGAAAGTGTGCATGAGACGGAGGTCTGGAGAGAGGAATATAATGGAGGACAAGGTAGATGAGGCATGAGTGTACATTAAACAGCGGCGTTTGATGCCTGGGAGAGCAAGCGCACCGCTGGGAATATAACTCTTAACTAGCATTGTCTGCTTTCAATTTTAAAGGGGAAGTCAGGCTTGGCGTGTTATATGTTATATATTATTGTTGTGCTTCTCTGATGTGGAAAAATGTGTCCAAAAAATGGAATGATTGCTAACCAGGGGCGGATATGATACAATTTTTACTTAATCAAAAATAGGGAGTCAATTGATGTGAAAGTTCAAGTCCAATTCATAAGTATTGATAAATCCCACGAGGCGATGCTGAGAAAAGTAGTTGTTCGTAGTGCTGCGGTCGGGAATTTGCACCAAACCAAGGCGAGTGGACATCACGTCAAGATCGATATGTAATCGGCAGACTGGGACCAAGTCGAGGCCAAGACCCAAAGCAAGTCGAGACTAAGACCAAGGCTCACTAAAAATGAGGCAATGTAAGAACAAGTCAAGACGCTAGCAGATGAAAACCAAGCTCAATCAAGCCTGATTACTAAGCCGAGATCAAGACCAAGGCAGATCGAAACTAAAAGACAGGTGATGATCCAGATCAGGTCAGAGACTCAGACCAAGTCAAAGGCAGGTTGAGACCAAGCCACGCCCATGACAAAGACCAAGTTAAGACTGGCTTTGAAGCATTTTCTCTTTTTTACTTATCTTGCAAGTAGAAGAAGAGAGAAAAGAAGGCCAAGCAAAAAAAAAACCACACATTCTGACAAGATTCCAGGACATTTGGTTGGGGATGGTTTGAGAACAGCACCAGCATCCTATTAGTCTTTCTTTGAAAGCTTCAGAAACATGGCCTCCTAGGGGATAAAAGAGTTCTCATCAAAGACAAATACTGATGCTACTGTGAAAATGGCCCATATGTTGTTCCACTGGAAATGAACGCCGGCCTTTCCTAAACCCTTCCAGCAGCCAGCAAAGCTGTGGCGGCGGTGTCGAGAATTCTTTGTATTACTGAAATGCGCTCATTACGCCTCCCCTGCATATCGCAGACAAAGCATCAATTTGAAGAGCGCGCCGACTGTCATCATTTCCACCCCGCTTGTGTTCTCTTTTCGGCGGTTCCCGGGCGATAGAAGTGGCCTCGGCATGCGTCGCTGCCATCTTGCCATTGGCCCACGGAGACATTTGTCGTGCAAGATGAGTCTCGCCATGTTTTCCGGACGCCAGCAGGAACGGAAAAGGAACAGCAAGTTTGTCTTCACAAAAGGCGTCACTTTCATAATTCATATTGTTTTAATGTTTTATAGGTAAGCTTTAATAAAGGAATCAAGGAGGGACATTTAGCCAGTAGTTGTGGCCACACAAAACAGTTTTGAGGTTCTGTGTCCGAATATCATCCGTCTCGGCCTTCTTAAATAGTTTGCGTAATTTTTTCCCGCCCTGGATACTGTGGCTAATTGAAGACTTACAACAATAACTACTTTAACTTATCGATAGGAGCGAATGTGACTATTTGTCAACCAACAGTCGTGTTGCAGTCAATAGTACATAAACCGCCAAGACCGACGTAGCTTGAGCCTACGTCAAGACTTAAGCAACGTAAGACCAAAGTCAAGACCAAAGTTCCCTCTAATTTTTCATGTCTCTGGGCATACACACAAGCTCTACTTGGACTACTGTGAGCAACATCAGATATGCACGCTTTATTTTTAAACAAGTAATTTGGTCCCACTTTGGCATCGCTGCATGTTTTGCAGAGTAGACCTTTCTCACTTGAAAAAGAAAAAATCTCACCCAATTTCACCGCTTTTTCTTCAATTTGCACATACTCCGACAATCACTCCATCTTAAAAGAACTGCATTTCTTTTTTTTACTGCGGCTCGGTGAGCGGATGTGTCGCTGCCTGTTCGTTTCGCCATGATGCGGGGTTTGTATTAGCATCTATTAGCCTGCTAGCTAACCTGCACGGCGCATATAGGCAGGGCCCAGACGCAAGCACCGTCAATGCCATGATTGGCTTCGTACCGTAAGTGAACCGTATCGTATCATTGGCTGGACACCTGTCACTCACTGAGTGAGAAACAAAAAAACAATGTTATTGGGCGAATTAATTAGATTAGATTAAGTCTAATATTAGATATTAATTAATGCGTTATGTTGATGTTGTTTATGCGCTGCATAGATTTTCTTGTGCGCTGAGAATGTGCGGGCAGTGCGCGATTGCGCACGCGCGCAGCTTAGAGGGAACATCGGTCAAGACCAAAACCGCAGCGTATTGGGACCAAGACAACGTAAGATGGAGTCAAGAACCAGACTAAGCCAAATCGAGACCAAGTCAAGACTGGGACAATATGAGACCCAGTCATGACCAAGGACCGCAGATTTAGACCAAATCAATGGTTGGTGACTAGCCCAAGCTGGGAGACGCTACAACTCATGTGCTATCAAAAAAATGGACGGATGGATGACTTCCAATATGGGGTAGGATCGATCACTTATTGTTTTTACGCCGCATTAGTGCATTCAGTTGGCGTAATATATCTCGAACTTTATTCTCCGCTTGTTAGCACAGAGTGATTTCGCCCGGCTACGCCGTGCCGCGTTCCTCGGAGTTGAGTGATTTTCGGCGGCACGAAATCAAATGATGGCGACTCCCCTGCACATTATAGTTGTTGTCATTACAGCCCGCAGACAAAAGCCTAATCAGAGACGAGGCAGCCATGCAAGCTCTGCTTTATTAGCATCCCTTTATCTCCGATATCATCAGTGGCCGATCATCAACTAAAAGTTAACAGCACAAACCCAAAGCTCCTCGATCTCCTCGACGCGACGCACCGCCATCATTTGCGGTGTTGTCCCCCCACTTCTTTTAGTTTCCATCTTGCCCCCGTGACGGATTATCATTACCTTTTCTTGCAAATACCGCGCTCATTACGTTAGCGTACAGCCTAAACATTAGCAGAGCGAGCCTATCTCTCTCCCGCGACGAGAGCGGGAGAGAGAGGAGAAGAGCAATGGAGGCAGATTTTTTTGTATGTTTTTTTTTTTTTTTTTATCCTCCAGCCTCAGCTTTCCAGCCCTGGCGCGCTCGGCTATTAACCACAATGAACGCGGGCTTTTGTTATTAACATCTGTTCATCAGGGATCAGGCCCAGGCCTAATCACCCCTCACACCTTCTGTTTCTGCACAAGAAGAGAGGCAATCAAGGGCATCATTTGGCAGCTGGCAGGAACTACTAATGCTTCTCTCCTGCTCTAACACCCCCCCCCCCCACCACCACCACCACCACCATTTCCTCCTGCTCTTCCTTCACTCCTCATCTTAAACAAAATGTCTTGCCCATCCTCTTATGGGATTGTTTGAAAAAAGAAAAAAGAAAAAAAAAAGAAAAAAGAAAAAACAAGTCACAGAGAAACGGTCCAAACAGTCCGACGCCCCCGCGGGTGGCTCGTCTCGATCTCTAATGTCCGTCCATCCCAGGCAGATGTTCACAGGTTCATATCAGCGACCCCCCGCTCCCTTCCCTTCCCATTCCATTCCCCTAAACAACATTCAGACCGCGTGCCGGAGGGAGGGTGGAAAAAAAAAGACGGGCACAGGAAGAGGTCGAGAGAGAAAAAAAAAAAAAAAAAGATGACAGATTTCACTGACGGACACCGAGCCGGAGACGATAACAAGATTGTCAGATTAGCAGTGGGAGATGGCGTGTCAATAAAAAGAAAAAGGGAAAAATCACAGTTTGGGATTGGTTGTGGGAGCAGAGGGATTGTCCAAGGTAGGTAATATGTCCGCTCAAGTATGTGACACGCAACGGCGGGACCCGAAAAAAACATTTTGGGTTTCTTCTCTGCCGCAGTGACTTCATTCTTTTTGGCATCCCACGCGTGTTTATGTGCAACTGTGATGTTGTGTGTTTTTCACCCTACCGCGACGACATGCCAGACATGAAATTGTTCAATACGCTACAGCACATTGCGTGTCCTTCTGTTACCCCAAGAAGAAGACGAAGAAAAGAGGGAAGGGGGGGCATCTGTGTTTGGCATGTCGAAATTAGAATTAGCATCGAGGACAGGACGACTGAGGACAACATGTTCTCATACCCCCGATCACAAAAAAGTCAACTCTCTGATGGCGGGCCCATTCCGCATGTTGGACATCTTTCGAAGACGCCGTTTGCCAGGAGCCCGCTGCCAATTAGAGAAACCGCCATGACTGATCTTGACAATCCTGCTATTAGAAGCAGGTGGTCCCTTCTCACATTTGTAAGATGCGTTTTAGTAAACCCTGAGAGGACATTTTTTGGGTATCAAATGATTTGAGCCGTCACGAGTTCTTATGCTGAAATGCAATTGTATGGGTTACAGTCGTTGACAGGAAACAGGGGGGGGGGGGGGGGAGGCCTTACAGTTGCACACGACTTGGTGTCAGATCATATGGAGTCATAATTGCTATCATTTCAATTGACTTAAGTCACCATCCATCCATATCCAAGACAAATTGCAGCCATATGCGAAAGTGCACATGCTCGCAACTGGATGCGTTTGCCCTCCTGTTCCAGCAACCTAATTGACTTAAGACGTTGGCGCCAAGACGGGGCTAAAAACAAGCTTTTTTACAACACTTAACCCGCACACAAACACGGCCCCCCACCTCGTACACTACTGCTAAGTGTGAGCAGGAGCTCTCTCTAATTAGCCTGTTTGCAGCCTTCCAGCATCACTTTTAATGAGCTATTCCCTCCTCAAGGTCATTTTCATTTCTCCAGCTTGTGTTTATGTGTTTGTGTGCATTCCTATTTTCTCCAGCCCTCCGTTTGTTTGTGCTTTTTTTTTTTTTTTTCCTCAATTGAAAAATGTTGACTCAGGGCACGTCCATCTGTTTAGTCAAGCTGGGTACGAGCGTACCAATTTTTAACATCTTAACTGTTTTTTTTTTTTTAAACATTGAAAAAAAAAAAAACAGCATCTGTTTTCTTCCTGCACTATAGAATAAAATGCATGGTAAATACTCATTTACACATATTGTCGTGTCTGTTAGATGTGTACCTTTAAGAGGCAGGGCCTGGTGAGGTGGCATGTCAGCAAGTCTGTGTGTGTCTGGGAGATGTGAGATGTGGCTGACAGCAGCTGCTGTCCCCCCCAAAAAAAAAAGAAAAAAAAGAAAAAGTGATATAGCGGAGGGGTGACCTGTGATATAGAATCTCCAGAAATTGTATGTCTCCTCTCCCAAAATAGTTTGGTGAAAAACACAAATGTTACTATTTAAAGCTAGTTAGCAAAAAAAAGTAATACAAGAAGAAATATAAGAAGCTAGGCTAACTGTTAGCCTATCAGGTAACTACTGCGCATTATTTTTTAACGTGGTGAACGATTTGGAAGACATGTGATATGAACACTCAACACGACCAATTGTTTCCCCATTTGTTGCCGGTAACAGCGCAACCTCCATGTTGACCACAAATAAGGATTTGCGATCGTAAATACTGAATATGTTTAATAACATTTAAGATCGTTAGCCTCCACCAGATGGTGGAGGAAACATCATTCTAAACACAGCTCACACGACAGAACAGTTGCTCGGGTAGTCATTTGGGCGATATGCAACAATCGGGCTTTTGATGAATTGGATAATGCTCAAAATTGGCATGATTTTTGGTATAAGCTACAATTATGACATCAGCCATCTGTCTTCTCCAGGACTGTCATTTATGGGTAAAAAAAAGAAAGAAAGGAAAACGTCTCACATTCTCAATGAATACAAATACCAGATGATTTTTGTGTGTCATTTTGAGACTTATTTGGAAAAAAGGTCCTGCATATTGTCTGTCTCTCCCCCCGTAATTCATATTCTCAAATGTTTCCTCCATTTGCTACGGTTTTCCATTCCCAGCCGCGGGGGTCAAAGATGAAGCACTTGTTTGACATTAGTCACCAATAGCTTTTTGGTCATGGCTCACGACGTCCACGCTTTACCCCGAACAGACAAGGGTCGTCAATTTGATTGTTTAAAAGTCATCGCACCCGGGCTGTGATTGACTCCATTTTCTTTCATTTCTTGACCTAACTACCCGTTCAGCTTTCATATGTATTCAAGACCGCTCATTTCCCCGCCGCCGACGCCTCATTCTTCACTGGCTGCTCTTTTTCTCTGTAATGGTGCATGCCGGTCAATCATTACATTCCTGATGGGTCCTTTCACCTTGGTGTCACCTAGACTGAACCTAGACCTCAAATTCCAATCCTCAAAACTGTTGCTAACCGACCTCTGCGTAAATGCGTGTGCTTCCAGTGGGAGGTGGCGTGCCCACAGTGCAAATGATAACAGCCTAAGCTTATATAGCCGGGGGGAGTTCTGGCATCCCTCAGATGTGGCAGAAATACTCACACACTGTACTTAAGAATAAGTATAGATACTTGAATAAATAAAAAAAAAGACAGGTAAAAAGAGAGGTACAAATTTAACTATTTTGTAAAAAAAAAAAAAAAATACTCAGAAAAGGTAATTCAATAAAAGTAAAAACTAATTTATTTAAAATTTTATAAATCAGCCATTTTGATAACAAAAAAAAAATCTGATTTTTATGCTATCAAAACATGTTCCCATAGCTTCCTAACATTGTGAACTTACTAACAAAAAAATGATAAATTAGTCAAAGGTAACAGCTGAACAAATAGTGTATGTATTGTATGTGCTTTTTCATATTAGACATAAAATGCTGGTGTTTTTTAGGCTACAAGACATAACACATTCACAAAGACTCATCCTCGGAGCTGAAAACCAACAATTGTCTCAAATAAGGCGATCGATGTGGAATGTCTCGCTTCTCGGAATTTGTTGCGTAATTGTCATTGACGCTCCCTGGCTCATGTTCCTCCATGTCACTGCATGCTGTCCATGTTTTCCCCCCACCTTTTAAATCCCCCAAATCTCAATATATTTTTTTAATGGTGTTGTCATCCACAGGGGTTGAAAAAAGTAATAATCTTGTATTAACTAATTTGCTCCCAAAAACGTATAAATACGTTCTATTTTAAATATTACCAGTCTCCCAAAGATGTATTTATACGTTTAAAAAAAATAATGTTTTTTTTTTTACTCTAGAGCATACAGAGGGCTTTGATGCAGCCTCTGAACTGAAGAGAACGGCTGAAGCAATGGTAGTTAGTACAAAAACGGCCAGCGGGTGGCAGAAGGGTAAAAGAGTTGTGTTCCCCCACTGTTTTAAACAGAATTGTAAATAATGATGAAACTTATCTATATTCTAATGCTAATTGTTGCGAATCGGAAACAGATAGAAATATACTTTTTTTCCTAATTAAAGAAAATACTCTAATATTTATTTTGGTAGGTTCCAGGTTTTTAAAGCAACAGAACACAATATTCTGCGGGCCTTGCAAAATCAGCCAAAATCCAGTAAAACAGCCGGGAGCGAAGGGGGTTGCTTCAGTGAAAATGGCTGGGAGCGAATGAGTTAAAAAGACCTCACACAAGAATTTCATTCTCTTGGACTCTGATTAGTCAAGCTGATAACATCATTCTTGGATTGAACAATTTTTAAGTCCATGACGATTCAGGAGCAGATATGCTCTGTGAAATATGGCGTTAGTAATAGTGCTTTTATGCGGTCTCGTTATATAACGCAGATTTTCAGCATTGGGGGTGTAATATATCGCACCAGGATGAACAGAGGTTCAATCTAAAGTACATCACAGGCAATATTTTTCGAAAAACGAAATGCTTAAGTAGAGATACTTGAAAAATATGCTTAGGTTCGATAAGAAAGTATTAGCACTCCTCATCACTGGCACCCATTGTCAAAGTAAAAACAGTATGACGCTAAACACCACCATGTCAACACAAGTGGGGGCGTGTCAATTCCTACACGCTATCGACACACGAGCGGTGGATGCTCTTGGAACGAACTGGGGGGGGGGGGGGGGGGCTGATGGGTGATGTAGAGAAAGTGACGGATGTATCTATGGAAAGTCACGCTAATGATTGAATACGCGCAGATGTGCACATAATGACAGAAGCATACGCCTACGACTGACACGCAAAGAGCACGATTGCGTGAGCTAGCAAAGAAAAGTAGGCCGGGCCTGGATGGGTTAAATGGCTCCGATCCCCCCTGTGTCGAGGGGGGGGGGGGGTATGTGTGCTCCTGTGCTGTGAGCGATCGCTTCCGCTCTCCAGGGCTCCAGTGTGGGGCCCGGACTGGTGGCTGTTAGCTGGAGATGGATGAGCTCTCATCCCGCCTTTAACCGACATGTCTTCCACAGGCACAAAACAACACGGAAAACCACAACATGGAACCAGGAGGGAGGGGAACACGCCGGGGCAGACGGAACGATGACGTCAAGTCCCACCCAAAAAAAAAAAAAAAAAAAAAAAACACGATCAAAATCTGTGCTTAACTCTGAACTGGCATGTTTAATGGCAGGCGCCACAGAGCAGCTGCTTGAACCGACTAATGAAATAAATTGCTTCCATGGAAGTTCGCATGTGTAGCAGAGATAAAAAAAAAGAAAAAAGTATTTTATAATAGTCACAGTTGCCGATGCACTTTCAGACAATGGATGCCACAAATACAAAATAACGACAAATCTCATAATACTACCACTTTTCAGCTGTTCCAATTGTAGTCATGTTCAAAGTATTCCGTTTTGGGAGCAGTTTTCCATGTTCAATAAATGACTGAATACGCAAAGGAAACACTTTCAAAATGCAGTCATGGTTTACTCCCCATTTTTGAGGCAGCTTTTTCCCTTGAAGTACATACAGAAAGCTATGATCCACAGTATCTGGTATTGCGGGCAATAAGTGAATACACACAAAAAAAAAAAGTCATAGGTCGGTCTACGACCCACCATTTCTCTCAAATATTGTTCACTAAGCAGTCTAAATCTGTGATAATGAGCACTTCTCCTTTTACCGAGATAATCTATCCTCACCTCACAGGTGTGCCATATCAAGATGCTGATTAGTGCACAGGTGTGCCTTAAGACTGCCCACAATAGAAGGCCACTCTTGATAGGTGCAGTTTTGGCCTCGCTTTTTTGTAGCGTTTAGCGGGGCCAGAACAATGTATCCAAAGTGAAGTTCTCCCAGCGGGTGGAGGTTCAAACAAGCCCCAGGCCAGAGGCACCTCGGGAGGGATCGGATGACTGCTGCCTACAGGCCTGGCCAAAGTTTGACCTGCACTTAAAAACAGGCTTGTTCCACACCGTTGCTGCTCCCCCTGGGCTAAAACAACAACAGGCCAAAGTGTGCGTCACGTTTTTAGCGAAGGCCGCGTCGAGGCGTCAGGCGCACCTGAAGACGCTGACCCGAAAACTTGGGTAAACACACAAATGAACGTGTCATTGCTTTTTTTTGCTCTTTGAAACCTTATGACTCGCCGCTGAATGTGTCCGTGTGTTCTACGTGTGAGGCCAAAGTGTCTTGGAAATGAGTGCACTGTATTGTTTTTCTAAAGTCTTCTAAAGAGTTATCCTTTTTTTTTGTTAATTTCAAAGACGCGTTCAAACGTGAGTGAAGCTGGTGGACATCTTAACAGCCATGGATGGCCTCCAGCTGCTAAGCAGGGGCCTCCAGCCCAGTGACTGATGAGGCCAAACTTGACCCCTTCCTTCGGGAGCGCCGTTGAATACATCTTCCTACGGTGACGATAGTTTCACAACGCCGGAGAATCATGCGTGACCATGCCGAGCGAGCGAGCAATATGCCGAACGGGATTGAACGAGGAAATGTCTTAAATCTTCACATGTGCTTGCTGCTGAGCACTTTTGTTATTTATCAGACAGATTTGCATTATTCACTTGATACGCTGACTTGGCACAGTTTAAGGTACAGCCAAACCAGCTAGTTCGCAAACCTTTTGGGGCCCTAGTTGGAGTTTGTACAAGCTCGGGAATTTTGCCCAAAATGGCTGCTTCAAACCCTAATCATTGACTTTTGCCTAATTTGGGGCAAATTTAGCTCCTCCCTAACATACAAAGATCTTACTTACACTTACTACTTTACTTCCTTGACACCAATTCCCATTTATTTATTTATTTTAAGAGCTCAGTATTGTTCATTCGGTAATTTTACAAGATTTGACATGTCATCATCATTGCTCTCATTTTTGTTTTTTATTTTTATTTTGTATGTGGGTGAGTATGTGCATGTGCGTGCGTGTGAGTGTGTATTCATTAGTTCACCTAAAACCTATTAAAAATCCCATACCGTTCACCTAAACCGAATACTTCAGAATCCAGCTCGAGTTGTGAGGTTGTCAGGAGACCCGAGGAAGGATCAAAGAAAAGAAAGGAAAGTGAAATCCAGCACCGACCAGACATCACCTACTACCCGCCGGGTTACCAACCAGAGTCTTTCACCAACCCCAGAAAAATCTCAATTTCAACAAATTAGGGAGACCTCAAGAGACCAAAGGAGAGACTGAGGAAAGGAAGGAAGGAAGGACAGACGAAGCAAAGTGAGATCCACAGACATCAGCGTCCACCGATTCAACGACCAGAGGAAGAAGCATTTAGAAAGGCGTCGCCTTGCGGCAAAAAACAAAAAACAGGGACAGTAAATTTATGAATAGTGCACCTAATGTTAAGAAAAAAAAAATTGGGGGGGGGGGCACATAACGTGATAGCCCGAGGTAAGTGTACCATGGTTTGTGACAGACACACATCATATGTTGTGAGCCTTTACAGGTTTTCTCTTCCCCTCCAATGGCAAAAACATGTCTAAGGGGGAATTGGAGGGAACGAGAGTCCGTGTGGAAGCACGCAGAACCTGGTAGGGGGGGTATGTGAGGAACCGTAAACACCCACCAGGACTCCTCCTCTTCAAAGTGATGAACGGCAACAAAAGCAGCACTGGTCGTCTGCTGCCAGACGACAACAAGAAGAAAAAGAACATTTGACCACCTGCATGCACATCATTTTCTCATGACGCTTCTCGAGCGTGACCGTCGTCAAACCCAAACCCCCACTGCAACATACGCACCACATACATACGCTATATATACACGGCAGGTCTCTGTTGTCATACTGAGCTTTTTTTCCGAGCCCCCTCCTCTTCCTGTGGCCAACAGGTCGAGACCGCTTGTTTGATACCACAAAGGCTTCAAGACTGAAGGAGGAAGAAGATGAGGCAAAGCTGGACTGGGATCAGACCGCGTACATCCCTGTAATCAGCTCAGTGATATGCATAGACAAGAATATCAAGGGGGTAAAAGGAAAGGGGGGGGGGAGGGGGAAGTTACCTCCAGATGCTATTTAGAGTTGATTTAGATTGCAGGATATTGAAAATCAAACATCGACAACCCTCCCATGCACAAAATGGCCTCTTTTTAGGAAATATATTCACTTTCCTAAAAAAAAAAGGTTCAAACTACAACAAAAGAAGAAAAGTAACAACTGGGGCAACTTTGATTGTAATGGACTAAAAAGAGGCCATTTTGTGCCTGAGAGGGGGGCAGAGGTTTGATTTTCAATGTCCTGCAATCTAAATCAACTCTAAATAGCAGATATCAGAGCTGTGAAACGATTGCATTTTTTTTTTAAATCAGATTAATCACATCTTAGAATTTTGATTAATCACGATTAATCACTTCATTAAAAAAGGCTTTTTATCAAAAAAATTGTGCCCGCCAAATTTGAAAAGCACCTGTAATGTGGTCATTTTTTCGACATTTAATCTCTTTTGATCCACTGCACACGCTCATCCTCCTCTTTTTCTAACGAGTTAATTACTTGCACAATTTAAAATGCAAAAAAAAAAGAAAAAAAAAAGACTCCAGTAGTTGCACTTGAACAAATATTCTGAATGTCATACGCAACGATTTATTCAATGCTTTACTTAAAAGCATGTAGTTATGTTTATTCTTCAAACACAACCTGTGCTACCTTGAAAATAACAATCCGCTGTCGGCGGTCAAAATTAATAGTGTGATTTATCTGCGTTAATACATGATTAATAATTTGTTTTGTGATGAATCAATGAGTTAACGCTTTAACTCTATATAGCACGTACATCATGTGTTTATTTGTACTTAAAACTAAAATATATATCATTTCACAGATTTATTTGGGGGATACAATTTATGAAAAGGCAGTAGTGTAGTTTGTGCAAAAATGTAAATGTACTGTCGCCTCAAAGTAGTTATTAATGTCTAAACCACTGGCAACAAAAGTGAGCGCACCCCTAAGTGAAACTGTCCAAATTTGGACAAATGATCCCTCTTCCTTGACCAATGCCATGTGTTAATTTTGATGCTACACTATTTTTCAGTGTTGTCGTTTGAAAACAAACACGGCTCAAACTTAAATACTGTTTTTGTTATTGGATGTGCACTTAATGAAGTGTCCAGCGCGTGTCTCCATGGAGTCTCCCATATGGTGGACGCCCAATTTATTTGTTGCCATATGATATGTATACAGTAACCCTTGTAGGGTTTGGCAGGCTGTCGTCCCCAGTCATTAGCCATGGATTAACGCTCGTACGGATATACATCGAACTCCCGCAAACAATTAAAATAAACACCATATAACGATGCCGCCGCTCTTGAGCTGGCGTCCATAAATTGGGCCGATGCCGTGTCGCCAGATCGCGGGCATATGGCCGCGCTAGGACACTGCGCCTTGTAATGGAGCTCCCGAGCAAGCGCTCCATAAAGATGCCAAGACATGCTTAAATATTTATGTAGATGAATGGCGTCATAAATAAATGGTTAAATGAATGATGGCCCCGGCCGACGCCATGGCAATAGATACGTTATGTTTTATTCAGGGGGCCCCTCGACCGCAGAGAAAGCGCGCTTATTTCCCCAGAAATCTTTTAATACGCCGGCTATCTTTATATTCGGTGTTAGTATATTAGCGCTCCTCTATCTAACAAAGCCATTTCCTCCCTTTAAAGACACATGAAAGTAGCCCTGTGTGCGTCCCCCGTGGGGCTATTGTGTGTCTGTGGGATCCCCTGCTGTGGCCAGACCAGATTGCTGCTTTGGCACGCCCTCTACAGACCAACACTGGAAATGACAGGAGGGACGAAAGTGCCCTTTGAGAGCTTTTTAGGATGGAGCCTGGTAATACAAATAAATACAAATTATGTCCATCATTTTCCATCCATCTCATGAGTTTTCCTCTTAGGACCACTTGACAGTCTAAAAAAAAAAAAGAGTCTGTCATAATGGATTTGCCCTTTATTGCCACTTTATTTCTCCCAGCCAATCAGCAAAGATGATTATGATTAAGATGTCATTATTATGAACACGCTAACAACAATGACACATGATAGAACAATCATTTTCTAGGTTGACGATTTGGAATTTTACAGGGACAATACTTAATATTTTCTACTAGTTAAAATTGCCAAGCTCTCATTTTGAGGTATGCATGCATGAGAATATTGAGAATAATATAACTATTCCTGCCTCTGTCTCATATCTGTCCGCTATTTTTTGTTTTTATATCGCCATTTGTTTTTTCAGACCACAGCATCATATTAAAATGACAAAAGCGACTTTTGGAAAATTGTATGTAAGAAATGTTTTTTTTTTTTTTATGATTACCATGTTGACTAATGCATAGTACTTACTGAAAATTTCACATCATCTAGATATGTGGGACAGTTCAACTTTAAGAACTTTAAATAACTTTCACTGTTTAAAATTGGCGACCTCTCCAGCAGCTATGTGACTAACTACATTTTGAGACTCGAAAATAAAATGACTTTTCAAGGTTAATGCTAATTTACAAGTCAGACTACAAACTAAAAAATATAGTAAAGCATTTAATAAATGTTTGCGTATGGCATTCAGAATATGTCAATATTATATCGGGGTAATTTTTTTTCCATTTAAAATTATCCAACTCACTGATAAGAGAAAAAGGAGGATGAGTGTGTGCAGTGGATCAAAAAACTTTAAAGACGTCCTCATAACATTAAATGTCAAAATAATTAACACCACAGGTGCTCTTTAAATTTGGCGGGCAATTTTTTTTGATAAAAAGTCTTTTGAATTAAGCGATTAATCGTGATTAATCAAAATCCTAAAATGTGATTAATCTGATTTAGAAAAAAAATATTTTAAATTTAATCTAAATTAAACTAAAACTAATATTTTTCACAAAATCAGTATTGTTTAAATTTCGTATTTTCAAGGTCAATGTTTTTTTTTTATCAAAAAGTTAGCATGACACCTAAACGTAAATATAAATTCACCAATTTAATTCACAAAAATACCTGCCCTATAATCAAAATTGTGATCAATGTGAGTAATGTTATGCTATACTAACACGATAGCTGCCTTTTAATTTGTCTTTACATAATAAACACTTTTTGACTGAAACATTGTTTAAAAAAAATTGTCATGATGGGCTACATACATTTCTAGACATTTCAAACTTAATTTATACTATAAAAGGCAACTGTTTTCTTGCTTCTCCACTTTTTGCTTGCAGATTTTTTTTAACGGTTTCATTCAATTCCTATTGAATAATGCATGGCCCTTAATGACAAAGTTCATCTATCATCTCACTATGAATTTTGTGCACATATAAATGACAATTGCTTGGCTACGGAGCAGGTTCTGCACTCTAGTTAGATTATTTACAATTATTCCTGACCTCAAATACGCAATAAAAGGAAATGTATTCACAAATTTAGTGCAGAAATGTCACAGTTAACGTGTCAATTGATAAAACATATTTCCCCCTTATGTCCTCTTTGACCTGATGTGAACTTTTGCTTTAGTCACACTAGCAGTTAGCAGCTGCCTCTTAATTGTTCAGTATTTCAACTTCTATTTGCGCTCTCCGTCTCGGTGTGCAAATTCAACTTTATGTGCGTATTGGTGTTTGTAAATGACTCCCCGAGGGATCTAAGCTGTGTTTTTATTGAGTGGAATTAAACAAATGCAAAGAGGCAGTCGCGACATCAGAGCAAATACATTATTTTTAAGGGGGGGGGGGGGGGGGTAGACCAAGCAGGAAAGTAAAGCAACCCAGCAGCAGTTTGGTGCACAACAAAAACGTCCAAAAACAAAGTGATGTTTCTTTTTTTGGGCTGGTTGGAAGAAGCTGTTTTTTGGGTTGGGGGGTGGGGGGTGGGGTGGGGGGGTTGTTTGTTATTTGCGTGTGTGCCGGTGGAGGCTTTGAAGCCGGTGCCTTGCCCCGTGCGTCTTTATAGTGGAGCAGCTGAGGCCCCGGCCTGCAGCTCGCCCCAGCGCCGAGGTTCAGACACCAGCTGCATTCACCGTCACAGACCTCTGGCGGGCCTTTTGAAGTCCGGCCCCCTGGTCGCCTCCACAACTCACACTCGCAGACCATCTCTAGTTAAATTTGTACCCCAAAAAAGTGAAAAAAAAAAAAAAAAGTCACTCCTATTTACATGTATTTTCTTTTCTGAAGGAAAAGGGAGAAGTTGTTTGAAATCTGCCGACAAGAAAAACAACAAGCTGTTCTGCTTTGGGCACTCTGGGGTGTCTGACTGATTGACTGCATGGGCAAAGTTCCCAGGGTCCGTCTTTGTGTCCGACCGCTTTTCAAACAGCCCCAGGCTTGAGAGAGTTTCGCCTCAGGCTAAAAAAATGATAAATTAGAATTACATTTTCCCAAATCAGCGTGTCTCGAAGAAGGTGAGCGAACGAAGACGAGGCTGTGCTTTTCATCACGCGGAAATGAAATCAAATCAAAGTATTTGTCCCGTTTGGGAGAATGCAAGATGATATTAATATGCAAAGTAGAAAAAAAAAAAAAAGGGCAGCCCCGCTGCTGTGCCCTATCAACTGATAAGAGACTTTTAAAATTTGATTTGTTTGCCAGTTGACTTGTTTGCAAATCAGCAACAAGAACCTGCAAACAAATGTTTTGCTCCACACACAGCACATTTGACATTGTTAAAATAATTTGAATGCAGCAGGCCTATATATTCAACCAGTACAAACTCTTAAGGTGGAATTCCACTGGAACCCATTCACTTACCTATGTGTAAAGTCCCATGCATGCATCCATCTTCTACTATATCTGCTACCTGTTTAGGGTCATGGGGCAAATTCCCAGCTGGAAGTGGGTTGGTGGGACTAGTCGCTAGTCACTGCAAGAGATAGACTGACTAGTTTTTTTTTTTCAGGGCCAATATCGATTATTAGTAGTCAAGGAGGTCTAAAAGGTAAAACATTGTCCTTAAAAATAAAAAAATATATATTTATATACAAATTCCAACTCTTAACGTTGCTGAATTCATGTTTATTGAACAACTTTTAAGATTCGTAATACATGAACCCAATTTTAACAAAAAGTTTTTGTCATTGGCATATCTTAAAAAAAAAAACTTAAACAATAGCTTTGCATTTTTTATACAGTATATAAAGTTTTCCAAACTTAAGAATTTTTGTTATTTGACCTCAACTTTAATTTCAAACAAAAACAGAAGGTGAAGAGAGTTCACAGAGTCAGCAGCATCTCACATAAAGTTTACACAAATTTTAAATAGTTTCCTGAAGTTAACGCAGTTTTAAATTGATCTATTATCTCATTAACTCCCAGCCATTTTCACTGAAGCAACCCCCCTTCGCTCCCGGCTGTTTTACTGGATTTTGACTGGTTTTGCAAGTCCCACAGAATATTGTGTTCTATTGCTATAAAAACATGGAACCTACCAAAATAAAGCTTAGTGTCCCTTCTTTCATCAGGAAAAGTACATTTGTATCCGTTTCCGTTTTGCAGCAATTAGTATTAGATAATAGCCAAGTTTCATCATTATTCACATTCCTGTTGAAAACACTGGCAAAAAGAGCTTGTTGCAACATGACCCTGGTTGATCTCGTATACTCTGCTGCCACCCGCTGGCCGTTTTTTTAAAAATAACTACCATTGCTTTAAGCCACCTCTTCATGTCAGAAGCTGCATCAAAGCCTTCTGTTTGCTCTTGCATAAAAAACATAAAAAACGTTATGTTACTATAGTACGTTTTTGGGAGTGAAGAACAAAGTATTTAAAAATGTATTTACACGTCGTTGGGTCTGAATGAGTTTTTGTATGCGTGATTCTTCAAATAGGTAGATTTATTGAAATTCTCAATAGACACCGATAATCAACCTGACTGATAATCGGTCCATCCTTAGTCACTACACTTAAGTCACTAGAGCGAACCCAGTTTCTAGCGTGTGACATGTTCCAGACCCAAACGTAAAAACTGTGCACGTGCAAATGCTGCAAAGGCAAACTGTGGATAAGTTCGGAGAAAAGAAAGATAACTAGGTGAAGTCATGAATAACAAACTACAAATATGAGGGGATCAGTGTATAGAATAATGAGCCAAATGCTGCTTCACCATGTCTCAAGACAAAAAAAGTCATGTTAATCTTCCATGTTCTCCTTCAGGTAACGGCTTTTCCATCACGGATGACACCAGCGTCGGTGTCGTCGCTCGCTTCACGAGTGTTGTTAGCCTTAAAGCTTTTGTGCAAGGTAAGCCACGCATGCTTAATGGTGTTGTGATCGTAAATGCGAACGCGGCAAAGGTTACGCCTTTGACGGATACGCATGCTGCCGCGCCCCGATCGGTCGCGGGGGCAACACCGCTGACTGATGGGGCTCTCCGCCGTTGCGCCGGCACGTTGATGGACGAGGCTTAGCGCTAAATAACAAGTCGGCTAAGCAGGTGAAATATCTGCGGTTGCGTAAAGGTTATCGCAATATAACTTGTGCGCTGTGACGCAGATTTGCAGCCTTGCCACAGAACAATAGAGGTGGGAAGAAAGTAGCAGTAGAAATACTTTGTTACTGTACTGAACTTACTTTTTTTTCCCCCCAACCACCTCAAAAGCTGAAGAGGAAGACTGACCAATTGAGATCTTGGGGATTTTTAATATTTAAAAAAAACGGGAGCGGCAGCGAGGCCAGAGCTTGTTAGCTCATGAGCTAGCTGATGCTATGCCGCCTCTGTAAAACAACGAGACCTTTGACTTACGGCCTACGTGACCAACGTATATATAATCACATGATAATATGTATCGACTACCATCGATTTGCTAATAGAGGACTAGTTTAACCCTGATTGATAGCGGCAGATCTATCACGTCCAAGGCCATAAAGAGATCATTGACAAGCACCAATGACCCGTCTTAACGTGCCCCCAAGGTCCTCTTCAAAGACGGATCAATATGTGACCTCCACCGCTATTATTTACCGGCAATAGCATTGAAATGTCCATTTGGAACATTGATGTACAGCATCATTCTGGAAGCGAAGGGGCTATTTTGCCCTTAACCTTGAACTAATAGTCTTTTGTGCACTATGGTGGAGGAGAAGCAATTACTGTTCCTCGGCCAAAGCATTTGGTAAATATTACTCTTTTTTTTTTTTTACGGTGTACATGATAAGCAGGAGTTTGGCGCATAGTGAACATACGTTCAAAAGATAGATTTCAACATATTTATTCTCACTCTACGTTGGATTTTGTGGGAAAAAAAAAAACGGATTTGCCTTAGGAAAGTCCACTTAGCTTCATGCTAACAAACAATGCAAAACGTCATAGACAAGAAAGCGAATAGCATCAGTGTAACTGTTATAACACAATAACTATTTAAAAACAAACAAACTTGAGGATACATTTTGGCGTAAATGTGTCCACTTTTGGAAGAATTGCAAGATTTAAAAAAACTTTTTTTTTTACATTTCAGTGATTTCCTTAAATCACTTAAAAATACCTTGTATTTAAATGTATTATTATTTTTTTTTCCATTTAAGTGATTTCCTTAAATGTAAAAATAAAAAAATAAAAATCTTGCAATTCTTGCAAAAGTGGACACATTTACTTTTTTTTTTCTTTTTTCAATGACAATATTAATCTTTCTGATGCCTCCGAATCTGAATTGAATCTGTTTGGCCTTGGAGAAACTTTGCAATCTGCTTAGTGCCATTGTATTTATAGCACTTGCTCTCTTATTAAGAATTCATGTTAGCTCTAGTGTTGGATCTCAATAGATCGTTCAGGTGTGTTTGGTTGCACAAACATCCAGGTTTGTGTGTGTGTATGCTGGAGGTACAGTCGAGTGGGGGTGGTGGCACCCCATTACAGAGGACCTGGGGGGACAGAGTATCTCTCAATGAGTGACCTTTATTACGAGGCAGGCCAGTGGGTCATTGAGTGTGACACATATGTATTAGTCTGATTAGCGCAGTGGCCTAAGCAATGTCCGCAGGTGTCCAGCAGCACGACACCGGCCTCTCTCTCCCTCTCGCACACTCGCTTTCTCTCCTCTCTCGAATTACGAGCAGATGACTGAGGCGGCCATGTGACCTTTTTAGTTAAAGGAGAAAATGACTTTATATGTCAAGCAGGCAAAAGAATAGCGAGATTTGGAGAGCATGCTTTATTTCTGTGGGGGAAAAGTGTGTAATAACGGGAAAGTGTTGCTTCAACCAAATTCTCAACTAGGAAATGAATGAATGTTAAATCAAGTTTCCTCATTTTTAAAAGGGAGTATAGTTTTATACAGATCTTCGGAACAAAAGCAGGGTAAAAGATAAATGGCAAAATATCTTCCTGATCGGCCAAAAACATTAAAAACAAAAAATGTGGCGATACAAGCTTGTCATTGTAGTGTAATGTAAAGTTTTATGATCGTGCCGAGGTTAAGTGTGAGTTAATTATGGAAAGGACTTGATTTGAGTAGATGATAGTGCGTGTCTAAGTGTGGTCAGTCACTGTCCAAAAATATACCTTTTTTTTTTAAATTCGGAAAAAAAAAGAAGTCATTTTTCAAGCACTCGCCTATCAAGCATTTTTGACGTAAAAAATGTTGAGGAATTAAGGGTCTTCAAAATTAGTTACGGTATAAAGGACATAATTAGTTGACAGCCAAATTTCAAAAACAAAATTAATATATATCTATTTTTACACATTTGGACATTTTTATTGTAGTGTGTAGTGTTTTGGGATTAATGGTGAGATGTTAAACAATATCAGTATAATACAGTCAGAAAATTACAGATTTTTTGTCAATGAAAGAAAAACCTATCATTACCCCTAATGCATCCTGGTGGACGCTATAGAGCCTGAATCATGAAATATATTAGAGAAAATCCAGATTATTTGTAAATAGAGTATTTATTGGTCCCTTTGAACGAATAAACGTTTTTTTTTTAAATTATCTTCCACATATGACTTTTTGTGTCATATTTGATACATCCGATCACAATGCTTTAAATTTGTACATTTGTAATGATCAATAATATAATAATAAACAGACATATCAAACATATTAGTATTTCCATTATTAATAAGTATAGGTGTCTCTCCTTTCTCAATTGGGGCGATCTTGCAAGGTTGCTGGAAAATACTGCCCTCTAATGGATTATCCATGCAATGCATGTGTCAGATCACACACGTCAGGGTTTTAATGGGGGGTAAATATTATGCTCATAAAATAGAGGCCTAAAAATCTCTTGTATTTAATATGATACGTTTGGCGTTATAGGGTTCAAAATCAAAATGAAATACTGATGAAGAATTTCATCCCCATGCTGGCAATAGCATAACCTCCTTGGCCGCCACTAACCGAGCCATGCCTTTACAAAAAAACTGTGGAATTGAGTCTGTCGGTCAAGACAATGCGCTTGGACAGGTGACGCGGGTGAGTAATCTATTAGAAGGATACCGAATCCTTTGCTCAGCAGAGCACAGTTTGAGCGCTCCCAGCAAGACCCCGACGTGCTCTCTGAGCCAGGGTCTTGTCAAAGCCGAGAGGCGGCATGATGGAGAGGCCCTCACCGCGGTGCGCCGGACCCTGACCCTCACCCGCGTACGCGCCCACTCAGCTGCACCCGCGGGTGCTCGATGGTCACAACACAATCCAGATGTACTTCCACCGCTGTGCGTGCGAGGACGCTCGGTGGGCCGCTTTCTTACAAGGCTCGATACAGATGAAGACATTTCCCGCTCGTCTCCTGTCTGTTTGTCTCACGGGCCTTGGGATATTTCCATTATCGGGGGAAAAATTTACTAGAATCCCTCAACCTTGTCAGCCAATGGCATGCTGTCCCAGAGGACGCCAGGCTTGAACTCAGAGGGACATTAATGAAAAGGCAACCTGCGAAAATATCACAAGTGCACCAGATAATGGCCAGGAGAGCCAAGGCCGCATTTTTTCTCATATATCTTCGCTGGTGACATTCAAAGTAATTTGTATGACTAGTAAACATTAGAATGGCCGCCACCAAAGCTGAAAACTATTATTGATTTTTTTTTTTTAAGCAGACGAGACTAATCAAAGTGTTTTTTTTGTTGACAAGGTAACAAAAGTTTTCCATGAGCATCCATGTCGAGGTGCTAATGAGTGTCGGAATTTGCTTGGTTAAAGACATGCTTTTTTTTTTTCATTACAAAACATGAATGCCTTTGTACAATATTTACTTCTTTTTTTTTTTTAATACCCTTTAAAACCAAAAATCTTTTATTTGGTTGTTTGTCTCTACATTTTCATCAGATATAAGAAAAAACCTAACATCGTCAGAGAAAATTATTTTTGTTGTCTTAATTTTGTTTTTAAACAAATACAAAAATTAATAAAATGCTAATATATTAAATGCATTTTAACAAAGCATTTTTGGCCTAATAAAATTATTGAAAATCATTTTATTTAAATACGTAGATTTAACTTACATTTACGTTTCGATATTGTTCTTTTATTTACATATTTTTTATAAAGGCACCTAATAAAATAGCAGATGATGGATATTGTAATGATGTTTATAGGGATGTTAGATTTTTGTTAATTTTACTGTCTGTTCATGAGGTGTTGTGCGTAAGAGTTTTTCATTGTAATGTTTTTATAACTGTGTTGAAAACAAATAAATATACAACAAAAAGAATATTGAAGGCAAAAAGTCATCGTATTGTGACAGATGTGCCAAATTTGGCAAGAAATGCAAAAATACTGCGCCAATTATCAACAATTGGACAAAATGTTGACAGTAACGTCTGACAGTAAACTCCTATCACTGCGAATCCCCGATACTTTTGTTTTCTATTTTCAAACACATCATCATTCATTCATATTTGTACAGCTGCATTTTTGACAGTAGCATAAGTTAAGCAGAGCTCATCAAAATACCATTACCAGTAATTGGAACTCTCTGTGTCTGGCTGCCCTCTAGGTGTTAAAGGCTGTCAGAATGAGTTACGTAAAGGACATGATGACAGCGGACGACGGCGCTCGTGCGAGCGTGTGCGAAAGGTCGGTCGCTTGGACAGTTCGCGCCCCAGCGGGGACATTGGCGCTCCGGCTGGGTAGGTAATGATATCAGATGCTGCACTGCACAACAACAGGTGCCTTGGCAGTGCCACCTTCTACCTCCTCGCTGCGTCAATGACATCAGCGACGACCTGCCGGTTAATTATAGCTCACGCGTCTCTTTTCCAAGCAAACGTGAGACATGTTTTTTTTGTTGTACATGAGACAAAAGGTACATCACTTTGGGCACGTTGAAGGGATACGTACTATGTGGATATATTGCAAACTAAATCCATTATGGGGGGAAAAAAAACATTTAATGGAGCGATGACCTCGATCGAGGTCAGAATGACACCACTCACAAAATGTTTGTGATTTTAAGGCTTATCTCAAATGCACTATAATGACCAGAGGTGACAAATCCAGGTCCAGAAAGGAAAAACCCTGCCATAGTTTGGCTTTAGCCCCTGGTGCTAACACCATGGGAGCTAGCTAGCTAGCTAGCACCTGAGACTAAAGCCAAACCGCGGCAGGGTTTTTACTTTCTGGACCTGGATTTGCCACCTCTGATAATGATTTTGACCTTTTGAATGCATAAATTATGTTTAATCCATGAACATTCCCAAGGATGTCCAATTCTCTGGCTTTCTGTGAGTCTTCCAGTCCATATGTTTATAACTGCGGAAGGAGTTTGTGACTAATTCTCAGCGTGCAGTTCCTTCTTTAGAGCCTCGCAATGGCGAGGAACTCTTGATCACTTGTTAGGTGTCGTCTTGCTCTCATGATGTGAAAATGTGAACAGCTGTTTAAATATCAATTTTAATATCACGAGGTAATTTAGTGGTCTGTATAAGTAGAGTATAAGAGATCAGCCAGGGCCATGTTGCAACAAGCTCTTTTTGCCAGTGTTTTCAACAGGTTTGTGAATAATGACGAAACTTAGCTATATTCTAATGCTAATTGCTCCAAAACGGAAACAGATTTCCTGATGAAAGAAGAGACTCTAATCTTTCTTTAGTTTTTATAGCAATAGCGGGTTGCTTCCGTGAAAAAGGCCGGGAGTGAATGACTTAATGTACATTTGCATATTACACAACTGATTTCAGTGACTTTTTGTTTTTTCAAAAGTCAATGGCAACACTTGGTACTAATTAGATTATTCAAGTGTGACTCTGTTTGTCTGATCAAGAACAATAACAAAAGGTAGAGGTGCGAGACCCCCCTTGAATCCTATCGTGCTGTTTTTCCATCCGACCAATTGTCCGTGTCTTCCTGCATTATGATTATTGCTCTGAACCATTTACAAGGCATACAAATATGTTTCTTGGAGAGTTTCGGGAGGCTGCGTTTCGAGTTGTCTGGCCCCGTGAAGTAGACGGGTAGTCTTCTGCCAGCGTTGTGCAATATTTATCTGCGCATATAGCAAAAATACGAATGAAACGGAAAGAATCTCGAATATACTTCAAATGACGACTTAAGAGCCTGTCAATTCTGTCGCCCCATCCCTCACATGCTCCAGAAGCCTTGTGACTAATTCGGTGGAAGGGGCTCAGCTCCAGGGTGGAGATTGGGAGCAGATTTCGGCGCAAGCATTTGGATGACCATATGGAACTCTTTGTGGCGCCAAGAGACCATGCGGCTCGGAAACCCGATCACCGTCTCCCCGGTGACAGCTGGAGTCTTTGCACCATCAGAACATTTGTAGACTTCTAATTTGTCATAACCAACCTCCTGTGGCAAAGAAATATGCTGCGAGAATTAGGTAAACAAAGTTTTCTGGGACATTGAAAGCAATCGTGAAAAGCGGAGCAGACAGCATTAGGGACACGGTTGAAGGGTGTTGCGGGAATCTGATGATATAATCCCGCCCGAACCGTCAACATTGGTCAATGTTGGACTGACACTGATGAACTAACGGGCTTGACTATTGGCAGCTTCACAATGCAGTGAATTCACTGAGGTCAGATGTGTAAACAAAGACTGACAAAGATCAAATTCTCGGATGTGTCTGAAGGATCATCCTGAGAGATTATTCTGCGATGCGGCATATGTCAAGATTGATTGAAAATGGTCAGGGGCCATCGCTCAAAAATGTTAAATCTGGTTAATATCAATAATCACAAATTCTTAATCATGGCCAGTTAAGAGTGGTACGCACGTAGAGATATTCAGGTCAAATTCGACAAATTGTTCAGTGTGTGGTAAACAGTGAGGTCGGCCGAGCCAAATGGTCTCCGTGATTGAGATGGGAAATGGAATGACCGTGGGTCCAACACATACCGATAGTCGGGTCAATGAATGAATGACTTTTGCTCACATTCTACTTTGAAAACAGAAAATCGCAAATTGGGCAGGCAATCCTAAATGTTAAATTAGATGTTATTTGAAGTAATGTCCTGTTTCTGAAAAAAGGGATAAAAGTTCACTTTTTTTTTCTTATCAAATTCATCCGATTACTGAAATAATCGTTAGTTGCAGCCCTAGATTATTATTATTATTATTTTTTAATTAGCAAAGTGGTACTTGGAAAAAGTTCAATGTCAGTCCCATTGAAAATTAATGGGAAAAAGTTGATATTTACCATTAAATTGTGTGAATACTGTAAGTAAGTTCGAATCAGACGATAGATACCCCGGGAGGCGTGAATTTTTGATGCAAGTTGAAATTCGAACGGTGTAAATCGGAAGTATTATGTGAGAGTTTCACGGGGGGAAAAAAGGGTGGAGAATAAAAATCACAATAACATATGTGGGAATAATAATAATAATGATAATAATAATCATCATTGATTACTAGTCGATCAATCGATTCATTTTAACAGCTCAAATGTTAAACATTATTGATATGTGGCTTGGTTAAAAAAAAAAAATAAAAAAAATAAACAGCAAGACATGCTCACTGTGTTTTCCAGGAGTACAAGAAAAGCCGTTCTTGCTCCAGTCCCTGCATAAATTAAACAAGGCAGCTCAAGAGTGTGTTTCTGTGTCTGGTGTGTCCATGTACCGCTGCACCAAGAGGTTGTCAGTCGAGCTCTAGCGCTCTCAACTCAAAGGTCCCCGAAGAACACCGTTGGTTATAGTAGCTTGTCGGTAAATATATCCCATTAATATTTTATTGAACTGTTTTTTTTTTCCTCTCAGTGCACCTTGTTGTTTTCTCCCCATTTGTCAGAATGGACCCTGTTACTTTATGCTCATCAACTAGAAAATCCCCCACTTCAATCTCCAGCGTGTAAAATGTTTTCTGCCCGAAGGCACAATTCTCTTGTCATTGTTGCACATGCTTGTTTCCCTTGTTTGGGCTGTGATGTAATTGTTTTGCAAAACAAAAGGTCTCGCGATCTATATGGCACCGACTCGCAGTTTAGAGCGCTTAAAACGTTGATTGTTTAGTGAACAAATTAACGAGTCTTTAACAGAGACTGGCGGTAACAGGGGAGTCATTGCTGGAATGGAACCGGGCGTACCAGCGGGTCAAATAGGTCTTTTGGGCCGATGGCGGCGGCTGTAAACAAAGACTGCAAGTCTCATTGCACTTAGAAGAGCTCTGGGAAAGGCTTGTAGCTCTGGCATTTTCTACGGGGAAATAGCCTGAGTGTTTTTTTTTTTGCTTGCACAGTGGTAATGTTCGCTAATGCTGATGGTTGACTCTCAGCGGGCGGCCTGGCAATTCTCAGGTGGGCCTTCCTAAAGCACCAGCTGCATTAAGTGGATGTGAGATTTTTAAAATGCACCACTGCATACAGGCTGCCGGTTCTGGCGTGACACTACTCGGGCTGTATGTTGCCGTGCGTCTCTGACGAAGCAGAATGTGGGGGGGGGGCTATCAAATCCAGTCAGGCCGAGAAGCGATGGATCCTGTTTATTTGCTTCAAGCTGGCACCTCTGGGAGAAGAGCAGACGGAAGAGATGTGTTCAAGTGGGCATCGGGGACGGTGTAAAACAATATGGGAATAATAGACGCTTGCAGGCAAGGCGGTCCTTAAAGACGGTGCAAACATGACTTCTTCTCAAGTGAATGTTTTCAACCTTAAAACTACCAAGAAGTGTTCATACGCCTGCGTTGCACAATCTGTTGTGCACACATTAGCCTGATGGCGGCAGTAGTGAGACACAGGTCGAGTTGATAGATAATCTCTCGGGAAAGTAAACGCAACTAAAAGTTGAATCTTTGTCTGTTGTTAATAGTTAGGACGCTTCTTTAATAGTGTAAAATTGCCTCCGTATCAATGCTAACTTTATTTTCACTTGTCTATGATATTCTAAATAATATGCTAGCATGAAGCTAGTGGATTTAAGTTAGGGTGGGCCTGGTCAGAGATAATTTACGTGTAACATTGTTTATTTTAAGAATGAATATATATCGTCGCTGCTATGTGCAAAATATGTACGTCCATTTTTGTAATTTTTAGGTATTTCAGATGTCTGCGTTCAGTTTCAACCCTAAAAATATGAATGAAAAAAATGACAAAATTGTTAGTTTTTCACATAGCGGCGACAATATGTATTATCTATAATATATACAGAGAGTTTTGCTAATGTCTTAAGTATTTAAGATAAATCAATTAACCTGTTATTTAGAGTAATAAATGAATAAAAACTATTCCTGAATTGATTTTAATGAACCAATTTTAGGAGGGAAAAAAAATGGCTAAATATTTTTAATTTGACAAATATTTCTGAATCATTGATAATATAAACATGGGTTGAACATTTTTGGCGCTTAACTCATTTGCTCCCAAAAATGTATAAATACGTTCTATTTTAAATATTACCATGTTCTCAAAGACGTATTTATACGTTTTCTATGTGTGTTTTTTTTAATGCTTTGATGCAGCCTCTAAAAAGAAGAGAAAGCAATGGTAGTTATTACAAAAGCGGCCAGCAGGTGGCAGCAGAGTATAAGAGATCAACCAGGGCCATGTTGCAACAAGCTGTTTTCCCCACTGTTTTAAACAGATTTGTGAATAATGATGAAACTTAGCTTTATTCTAATGCTAACTGCAAAAACAAAACGGAAACAGATAGAAATATACTTTTTTTTTCCTGATGAAAGAAGAGACTCTTTGTTTTGGTAGGTTCCATGTTTTTATAGCAATAGATCACAATATTCTGTGGGGCTTGCAAAATCCGTCAAAATCCAGTAAACCAGAGAACTGTTGAACTGAGAAAAAATGTTCCACGCTAGCAGCCAGGCACAAAAGTTGGGGTGAGACCAGAGAGTAGAGCGGTGGTGAAGAAAAAAAGAGCGGCTTTACAAACGCCTCAGTGGCGAGAGCGAGGAGGACTGTAACTTAGATATGTAGTTTTCGAGAGAAAGAGCTCGCTGGAGAGAGAGCGAGAGAGAGAGAGAGAAGGCTATGGATTTTAATCCGTCAGTCGATAAAGGTCAGTGCTCGAAAAGGGCTTTATTCCCCAGCTCCACATCAAAGTGTAAATCCGCTGATTGCGGGCCCGTGAATGGGTAGACAACAAGGCTCCATTTGTGGTCTGTTTCTATGGCGCAGTGTGCGTAGGACCCCGCGTGCGTTGCGACCATAATACAGGGGAGTTTCTATCCGGGGCGCCCCTCCCCGCCCTTAGATCAATGGGCCGCGTGACCTTTGCATTGTGCTGCCAGCTTGGCCCGTGATGTCATGCCATCTATCCAGTGCTCCACTTAAATGGGGGCAAAAGAAAAAGCAAAGCAAAGTCCCACACCTTCCTCCCAGAAAGACGGCGTGAAATACGTCGGCTGAAAATGTATCCACCTGAAACGGAACTTTAAACTTGGCCAAGAAAGATGCCTCAAACCCATATTGCCCATTTTTGCTGATTGAGCAATTTGAGTGCTTGGCACTAACATTTTGCCTCGTTTGAACATATATAAATAATGACTCAATTAAAATGTAATGCACTTAAAAGTTACATAAAAATTGTAGCAAAAAAAATAAAATGCTCCACATTTTTGAGAATCAATGGTCAGAGCAGGCAAATCCAGGTCCAGAAAGTAAATACCCGGCCACAGTTTGGCTTTAGCCCCTGGTGCTAGCTAGCTAGCTAGCTCCCTAGCAGGTAAACGAACACCATGGGAGCTAGCTAGCACCTGAGGCTTAAGCCAAACTGTGGCAGGGTTTCTTACTTTCTGGACCTGGATTTGCCACCTCTGTCAATGGTCCACGTGTGCAAAAATAAAATCTAAGCTTGGGGCTTTTAGATTAACTAACTTAAAAAAAAAAAAACTGCCAATGTCAGAAAATGTGCGAAATATCAAATCAAGCCAAAATGCGCTTGTTCCTTTTCTTCTTCCCAGTAAAATGTGTGAAGTACAAAAAAAAAAAGAGTCTATTTGAAGGTTTACTCAAGTATTTTTACTGTGTACGGGAGAATTGGCCTATGCCATGACAACAACCAAAAACTAGAAAAGTTTTGTTTTTTTTCACTCAGAAATTCTAATAAAATTTTAGAAGGAAATTTTGTCCTACTGTTTGCTACTATCCAAAAGGAGACCAAAAACACACAATAGAGTAAAATTTACGTTGAATATTATACTATATTCCAAGTGTAAATTTTATTCTGTTAAGAGTGGGACCAAACAGACTCTTTTTACAGTAAATTGTACTGTGTATGTAATTTTTCAGTCATTGCATTTTATGCATTTTTTCTTAAAATTCTCAATAATGTATTGGAACCTATAAAGATGTTATTATGATTTCAAAAAATACCATAATTCTAATGGTGTGGGTTGTACACCATTGTACACCATGCACTCATTTTATGACATTGGTGGGTGTTTTAAGGTAGCTACTGTATATTTAAGAAATCTTAAAAAGCCAACATTTTCCAGATAATTTTGCTTAAATAACACATTCCCACATCTTGCTCCTTTTTTTTTCTTGTTTCCTTTTGTCTTTTTCTTCTGTTTTGTCAATGTAAGCCCCTATGACTTTTTTTGGAGTGTTGTTCGCCATTGATCTATGGCTATTGAAATGAAAACGTGGCGGGCAGGAGAAAAGAGGAGCCCTCTCATTGTTCCTGAGTGAAAGGTCCTATTTATAGGCGAGGAGAGATGATGGCAGCTGGTAGGTTCTTCCCTCAATAGAAGATAGAGCACTGTTCACAGAGTTGTGGAGTGTGTTTGAATGGCAATCTAAAGAGGTAGGCGTGAACCATTTGTTTTGCTATGTTTGTGTTTGCTGTCAACATGTCTGTCTGTGTTGTGGGGCGGCCCCTTTTTACCACCCCCTGAAGCACCCCCGCCCATCATAGAACCCCCCCATCCCACCCCCCCACCAAAATCAACCCCAAACCAAACTCAGACGTAATTGTTGGCGAAGGACGGGTCACCCCCGAAAGAGAGCCATCTTTGTCGTGGCGACAGATGTTGTAATTGCCAACTGATGGATCGCTTGTCCGAGACATCATTAGGACTTCGTTGGCCCCCACCGACCCATTGGAGGGAAGGGAAGGGGTTAAAAGAACGACGGGGTAAAGATGGAGCAGGCTCAGGCGGGGGAATGGATGTGAGACGGGGGTCGCATATATCAAGCCTTTTGACTGCGGCCTTGGGAGGTTAATAATGTGATTGGCCACGCGTCAGAGGAGACACCGTCCGGGATAAAAGAGTCGCCGTCCTCGGCCTTGATGTGATGGCATGAAAAGTCTTGAAGAAGAAGAAGAAGAAGAAGAAGAAAAAAAACCTTCAACGGCTTACTTGAAAGCCCAGTAATGCCCGCCGACATGCTTGATGAATGGTGTACACATGCACATGCTCCCACAGAACTTCACAATATCAAATTGGAACATTCCAGAGGCCATGGCAAATTTTCAACACTGATGATATTGGCCCTAATTGAAATGGTTTAAAGTAAAAAAGTAAAAATAATTAGGGGTGTCAAAATGTGTGTGTTAATTTTGAGTAAATTTAACGCACTATTAATGAAAGCGTGTATTGGGAGAATTTCAGTCGCAACGCAGCAGACACATCCACGTCAACATTTTGCAGTAATAACTTTAATATTAATAATGCATATATTTGTGGAGACTGTTGTTAAGTTGTATATTACAATTTTAAAAATGTGCAGAATTTCACGTTAATTCATGTTAAAGATAAGATAGCTCTTAATCTGAAAAAAAAAAATGCACTGAGCTGTCACCAACGTCTTACAAATGCAATTATGCCATCTAGTGGCTGAAAAAATGACCTCAACACAAATCACAATCACACGTTCGTTTTTTTACAGTACAAAACATCTTCCTTCTAAATCAATTTTATGAATTATGAAATTACTGTATCAATGACTAAAAGATGCAGCCATATTTCTATTAGGTTAACTAACTTTTTTTCCAGTATGTATGAGTATGAAACTTAGAAAAAAAAAAATTATTGTATATTTTATTGTACATTTAGAACAGATATAAAATTTGCGATTAATCATGCGTTAACTATTGAAGTTGTGATTAATTATGATTTAAAAAAGTATTCGCTGACAACTCTATATATATATATATATATGGTAAACTGTCACTGTTTGCTATATAGGGATGAAACTGTAACTTATTTTTATTGTTCCATATTTTAATCATCATGACTTGACTACCATATATAGCGTTACTATTTGATCTTTGGCTTCTTCAATCCCGCAGCAAGAAGAGGTAGAGGACCAAAACGGTAACTTAGTATTACCGTTTGAAATGGTTTAGAGTTTTAAAAAAAAAGGGGTTGGATTTTTTTTTTAGGGATATCGTCCAGATTCCCAAAAGCAGAGAAGAAACCACACCAAAGGTGACCGTGGTAAGCTGTCACTGCATCCGATCAAGGGATGGAATGGTAAGTGCTCCCATTTTAAAATGCATTGATCGGAACAAAGCCAAATCTTTCCACGTCTCCCAAAAGCAAACTAAAAGAGAATACAAAGAGGACAGAAATGGTAAGTATCACCGTTTCATATTTGATTATCGTAACTACCGCATTTAGCATTTCTGAAAGTCGTAGTTGGCTTCACCCAAGAAGAAAAACAGCAATGATTTGTACTGTGTTTATCCCCCCAAAAATAGAGGATGGAAAAAAATACGACTACTTTAGCATCTTTGAATAAGAATGAGAAAAAGGTAGAGGACGGAAACGGTAACTTTGTGATACCATTTTAAATGATATAAAGTGGAATTCCGATTCAAATTGCGTTGGTGGAGTTAAGCAGCAAAATCCACCTGTTGTTATTGCTGTCGACTGAAAATGATATCACAGTTACTCAGAGGTCACGTAACGACCAATCGTGGCTCAACTTGCGAATTTTGCTGCTTAATCCATATTCCATCGTAGTAGTTGTCTTCCAACTTCTTCTATTTGATGTTTGGAAGAAGAATAAGTCAGTAACAAATGTCAAGTGCTGCAAAACAGCCAAAGTGATGGCAATATTTTTTCGAAAAGACACAAAGGGGAATGCAACAAAGTGCTGATGATATATTTTTCATATTCAAAATAAAACACATTGCAGTGCTATTGTTGTGTGTAATTGTGATGAAAATGAATTGTTATTCTAGCAATAACGAGATATGAAATGTCACATTTCATCTCTAGATGCAAATATGCTTAGGCATCTGAAAAGGGATTCCAAAAACAGGGAAGGGGCCACGCCAAAGGTCACGGCGGTAAGCATTCGCTCAATCCGGTCCCACTTCACCCAAGATGCATTTGTTTATGCATGCCACTGGATGGTGTTAGTTCCCGCCCCCAAATGCACACACCAAAAGCTCCCCAGAGGTCAATTAGGCCAGACAAGGAGCGTTCAAACAAAGGGTGCTAGAGGCCCGCAGCGACGAAGGGAAGCACGTAATTAACAGTTATAAAGTACTTTAGTCTGTTAATTAAATTAGTTAATCCTTTTATCAGTAGTGCTTTGTTGAGGGGGAGTCTTCTGCCAGTGTCAAACATGGCCTCCTCGCTCTCACTCTCACTCTCTCTCTCTCTCCCGCCTGCGTGTGCAAAGCATGACTGGCTGCTAATGGAAACATGCTAATGTGTCGCAGCAAACACTTGAACGCTCCGAAATGGCATCAGTGTTTGCTCATCAACCCGGTAAATCTTAGCCGCGGCGCGGCAAGTTAAGGTCCGCAACACTCTTTGACTTTTGATTGGACATCCACTCAACAAGAAAACACGCGTACGTGTACGGCGCGCATTTGAGGCTGCTTGTGCTTCCTGATCAAACGGCTACGTTTGAAGTCAAACGATCATTTTCATGTGCTGCCAAGACTCATTCCTTTGTCCCTTTAGAACCCCAACCCCTCCGTCCCCCCACCCCTGGCTCTTTTTTTTTGGGGGGGGGGGGGGCAAAACCCTTATATCTGTCTCGCACTCCAGACATTATTTAAATGAGGCCAGCTCACCGTCACATTTATTTTACAGCGCTACTTGAAGTCTTAACAATAACACGCGTGTAATCCCGTGTGATGTCGCCTCACACGGCGCGGACGCTTTTCAGGTGGCGCAACCTTTGAACATCAAATCTTTTTTTTCCCCCTCTTCTTATATTTAAAAAAAAAAAAAAAAAGTGTTTCAATAATCACCTTTACGGCCTCCTGTCAGGCAAGCGGGAGCTGCTGGATAGTTGGAAACAAAGTCTTTCGATTTTTTCTAGAAACATGTACAAAGGGGGAAAAAGCTGCCAGATTAAAGCGCTCCTGAAGGCCCTACTTATGGTAAGCCGTTTGAGCATTTATTCCATATTCTACTTGTGCGATGAACTATGCATGTACTACTACTACCAAAGCGGTCCTAGTAACACGCGCATATGTCATCTCGTGTAGTCTCAACAGTAACATGTAGTAGTTGCTCCAAAAATGGAGTAAAAGTGTTGTAAAAGTGTAAAAGAAATATCCTGTGGTAGCGAAAGGCAGTTGTGGAACAAATGTCACTAGTAAGGCAGTTGTGCTAATAGTGCGCTAAGCTGTCTTACGCCCTAGTACAATTCAAATGCGCTAGCAGAACAACTAAGGCCCACTAGCAGAAAAAGTGTGCGTTCCACTATGGCATGACATTTTCTGTACATTTGTAAAATGGCGAGGCAATACTAGTAAAATGACAATTTTTCACTGCTGCCTTCCACTATTATGTGACATTTCTGCACACTGATAAAATTACTAGTAAAACAAAACGAAACCTTTCACTCGTCTATGAAATTTCTGCGCACTGGTAGAACTACTCGTACTTCTAGCGACACTCTAAAAATCGATTCTAATAATATCCAATAGTACTAGTAGCACTGCTTCACTAGTAAATGTCAACTTACATGTACGTGTTCTACTAGTGCGCCCTATGTGTACAAATGTCATACCGTAGTGGGAAAAGGTCACTAGTATGCCAGTTGTTCTACTAGTGTGCCTTAGTCCTCCTACTAGTACACTGAATGCAGCAATGGCAAAGAGCGTCCACAATAGTAGAAATCAGTGCACTAGTAGGATACTGAATAAATGCTTCAATCGTTTTCTATACCTGCTGCTTGCTACACGCCTTACAACAGCACCGATGATGAATTTTCATAGCCGCCGGATGTAAATGACCCGGCGCGGAGTTTCGTTACAGGCTGCTTCACCGGAAGCCGCGCTCCCGTTTCTCGCTTTGTCAAAGACATTCGGTATCGAGCCGCGCCGTGATTGATCCAAGTCGTTCCCGCAGACCCGGCGGGTCAGCGCCCGAGAGAAAGAAGGAGTTTGCAATCAAACAAACACTCCACTCGACTCGACTGGAGCGGAACGCTTGATTTGTTTACTTGCGTGACGAAAGCGCGTCCCTGATTGCAATCACTCTCGAGCATCCGCCGCTTCGTTAGGCCTGGCGAGCCGCCTTGTGAGGATGCAGATGCGGGAAGCACCTTATGCTCGTTGCACTATGAACGCTGATGTGAATTGCGAGGTAGAGAATTAGCCGGGTTAATTAAACGCAATCCCCAACATCCTCCGTAATTGTGGCAACAAAAGACAGAACAATGAATGAAATGAAATACAAGCAAGCTTAATCAATGCAAAAATTACGGATGAAGAAAAAGCGTCTGGGGTGGTGCTAGTGCATCCACAGTGAACTCTTAATGTTTAGAAGGGTGGAAATGTTCCACATGCACACATGCCTTAAACATATTTAAACATTAATACATACTTATACTTGCATATATATATATATATATATTATTTATATATATAATTAAAAACTTCTTTTTTTTTTTGCAAAAAAATGACATGGGCCAATTATTTTAAGAGGGTGACGATATACATACAAGGTGAAGAAGATTAAAGACAATGACTCTCCCTTCTTGTATATTTCTCCATACACGAGGCTAAGCGCGCTCGCGTCAAGCTGTTCATTTGTCATTCCCGGTTCAAGTTTACTGTAAATCGGACATCATGTAAAACAAAAGACAAAATGTCTAACCAAAGCGCATAATTTTACTTAATGAAAAGTCTTCTAGCTTGATGCTAACATATGATGACAAATGTCATTGACAGGCACTTCTTCGTTCATAATTTCTTCAGACTTTTCTTCGCATTTCTGAGAATGTGAACGCCTTCGAAATAGCACTTTATCTGGCCTCGGATAATATCGAACGCACACTTTTTCAAATTATTTTCATTTCATTTCTACAAACGGTGTTGTCTAAACTCTCCTCCTTTTCTAAAAAACAGTAACTAAAATGAACTTCTCGCTCAAAGTCAGCCGGCAACAGGCTCCAGCTAATCCGTCGCCCTGAGCAAGACAAGCGTTTCGAAAGGGATCGATGCAAAGGCACTTCACACACGTAAATGTCTCTTTACGTTTAACAAAAGGACATATTCGGAAGAAAGACATTTCCTTGCTTCTTACTTCTATTAAAGCTAATGACTATGGGAAATGTAGGTCCCACGGTGAAGCCAGTTGAGAAGAACCCCCTTATTAGGCATTAAATGTGCTGTCTGTGAAATTGGATTTACCATTTTAGAAGCGTCCGACGACAATGTAACGCACCGCTCCTACCAACGTAACTTGAGGCTATACGTTTCTAGTTTGCAAACTCCCCCGAGCGTGAAAAATTGCTCCCTTATAATTTCTGGCGCTCTTTGATGGGGATTTACGCTCAAATGAAAATGCATGCGAAATGAGCAGCCCTCTGTGGCCCCCACAGCGTGCAAAGATGGCATGCCGCAATAATCTTAAAAAATGTAATTAAACACAGATAAGATTAATACAATCAGGGAGAGATGATTGAAAGATGCTGTTGTTGTGCAGGAGGGTGGCGAGGGCCCCCGGGCCCCCCGAAAAACGAGGCGGCTAGCTGTGGGGAAAGTAGGCCCTTTTGCGCTGGGATTATCCTGGGCCAGGTGGGGGAGCCTCGTGGTTGGAGCATTTAAATTAGCGCCGAGATGACAACCCCCATTAGGAGGGATTAAAGGCCCGCTGGCAGGCAGAAATGTGCTGCCAGTGATGGGAGGGGGGGGGGGGGGGGGGGGGCATCCATCACACAACACCAGAGGAGGTGTGGCACAAGTCAGTCACTGTGCCGCCGTTGTCGTTCGCTTCATCTCAACTGCAATTGACGTACAATGAACCCCAGGTTATCTTGGGGGAACTACGTTTAAGTGAGTTGAGGAGCTACCCTTCATGCGTTGCCGCCCATCTTGTGGCACCGATAGACAATTTTGAACCGGATTTTCACATTTCGCAGGTGTGAACGATCAACTGCGGATTGCGCAAGAACACTGCAGTCACATTTCTCAAAACTGTTAGAGACATCCATGTTTTCACGGCTTTCCTAATGGCCCAAAAAATGCGGTGCCACCGGAAAGCTTGGGGCAGGTAATGCTGAGATTTCAAAGTAAATCATTAGATTACAAGTCACATTCGAGAGAGTTTGGAAAAACAAGAACAAAAACAACAAAAATATTCCAGTTGCCGAGATGGGAAGTAACAAAGTAAAAATACTCGGTTACTTTACTTGAGTATTTTTCCAGTACTTTGTACTTTCCTGAGCATTTATTTCTCTTTCATCCGTTACATTTTAAACATGAGTATCTGTACTTTTTACTTGATACATTTTCAAAACAAGGTTGTTACTTTTGTTTATAAATGCATGAAAACGATTCAAACACTTGACCTGGAAGAAAAAGCCGCGCCAATGTCTCCTGGCTTGGCCAATCACATAAAGCGCTACACATGGCCCGCAATCACATGACGTGCAATTGGCTGGATTAGAAAAACCCGTAAAACATGAGGTCAATGTGCGCCGCCACTCCAGGGGATAATTTGAACTTGATAGCAAGTCAGAGTCATTTGGCGGTACTTTTACTTTTACCAAAGTTGTTTTTCACACAAGTAATTGTACTTTTACTTAAGTAGAGAATGTCAGTATGTTTCCCATCTCTGTGGATTATCGTGACCTGGTTCTGGATGACTGAGAAACAATACAACCATCCATTTGATATATTCCTCATTCAGGTCACAGGTGAGCTCGAACCAATCCCAACTGATTTAGCTCTTCTTATATGGCAAAAAAAATAAATAAAACGGATTCAGAGCAGTTCCTTCTGGTGGATTATTTGCTCACCGTTCATGGACGTATAAGGGCAACGACTATCCAAAAAACGCAATGGGAGCATAAATACACCTGAGGAATACTTAAGCCACTTCATTTGATGTATCACATGAGGAACCACAGTGTAATTTTGACGATAGGAATGTTAATACATCTGTCACGGGCCCTGTTTCAAGGTATCTATGGTAACAGGGCAGCAGCCTCTATCCTCATTAGCCAAGGTTCAGAAGTGAAGCCGCCCAAAGAACCCCGGTCACCGCAGAAAGTCTGTCTGCCTAGCGGGATTGTGCAAACGTCAAAAAAAAAGCTCTGTGAGGAATTACTGGCTTATTGCCACCTGACAGCGCCGCTTTCTTTTTTTCAGGACAACAAAACAATGAGCAGCAATCCGATTAAAACAATCTCCCCGAGTCCTGATTAACATAAATCTGCATGAGAATAGCCCTGCGCGATGAAACAGTGGTAGGTGAATCCGCCGCACTATATGCGGCGCTGCGGCCCTGCAGAATGTTCGGCGGGACCCCGTCGCTCGGCTCGGCGGGCCGCGAGCGTGGGGGGGGACCGTCCCGCGCATTGCCGCGTTCTGGCTCGTTGGCCAGCGTTGCTCGTTGCAAAAATGTCATCTCCCTCGACGACAGCTTACAAACGAGAAATTTTACCGGCCGCTGGAGTAAACTGGGGCACATTTTTAACATCTTAACTGATTGTTTTTTTGTAGTTTTTTTTTTTTGGGAGACCCCACGACAAAAAAAAATAAAAATGAGGGTGTCAAAATTTGCGTGTTAATTTTGAGTTAATTTAAAGATCCTTTAACGCCACTCTTTTTTTTTTTTACGTGCGATTAATGACCGCCACTTACTTGGAAAGCCTGTACTGGGGGATTTCCACGTTCACGTCAAAATTTAGCAGTAATAAATTTAATAATAATGCATATATTTGTGGAGACTGGGGTCAAGTCGTATTTTACAATATATAAAATGTACAGAATTTTACATGTTACTTCACGTTAACGATTACACAGCTCTTAATATGAAAAGAAAAATGCACTGAGCTGTCACCAATGTCTTACAAATGCAATTATGCTATCTAGTGGCAGAAAAATGACCTCAACACAATTCAAAATCACACTAATTTGAGTATGAAAACTTAGAAAACAATTTTTATTGTACATTTAGAACAGATTTAAATGTTGCAATTAATCGTGAGTTAACTAAGTCATGCAATTAATTATGATTAAAAATGTCAATCGTCTGACACCCAGCTTGAGCTTCAGGTCGCATCCTGATTGGCTATTGTTCCCTTTCCCATCTTCAGACACCACATACCACAAGGATAGGTTAGGATTATATTTCAGAGACATCATAAATGTGTATTCATCTTAATTAGCTATCGTTCCAAAAACGTTGTCCGATTTTCAAGTTACACTTGTAGCCATTTTGAGTAACGAGATCCGCCAGGGTTAGGCAATCGTAGCTCTACGCAAACTTCAATGACAATCAAAACAGACTAAGAGCAAGATGCTCGAGTTTACAACCTACACAATTTATCATGCCGTGCTCATGATTGCGGATTGTGGTAAGGGAGAGGGTTCAAACAACCACAGGTGCTATGTGGTGTCAGGATAACGAATGGGGAAACAAGGAGAGGATTAAAAAAAAAAAAAAAAAAAAAGTAACAGACAGACAACGTCAGATGTCACCGTTTGGTATTTGTACAAAGCTCTGGAGAGGAGCTTGCCTGGAGCCATCGCACCGCTTCCGACGAAACCGAGTGAAGACGGGCCTCGTCCACCCCCCTTTTCGCTCTCGACACTGAGCTCTCCAGCGGCAACAGGAAATCAAACAATTAGCGGGAGGGAAATAAAAGGTCCCGTTTCGCCCTCGGGCACTTGTAAACACGGCTCGTAATTTTTGTTTTGTTTTTACGCGGAGAAAATGCCACAGTCATTCTGTAAAGTTTGTGATTTATGTGATATGACTTTCAAGTAATAAATTCAGTCTAGCCAAAACATTCCACATCATTTCAATATGACTATTTAAGTAAATATGTGTCTTTTGCATTTGAAAATAAATAGGCTTCATGTTGAAAAATGAAAGGTTTAAATTCCAACAGCACATGAAAAATTGATTTATGTCACTGATATTTATAAAAATACAAATAAAAATGTGTGTGTGTGGGAAAATATCTTTTATTTATTTATGTACACATCTTATAGAAACGTTCGATATTTTGAATGGGAATTAGTTATATTACTAGATCACAAAATGATTACACATTTTTAGGACATTTTGTAAAGTTGTTTTTGTAAAGCAAAACACAGCCAAACCTGCATCATCTAATACAAGCAAGTTTTGAACATGGTTGTCATTATAGGTTATATATTCCAGTGACATACTGCACAAGCTGCATCGCATGGAAACACGTCTAACAATTTTCATGAGATAAAAAAAAACCCACCAACTACCAAAAAAAACGTTGTTAAATTTATGACAAATTTGGCACAATTTGTGTCTCGGTGAGAAGTTGTATCTAGTGAAGTTACGAGAAAAAAAGCAGCTTCTTAGAACCACATCCAAAACATAACAACAAAATAGATCAAAGCCACTGTATGAAGTTGTTTGGATTGGATAAACAACAGTTCGTGACGCAAAGTTGCATGGTTTATCGTCCGTACATATGCTTGGCCCAACTGGGCATTGAGGCTACATTTAGAGCAACATGGAACAGCTTTAAAGCGTCCCGAAAAAGAAAACATGAATGTTGCCATATTGCTCTCTCTAAGTGGAATTCTTAACTATGGGAGCCCCTCACAGCAAGGAGTTTTTGTTTACATAGAAAGAGAGAGAGAGACGAGAAAAAAAAAAGCTGGGCCGAGCTCGAGGACATTGCACACGGGACCTACTACCGGGGCATCCCACTTCAACCCCCCCCCCCCCCCCAACCCAAAGCCATCACACCACCATGTAAATGGAAACATGGAAGTTCATGTCGACGCAAGGAAACACAACCGTGCTCTCTGTCTAAAATGGAAGTTTCCTGGGTTTGTTTTAAGAGGAAGGATGTACACTTAAATAGTACTAATATTATTCCTGGAAATTGCTAACACACTCATGTTTATTTAAAATATATAATAAACACGCGACTAATACTGGTAATCTAATAAATATGTTTTTTTTTGTTTTTTTTTTACATGAGAACTGAGACACTCTTTTTTTTTTTTTTAAATGCACATAAATAATAATTTAAAATGTTTCATTAGTATGAATTGTGCATCCTGGCTCAAAGGTAACTCTTTCAAATGAAATTCAAATATCAGCGTGAACGTGGTGACCTTAAGTTGATTGGATGGGATGTGAAGAAAAAACGGTTTGGGAAACAAAAATGCTTGCTTTTTGCACTTATTTGGCTGCATAATTACTTGAAGAAGACGGTCACATTAATGATAAGTATACTTCAAATGTGGAGGATGCATGTTTATATTGAAAACGTGCAAATTGCACTATAAGTCTGATCCACTGTGAGTCAAAAAAGTGACTGACTCGATCACGCTTCCCCACCAGAGCATCATCACAGTAGTGCTGGTCGAGCCTGTGGAGCTGACATCAGCGGATGGGCTGTGCTGGTGCTCTACTGCCCTCCAATGGCAGACAAAAGTATTGTCCTGTGGTACATCTCGTCTGGCTGACCTGCTTCCAGTGTGGAGACGAAGCCGAAAAGGAGAAAAGTCTCCTGGTTCAAAAGCAGAGTGTGCCGTGCTAAAAATGTGTGTTATTACACGAAATAAGTCCTATTTTTTCAGGGTTTAGTCCTAGATTTTTTAGAAGATCAAGGTGTCTTTTTCAGAATGAAAGGATGGACGTGAGCTTACATTATGTTTGGCATCCATGTGGATGGTAAAGTAAGAATTTCATTGCACAGGTTGAATCTTTGAATCATGAATTTTTGTGTTGAAAATGTACTGTATGACATGACAATTACAATTGCAAAATATGACTGTATTTTTTGGAAAGGTGACTTTTTTTTCTTACAAGTATTTATCATTTTGTTATGAGATTAAGACTTTTAACTTTTTTTTTTTTTTTTTATCCCTATGGCATTTACGGGCACACACTGTATTAAATTTAAAGAAAGATTAAAAGTAAATCCTAGACTAGACTAGAAATCTGATTCGAACATAAAAGTGAATTGACGCCGTTGCAGATTATAGCCAATCAAAATGCACGGAAGCCTTCACATAGGCAAACAATCCATTTTGGGGTTATAAGCAAGCGAGACACAGCCGTCAAAATCAAGTGCCACCAAGTGATATAAATATCACTTACAGGACACATATACGTTGTTTCACAGTATTAAACAAATTTTGAATTCCATACGTACCTGTGGATGAAATTAGTGAAGTTTATGGTAAAATGATATGTGACTGGCGTAAGTACCGCAAAGGTCGTTTAATAGGTCATGCCTGAATTATTCGTTTCAAGCAACTTGAGTCTTCCTCCATCTTTTAATGGATAAAAAAAACAAAAAAACTGATACGGTATCAGAACACGATGCAGTCCCGCACAGTTCACATTGCAAGGAGTGCTTATGCTAAATCCCAACTGTCATTTTCATTGTCAAAGACGGGACAGAGGGGGGGTCCGAGGTTTTAGTTTTCAGATGACGACGTAACCCAAATTTCAATGTTGACCATTCTTAACCTTGAAACATCATGTCAGGACCGTCATACACAGAGGAAAGACATGAAATGATTTATTTACTACAAATTATAGGGGAGATGTTTTTTTCTGTAAATGTACACAAAATAAGTTGAGTTTAAATGTGCTGAACTTTTCATGGTTTTCTAAGAGGGATAAATGGGGACAGTTTTTTTTTTGCCGAGGCCCAGATGGCCGCGTCACAATGGCAGTGCGGGGCCGGCAGCTTTGATGGCTGTGAGTGATTGATTTCAAGCTTGACTGGCTCTGATAGAGTCCCCTCAGGAGGCGCCTGGCAACCACGGGCCCGCGCCAGAGGCTCTCGTGCGGTGGGGGGGGGGGGGGGGGGGGGGGGGGGGGGGAGAACGAGATGAAGCCAAAAAAATTTCGCTCGCGTGCCCAGCGGCTCCGTCGGTGTCCCCCATAGAGGTCCAATACATCCTGGCCGCTTGCAAACCGCTGGAATTGGATGGATTCTTGTCACCGGCCTCCGCATTCAATGGCAAAGTGTTTTTAAAGCGGAGTAATTGGTCGTTCAATATGTCACAGCATGTTACTCGCAACACAAAACATGTCTATTTTCAAGTATATTCCCCTGCTAAACTCCCGCTTATTCCTCCTATGGTGTGAGTTTAGCTTTAAAAAAAAAAAAAAATCACGATTAATTAGCAAATGCATCGAAATGAAGATGTCACAAATGTGTGCTCTTTGTTATCAATCGTCGGCTTCCTTTTGTCACTTTGAAGTGTGCTGAAATGCTGTCATTTGCTCTGCTAGCAGATATTGACTGATAGCTGTAATGGAATATGACTGTCGTCGCGGGGTGACACTTTGAAGCACTGCCGCTGAGCCACGAGTTTCGCTCATCCAAGCAGGGCCCTGGCGGGAGAGGACACCTCGCGCTTCACATCGACATGTTTTGGCCCACCTGAGTCAGCTCACTTACCCTGCTCCACTACGACGTGATTTGATGATCGATTCACCGTAAAAGTCCAAATCTCACCCTGTGGAGAGAAAGAAAAAAAAAACATATTTATTATCATTTGGAACTGCTGGACATGTTTGGATGTGCTGGAAAGTTTTTTGCTTGAAAGGATAAATGCATGGGCAGCACAGTAGTCCAGTGGCTAGGACGTGTGGCTAGCTAGCACATGATGTTGGAAAAATAACAAAAACATATCAAAAGGTAGTGTTCATCTGCAACCCACAGGACAGGAGGAATCGGGGCCGTCCAAGAAATACCTGACGGCGGGACATACGCTCTAAAAAGTGTTGGGTCAAAAGTAACCCAACTATGGGTCAAAAATGGACCGATCCTCTACTTGGGTCAATTTGACCCAACTTTGACTCATGAATACTATATAGTCAGATCCTTTACTTGGGTCCAAACATTGGGTAATTTTGTACAAAACAACCCAGAAAGCTGGGTCAGTCCATTTTTTGATCCATAATTGGGTTACTTTTGACCCAACCGTTTTAACAGTGTACACTGTAAAAAATGGCGAGTTCTATTTCCTTGGGGGGAAGGGGGGGGTACTCTAGTTTTTGGTCTTAATGTGGACACACCAGCAATGCAATATACTGTAGTGGCAAACAGCAGGAGTGGCATGGCTCAAGTGGTAGAGTGTCTGTCTCCCAACCTGAAGGTCATGTATTTATTCGTCACTGCTTGAGTAACTTTTTTTCAAATTAACTGGTCAAATGTACTCAAAACTCTCTCTCTTTTTTTTTTTTTTTTTTTTTACAGTGTTTCCAGAGAAAAGTGGAGAGACAGAGGCACAAGACTGTCCTGGTCAGATAAATCTTGTTGGTGGCCCATGTCCCAAAAAGGATGATGAATGTAACTTATCTAAGCTTTTAGGCATTGTATTTTTATCTTTGAAGTTTCTTAGGTTACCCACAAAAAAAAAAGAGCAACCCCTCGAAGCAAAAGATTAGCTAGCAATTATGTGTATTATGAATCACAGCAACTAATTGCTTTAACCAAATAAACACACTCTGATTGGTCGCTGAGGTGGTGTTACTATGGTAATAATTGCAGTGTGCTGACATTGACATCAGGCAGGTAGCTTTAGCCGCGTTTGAAGAATTAACATATTAAGAGCCACTTGCTCACTTCACTTCATTCACGTGCGTAGTTGTAATGCCTTTGAATGCGAATTTAATAAATAATTGATTGAGCAATTCCGCATATCACATCACATTTGCGACTCATTAAAAGACAATCAGTGCACGCACGGACAATATTTGCTTGAAATACAAGCCACAATGCTGCCGTGATAAGCAGGAGAATAATCAGCGATGATCACAGTGAGGTTCTAATTAAAGATATTGACAAAAAAGTATGTTTGTATCATTATAGATATGACAAAACTGGTTCCCCCGCCTTACAATCCAATGCAGGGGTGTCAAATGTACGGCCCGCGCGCCGGATCAGGAACGTCAAGGGCTTTAATCCGGCCCGCAAGATGTGTAAAAAAATAAAATAAAAATAAGAGTAATGTCGGACCAATTAATCAGACGGCCAATAATCAAAATATATACATTTGTAATTTCACGAGAAATCCTCAGATGAGCAATGCAACTTGTATACATAATTTACCCGGATGTCATTATTTTGCACACGACTTTAAAAATTTAAAAGATAAACCAACACAAATCAAACGTGCTGAACAGTGAATATGACACACATTCAGCTACTGGTAACACAAACACATATGACATGGATTAACGTCCATTAATGTCATTAACTGTGCCACACAATGCATTCTGGGAACAACATATATGCAAAACAGGTCGATATAACACGCCCGGAACTCATACGGGTATAAGTGTTGCCGCATTCTATTTGCATTTGTGTTATTTTTTTCAAATATATATACAGTTGAGCGCCGCTATTTATTTAGGTGTATAACTGATGCCAATTGTTTTTAAGTTATATACAATCATTTTACCGGTACGGCCCACTTGGTAAAATAGTTGTACTTTTTAATTTATTTTAAATTTTTAATGTGCTTCCTCAAGCATGATATTTAAAATACAGTGCATGTTTTTTTCTTTTTCTCCCTTTTTTTCCTTTTCTTTTTTTTTGAGAAAGAAAAAGAAAAGAGAAAAAAAAGAAGAAAAAAAGAAAAAGAAAGAAAAAAATACAGTGCATGTACATTCTACTATTATTGTACGGCATCCATTTTGAGCATGTACCATAAACTGGTTTCTTGCCTATTTTTGTGTACTTTTGTTAAATGTTTCGATATAGACATAATCACAAATTAAGTGATTTAACTCCCTTGGTACAGGGTCAAATTAAGGAACTAAAAATGGACATTTGTCCAGTGGTTTCGGTAGGCAGTGTCATTTAAAATACTTCCACTCTACACTTGTGTGCGTGACATCCATTTTGAACACCTACTCAAGTAACCAAAATGGATCCGTGCCTGAAGAGCTTTTTACTAGCGTTTTCCAAAGAAATTCAGCCTGCTAGTGACATTGAAAATACTATGCCGTAAAATGAAGGCGCTGCACTTGTGTACATGCCGCTGTCTTTCACACAGGTTCGAGTGTGATCAATGCCCAGCAACTGCTGCTGGTGGGTTGGGTTAAAAGCTGTGGCGACCACAGATGGGACAAAACGAAAATCTTTTTCTAATGCACTACAGTGAAATTTTTTTTTGGGGGGGGGGACAACAAAAGTGCACATGAGCAGGTCGTGTTGTCGTACGTGTGCAGTGAACAATTTCGACGCCGGAGTAAGAGGAGGAGGGGGTCGTCGTCGTTCACTCCACCTTGGTTGCAAAACCGCTCATAAATCTACATGGCGACGGAGGGGCGGGCAGCGAGGTGAGCGAGAGGGCAGGGCCCGCTCTGCCCGCCTGGGGAGTTTGGCATGTGCCCTCCCTGGGCCTCCCACCGACGTGGGGTCAGCGTAAATAAAGGGGGAGACTTGGGCCGCCTCTAGCAACCCGCTTAGCAACCCCCCTTTTGCTTCCCTCCCTTCGCCCCAAAGTAACAGGAAGCTCTTAAGAGTGCTGATCACGCCTTCATAGTTCAGACCTGAGGTACAGTCAAGGTATGTTCACAAACGTCAACGTTTCTAATTGGAATCCACACATGTACAGCAACTTCAATTAGACTTCCAAGAGCGGTGTGGTAAAGAAACGTCCGAGGAAGCGATGCGAGCAATCCCGGATCAAGTGCGATGACGACTTAGCAAGCTGGCAACTGCTTTGCACGTAATAAAAAAACAATAGGGAACCACAGGGCTGACTGAGCCCGTAGGATTAGCAGCGTGAAAGTGATCTTAAGCTGTTTTATAACGTCACATTTAATGTTCCGTTCGTCTACGGTGGCTCCAAAGGTTAACGCGCTCGCAGCTTGTACGACGTAGCGTGGATATAAAGCACAGCGTACTCCCGCCATGTGTATGGCGACGGGACAATAATGTACAGCCGGCCCTCCCCTCTTCCATGCCTCCTGCTGGAGGAATTCCCAACCCTCTCTGCAGGTAGCCAGGCCAGCCAAGACCGGTAGAACATATGTTTTCCTCCCCTGTTCGGGTCAAAGTGAGGTCGCTGGTTGCTAGGAAAATCGTTGAAGATTGGTTGCTCAGGCGAGCAAGAATAATACAGTGGTATAAAAAAATAAAAATAAAGCATAAACATGAGAGATAAGCGTACATGGTAATTGGCCAATAATAATAGAAATACATGAATAATTAGTACCATATATGCATATGTACGGAAGAAGATTGGGGCCAGTGGAGAGAAAAAAAAAGGTTAGCAGGATTCTGACTTTATTCTCACAATTCTGACTTTAAAGTGAGAATTCTGACTTTATTCTCAGACTTCCAATTTTATTCTCAGAATTCTCACTTTGTTCTATTCTGACTTTAAAGTGAGAATTCTGACTTTATTCTCAGAATTCTCACTTTAAAGTCAGACTTAAAAGTGAGAATTGTGAGAATAAAGTCAGAATTCTGCCAACGTTTTTTCCCCCTCAGAATGCTCAGAATTATCACTATTCCCAGAATTCTCACTTTAAAGTAAGAATTCCGACTTTATTTTCAGAATTCTCACTTTATTCTATTCTGATTTTAAAGTGAAAATTCTGACTTTAAAGTGAAAATTCTGACTTTATTCTCACAATTCTGACTTTTAAGTCCGAATTTTAAGTCAGAATTCTGAGAATAAAGTAAGAATTTTCATTTTAAACTCAGAATCCTGCCAACCTTTTTTTTCTCTACACTGGCCCTAATCCTCTTCCGTACACATGTGATTGGCAAAGTGAAAAATAATTAAGTGAACGTACAGTAGCAAGAATAGTCAGCAGCGTTATATGTAGCAAAGACCCCTCCTATAAAAAGTGTTCCATTCAAAGTCGACATGTTCCGCTGCTTTCTCGCCGCCCCCTCACTCCACATGTTCAAGCTGGGAAGCACTCTGAACTCTGACCGCACAAGTTATGAATTTTCTTTTAAGACTCTAAACAATTTATGGGAAACTTTTTTTGGTGTGTGTGTGTGTTTGGGGGGCAATGGAAGCAGGATATTCATGTTTCAAAGCAAGTGTGGAATTCAATAACACTCGCCGGTTGCACGCGTTTGTTTTGGTCCCTCTTTACGTTCTTCTTAAGGCAAAGTCAAAACCCAAACGTTGTTGACAATACCACTGAGCAAACATATGCTGCGACTTAACACCCATCACTCAAACGTCAAAATATGCAATCACATTAATCATCTGGAATGGAAATTTACCACTACAGACGGCTACATGTTGATTGGATAATAATGTGTTGGTCTTTTGACATTAAATTTGAACCCTATTTCGTTTACAGGATCTTGGTTTATGATGGAGTTCGGTTCCTATGTGTGTGACGACGCAACCCACATTTGTAGCCGTAACGTTTGTCGCTGTTTGGTTTGTCACTTGAAAATAACAAGGAGTGACTCCCTCTCCACCTCCTGACATCACTGACTAGGCCACACCCCTTAAAGGCACACAAGACTGCTGGAGTACATACAGATATTACATTTCATAAAACTATATTTGCATTCTATGTTATTGTATTAGTGTGTTTTCATACGAGAGGTGTCAAAATGAGTGCGTTTGAGTTCATTCAAAGTTCCTTGAACGCCACTTATTCTTTTAACGCACGATTAATGACAGTAGAGTTGCAATGCAGCAGACACATCCATGTCAAAATTTAGCAGTAATAAATTTAGTAATAATGCATATATTTGTGGAGACTGGGGTCAAGTTGTATTTTACCATTTAAAAAATGTGCAGAATTTCACAATTTACTTCATGTTAAAGATTAGATAGCTCTTAATATGCTACCATCGTCTTACAAATGCAATGATGCCATCTAGTGGCTGAAAAATGACTTAAACACAAATCAATATCACACTCGTTTTTTACAGTACAGTACATCTTTTTTATTTTAACTCAATTTTATGAATTATTAGGAAATGACTGTAGCAATGACTAAAAGATGCAGCCATATTCCTATTAGGTGAACATTTTTTTCCACTTTTATGTTAACACAAGTATGAAAACTACTTACATTTAGAACAGATATGAGATTTGCGATTAATCGTGAGTTAACTAATGAAGTCGTGTGATTAATTACGATTAAAAAGATAACAATCACCTGACACCCCTATTTTATACAATAAGTTCCTTGAAGAAGGCACCAAATCCACCCAGATAGTTTTCAAACAGCCCTGAACTAAATTATCCAATCCAATTAAATCTAGACCCGGGGTGAAGTCGTACCAGCGGTTTTTGCTTCTGGTCAAAAGTCATTTTAAAGACATTTAAGTTCCCATATGGTTTGCTTATCTTCCTGGCAGACGACTACGGCAAGACTCCACGGGCCCGTAAAATGAACAAACAACAACAACAACAATCACACTTAGCCAACCTGTGCTTAATGTTTATCAGGTGGGTGGCAGCCATGACACCGCGTCGACTGCCACTCGCGGCGGGACGCCTCCTCTCGGCCTCGTCGCCAGCATGTGGCCAGCGACGGGAGCTGAGGAAAGGCGAGACAAGAAGCTCTTTCCCCCCCTCCAACAGGCACACGTGCAACTACACTTCCATTTGTTCTTATTACCGCCAGTGTGGAAAGGTGGAGGGGGGGGGAGAGAAAGAAGAAAATCGGACTTTCTTAATGTGCTAAAACTGTCTTTCAGTTCCCAAAAGCTGGAAAAGAAGCCACTCACCCAATCAGTCCTATTGAGGACTACATTTAGTCCATCTTACAGTGGCCTGCCCCGTAAGGACGGGATGGATGAATTCGGGGGGGGGGGGACATCTTGTGGGAGTGTGCGAAATGCGAGTTAATGGGAGGAGAGTCGTCGTTGTTTGAGTGGAGAAAGCCGGCGGAGGAGGTAGTTAAAGAGCACAAGTGTGCCTGAGGGGTACTCAGTGTATCTGGACTCACACTGGGAAAAGTGTATTTATCAACTTAATAGCGGGTGTCTGATTGAACATGACTATGATTACAGTAAAGTTGTTTCTTCTTTTGGCTTCTATTCCTCCCGCTGCTCTTCCCCCTTCTTTCTCGTATTCCCGCACGCCCTTCCCGCAACCCAGAAAATTGGTTTCATTTATCGGAAAATAGTAAAAAGAAAGAGAAAAAAAAAATCACGGTGCGAATGCTGAGAGACAAGCATTCACAATAATGCCGTTGCCAGTCAAAATATTTTACCCTTTATGCGGCGGCACAGGCAGATTATAGTTTTGCCTGCATAAATAACTCAAAAATCACGACATCCAAGAAGTTTAGAGTCCAAATTTGGGCATTTACGCCCCCCCCCCCCTTTTGTGATTAAAACCAGATTATTTCAAGTGTCTCTAAAAGATGATCTTTAGCGATTATCCTGTGGTGTGGGTTGTGTTAAGAGATTTTTCATCCCCAATTGTTTTAAAAATCGATTGTATATATAGCTTGGGAGGAAACTGAGGATGTTTATTAAACCCAAATTGATGATTTATTTATTTATTTGGTAAACATTAATGGGATGAGCGAATGGTGATGGCGTGGTGGACGAAGATTTCCGACTCACAGTCAAAGATAATTCATGAATTCATCTCAACTCACACATTTTAAAGAAAGCAATTTAAAGTACTAAATTATATAAACTTAATTAATAGGTGATTTGCACATCTCTGAGGTTCGGACCTCCGCTGTGGCCTTCCTGTGAGGAGTTTGCATCTTCTCCTCTGCATGCTTCCATGGGTTTTGTTTTCCTTCCAGTACACCATATTTCTCTCACATATACTGTATGTCCATTAGAGTCAAGGATGAAACCAAAGTCAGATGGGCTCCAACTCACCGCAAAGCTAGTTTACAGTAGATAAATACACTCAGAAATGAGAACTGTTGAAAAAATTTAAGATTACAAATTGAATTGTTGACTAACTAAAAAAAAAAAAAAAAATCACGTCAACTGGTAACACACAATTGAATTAGGTTAATCCAAAAGTGAATATATTAAATTGAATTATTTATGAGTTCATTAAACGTAATGTATTCTCTTTGGATTAACTTTAATTCAAGTTAAAGAGAATTGTTGAACCAATTAGATTACAAATTGAATTGTTGACAAACTAAAAAAATAATAAAAATGCTCAATTTAATTGGATTAATCACAGGATTCAATTTAATTAATCCAAAGTGAATATTAATTTTGACTTAATTTAACTTAATATATTTACTTTGGATTAATTTAATTCAAGTGAGTATATTAAGTGTAATTAATTACGAGTTCATTAAACTTAATATACTCACTTGAATTAAATTAATCTAACTAATTCTAATTTAATTCAAGTGAGTATATTAAGTGTAATTAATTACGAGTTCATTTAACTTAATATACTCACTTGAATTAAATTAATCTAAAGTGAATATAATAATAAGAGCAATTTTTTGGTCAACAATTAAATTTGTAATCTAATAAACTCATAACTAATTAAACTAAATATACTAACTTGAATTAAGTTATTCCAAAGTGAATATATTAGGTTTAATGAACTCAAAATGAATAACATTTAGCATATTCACTTTGGATGAACTTAATTCGATCCTGTGTTACCAATTGAAGTGATTTTTTTCTGAGCAACAATTAAATTTACAATTTTAAATGAGTTCAACAATTCTCTATATATTCTCTATATACCATAGTATGAAAAATGGATGGAAGGAGGGACACTTATAAGCCAATGACAATCTGTCAGTAAGATATACTCATTTCATGTAACTTTGACTCATTTTTTATTTGTATTTTTCTCAAACATGCAAGGCATTTATAGCAAAAAATAAAGCCATCAAGGAGAGGAGCAGTCCAAATAAGCAAAAGGAGAGCCGATGATTGGGGAAGAGAAGCAAATGCATTAACAAGACGAGGAGCCCGACTGGTACAAGTGGTAGAGAGGGAGCTATTTAGCTGATAAGGCAGCCAAGGCCCTTCAGGTGTCTCCTGCTCCACTGCTGTGTAAATGAGCTCCAATTAAACAGGCGGGGCCCCCGTGCTCCGGGTCTTCCCGCAGCCCTCCCCAGCCCGCTGCATCCCCGAAAAAGCCTCCCCCCCCCTCGCCTCTCGCTGCTCGCCCGTAAGGCCAAACCCACCCCACGGCTCCTGCAGCTGCTCGCTCACTCCCACTTTCTGTTTTTCGCTCACACTGTGACCCAAAGGTCTGCTTAACTTCTGTGTGTGTGTGTGTGTGTGTGTGCGTGCTTTCTCGGCGCTAGTCTGCGCGTGTTTGTTAGCCCGCAGCATTTCCGCTTATTGTCAGCGCTCGATAAGTGGCGGCGTGGTGGGCATGCAGCATGGCAGGGTTTGGTTGTTTTGCGTATATTGCAGTCATTTCTCTCAAACGACGACGGAAGAGTCGAGAGGGGGGGGGGGGGGGGGAACAAGCTTCCACTGGAACTCCATTGTCTGATTTGTTTGTGTGTTTGTTAGTAAGACTACGGAAAACTATCAACTTAAATGGGGCATGTATGTGAAATGCACTTTTTAATGGCTTGTGTCTACGAGTCAGCTGTACTGAATTTCGCCAGATTGTGAATGAACACTTTGGCTAATTTACATAATACCGGACATGACTTGGCAGCGAGGTTGTGCGAACACTTGAAAGCGGTCAAGGTAGGATTGGCGGATATTTTTGCTTGCGGAACCTGCAACAGTTGAGTGGTGATGAAGCGCTGTCACACACGAGTGAAAATGCGATCAAATTACTTACATTCTGGTCCGGTACAGACTTCTGTAACTGTTCTAAATTGTGGTACGAAAATGGAGAGTTTCATTTTGGTACGATTGGTGTGATTTTTCCACAAATTCAACAGATGGGTCAGATGGTTTTATGAAAGGGAGAGATTAAAAATGTAACATTGAATTCAATTTAGCTTTGTGATTGGGCAAGTCTGTGGTTCGGGCTTAGCAAATAGTGTGTTGGATTTATTAAAAACTATAAGAAAATATATATAAGCACAAGAGCCTGCTTCGTACATTCTGGCGCAAGTCTATTGTCTGAAACTGGCATTGGCAGATACTCGAGGTTTCTGTGTCATAAAGAAAAAAACCTTTGTTTCATTCTCTCCCCTAATGTCGGAACAACTCAAATTAGCGAGGTTTTGTGTCCACAGCTTTTGGAGAAGCCTTCAAGCCTTGACCAAACACGACATTAACAGTTTGCAAACATTGTTTGATTCCTCGCAAAGGCCTTTGCCATGCGGCGGGGCCGCGGGGGGTCCTCGAGCAGCGGGTGATTCGGGCCAATTAGATAAGGTGGCGATTTCGCCGGCCAGATTGGGAGAGTCGCCGCTTGGCCGTGGGCCAGGACGCCGGGGGTGCAACCCCTGATCCTGCAAGAGCCAAGTTTAAATGACCACAGCCTGAAAATAGAGGAGGAGGAGGCGAGGGGGGAAATTAACATTGGATGAGCAGAAGGTTCGAGATCATATCGGTGTTTTTGGCCTCTGCAACAAAGCCAGAATGCAGCTAAAATATGTTCATTTACGGATAATAAAACAGGCGTTTTAACCAATTGGAACATGCAAGCTCCGGAAAAACGTCTTTGGGGGTCCTAAAAATATTCAGTTTTTGTGATACTTCTTTGTAGTGGTGCTCCGTGAGATACAAGAAATGTGCCTTGGCTGAATAAAGGTCATTATTCTATCCATTGCATTGTTTGCATCACATCATACAGACAAGGTGTATTTACTCGAGTGCCTGGTTGTTATGGCACATGTAGCTTTAATATGACCTCTAATTTAAGCGCAACCTTAATATGCTTCTTTACGACAGCATATTAGGGCCAAGTATTTTTATTTTATTTTTTTTCCCAGAGGGGGGATAATATTACGACAAAAAACTTGCAAATTTGCGAGAAAAAAAGTCAGAAACTTATGACAAATACACGTACCGTAGCTATAGTCTAATGTGAGGATTCGTTGGTGGTTAATGGGACTCGGTTAATGAAATGAAAAGGCAGGATGGAGACGGATTCATTCAACACTTCCTGATCCCCTGTCAGCTGACTAACACTAACCAATTAGAAGCTAGCATACTTTAGGTAAATGCAAGTGAATGACGGAGAGCAGCAGATTCAACGAAGCAACTTGTAAAAAAATAAAAAATAAAAATGTATGAATGTGTAAATAATAATTCTGGAAACAAATATGTACAAGTAAATATAGATTTCTTCGTCGCTGGCCGTACCCAACTCTTCAAACATTACATGGTTAATCTCTGCTAAAGCAATTACTACCTCCTTCCTTGAAAACCCGACCGAAACGCATCAGCACAAACCTCCGAGTCGTACGCTACGTGTATTTCTCTTAAGTTTCTGACTTTTTTCTTGCCACTTAATGAGCTCACAAATCTGCGAGATTTTTTCTTGCAAATTTGCCACTTTATAAAGTGGCAAATTTTGTTTTTTCTCTGAATATTACACCCCCCCCTCTCTGGATGTGAGTTGTCGCAACGAAACGTCTCTTAGTTGACCACGGTCACCCAGACCGGTTTAATGAATGATACCGTTAAAAACAGTTAAGACAAACCGTGAACTAACCACGTGATTAACAGCTCAACTGAGCTACAGTGTAATGTATTAGGTACCAACGTAACTTGATATTTCATGAATTATTTCCATAACCTGAGGACAACCTGTATTACTAAAACTTGTAAGACTTGGTTAAATGACTCTCCATGCAGGCTATTACATTGTGCGCAAAATTTAGCATATAATAATAAAATACGTATATACCTTGGGTGCACCGTTAAAACTCCGTTTTTAATATACTTGAAATGATTTGATTATATTCTATAAAAGGCAATGCCTTTAAAGTTCTGTGCAGTGAAAATGAAAATGAGAGTTTAGCTTGAAAGGGGGCTTTTGTTCCCGGTGGTCGCATACAACTGTCGGGCTTTAGTAGATGTGAACGGACGTTTGGCGGCCACCCGCAGATCGGGGAAAGGACAATTACCCGTTCTTGTCAGCGGCGCCTCGTGCATAATACATACCTGACATTCTACTAGTGTTACCTGCCACGTGTAACCAGTCACACTCCAAATGGTGTGTATTTCAAATTGATGGCTGTGATTATGATACTTTAAAACCTCCATAAATGAGACATTTAAATATTAAGCCACATGTAATTAAGCGGAGAGACATGTTCGTCCCCGTTGTTAGGAACAATTATAGCAATTTCCATCAAGGGATTTCTCGCAGCTTGACTTTGGTATGGAGCAGTATTGATTAACTTTATAGTTAATTGAAGTCATTTTCTTTATTCTCGGTTATTATTCAAGCTTGACCCAGTGGAGTCCTCTGCATTGTGTGCCTTATAAAAAGGCAGTTGCAAGCAAAAGGAGAAAATGTGAACTTCACACAGGAAGGCCAAAATATGAAATGTATTAAAAGTGAAAATGAATTAAATGAAATATATTATATACGACCACGTTGTTACAAAAATGATTCTGTATTTTGAGTCAGCTAAAAAACTCAAAAAATAGACAGGACTGTGCAGGACTTCTGCGGAGACTTAACAGTGATGACCTCATGTCGTCTCTTACTATGAGCATATTTAATTGCATGGATGGGTGGGTCATCCCAGGAGGTTGATGAGGTGAATTAGTGGACCGTCGGGAATGATGGCCCAGTGGGAAAAAGCCACTTGGGTAAGCAGCCCTTTTCCTTATGTCACAAAATGCTGCTGATGTCTACCTCGTCGGTCTTGCGTCTTATGTCCGTCAACCCATCAGGCCACCTTATTAAACTGATAGGCTACCAGCGATTAAATGATGGACTAATTTTTAAAGAGAATGCCCTATGGACACATTAAACCAGTGGTGTCCAAACTTTAGTTGTTTTTTGTTTTTTTAAGATTTGGGGTGGCCCACACCCCTTAATCCCACTAGAATAGGTCCGCCCCAGCCCTGAGCCAATCTCCACATTCCGAATCAAAGGACGAGTAATCGGTAATAAAAATAACTATTTTTAAAGCAGTGTTTACTTGAGGATTTCAGTTAACCATTAATATGATATGGTCACAAATCAGACCTTTACACAGACAGCGGAACAAAGAGGAAAACAAATGTTGTTTCTGAAACTGAAAAATTTGACTTCACATTAAATTACAAAGAGAAATATTTATATTTTAGTTAAAATAGTTTTTTTGCATATCTAAAAAAAGCAGGCTGCGTTAAAGTTATTTTTCGTTTATGTTGAGGACCGCTAAAAAATGGACGGCGGGCCGCAAATGGCCCTCGGGCCATTTTTTGGGATGCCACTGTTTAAAAAGGCCAAAGTTGGAGTAACGATTTCTGTTTTAAGATCTTCACAGATTTTTGGGCATTTTTTTTTGACAACGCACTAAGTGCATCCTCCGTAAGACAAATAAAACAACTCACAAGAATTTAAGCTGACATTGTCCATCAAAGTGACAAACCGTCTCTGTATTTTAGTTTACATTACGAGCTGCTTTACTTAATGACGCACTAATGTGTCTCTGTCACCTCGCTCGACGGCGTCCCCCTCCAGTAGAGACGCTCAAATTAAGGCATAATTGCCCCCCCCCCCCATCCCCTTCCACCCCCGCATAGCTGCACCCACTCACTTTTCCCCAAAATGGATGTCTGTGTAAAGCAATATGGCCGCGAGTGAGTGACATGGGCCTCTCCTGGGCGACGGCGTGACCCGTCGGAGAGATCAACGCCTGCACCCAGCAGTGGTCCCTCCCTCGGAATGTTATTACAGAGGAAAAAGCAAGGTCAGATTGCAGGGATGATGATTCATGGGAAGCGATTCTCAATTTCTGGATTTTTTTTTTTTTGGGGGGTAGCATATTGACCTTGGCGTTTTTGACAACAGCATCCATCACGCATGAAGGCTCTCCAACGGGCAACTGTGCGGCCAAGTGAATCCGATTAAGGGATATTAACGCTAGATGGATGCCGGACGTCAGCGCTGCGGAGGGAGAGAGCTCAACATTCTTCATGCATTCCACTTTCTACACACACTGATTTTGACACATTTGATCAATGGCCGCATTCTGATTCTGATCGATTTGACAGCGTTTCGGTTTAATTGATTGAATTTACAGGTTGTCGAGGAGTTTCTGGGAAAAGTTTGCCGCCATTGTTTACACTATACTGTAGTGAGTAGCAAACTTGACATGAATGAATAGATACTAAGTACAAAGGAGTGAATGTGGAAAACAGGAGGAATAGCCAGCGGTATTGTACAGAACACTGTAAAAAATAGTTTGGTCAAAAATAACCCAAATTGGGTCAAAAACGGACTGGCTCAATGTTTTGGTTTATTTGGTTTAAATGATTACCCCAAGCATTTGGGTCGGTCCCTTTTTGACCACATTTGGGTTATTTTTGACCCAACGTTTTTTAGAGTGCATGTGACAGCATGAATAAATAATACATAACCAGCTGTGTGCAAGCTATTGAGAGCATTTGAAAGCATTCGAGATGACTGTGCTATGTGCGCCCAGCCTTGTACTAAAGCTGATCCACAACTTTGCCAATATTTTGGCAGGATATGATGTTTTTGTTTCACAATGCTCACAAATAAAACTGATTTTTTATGAGTATTTCTGCATACCCCAGCACCACATAAAAGCACATTCTAATAATAACAGAAGCAGAAACATGTGAGGCATTCTGAAGCATTCCGGATGAAGAAAAAAAAATGCAACAAAACCAGCATGGAGTAAGACATTAACACTGAAGTGAGTGTGTGTTGTACGGACTCACTGTTCTCTGTTGGGAGCATCCAGCCAATGACCCCTGTTTTCCAAGCAGAGTTGAGTGTGTGTGTGTGTGTGTGTGTGAACTCAGGTCAGCATGCGTGTGTGTGTGAGGTGCATGGAGCACCAAGAACAGAGGCGCATTGTGCACACCGCAAGCGTGACGTCCACATGCTCCCGTGGCTCACATTTAAGCTCATGGCGGCCGAGGGAGGAAGCCCCAAAGCGGCGTGAACTTTGAACCCTGTGCTGGCACTGGCGAACGCAGGGCACCGTCCGTGTGTGTGTGCCTGAGTGTGTGTCGGGCCGGTCCAAGTTCAACACACGCGCGAAAAACTATCCGCATTCATTTTAGCAAACGTGATATGATTAGATAGTGTAAAAAATTAAATATATATATATATATATATATATATATATATATATATGACAATACAGTAACAATCGCAGCAATTATGATTATCTAAAAAAAATGGCTAGTTAAATAAATGATTTCTGAATACAAATCCATGACACATAACATAAGAATTTACAAATATTTTTACAATGTATTTTTCATTTTGTTTAAATGTGTAAATAAATATAAAAGTAATAATGAGATTATTATGAATATTCCTAATTTATGGCGAGAAAATAAAAAATTGTAAATAATTCCATTCAGATTTTCTTAAACTGTACCTTTACAAATAATTATTGCACATGAATCCGATTTTTGTACATTCTCAATATTTTAAAACTACTCTTTTAGAAATGATCAAATTATACATTTGGAGACGCTATCAACTTTATCCTTGAAATTGAATACATACAATAATCTGAATATTTTATTGACCATTAGATTTTTATTCTTGTTTAAATCAAATGTCTCCAAACAGATTGTACTGTATTGTTAAAAAAAAAAAAGTCCCCACATTTTTTATTCTTCTACCCCCATCGCTCTCGCTCTCTCTCTCACACACACACACACACACACCTAAAAAAATAAAATAAATCCTATTTTCCCTTTTTTATCAGCCTCAGCGTGATGGTGTTTTTCCACAAAGGAGTTTTACGGCGTGCCAGCATGGCGTCGTGTCCGCCCGAGAGGTGAGTACCAGGTGCGGGGGATTGTTCTCGTGCTGTTAAGGCTGCACTGGCCCATTTTACCAACACACACACACACACAAGATCCCACATTCATACATACACAAGCTCCAGTCCACCACAACAGCTGCATGTTCTGCGGCTTTGCATTTGTTTCTTATTATTTCATACAAAGCACAGATTTCACTTGCTGGTGTTTTTGTTGGTTGCTGGGGGGTTCGGAATCTTTGCTGCTCAAACATGGACCTGGAGCACCCTCTACATTCCGGAAGCCATATTGCATCCCCTCCCCTCTCTTCACCAATGTGGAATTTACAAGGAGTCGGGAGGAGGCCCCCATCAAGTGCGACCGAGCGCCATCAGCAGTAAGCCGTGTTATACAGGCTGCCGTTATGACACCATCACGTGGCACCAAGGGAAGGAGGTTGGGCGATGAGCAGGGAGGGCCTCAGAAGAACAACCCCCCCCCCCCCCGCCCTTTCCCTCCCCTTTCCCAGAATCTTCCCTTAAAGCACGACCCACCGGCCCTCGGCAGGAGGTGCACACGAGGCCGACTTTGAAAAATAACACCTTCGACATCTTTGGAGTTTGAGTACTGATTGTGGTCTCGCAGAAAGAGTGGATTGGCAAAGGAAGTTCTTTTTCAGGCATTTTGGATCTATGGTCGAAAAAAACGAAGTACGTCTTCATGAAAAAATCATAATCTGGTCTGTTCTGGTATTAAGGTCAACAAAAGACAATTAAATCTCAAAACTGCATAGGATTAGACAATTGACAAAAGACATAAATACCAATCGGACAGAATTTGAGCATTTTGCAATGCAAAACCAAGAGAATTACAAGTTGTGTATTTAAAACAACCACATCTTTTACCGTATACTCACGGGCATATATTCTTTATCCTCTCCAGAAAAAATGACTTATATTACTGAACATACTGAGCAGTTGTGATCATACATCCATATGTTTGTATTATATTGCATCCTTGGTGGCCGTGATATGCACACTATAAGGAGTAAAACAATGCCCATTGAATTGCCAAGATGCACAAACTGATCCATCCTTTACAAATTATTTAACTGTTTTAATGCTATTACTGTATGCTTGTATAAGGCACAATGCTGGAGAGTGCCATTTTTCATATTAAAAAAAAGTTTTATGGGGGACTGGAACAGATTAAAGAAATGTCCATTCATTTCAATGACAAAAGATAATTTGAGATATAGATGTTTTAAGTTAAGAGTGCGGTCATAGAACAAATTAAATTCTTATGTTAATGCCTCACGAGCCTCTCCTATCACTTTTTATACACGATGGTCAGAACTAGAAATTAAATACACTGCATGTCTTTGGTGCAAGCATTTCAAAGCTAAATTATTTTCAAAGCAAAATTCTAACATAAGATTTAGATAAGATAAACAATTGTATTCATTTTGTTATTTGCTGCAAGCGTGGCATAGCCTACAAAATGATTTGAGAATGACTGTGGCTCTTAAAGGATCACAACACGGTGAAGCTTGAAAGTAATAAAGTATAGCTAGCAATCATTTTTAAAGAGGAATTCAAGACAATTTGTGTGTGCCTCACCAGTCCAAACGCGGTATTATGATTAAAATTATTAATTATTATTTATCAATCTTGGGGTGTTGACATGTCCTATACCGACCTCTGCTGCCAACTGAATTTCACGTCCAAGTGCCTTCGGGCTCGTATTGCGACCGTCGCAGAACAAAACCCAGTAAACAGTTGAACTGGTTTCAGTATGTGGTGCTTTTCCACTTCAAAAATACATCTCAGAAGGCGACACATCAGTCACTTAAGTAAATAAAAGAGACACTCGTCCTGAATTCTTTACATTTTGGATTCCAGTCCACATGCTAAATACCATCTTCTAATCTCACAAACCACACGTCCCTGAAGGTTTCCGTAGCTGTAAATGTAACATGGCGCTAGCGTTTACATAATAAAGTCAGCGTGAGTGCCAGTCAGAGAGAGAGCTGGCCACAGAAGACGCGACATGACGTTTGCCTCCAAAACAGCTGTGGTGCCTCTTTTTTTTTTGTGTGTGTCTTGTTTTGGAGTGCCTGTTGGCACGGCTCCATTCAGGGCTTTCACACCAGTCTCACTCACTTCTCACTCCGCGGGCTCTGCCTCGCAGGTCATAAATTAAGCCGGGGAAGGAGCGAGGGAAGGGTGTGGAGGTGGGTGGGGGAAGCATTTTGATCAAGGAAAAAGAGCATATATTGTGCAATGGTTGATGCTTCAAGCAAGAGAGAGAGAGAAGCAGCACGGTAGTGGATAGAATGCAAAAAAACAAAGCCGCAGGTTCAGGTCTTGCTTGGTGGACACGCTTTTGTGCTAAAGGTTCACATTTTATTTATTTATTTTTAAACAGATTGGCCAGGTGATTTGCAGATAAGGTATAAAAAACGTGTTAAATAGACCATTTTAAGAATAAAATATTTCATTAAGCATTATCATTGTCATTTAGTAAAAAAAAAACAATTATAATATTTTAATTTGTTTAGCTTACAAACAGTAAATTTTTATTTAAAATTGATCAATTGACAAATATAATGATATAAAGTAACAGAAAATAAATAAAAATTAATAAATACATTTCGTCTAAACAACAAGTATGACCCATTGGCCCAATATGGTGAATTTGTTCAGCCAATTTTGTTTTAAGTAAATTGGTCAGGTAAAATGTATTTTATTAAATGTAGTGGTGCCTTGAGATATGAGTCCAATTCATTCTGTAACCCTGCCCATAGCTCAAATATTTTTTCCCCATAGAAATGAATAGATATGCAATTAATCCATTCCAGCCTTACCAAAAAACAACAGCAAAAAATGTGTAATGTGTTTAAAAAAAAAGGGGGGGGGGGAAAGCCCTATAATATTGTCCTTTATTTAAAAAAAAAAAAACAACAACACAAAATGAAATCGAATTTAAAAATTGTTAAACACTTTTTGCCGTACTGATTGAATTCAATGGACATTGTGCTGCTCCTTCTAATGTGTGCGCCTTGGCCACCTGGGGCTAGTATAAGACAGACATACGGAGACTGTCTCAGCTCCTCAGTACAGCAGTAACATCAGTCGTTCACAAAGAATGAAGAAGTCCCGCAATATTGACTGTCTACATGTGTTGCTGTGCCATTCATGTTCAAATGTCCGTTTGCTTGTACCGAACATTTTATCACAGATTTACTACCAAAATAAATGCAACAAATTCATTTAGCAAGAAGCATTATGTAGACAATATGATTAAGGGGGCCACGAAAAAAAAAAAGTGTTGGGCCAGATTTGCACCCCCTCCGGCCTCGGGTTTGACACAGTGTGTGTCATAATGACAAGCGCTGTGACGGCTGCTCTTGTCAAAACGCAGACGACAATGATGCGACTTGCAATGAAAAGCTGCATGATGGACCGCTTTCGGGTGCCGCTGCGCTTATTCACATTTGTAATGTGCCATGATGGACGCACATTGTCCTCAATAAGGCCGCCATACTCCTTCCAGACATACGACAATGACCTCGTGGCCCGGATAAAGAAGGAGGGAGTATTGCAAACGTGAAGAGATTAGCATGCTGGATGGAGCAAGATCCAAATTTGGAATACTGCAGTATAAGTGGTATGAAACTCTATATTGTTAAAAAAAAGAAAAAAAAGTAAGTAAGACAAGAAATAGGTATAGAAAAACTCCCACGGAAAATGAGTGTGACGTCTTTGCGTGAGAGGGCTGTACGGAACCATATGGGCGCCCTCCACGTCTCCTCATTTCATACATGTTTCTTTTGACATCAATAACGCCGAGACGTCCAGCGGCGCTTGGACCCGGTCCAAAACAATTATAAAGTTGCCGTGGAAACTGAGGTCCCGTGCCAGAGTGAGGCATACTGTCTCCGCTCAGATAACCCCCGTTGGAAAGTCACGGCACACAAAAGCACTTGACGGGGGTTGGCAAGGTGGGAGGGGGCGGAGGGAAAAGCAGGAGGCATGGGTTGAGGTGAAGAGACAAAAAGCTCGGACATCCGTGGACGACGCAATTACATCACGAGAGAGAGAGTAGACTGCACAATTCTAAGAAAAACAAACAATATTGTACATAATTCTCCCCAAAGGAAATCATAGAAAGATTGTACAGTGTCAAAAACATGGCATTTGAAAAGGGGTGTGTAGACTTTTTATATCCACTCAGGGGTCCAAACTGCTCCAAAAGGTGTCATTTTGCCCCTAAAATTTTTCATCTACTTGCCCATATCTGACAAAAATAAATAAATAAATGCTGATATTTGTTTTATGTGGCAATATTTTTTTTTGTTGCTGACAAACTGCTCCACACATCGGCCCATTTATCAAGAATATAGTCAAAAAAAAGTTAGTGCAGCCCTTCCACTGTATCTAAAACAATGATACCAAAATATATACATGAATGCTATGAAATTAAACATAATTAAAGTGGAAGTCAACCTCAAACATTTCTCGACAATAATATGTTATATGTGACCTCACTAGTCTAAACAAGACGCTCTGATTAATAATACATTTGTGGAACATGAGTTATGAAGCAAAACCCAGCCATTATTATCCATCACAGGCGGCCATTTTGCCGCTTGCTGTCGACTGAAGATGACATCAATCAGGCAACGACCAATCACAGCTGCCCTGTTTGTCTGAAGCGGAGCTGTGATTGGTTGTTACATGAGATCCGAGCAACATGATGTCATCATCAATCGAAAGCAAGTGTCAAAATGGCTGCCGCCTGAGATGGATAAAAATGGCTGGATTTTGCTGTTATTCCACAAACACAATATCAACCAGAATGCCATATTTAGACTAGTGGGGCTGCATAGAATATATTATTGTAAAAAAAAATTGGAGGGGGTGGGGGGGTGAATCCCCTTTAAGCATTGTTGTAAAACATGATATATGTAAACTGTATCTGTATTTGAATGGGCCGTCGGCAACCGGCTGGGACTCGCTAGCTTAAAACCCAGAAACATATTTTGTGTACGTAAAAAATCCATAAGCATTTTTGGATTGGCTGTTATATCTGCAACGTTTCAATAATGTGGCTGACTGTCAGCCATTCATAAAAACGAGTTGCCGAAACAAACCGACTGAGCACGCAGGCTACAAGAAAGTTTAATAATTAGCCCTTTGGGGGACATTTGTGTAATAGAAATGGACTCTTACTATACCCTTAATTTGGACAGTGCAGTGAACAAAATAAAAACAAAAACATCAGCGTGAAGTACAACGCAGCCTTCCTCTGTGACACGTGCAATTTTGAACTGGGAACACTGGGACCGGGCGTAATGCATTGTAACCTTACGCTAACCTAATGAACAACAAGACGAAAGTGGCGTAAATGGAGGCCTTCTCTTTTTTTTACATCCATCTCGGGGGCGTCCTCATTATGCGCTCGGCGCGACAAGCTCGTTAGGAGTGCACGAAAGATTACCCGCGCGGCTAAAGAGCACGGCGCAAACACAAACAGACGGATAGTAAAACAGGTAGGAATGTGGCGAGCGCACACACACAAAGAAAGAGAGAGAGAAACCCCCGGTGGGTGTAACTGGGCTCTTAAGAGTCAGAAAGACAATCTGAGCGGCTTTCAAAGACCCCCCGACTGTCTGCTGTGTTTATTCAGATGGGAGCGGAGAAGGCCGGCGTTGTGCTGCTTTGTTTTGATCTTCCTGATGAACAACATCAGTGTCAGTGCTCTTCTCGGCCATTCCGGGTGATAAAATGCTCCCTTGATGGTTGCGCAGGCTTTTTTTGTGTGTGTGTTGTTGCTCTTTATGTTTGATAGCCTGGCTGCAACATAAAGTACAATGTAGTAATAGGATCCAATACCTGACCTGTACAAATGATCTTTTTAACCCCTTTTTTTTGTATTTTCTTAGTTGCCAGTTGCTTTTAGTTTTTTCCCCCCCTCTTATTCTGTTTTCTTTTAGATTTTAACTGTTTTTATTTTGTTGTCTTTTACACTCTAAAAACAGTTGGGTCAAAAAATAACCCAACTTTGGGTAAAAAATAAGCCGATCCTCTACTTGGGTTGATTTGATCCAACTTTGAGTCAAGAAATGGCTCTTGGTGTAAAAAAACAACAACTCATTTTGACAACTTCTGACTCAACTTTTTTTAGAGTGTAGATTTTAGCTTTAGTGTTTCCTGGGTGCCTTTCCTCACATGGTTTCTCTGTGCCCCTTTATGTGTGTGTATTGTATTTTAATGTATAAAAGTGCTATATAAATAAAGTTTGATTGATATATGATTTTTTTTTAAATTACACATTTACCAAGATAGAGTGAACCTAAGCCGTACAATTCGACTGAGAGACGAAGATCTTTATGTCTGGAATAAGCTAAATTCAGCCTGGATCATTGGCGGAAGTGGAACATAAAGTTCAGCTGTTCTAGTAGGTTTTTCGTGACACTTTTTTTTGCTTTCTAGCACAAGCCTGAAGGGTTTTCACTCACACTAATAGGTTTGAAATGTTTATAATTCCATTCACCATGACTTAGGGCCCAATTCCAGCTGAAGAAGAAAAGGCCCACGGCATGATACTGTCACCGCCATAATTCACTTTTGGTGTTATTTTGAAATTACAAAAACAAAGTTTAACCTTGGTTTCATCGGATCATTACACATTTTCCTAAATGTATTTGGAAAGATTTCCAAGTGTGTTTTTTTTTTTTTGTAAGATGGACCCAGGCTTGGATGTTTTGTGGAGGAACATCCAGTTTTCGGCAATATAACTGTTGACCATTTTCATTGTGCTCCGTGGTAGATTTAATGCCTCAGAAATTCCACACTATCTATATTAAGATGAGAACTTTGAAGGATGTTGTGAAGTTGCGCTTAAACTTAACACTTTAATGTGATTGTGTAAAATTCCTCTTCCTCATATTTTTTTTCACTTGATCTTTTCAGTATAGCTCTGATACTCTTTGCTATACCACACAAGTACCACCGTACACAAACACATACGTCTTTAGTTAAGGCAAAATTGCACAGTTCTTGTATTAGACCTCATTAGAATTCGCAGGCCTTCTAATGTTGCGGTGATGAAGTCTTAATCACAATCATGGCTAAAGTGTAAAAAAGGTATGCGGTATTTCCACATTCACATTTGTCTTGTTATGACAACACACCACTGAAGGTGCACACATTGTTTTTTGGGTTACAGCGGGTCACTTGGGCAATTTGTGTTACGCAAATCAATTAAAAGAAGGTTTTAGCCGCCGGAAACCAGCTGAAGTGTCAGCAGATCTGCGCCAGAGTCATCATTTGTTCTCATTAGCGTTTCTCGGGAAGAAATCAGCACTGCTTGAGGAAATCCGGTGATTTTTTACTCGCAAATAGGGAAAGTCGAGCCGCTGGCGTCTCGCAATTTGTAACACAGAGGCACGGTGCACAACTGTGTGTCTCTATATTGTGTGTTTGATATGTGGGAATGCTGTCGTTTGGAAAATGGAAAAAGGCCATTTGTGCATTAGACTTAGTGGACATGAGGTTGCGCATTATTAGCTCAATACTGTCCTCTAGTGGGAATTGGGCAATAACATTTTATAGTACTACTACTATGAATACACAAAGGACAACCAGGATCAATATATATATATATATATATATATATATATATATATATATATATATATATATATATATATATATATATGACTAGTTGTCCGCATTAATACCGCATGCACAGGAAAATGTCATGAATTCAAATGGAACAATGGACTTTTACACAAAAAATGTCAATAAGATAAATAAATAAATAAACAATTATATGCAAAACATTAATACTAATGAATGCATTTAGAGCAAATATAAAATATACTTACAGAATAAAAATACTGTATTAGAATGTTTTTTAACAATATTTTGTGTCAATTGGTTTTAATCAAAATGAGAATAAAATAATTATGAAACAGAAAACGTTTAAAAACAGTAAATATTGAAGAATACAATGAGATTGGTAATCAAAATAAAATGCCTTGTAAAATACTGCCCATTTTTTGTTAGTTTTTTTAATCAAACATACTAAAAATACTATTATTAGTAATTCATTGACTACTTGACTAAAACATGAAAGCTGTTTTCATGCAATCAAATTAATATTCATAATTGATTCTAATAATGCATGCACACAATTCAACTATTATGATAAAATAGTCTTAGTTGGACCGAGCTGTCAACTATTCAGAATACATTTGAATTAAACACTTTATTTAAAAAAATACAATTATTTGGTTTAGTTTTATGGATAGATAATCAATTATCCTATATATTTTGTATTGTTTGCGTAATCTCCTATAGTTGTAATTCACTACAGAGCAGTCTGTTCAATTGTCGCCTCATTATTGGCTGTCGCGGACAGGAAGTGCTGTGACGTACACCAATGGGATTAGACCTTTATTCCAAGGGTTTAGTTCCGGAGTGGCCCGTTATTGATGCGAGTCGCGGCCCCTAAAAACGGTGAGTAGTCGCACTTTTAGCGGCTGTACAGCTGCGTGCATGTGACGTCATCTGACACGCTTGTCCACTACAGCTCGCGGCGCGTGACAGTGACAAGTGGGCGCGTGCGCGCGCGCGTACGCTCATTTTACTGGCTGACGTGCCGTTGAATGCCGCCATTACGTTTGACCCACTTATTCGCCCCACAAACACATACTATTGCGGACCTGAGTGCTGTTTGAGCGCCGTCGTGGTGTACGTGTAAACAAATAGCCATATAATCGAATGATTATTTAGCATGCGTAGGGTATGGTGTATGTGTGTGTGTGTGTTGGGGGAGGAGGGGGGTTGATTGGGGGCTCTGACGTCAGTTACCGATCTAAAAAAAAAAAAAAGAAGCGTACTATTAATCTAGAAATGGCTCGATTAAAGACCACCTGCCGCCGTTTGCTTATGTGTCACCCCTCAAGTAAACGGAAGAGGGCGCCAGATGTCAGTGTTGACTGTCATCCCTCAACAGGTTGAGAAGACATGAACATGTATGAGATTCCCAGCCCGGGAATACCAGGCTGTCCACCTGGATTGGAATACCTCACCCAGGTATATGTTACATATTCTATTATTGTATTAATTATTTTTATGAGCAGAATAAGGTTAAAAAAAAGAAAAGGTGGCTTAAACTTAAAATAAGTCCAAATACATATATTTGTGTGAAAAAACAAGACTCGAAAAAAGTATGCATTCAAAAAGGAGTTCCGAACATTAAGAGAGAGAGGGAAAAATAATGGATTGGTTCATCATGAATTTTCTCTATAACCGATCCCATCTGTGTGTTTGGCCTTGGCGAAGGTCTGGATTACAGCACTGCTAAAACAATCAATATAATGGTAGACAAAGGTTCCGAATTTGTAACTTGGCTTGGTCTCTCTATCCACCACGATTAGCAGGGGTTTCACTGTACTGTGCATTTATGCTAATGTTCTTAGCGTCTGCTTTTCTAGGTGGACCAGCTCCTCATCAAACAGAAAGTTGAGCTTGTTGAAGGTAAGAAGCAAGATCTGCATGTCTCGTGTAAACATAGATGCGGAGTTGCGGTAAAACTGTTATAGCTCGTTGTCGGTCCTCGCAGCTCTGGTCGGATTCGAGAGCAACAACAAGTACGAAGTGCGCAACTCCGTGGGCCAAAACGTGTTTTACGCCGTTGAGGAGAACGACTGCCTGAGTCGACAATGTTGCGGTCCCATGCGCCCCTTCTCCATCCACGTTCTGGACAATTTAGGCCAGGAGATCATCACTGTCACCCGCCCACTCAAGTGCATGTCCTGCTTCTTCCCTTGCTGTCTGCAGGAGGTGAGATCATGCTCACGTTTTTGTCTTTTTTTTTTTTTTTTTTTTTTTGTTGCCCTTAACAAATGAAAAGAGGGAAATTCCTACTTTACAGAAGATTACGGAAGAGGATTTAGGGCCAGTGAAGAGGAAAAAAAAAAAAAAGGTTGGCAGGTTTCTGACTATTCTAGAATTTAAAGTGAGAATTCTGACTTTCAAGTGAGAATTACCATAAATGCATAGTACAGTGAACCCCTACTAATCATGGTGGATAGAGACCAAGCCCATGAATTAATATTTTAATTCTTCTCACTTTATTCTCAGCTCTGACTTTAATCACAGAATTCTCACTTTAAAGTAAGAATTCAGCCTTTTTAACGTCTCCCCACAATCCATAGCTCTATGCCACAAAGTCAGAATTCTGACTTTAATCTCAAAATTCTGACTTTAAATCAGAATTCTGACTTTTTCTACTTTACTGGCCCTCATCCTCTTCCGTACTACCTAATTACTTAGGCAATTAATAAACCAACAATATTGAATATCATTTTGATTATTTCTCTTTTTAAGGTTGACCAGATCAAAGTAAACCCGAATTTAATCATATTATAGACGTTAAAAGAAAATTCTGTGTGCAGTTGGAAGTGCAGGCCCCGCCGGGCAACACGGTGGGGTACGTCGTGCAACAGTGGCATCCCTTCTCCCCAAAATTCATCGTCGCCAATGAACACACAGAGCCGGTCCTTAAGATCCACGGGCCCTTCTGTGGATGGAGCTGCCTTCCAGATGTGGACTTTGAGGTGGGTGAAGCCAAACACAGAAATGTGTCCAAAGTTGCCTAAACACTTTTTCAGTCATGGGCATTTGTTGAGGTTCTCCAAGGTAAGGAATGTGGATCCAGTCAAGAGCTGCGAGCACGTGATACGAGATTCATCTGTATTCCGTGGTTCGCCGGGTTTTATTTGATTCAGCTAAACGGGGATTCAAGGCCATTATTGATTCAGAAGGAAAAGTAACTGAAATCTTTTCCCTCGCTGCCTATAAGAGACACACACAAATCGAGCCCGTGGGCCAGCAGGCAGAGAGCCTGGAATACCTGCCATGGTTTAGAAAACCAACAAGACTAAAAATGTGTGTCTTGAAGATCCAGATGTCAGCAAGTTTGTACAGTATCGTATACGCCTTTTTTTTTTTCAGATCCTGACCATGGATGAGGTCAGCAAGATTGGGAAAATCAGCAAGCAATGGACGGGCCTCCTTCGGGAGGTGTTCACAGATTCCGACAACTTTGGAATCCAGTTTCCGATGGACCTGGACGTGAGGATGAAGGCTGTCATGATCGGGGCATGTTTTCTCATTGTAAGTATCCTGCCGTGACACAAAGGATTTACGCTCGTTGTGTCCGCCTCTCCTGATAGTTTTAGTTTTATAACAGTGCTTGAGCTTTCAAGCAAGATTTCTTGCCACAATTTTGCCAAATATAGGATATTTTTTGTCAAAGGGTCCTCCTAAGAAGAGTTTTACCAGAACATTCTGAACATATCTGGAAGGATCAACTCCAGGTTTAAGAAAGCAAGATTTTAAGTCCTCTCGTTTACTCAATGTGACCATCGGATTCAATATTATGTACCTTTTGATATATCATTTTTTGCTAGACCAAACAATCTGCTACCCTCCAAAAATGCCAACATTATTGTTGGGGTTACTGCTCATTCGGGCTTGTGTTCAGATGCCAGGAAATGGCACATTAAAAAAAAAAATATATATATATATTGATATTAATATGTTATGTGTGACCTCACAGCAAAATCCAGTCGTTTTTATCCATCTCAGGGGGCGGCCATTTTGTCACTTCCTGTCAAGTGAAAATGACATCACAGTTGCTCAGTGCTCAGGCAATGACCAATCACAGCTCATCTGTTTTTTGTTTTTTTGTTTTTTTTGAAGATGAGCTCTTTCCCCTTTAAAGTCTCAAAGGCCTCAAAAGGAACCAGCGTTCCTTCTCGGATGATGTTTCCCTTGTGCTGGCTGTCGGAAATGTTCCCGTAGTGACCACTCTTTGTAGCGCTTAGCTTACATTTAGTTGGAAGTGTGACATGAAACCAAACCGCCTTCACCATAAACTCAAAACAGATTTTCAGCTCTCGCTTTCTCTTCCAGGCCACATTTGCTCCAATGCGAAAACGTCAGAACAGTTTTCACAGTCAATTTAGAGGACATGTGCAGACATTTCAACTTCAGTGCTTGCATCATTTTCACTTTACTGTTTACACCATTAACATTTGTTATTCTTTTTCTTTTTCTTTTTTGGCAGGATTTCATGTTTTTTGAGACTACTAACTAAGGAGATAAAAAAAAAAAAAGTTAACATGCAACGCTGCTGGAAGGAATGAGGCCACAAAGACCCACAAAGTGAGCCGTCCCTAATGCTGTAATGTGTCACAACTGTCCTCCAACGAATTGTGCAACGAAAAGAACATTTATAGTTTGAAGAACGAATCATTTGAAAATGCACGGGACGTGGCGATATGAGGTTTATTTTAGTCTTTAGGCGCTACGGTTGGTGTTTGAGTCTTTTTCGGCTTGTGTTAACATTAGGAAGTCTCAGTGACGATGGGATTTATTGATTTGGGGATGTTTCAGTGAGACTGTATAGCGTTATGTAACATGGTCCTCAAATTCAAATAGTTTATTTAGTGTTTTAACATATAAAAAAAAAAAGATCTTATTGAGTGTTTATTTTGTGATTCCACAGCACTACACATTTCTGCACTGCTTTATGTATGTGTTCTTTAAGTGAACTTTTAAGTGGAATTTAAAAAGTATTATTTCAAACGAACAAAAGATCCAGGCTATTATTATAAGGATGTAAAGTGTATGTTTCAGCCTCGTCCACATGAGGTCGCTAGCTCTTCATGTAAGGCACATTCCAAATGACTGCTTTATTGCCATTGAAATAGCAGCGTATATTTTTGGGCAAACTCAGGTTTTGAAATGCATGCTACTTGAATTTAGTGTCTTTAGTGACTGCCCACTGACTTGCAACTGACTATGGATTGTACACATAAAAAAACAAAAAAAACATGAATACCATTTATTTTAAAGGGTTACATTTTGTATGTTGGGTCATCGCTGCTTCACTGTATACTACACGTATTGTAGCAAGAACTCTTTAGATTAGTTACAAATCGTGATTACTGATATTCTGAGTTCCCCCCCCCCCCCCCACAAATATGCAGGTTCTTTTTTTTTGGGGGGGGGTGCATTTATTTTTATTTATTTATTTATTTATTTTTAGTGTGTTCAGTTAAAGTCAAGTCAAGTCATCTTTATTTGTACAAAAACTTAGTTGTACTATTGACAATGTTTGTATGCCTCTGCAAATATATTTTGTCAGGTAAATTTTATTGATATTGTGGATGATTTTTGCTGTCTGTTGCAATTTCCTGTCGGGAATAGATGGTGGAATAATTCATAGAAATTAATGTAAACGATTGTTAAGGTTGGGCTGATCACGTGTGTCTCGTGGTGGAGAATAATAGATCCTACGCCACCTTCAAGCTATTTGTTAAAAACTACTTTGTGAGTAAACTACACTTATGTCAACGTTTGAAAGCACTCATCGGTTTTGGACCAATACTGAGCGCTTATACACAATGGAACTAACCAATAAATGTGAATAAACAACAATTGTCTTAAATTGGGTTTTGTGAATGACTGTGTAGAACAACACCATTGCACGAATAATCATCTTGTTTGTGTGGCCTGGCTGAATTTGAATCACAAAAAGCCAGTTGTACGCTCTCGCACAGTTGTACCGTTGTTGAGCTAGCATTTTGCTCGATAAGACCAAGATGTAACAATAAATCCAACAGACAAAGCGGTTGCTCACCCTGGCCAGTTAATCTGGAATCTGTGGTATCTGTGTAACAACCCAGCGTGAAAAACAAATGGCCGAAACAACATCTGTGCAAACGGAGAAAGGACAACAACATACACGCGCAATTAGGATAGTGACAACAGATTCGGGACGTAAAAGGGGGATGGTTATTTGCACTTAGTACTAAACTTGTGGAGACCGAGACCGTGCGGAACAAAGCGATACCAAAGCCTAAATGAGTGCAATTTGGATTTCCGCCTACATCTTCTGAAACATTCCCCAAAGTTTTAGCTTTCATTACACGCAATGTCAACGTATGTGAAGTGTGGCAGTGCACATTTGTTTTTTAGCGGTGGCGGCCCATGCAATTGACCTTCAATGGGGATTTACTTACTCAAATCAATCCACCTCTCAGAATTATGACCAGCACCCAACCTTTGGCATGTTTAATAAAAGTTGCTCAATTTATTAAGAGCCCAAATTCCCTACCCTCACCTCACCCCTCTGACTTCTGGGTAATATAAAGAAAAAAAATGTCACCCCTGTAATGGAAACGTTCATTTATTTTACGAGAATCCAGGCAGCAGACCGGACTGACGCAATCCTGAATTTTGTTCTCCTTTTAATGTTTATACAGCCGTGTGGCGTAAACAGGGCCACCAAATGATGAGATTCAAACGAAAGAGCAGAAAGGGAGCAGAAATTAATAATGTAATTTTAAAAAAGGAACACTGCACCCAAACCCTAACTTGGGAATCGACTTCTATCTCTGCATTTAATGTCATTTGCTGCTCAAGTCTTGAGGCAATATTTTTCACTTTGTTTAATCCGAGAAAACTATTTAGGTCACTGGAAACTGACTTTATGTGAAGCTCAAGCAAATTAGCTGTTATTGTCATTTTGTTTTTAAATATCCATGCATGTGTATATGCAAGGCATAATTAAAAGTGGATTTACTGTGCTTGCAAAACTCTGTTCATAGATTAAATTGAATCTTTGCTTGTTCAATCGGGAATTGCACCACCACCTTTTGATCACAGCCTCTTCGGGTGGCACGAGTTCGGATGGAACTGATTAGGGATAGACGATATTGGGCATTTGGCGAATATCGGTATCGGTCTTTTAAAAAAATCTGACAGCCGATAAAAGGTCAATTTAAAACCATTTTAATCTAATATTATTTAATATTATAAGAGATGCTGCTGACCCTGGGAAACTTCTGAACCTTTTGTTTTTGTTCGACATTAAAACAAAGGAATGTGAAAGTTTAAGATTTCAGGTATTTTAAAATTTGGGAAAAAATATATATTTACTGTAGAAAACAAAGCTATGGTATTTACTTGTTTAAGTTTCCATTTAACTTTTTAAGACGTACTGATTACCTTGGGAGCTCCCTTAATATTGTGTTAGAAATTTAAAAGGATTGTCTATTTTCTAAGATAAAAAAAAAAAACTTCTACATTTTGAAAAGTCTGAAAATGTATTCGATAAACACGTTTTAAGTCTAGATTGCCATTTGGATTTTAACAAATTTCGATGCCAATATTCACCCCCCCCCCCCCCATTTTTTACTGAAAATATCGGTTATCGGCCTTCTTGACTACTAATAATCGGCATTGGTATCAGCCCTGGAAAAAAATACATATCGGTCTATCTCTAGAACTGATGCAAAGATACAAACAATCCGTGAAGACTGACTGACACCAAAAAATAAAAAAATAAAAAAGCCATTCTACCGGTCATGGCAAAATTGTGGCTTTTCATACAACGAGGGTGTCTAAGAAATGCGAGTCGCCGGTGCAATTGAAAATGCAGCCATATGTAGCCTACCACCAAAGAAGAGTAACGTCATACTAAAAGTGTCGCCGAACCACAGACAGTTGCGCGGATCATCAGATCATTCACAAGAACAGGCTGACTTTTCATTATTGAAATGACGTTCAACATTGTTGACGGCGTCCACCTTCAAGGAAACGCTTCATTCCACCTGGTTTGTCACTTTTCTTGTTCTGCGTTCCTCTTTCCTTAAAGGAAGTTTTCTCATTCATCTTCACGGCGAGACATCTCTTTTGGCAGTCTGGCGCGCATCATCTGTTTCTAACTTTTACTTGATTAAATACAAACTCCGTCTGCAAAAGACAGTCTCGACGACGGTGCCAGGAATCGAGGAAGGTTCCATGTTGTCGGGAAGTCGCCACACTGTTTAGCACTTTTTTGCTAATGCGAGGACAGTATCGTCTTGGATGTTTGGGACTTTGTGACACCCAAATGAGCTCGAATGAAAGTGCAGCGCCAAGAACTTGCCACCTGCGCTTCAGTAATGTTTGTGCTGTGAGCCAAGTGGACAGACCACAAATGATTAAATGCAGGTGTTGGTCTACATCAGGGTTTTTACACAACTGCAGCTTTCCTGCTTCTGTATTTGGTATCTTTCCTTTTTTTTTTTTTTTTTTTTGAGAGGGGCATTCATTTTGCACACCTCAAACTTCCGTACCAGCGCCACTGGTGCTGTATTAGAAAGGTAAAGAAGTTCTGTCGTACCTCACAGTAAGGGTTCTTGGCTGGACTTGCCTCAACAACTTTTGGACACTTTGTCAAAGCATAATGAAATACAGCTTTTCCAAATGTTCAGATCGCTTCTTTTTTTTTTTTTTTTTTTGACAGTGCAGTACATTGAGGCAAAGCAGCAAATTTCCTTTTAACGTGCTGCCAACATGCAGAAGACATTCAGCACGGCAAACATTTATATCAAGTGTAACTTACTGAATCGCTATAAAAAAAAAAATTGGTCACCCAGCAATTTTTTTTGTGTGTGCATGTTTGTCTGTTTAAGCCTGCTTTTGCGTCAGCTTGGCTTTCGTTTGGTTGACATTCGAGAGGATTACCGTTTCTTCCGAATGTGTTTCTACTCAAGAGAAGCGCCAACGAGTGGTAACTGTGTCATGTCATGACACAATAATTTCCAAACATCAACCCAACACTCGCATTAGCGCTACTTGCAATGTTGAATTATTAACAAAACAATGACACGTAGTCAAATTGTGTCTGGGCATGGCCTCTCTGGACAATTTCAAGGTATATTGGAGATGTAATCCTTCTCGTTAAAAAAAAAAGAAAAGAAAAAAAGATGCCCCCACATTTAGACCACAGCCTTGTGATGTCATTAAGTAAAACCATTTAAGCGGCGTCTCGCATAGGAACGATTTGCCAGACGGGACAAGTCAGTTATTCATAATGAGGAATGAGACCTCAATGTGCCAAAGTTGCGGTTTCAAGGTCAGAAGGGCCCTGCGGAATATACTGAATGTACTATGTAACAGCATAATGAAATTTGAATTGTACTGTTTGGATGGCGGTTCCCTTAAAAAAAAAACAAAAAAACATGCATGCCGAAAGCAAGAAGTGCGTTGACTCGTTCTTTACATCCGAGCCCCGCCTTCCAATTCTGCCTGTTTTGATTCCAAATCCATTTACTGTCCACTTATCCTCATTACTGCCCATTTAAACAGTTAGGTTGTTGCAATTGCAGTGACAAACTCTTTCCACTGACATCCAAGCGAATAGCACCACGGCAACATTGCTTCAAACCTGACGACAACTAACGCTACATGATACAACCACGACACAATTCATTTTTGGGCAATAACTTCTATAAAATTGCTGAAACATATTCTGCGACATATTCTTCTTAAACAGCTGTGCAAAATAGCTCATTGTGTGCTCATAACCTCAAATGTTGTAAATGTCTATTTGTTTTGTTCTTTTAATGTTTTGTGTTGAGTGTTTAAGAAGCGCTTTAAATGATTACTATTATGAATTTCTTATGATTGTGCCCCGTAGTAAATCAAAAACCCAAACTAAAATCATTTTCCACACAACATGTTTACTGCTTTTCTTTAATGTAGCACAGGAAGTGTCTGTAACCTTTTGTTTCGTTAATGCCCAATTTCTCTGCCAATGACAATGTACTAGTCAAAGAGTCAACACATTTCAAATGTGATTTGTTATAAAATTGTAGTAAACAACTGCATTGCCATTTTAGCTAGCAAGCGGACACAACAGTGTAATGGAGCCAAAACCAAATTGATCATATTCGTCTTCCTATCTATCTGCACTCTGGCACACTTATCCAGTTAAAATCAGTTAAGACCATCAGGTCACACGTTTTCATATGACAAGACAGTATAAGAGGAGAGACCATTTTAAATAGATTAGACCTTCTTCGTCACTGTAACACAATTTAACAGTCATAAATTAAATAACTATGCATATATTTGTGGGGACTGGGGTCAAGTTGTATTTGACAGTTTTTAAAATGTGCAGAATTTCACAAGTTACTTCATGTTAAAAATTAGTCCGCTTTTATATGAAAAGAAAAATGCACCGAGCTGTCACCATTGTCTTACAAACACAATTATGCCATGTAGTAAATGAAAAATGACCACCACAAATCAATGCCACACTCATTTTTTACAGTACAGTACCTATTTTTAATTGTAATTGTTTTATGAATTGTTGTGAAATCATTCAATGACTAAAAAAATGCAACCATTTTCCATATTTCCCAGTTTTATGTTAAGAGTATGAAAATTAGATACAAATATTGTACACTTTATTATAAATTTACATATAAATTGAGGTATAAAAAGTGTGATTAATTTGATTAATTAATTGAGAGTTAATTATTGAAGTCATGCGGTTAAAACGCACACATATTTGAGATTCGAACCCTGGATCTCAGAACTGTGAGGAAGACCCACTTATCGCCATAATGCCTCCCCCCCTTTGTTTTGTTTTCACGCAAGTATAGTTTTTCTGGTGTGCAATATCATGCATCGCACCACAGAATGAACAGTGTCGTGTCGAAGAGGGGGAGTGGTGTGGAGAGGGGGAGGGTGCAATTATGAGTGTGGAGTCTGGAAAGAGGAGAAGTGGGGAAGGGAGGGTCTGTTGGGGTCTCAAATACAGCTGCACTTGGCCACACTTTCACGCTGGACGTCCGCGTGTCAGGCACCGCTGCTATCTTTCCCTCCTTCCTCATCCAAGCCTTCGAACACGCTCTTGCTCCATCTGGACCGCTGAGCGCTGCATCAGCAATTAACAACTGGAGGTGCACCCTTCAAATCAAACGTGGAGCTAAACTTCCCTCCCCCCTACCTCACTTCTGTATTTATTAAATGTCTCATCACCAGAGCAGGCGGTAAAGGGAGAAAAAGAAAAAAAAACTTACGGGAAACTTGGAGGCAATTAATGTCTGCTCCTGTCTGCCTCATTCAGAACCAAGCACTTTAACGGTGATGGAGTACCTCAAGTTTTGCATCGTGTTTTCGTGCTGGATGGCGTGCGTAAACGCAGCCGTGTCCACTGACACCCCCCGGGATACTGCGCCTATTCCACACGGTAAGAAAGCTGCACGACCACACTTTATTCTAGCAATGTGGCATGCGATGCAAGTTTGAGATGTGTCAACACGGGAGCATACCGGTTGCGTACCTGCGAGGGGGTCGAAGATCACATCAAAACATAAATAAGCAGTCTGAGATCGTCACACAGTGCTTGGCTTTATTATTAATTGTCTGGACTGTATGTAACGTGCCATGAAAAAACTGTTAAAACTCCCAACATGCATCGCAAAAAATGTTGGGCAGGCTTTACACTAATTGCACAAGAAAGAAATTTGAGTTTGGTCACCTTTAAGTATTTGTGTGATGTGGAAGTGAAGGAACACTTAACTTTTATGACTTTTGTTACTGCATATCAATATCCATATTTAAAAAGGCACACCATTTATCTGAAAATGGCACTTAATGAACTGTTTATGCCACCATTATGCTCGTACATGAGTTATTTGAATGGGGTTCCTGAGGAGGAACCACATTTCGTGCTGAAAACGTTGCTACCAACACATGCAGGAACAGGCGCCTGCTCTGCCACAGCAACATTTAACGACCCGTTTGAAAACCATTATCTCATTAACACATAACGAGCACAACTGGCTGCCAAAAAAAGGGATGCTCTGTTTTGTTAGCGTGTTTTTTTTTTTTGTCAAAGCAACGAGCGTGTAGTATGTCATGATTAAAATTGAGGATTTGGTACTTTTCATAGCAGTTTAGCATCCTGTCATTTCTGGGACCCGCTCTTACAGATTTGAAACAACTTAACTGATATTTATTTAAAATGTGTGTGAGGCCACACATGGGAAACAAGGAAACAATCGCAATATAGTGACGATTACCTCCACTGAAAATCGAGAGGATAATCCAACCAGATGCCTGTCGTAGTACAAAGATTGACCTACGAGAGGCAGCGAAGTACCACAAGGCATGCGGGCGGCCGGAAAATTCAACAAAGAAGAAATAATAATCGCGTTAGTAGTCATAAGAAGTCGTAGTAGCAGAAGAAAGAGAAGAAGCTAGTAACTCTTATCTGGTAACTAAATTGTGATTGCAAAATCACTTGTAAAACACAATATACAAATGCAACCAGTTGCGTACAGATTTGTTTTTATTTGTTTGTTGCGTTTGGACCGAAGTAGAGATATGAATATACGAAAAACAAAATACTAAATAAACAACCATAACAGGTTAATAAACAATAATTGGGCAATTTTTTTGGGGGGTAATACACTTTAATTTGAAATCAAATTTGATCAGATTATTTGATTAATCGACGGAAAAATCAATAGATTAATCAATTCAAAAAATATTCGCAACAGCCCTCGGCGTAAATCAAGGAATGAATTAATCTCACAGATCTAGGCACCGCTGTACTTATTTTTACAAGTCCCTTATCAAATGCTTTCACTGGCTATCCATAACCAAATGACTGTAGCGCACACGACAAGCCCATAAAAGCTCAGTTAACAGACCCTGGATGGGTTAAATTGTCAGAAGCGAGGCAGCCCGCTCGCAAACGACATGTTATTATGCTGGCTGCAAAATGTTCCGGGCACACTTGGCTGTCTGCTAAGTGCCACCTATGCAAGTATTTGCCTGCACACTGCTTCTCTATGACTTGGAGCACAATGGGCTTGATTCTGCAGGGTCAGGCCACCTGTTGGCTGGGTCCCGTTTTGGAAAGTAACGCAACATTGAGAGAGCAGCGACCACCCTCCCCCGCCAACTCACTGTTTGACTGCCTGAATGAAGCCTTTGACTGGGTTTGAACTGGCCCCCGTGGACGTCACTTCGGAGTAAATATGCCGGGATTCAGCAAACCGTGTTACAAAATCTTCTAATGCATTTGAGAATAAAGCAAAACGTCAATATGCCAAAAATGAAATCAAGTATTAAAAGAGTGTGGAATACTGACAATCGAATTGTGATTATTGAGACTAATACAACAAGTTAAGTAGCTTGAAATACTTTGCAAGACTCAATACTATCTACAAATTTATAACATTTTAACTACGCAATTTTTAAGTAAATTGATGAAAACACAACTAACTAACTTTTAAGCCTGCAAAGTGGGGTTCAATGTCTGTGGTTGACTGTGACAAACACTCAAAAGGCACAAAATTGACAACTTCTCCTCGACTGTGCAAATCTGTCAACTGTAATTTTCCGTGAAGAAACGGAAACTCCACCTACGGTTGTTTTCTAAATGTGTAATCGCACTCTCCATTGTCTCCAGCTCCCTTCGAACACACCAACAACCCCTTTTGGCAGAAAAGGTCTGTAATCATAGAGCAGAACACCACCAGCAGTTCACCCAAAACGTCTGCACAGTGCTTCCTTTTTAAGACAAATATGTAATGTATTGTCTTGCCTGTTTGTTTTTTTTTTTTTACTTTAAGTGTATAAAGTCTCCATTTTAACTGACTTATAAAAAACTTCTTTTTTTTTTAAAGGGGGTGGGGTGCACGTTTTTGGGGGGGGGTTTATGGCGGGGGAATAAATTGATATGTTCTATAGCATATCTGCGGTATGTTCTATTGCCTGTGAATTGATTTAGTGATTTATATGACCTGTCAAATACATTTAAAAAAAAGGGAAACAAAGAAAAATAAGCAATCCCAAAGTGTTATGCTACTATTTTTTTTTCGTAAAGTTTCAGTTGAATACCATATTGTACAACTTCAGGGCCATTTGACTTAAGTGGTACTAAGGTAGAGGCTTTTACCGTTTTTGAAAAGTAAAATCATTCCAAATAGTGACAGAAAACCTGACAAAGAAAGTGAAATTACACGAAGAACACAAATGCAACCTATTCAACTGGAAGGTTTTAGTTAACCAAGTAATGTGTGCCAAGTCAAGACATTCTGAATTTGCTATGAATGCATTTTCCTTCAATTCACCCACATTGCTTTTGTGTTACGATCTTGCCGCTCTCTCCCTTAATTACAATGTCTTTTTAATTGGAAAACAAAGATTATGTTTTGTGTTCAGTGGCCAACCAAAACAATGTCACAGCTATGAAGACAATTCCCATTCACATATATTCTTACATGTAATCACTCCACAATGTTGCATCCCTGCATCCTCCCTTCATCATAGCCCTTTTTATTCTACTTAGCCCATCAATGAATAAAGTTACAAAATTTGCATGTGATGTGCAGGCATTATTTTTTGTCCACTTGGGTCACACACTATCTGTCTGACGAAGGGTGTCTGTGGTTTTGATAGACGTGGCCTGGCCTGGTGAGTGACATGGGAGTCAGTAAATGGGAGTGTAGCGTTTGCTGGTTAGTTCGAAATACCTTGGCTGTATGCCAACACGAATGTGGCTGTCTACAGTTTGAGTTGAGAAAAATATAGCATGAGGACAACATTTGTTGTGCTAAATTTGTATTTAAAACTGGCCGCCAGGAGATTTTTAAATACTATTTTACAGGCAACATGCAAGCGTCTTGTCTTTTTGTCCTGGATGTCTCGTCAAAGAGGAAATATTCTGTTATTCTCATGTCCAGGTCCAGAAGACGTGCTACGCAATTCCTCCCCCATCTATGTGGATTTCGCGGGAACCTGCGACTGTCACACCGTTAGCGCATCTAAGTGTGAAAGTTTACTTTCAAAAGCTGTACCCTGTGCAGTGAAAGAGAGAAAGGGCTGTTTGGGTTGGGCAGCTTCAAAGTCCAATGCCTTTCTTGGACAAGAGGGAGTGCATTGAGAGCTACATTCCCCACCTTCTGTGGACACTTGCAGTTTACTCTGACTAAGCACACATTTGTCAAAAAGTTACTTCTTTCCTTTAAACCTCTGCCATCTACAGCTACATTCATGTATTAGTCAATTTCTAACATTATAAACAAAGACGATTAGGCCAGACTTATAAAATATATATATATATGTTTTTTGTTTTTTTTTGCATTGAATGAAAATAAATGTAGGATCACATGGAGTTCAGTTAAAGCCCCATATTTTGGGTGCAATTGTGAACGCCACTTTCAACAGTATTATTTATTCACTGGGTATTCGGCTGTACTGTTGTCTTAATAGAGTGTTTGGTAGGGTTTATATTATTTTTTTTGAAAACAGACTTGGATTTGCACCCCAATTCTGCTTTGTCTCCACTATAAAATGCCAAAAAATGAAGTATTATTTTATTCCATTCTATTCCCCCACTAATTTCCATGTCATCATAAAACGTAATTGGTTAATTTCTAATGTGCATCACTATAATTAGTAATTGGTGGACAGAATGATCAAATTGATTATTAAAGAAAAATAATCGAGGCTTGAGCAATCAGATGGTTTACACTAGACAACGAAAGATGACATCATGGCACACTTCCCTAGCGAGCTTTAGGCTTCATCTCGAAACAATGTTCTATTATAGACATATGGATTCCAGCGGTTGTTCGCGCAAGATCACTGTGAATCCCAAGTTTTCTTCCACGAGAAACTGTGTATGGAACATTTGAGAGACTTTCCCAAAAATGTCTTGTCTCAGCGGTGAAGGAAAGAAATGTGTCTGTTCCATCTGTTTTTAAAAACCAAGACAGTTGCTTGTTCAAGCTTGAGGAACAGCGTTGGCATGCATGTTCACCTACGTGTTTACATGAAGGAAAGCGTGGGGGGGCGGTTCAGTTGAAGAAATTCGCAGACGTTGATTCAAAGGCAACTGGACATCTTGGAGAGATAAAGAGTGGAAAATGTCAGGCTACTTCTTACTAATTTGACATGATGGGCCAGTTGATTTTCAGTAAGTGGCTACAAAAGCATGATGACCGTTGCGAACCAGGGATACTGGCAATGAATTCCCTTTATTCGGTTTAGTTGACTTCTCTGGCTGTAATTACATTCACAGACCATGTTACGAAGTTGTCCAAACATCTTGATCCCAACCTCTTCTGGGAACACGCTGAAGTATTTGTTTTCCTGGGTCATCTTCTCACAACAACACGGACGTCAGTGGGTCAGATGACAGTGTGCAGTACTCCAGGCCTGGCTTACTTGTCTTGCACCTGTGTCAATTCGAACTCTCTATGGGCCGTCAAGGAGCTCATTATTTATCTGCCCCTTCTTCAAATTTACTCAGTGGCCCATTCTCTGTGCTCCGCTAATGTTGCTTTCTGCCACAGCAGGGAAGTTGTTTTGAGAGAAAACACACACTGTTCATTTATTACGGAACAGTGGACATAGCGCCACCTGTGACCAAGCGGTGAAAGACCAGTTCACGCTGGCCCAGCAAACACAGACCCATAGGGGAGTAAGTGCACATCAACATGTTCGCTATTGATTGAAATGATTGTATCATCTGCAGGGATGTGCGTTTCCTGTAATTTAGTTGAAAGTTACATCAATAGCCTCTTTGGGGAAAAGTTCCAGCTGCCTCCATGCCTAAACTGTACAAAGAATATCAGACCCATCCAAGATCCATTAGCTTCCCGTATGTTACAAACCAGCATGACAGCCTGAAGAATGTGTTTCCCAGATGCATATAAAAAGATCACCTTCCTTCATTTTACAACTTCAAGCCATTACAGATTTGCCTGTGATTCAAAAAGGCCAATGGAGTGTTGTAAATGAAACTCATATTGTCTCAAAGACTTTTTTCACCCTTTATTATGTGTCATCTGATGCTATTAAGTGTAAGGCCAGGACTCGTTCCCAGTCAGTAACAGATTCGATTTCAAGACAGAAGAGCAGGAAATGGAATCAGACAATCATTGTCAGTAGTAGTAGTAGAATTATTGGCTGTGGTTTGGATAGGTTTTATTTCAAACCAAAATATAACAACAACGAAAATAGAAGGCTTATTATCAATGTGCCAGTGTTTGCCACCAGCTTCCCAGACCAATGACTTAATTGTATGTTTTGCATACTTTACAGAGATTTGGGCTTCTATCTATATTCCTTTAACTTTTGGTACGGTATTAGTTCACGCAATACAGCGTTAAAAAGAAGTCCAATAGTACTTCTGTTGTACTTCTTTCGTCACTCAGATTGCAACTTTCTAAACAAATGAACTCATTCAAACCCAAAAACGTATAAATACATTATTTAATACTGTGTCCTGCACTCCCAAAAACTTATATATGAGTTTTTTTAATGTTTTTTTTTTAATGCTAGAGCATACAGAAAACTGTGATGCAGCTTCTGACCTGAAGAGATAGCTTAAAGCAATGGTAGTTATTACAACAACAAAAAAACGACCAGCAGGTGGTAGCAGAGTATAAGAGATCAGTCAGGGCCATGTTGCAACAAGCTCTTTTTCCTAGTGTTTTCAACAGGTTTATGAATAATGATGAAACTTAGCTATATTCTAATGCTAATTGCTGCAAAACGGAAACAGATACAAATATACTTTTTTTTCCTGATGAAAGAAGAGACTCTAATCTATCTTTTGGTAGGTTCCCTGTCTTTATAGCAATAGAATACAAAATTCTGTGGGCCTTGCAAAATCTGTCAAAATCTAGCACAACAGACGGGAGCAAAGGGGGTTGTTTCAGTGAAAATGGCTGGAAGTGAATGAGTTAATCAACTATTTTCTCAAATAATAATTAGATTTTTTTTTAATGCAAAAAACAACAGAGTGGGTGTCGTCCAACTCTCTCTGCAAGGTCAGTGTCAATAATTTATACTTGGTTTCACCCTTCCTCAACCTCAGATTTTAGCACTGAGAGCCTCTGGAAATCTCGGCAGTGGTGTGTGGGAGTTCGTTGGATTGAAATTTGATAGCAATCCATGCCGAAAGGCATCTGTCTACCCTAAATGTTAATTATTTAAGAAACCAAAAGAGTGAAAGAGTGTTGTCTTCTGTTTTTTTGGGATGCGCTTCACAGAAAGACAAATCTGACCTTGATTTGAGAACACAGTATATGGCCAAATCGGTTTCTGCCAACAACTATGTGTTAACTTTACAGAGTCAAATAATAGTTGACTGAAATAATTTTTTTTCCGCCCCCAGAAAAATTGCTCGTGCTAACCGTGGCAACAGAAGAAACTGATGGCTTCATCCGCTTTATGCACTCTGCAAACTATTTTAACTACACTGTGAAGGTGAGATATGATTTCTTGTTCCAAAAATCATGACTTGAGTTAACAATGCTACATAAGCACTCACATTTCTAGCAACGCATTGCAAGCAAACCTGGTTAGGTAAACAATGAAATTTGCACAAGCTGCAAATCATTTAGCACACGCCTCTCTCAGGGTTCAGAATTTTACATTTCAACAGTCCCCCCCCCAAAAAAATGAAGGTTTAGTGCCATACCTCAAAGTTACTGTCATGCAATACTTTGTTGTTGACTCATACTTGGTAAAAAAAAAAAGAAAAAAAAGAAATAAAATAAAATAAAAAGTAACATGGATTTTAGACCCACTGCCAAGGCAAATGGCGACTGGCACCTTTTTGTCGTACTGTGGAAATTAAATCGAAAGCCAAAATGTCTACTTTAATTAAGATTAAAAAAAAAGGGGGGGGGGAAATTGTCTCTAATTTAAAATGACCCCAATGTCCCGTGTCTGACTTGACTACCAGCATGTGTTCTTTCACAGGTACTGGGAATGGGCGAAGAATGGAAGGGCGGTGATGTTGGCCGCTCTATTGGTGGAGGACAAAAAGTCAGACTACTGAAGGAGGCCATGGAAGGTCTAGCTGACCAAGAGGACCTTGTCGTCCTCTTTGTGGATAGGTATGTGGCATTTTAAGATTGTCGCGTCCGCTTTGATTGAGGGCATATCAGGAACATAACACCCTTCATTTTTTATTTTTTTTCAAACACCCACACTGAGTCTTGTCTCAGACAGTAACAAATACCTTGAAAGCTCTTCTACGATTTTCATAAATCCCCTTCACTTAGGAAAGGTGTTATTATGGGTAAAGGCACTTCACAGAGCTTGCTGGATGATTTATGAGTTTATAAAAGCGTAATAATAATGCGGTTTAAAATGACAACTTTATGAGCCAAATATGGCCAACCCAGCAGAAAGTGATCATGTATGCAACGCGTCTCGATAATTACTGTAAAAAGAGGGTTCGCCTTTAAAAAGAAGTTACGAGAAGATGATTGCAGCGTTAGAAATTGCACCTGCGCTTCAGAGACTGCTCAAAAGTAAAGGTTCATCTATAAATGTTACAAAACCAGTAATCCCACAGAGCCATCTTTAGTGCTGGGAAAGTCTCTGTATTTAAGTATACAGTGCTTAACAAATTTATTAGACCAGCACCCAATGTAGGTTTACGGCACAGTTGCCCTAAATTAATAGCCTTGGTAATTACCTAAATATGTTTTAAATGTTCCTGTAATAGTTAATACTGTAGGCTACACGAGCTTGCAGAAGCTATTTAACTCGAATTGTATCACTAGTGGTAGAATTTGAATTATTGTGATCCAGCTTCAAGTTGTTTTGTTGTTAAATCATTTATATATTCCATATTACTGGATTAAGAAATCAAATTATTGTTATTTGCTGTTGTTATTAAGCTTGATTAATTCTGACTTCTCAGAAAAGCCCAGTGATCCAACTCAAGTGTACGTGTAAAAAGGTTCATTTAGCTCAAAATTACTCATTTCTGTTGAAAATAGGCAAACATGTCATGAGTGCTCTACATTTATTCATATTTTTGCTTGTGGTAAGTTTTTCCAGGAATCAATCAAGAGAATTGTCCTCATTCAGGAATTGTTGCAAGTAATTAGCAGTAATGCAAAGAACTAAAGGTGCAAAATCGGCATCAAGCAAACCCCCTGCCATTTGGCCCCTAAGGTTAAGTTATCTACAGTACCAATTTCGCTTGAGAACACATTTGCACTTCTCTAATCAAAAAAAAAAAAAAAAAGATCCCAGGTTTAGGCTTTTCTGGGCCAAATTTAATTTGAACCGAAATCATACGAGTATTCTTAAAGTGATAAGGCACCTGAAAGTTTATTTGTTTTCTGCCAGTAGATCCCCAAAAATCAAAGAATGAATCTCCATAACTCAGGGGTTTAGATGGACAGGAACATGTCTGGGCCCAGATGTGGTTACAGTATCACAAATAGGCTTTGTCAAGTATATCAAACTTTTTATTTGTCAGGCTTAAAAGGTGGGGGTTCTTGTATATACTGAGTGAGAGCTCGGAGTTCCCAGGTCGCCCTGTGTCAACAGGCAAAGTTTCCCTTGTCTGTCACAGATTTCTAAAGGCCATGCAAGCACCAACGTAGTTTGACAAAAGGTCGTTGAAGGAATGCTCACCCAATGTGAAGAATGTCCTTTTTAAGAACATAATTTGTATCCACCTGGAAGGGGCCGAACTCGTGACGGGCTGACCTTAAAGAGGAAAATAAGCTTCTGTCGTATTTCATCCTCCCCATTCCAGCTATGATCTTATCTTCGCTGGGGGACCAGAGGAGATTCTCAGGAAGTTCCAGCAAGCCAATCACAAAGTCATTTTTGCCGCAGAAGGGCTGATATGGCCAGATAAGCGACTGGCTGACAAGTATCCGTCGGTCCGCAGTGGCAAGCGGTACCTCAATTCAGGAGGTGGGTTCCAAAAACATTCCAAATATGCAAGGAATTTGAAATGCTAACTTTTTTTTTTTTGCTTTAGTTATGGTTATAGTGACCAGTCAGGATGATGCTAATGGAGTGCAGTCTAGTTTTACGATCACTTCACACCCACTCAAGCCTAAAGCTTTTTGTAGACCTCATCCTGACAATCAAACTCTGATTAACCATAATCTACAGTTTACAGTCTGTAGACGGTACTGCAACAACTGGAGAAGAGTTCAACATTCAAGTGGTAGAATTGGCTTAAAGGAATGCCAGCACACACGTGTTTGTTTTTTGAAACATGAAACCGCAAAATGTATATTATTATAGCTTGTTTTAAAACAAACGTATATTTTTGACTGTCACTGCTGTTTTCTGGAGCAGGGACGAGTACATTCGTGTGACAAAAGAGTAGGAACAACTCAAAACTTGGCCAATGATTGTGACTGTTAAGCATTACTGTAATTTAACATGAAAATGCTTGAAATTATATAGGCCAAGACAGTGACTTTATTTTGCGTACAAAGCTCTGGGCAACCCAAAGCAGGAAAATAAATCCCTCAAAATATTGATCATAGTGTAGTCCAAGTGTCATGGCTCCTGCTGCTTTCTGCTAGGTCTCCAGGACACATAATTACTGCTTTGACTGTGGTCATCAACATGGTTCGACCCCCCATACTGGAGCCTGGCCGCCTTCACTCCGATCACAGACTTCTTTCAGCCTTCATTTTCACCGACATGACATGTGTGGCTTTGACTTGGCTTCCCTAATGCGCCGTATGAAATTGTTGGGTATGCTAGCATTCTCATGGCTACGACCAAAGTGACCATTTGAGCCAAGTAAAGTCAGTTTTAGTTTTAGATTAAGATATGCAGTCAATTTTCAGGCCTCACAAGGCCTTACAAAACCCGATTATTGCCAATATTCGGGTTTTATAAGGGTTATTGCCTGCATGTAAACGTAGTCACAGTTTGTGCTGATGTGCGCCTGCATTTGTTGGCTAGCTAACCAACTAGCGACAAATCTAGCAACTTTTTCTGGTGTTCTTTATTGTTTTTTCCTTTCCTTCCTTCCTTCCTCTCTCGTGACGTTATTCCTCACTCCTACAGTGTCCATTTCTACTCCATGCAAATTGCCTATTATGCAAATTAGGCAATGGCGCCATTTAGTGACTTCTAGCTACTTTTAGGACAGCTAATAGCTACTTTCCATACTGGGGAATTGGCAACACCTTTTGTTTGAGTATACCAAAAACAATGTTACTAAATAAATAAATAAATATATATATATATATATTTATGTATTTATTTTTCTTGTGGGGGTTTAACTCTAAATAGACCAAACAATACCATCACAAAGCATCTGGGTATCATCCCTGAGGTAATCCTTTCCCAACATTTCCGGCCAATGCTAGGATCTGACACAATGAAAGTACCCCCCCCCCCCCCAAAAAAAATAAACAGATCTGTTTTACTTTTACGTCATTCTCATTTTTTGGCAATTAACTGACATGTCAACTTGTTCACAGCTCCTGAGGGTTTTTTTTCTAAGTGATAGTCTCAACCTTGCAATCAGTCCATGTGGTCAGTGTCCTTGGGGTATACGAACAGACGGGAATGAAAGTGGGAGCGGAGATAGAAATGAGAACATACACTTAGATGTGTTTTAACAGCACACAATGTCCTCGCCGCTCTCCTGTCAGACATTCAAATCTTATGGTGAGCTACATTCACATTTCCTGAGGGATAAGAAAGTCTTTATGGTCCTGACTGACATAATTGACTCCAAATGCTTGCTGGTTATATATATATATATATTTTTTTTTTAATTGTTTCACACTCTATGTTTTACGCTCAAAATGTGTTTCACACTGCTTATCACTTGCAGGAATAATTGGGTATGCCCCATCCATAAACCGAATTGTTTCACAGTGGAACCTTCATGACAATGATGATGACCAGCTTTTCTACACTAAAATATTTGTGGATCCATTACAAAGAGTAAGTGTTTAAAACTAACAATGATATGAAAATGACATTTTCTCAGCCAAATAAGACTCAATGTAATCCCGTCTGTTAGGACTCTCTCAACATGACGCTAGACCACAAGTGCCAGATTTTCCAGAACCTGAATGGAGCAATTGGTGAGTTCCTTTATTCCTTTTCCGGGTTTTCAAGATCGAAATACCAAGTGCATTGACATCATCTTTTGAAAGACTGTGTATTGCAAAAAGACAAGTTACCAATTTCCATAACTGATATATCACACGTTCCCACTTTTGGCAGACGAAGTGCTTCTCAAATTTGCAACCAACCGTGTGAGAGTTAGAAACACAGCGTACGACTCTCTGCCAGTGGTTGTCCATGGAAATGGGAATACCAAAGTAAGCAACAAATGACTCTCTTGAACGCACCATTTCATCTCGAGTCGCGCTTCAAAATGTATGCGTTAGATTCGGTAATCCAATCAAAGAAGGTGCTGTTTATGATGAGACTGACGGTCTATGAAGTGTTGGGGAGTCGGATCAGTTTTTGTTCACACTCAGACTCAAACTTTTCTAATGAGTTTCCCACTTAGTGACGCTATAAAACACTGTTCCTTTCTATTTGTGAGTCACACTATTATTCATTGGAGGATGAGCTCTATCCCTAACTAGGCCATAATGCTTCTGTCTCTTCCCTCGGTTCTTTGGAATAACAGTTTCTGGATCATTCTCTGGCATTTTCTCTTGGCTTCCTGTGTTAAACCAAAACTGTTGAGTCATTCTACCCAGAAATGTTAACATCTGCAGAATAAACTCAAAACGGTAGATAACAGTCCACTAATCCAAGCAGGGTAGCCATTGCTGAACCAAGGGCTGGACTGGCACCAAATATTGGCCCTGGGATTTTGACCCGACTCCGAACCACCCCTGGCTACCTTATAGCTCTGCCACTGTTTTTGATTGGTTCAGTTTGTTGTCTATATTTTAAATGGATTAATGGGCTGTTCTTTCTAAATTGTGGGGTGGTGTCTTGTGGGAAAATGGAGGAAAATAATAATAAAATAGCACCACCGAGGGCCCAAAAGATGCCGGCCCACTGGGCATCTGCCCTGCATGCCAGATGGCCAGTCCAGGCCTGGCTGTGCCCCTCATGAACAAAATGTGACAACTGGCTGCAACTGAGAATCGTGTGCTGAGCATCGTTCACATAAATTGTCTCCACTGGATGTTTACCATGTAATTTTTGGGTACGATATTTTTAGCACCCATGTTAAAATAAATCTGCTGAACCAGGAAAAATGCTTGAATTGCTGCTCCTGCTGAAATTAATCGTCTGTAACCGGCTGTGAATTCTCTCCCACGCAGATGTATTTGAACTACCTGGCCAACTACGTGCCCAACACATGGAACTATGAACACGGCTGCAGCCACTGCGACGATGATGTCGTGGATATGGCTCAGTTGAAAGTAGGTCCCATTTTCCTTCATTTTAGTCTGTGTTATATCGGTCTTGCGGAAAGTTTATCTTCGACACAAGGCTGTAGGAAAGGATGAAACGCCACCTGCCAGCCGTCATTGACTGTCTAGACAGACATTTTTCAGCAGATAAGCTTGAATGTTGCTGCCAGTCACACCCCTTTTAAAAAAATAATAGGTTATTTATCTACTGGACCCATTTGGATCCTTTTAAAAGAGCATAAGTGCAAGGGAAACTACACAGTCAAGAGAAAGCCCGGCGCCGCTTTGTGGTTCAGGATATGGCTCCTGTGGTTTTCTGAAGGGCTCATTTAAAGGGGTGTCACTACTGACCAGCCTTCCTTTTTGTGGGATTCTCAGTATAGGTTTTGTCCACAATCTCCAGTTATAGTGGTCATGTGGAAAATATGTCGCAGAGTTCAGCCAAGAGAGGCAACATATACAGAGTCGGAATGGCAGGAACTTGATATAAAATAATATCAAGTTATGCGGTGGCGTTTGCTTAATTGCACCCAAATTTGAAGCAAAATACTGAATCCGTTTTTTGTATACCACTACAAGTGTCTCTGGTCCTTAAAAAAATTGCTCAACAGTGATTTACAATATTTGCTATAAGAACCTGCGAGGCTCTGAGCTCAGTAAAATCAATGTTCTTAAACACAGCAGTTAAAGCCGGTCTCATTTATTTGACATTTACAGACAATTCATATGCGCATATTTGTACCTAAATCGTGCGTATGAACATTTGACACTTAAATTAAGCAGCAAAATATTCTTGAATTTATTCTTACTCTGTGAACAAGTTTAGGCGTCTTTTAACTGTGTGCGCACACAAATAATAAAGGATCAGCTTTCGAAAAAGTGTTAAACGTCTTTTACCCAAGATGTGTAGTAGAACTAAGGATAGACCGATTATCGGCCGGGCCGATTATCAGTGCCGATATTTAACATTTTGATGGATATCGGCATCTAACATTTTTACAAAGCAGCAAATGTTTGCAAAATGTTGTGATTTCTTCAGGGCTCGTAAAATGTTGCAAAAGGTTGCAAAGATGTTCAGACAGTTTTACTCGTCACAAACAGGTTTCTTGTCACAATTTTTTTTTGAAGATGTTCTGACAAATTTTTCTGTTTGCACACATCATTTGGAACCTTTGACAAAGTCTGACGAGAACCCAAAATTTGCTATGTTCGCAAGCACAGGGAGATACCAGCTTAAGAGATCAATTTAAAACTGGGTTCATTTAATGACACTTTTGATGGATGTATTTATTTAAAATGTCACTTAACTTTATAAGAGATGCTGCTTTTGGTAAAATTAAAACGAAAATATGTGAAAGTTTAACATTTCAGTTATGTTAAAACGTTGGAAAACTATTTACTATAGAAAAGTATTTACAGTATTATAATTTTAAAACAAACTTTACTATTTGCTGCATTTTAATTTAAAAGAAAAACATTAAACATGTTGAAATTGACACATAAACATGCTTTTTTTATTTATTTTGATGCTAATATTTTTTATTTTACTGCAAAAGAATATCGGCTCCTAATACCAGTTACCAGCCTCCTTGCCTACTAAAAATCGGTATCGGCCCTGAAAAATATCATATCAGTCTATCACTAACGCATAACACTTGTACACATTTAATAGTGAATGAGGCCTATTTATATATAACTGTTACTGTTGGTTGTTGTGCAAAAAGTTTGGTGATCATGTGTAAATAAATATCAAGTATCGTAATAAGATGGAGCTAAGAAGGAAGTTTTGCTTGATTTTTTTTGTGTGTTTTTGCTTAGGAATTGTTATATACAATTTGAGTTTTACTGCCAAAGACAATAACAAGCTAGGCGACCACATCCCTCATGCTTTATTTTGTGTAAAAACACTGCGTGGACATTTGTCTGCTTCAGGGTAATTTTTTTCCCTTCCCTGCACATTGGCAGCATTTTTAAGACTCCCGTCATGTGTCTTAAAGCCAGACATTGCGAACCTTCAAATTAGATGCCTCGGCTTGCATCCCTTTTCATCCCTGTCCCAGATCCTCGCTGTGAACTGGTCACAGGGAAGTTACAAGTCCAGGGTGAACTTTCGTGGCTGAAGCAGTCTGCTGGGAAAATGTTTCCTCTTTAATTCTGTGTTTTTTCTTCTTCTTTTTTTTTTTCTAACTGAGTGTTTACAGGCTCTTCCCTGAATATAAAGTTATACGTGGCAATGTGTAGCTCTTCTAAAGCACTCACAAGCAGAAATGAAGTAGGACCTTTCCTAGACGTCACTAATAGGTGTTGCTTGTTGAGATTTAATACCATATATGTATGTAAGGATTAGCCAGTATAGTCTAAATCATGTCAGCAAAAGCGACATTAAAGTAAACCTAAAAGCTCCACTGATGAAAATGTCCTCTGTCACAACTTCAAACTATAAACAGAGCTAATGTGAGGTGTCAAACGTTCCCGCGATTTATGCTCAACAGTGCTCCGTTTACTGGACCTGCTGTTTGGAATGTCATCATTTTCATCTGTTCCAATTTCAATAGGAGTACCCCAATGTGCTTCTCGGAGTCTTCGTCGAGCACCCGACGCCATTTCTTCCCGAGTTCTTCCAGCGTTTGATGACATTGGATTATCCCAAAGATAAACTCAAGGTTTTTGTTCACAATAATGTGAGTACTTGCCCACCAGAGCTGCTGGCCATTTTTGTTTTCAAACATTCTTCCCTTTGCATGGCCTTCTAATCTATTAACGCCCGCCCAATTGTCAGGAGGTTTACCACGAGAGGCACATGCAGAAGTTTTGGGAGGAACATAGGAACGTGTTCAGCAGCTTAAAGGTCGTTGGACCAGAAGAAAATCTCAGCCAAGGAGAGGCCAGAAACATGGCTATGTATGTACGAATTAAAAAAAAAAAAAAAGATTCATTTTGAAGCTACAGGAAGTATGCACAAGTCATCTTGTCTAGTGCAGCCACTGTAGTTTACAGAAGCATTAGAATAATTGTAAAGTTAAACAATGTTTATGTGCCGTATATGTTCTCTGACAAAATTGCACTTCTTTACATTAAGAATGTATTGTAAATTAAAACAAGCCTCAATTAAGTCTCAAGTTCATAAGCATTCTCTCCAAGCGTTTTTTTTAGACCAGGATTTGAATACAGACTTGTGTCATCTTTAGGGATCTTTGCCGCCAGGATGCTACATGCGACTTCTACTTCAGCATAGACTCAGACGTGATGCTCACCAACGCACAGACTCTGAAGCTCCTCATTGAGCAGAACAGGTAATGCGGCGGCGGCGGCGGCACCTGGAAAAAACCTCCCATGTTGCAGTTGAGTTCATGAGACTGTTGAATTTATTCTCCAAGTGATAAAACCACAGGAGCGACTGAGAGTTTAAAAATAATCTGCGCCGGCTTCCTGTTTTTGCCGACCACATGGAAACGGCCAAAGCGTCTACTGCGCTAACCCCGAAGTGCCACTTTGCATTTACGCAAAATAACAAACACGCAAACTCCTGTCTCCTTTCTGCAGCCCATAAAATGCAAAGAAAGCGTCCCACAAACTACATCGAGTCAGTGTGGCTGGAGCTCAGCGTTGCAATCAAAGCAACAGTCGTCCTGGGTTATTTCAAGGAAGTGTGGGAATTCTCTGCTGACCGTGAAGTTGCCAAATGAAAAGAAAAAAAACTGCCATAAGCGGAGTACCATCTTGAGTAGAACTATGATTCACAGTTCCAATTATTAATGCTCAACTTTATGCCATATGCAATAAAAAAGTGTGTAGTTTGGTTTGTGGCTCAAATCTGTGGGATGGACATGCTAAAATATTGTTAGGGATTACGGTGATGATTTTGGGTTAAAATTAGGGGTTAGGAGTGGGGATAGAGGCTTTTACTTTTGGCCATAACTTTAGCACCTTTTTCTCTTCGAAATGCTCTACCTTTTTAGATCTCATACTGAGATAAGGAAACATGTCTGCCCTCTAACACAACTATCATGCAACTACTCCTCTTGCCTCCCCCACAGGAAGTTAATCGGCCCCCTCGTCACTCGCCACAACAAGCTGTGGTCCAACTTCTGGGGAGCTTTGAGTCTGGATGGTTATTACGCCCGCTCGGAAGATTACGTCGATATCGTGCAGAGAAAACGTGTGTAAGTATGATGGATTTTATGTATCCTGCATTATCAATCACTGGCTAGAAATATACAAGAGTCACAACAGTACGTAGCAGATGGCATACATGCAATCAAATGACCGGCAAATCCCCCCAACAACATTAAAATAGATCATCCATGCTGGTAAAGGGGGCAACAAGGCCTCAGAAATCCAAATGAAAATAACATTAAATCATTTGACGCCATACCACACCCCCCTTAAACATGTGGCTTGTGGATTTAAATAACAAATCTCCACATGAATGCCAGCAACACACATTTGAGTGGCAATAGCGAGAAGACTGCCTCGTTTCACTACATTGCGTTGTTTGCAGGGGTGTGTGGAACATTCCGTACATGGCGCATATCTACCTGGTCCAGGGGTCTGTTTTGAGGAAGGAATTGAAAGAAAGGAACTACTTTGTTCTTGAGAAGCTGGACCCTGATATGGCTTTGTGCAAACACACCAGAGATCTGGTAAGGACAACTTTTGATGTAGGAATATTGATGTTTTTTCCAAATACAGATGAGACATTACATAAATGCTATGAATGATAACCCTATAAAAGTCAACAGCACAATGGAAGGTGATAAATGGCAAGTATGTATTTGAAATGCTCTTATGTGTTGTGACGGCATGATAGTACTGTGATGGTCATCTTTGTGTTGTCGTTGTATTCCATCATTCCCCCCGATGTCTGTCTTTTCTGGCCACAAGATCATATTTTCTAAGCCTCAGTTATCCTTATCACTTTCTAACAAACAAACTGTTTTATTATCATCGCTACAAGCTGTTGACATGTCCCCAGTGCACGGCACTACATCAAGTCTCATTCCAACTTGGTGTCTTTTGCAATACTGCATGCCTTCCTGACAATGTAACAAAACATCAGCTTCAGAGGGAATCTTGCTTCTCTTCCCACGCAGGCGCATTTCCTCATCACCCCTCATGATGCTCTGTTACCCTGTGTCTTAATCTGAAATAATAACTCATGTTATCCTATTGACATGATGCTTCTCCTTCGTTTTAGACCAGTCAGAGAGAAAAAGAGTCCCCTTCTCCGGAATCATTCCATATGCTCAGGCCCCCAAAGGTTTCCATTTGTTTTGATTACTGTTGTTATCTGAAACATCCATTTCCAACAGGTTAGCACTCAGAAGCCATTCCAAGCTTTGGCTTGTTATCATGTCTGGGTGGATGCTGAAGAATTGCATTAGGTATTCTGTAGTAGTTCTTCAGGAACATCAATACACCATTGTCGAGTTGATGTTGAACAAAACAGCTCTAACTCATTTGCTCCCAAAACGTATAAACACGTTCTATTTTAAATATTACCATGCTCCCAAAGACATATTTATATGTTTTTTTAATTTTTATTTTTTTATGCTAGAGCATACAGAAGGCTTTGATGCAGCCTCTGAACTGAAGAGAACGCTTAACGCAATGGTAGTTATTACACAAATGACCAGCAGGTGGCAGCAGAGTAAATTAGATCACCCAGGGCCATGTTGCAAAAAGCAATTTTCCCCAATGTTATAAACAGATTTGTGAATAATGATGAAACTTAGCTATATTCTAATGCTAATTGCTGCAAAACGGGAACAGATAGAAATTTACTTTTTTACCTAATGAAAGAAGAGACTCTAATCCTTCTTTTGGTAGGTTTGATGTTTTTATAAATCAGTCATAATCCAGTAAAACAGCCTCAGTTGCTTCAGTGAAAATGTCTGGGAGTGAATGAGTTAAGGTTGTTCTGAAGTTTAACCAGTTCTGTTGTCACAAGAATCAAGGAGGAGAAAAAAAATTCAAAGTTGCCATACATTGAAGAGCCCTGTCTTGATGCTTGACCGTAAAATCAGCTGCTTCATCTCGATACACTGACCAATATCAGACTAGGCTCCATTCGTACACTGTAAACAGTCTGGGCAATCTTCACAGCTTTTTATGATGGACATTTGGCAATTGCAGCAATATTAAATTTGTCATGACTAAACAAAGCCTAGTCTGATTTTGAGTCCAACACCTCCCTTTTGTGCCTTCCTATAGAAGGGAATATTGCTCCTAGGATTGCACCCCCACTGTCCCTGTTCTGCCCTTCCTTTCACCTCACCAACCCCCACCCTCAACTGTTCCCATTCGACCAACACCCGCGTGAACGCCCCCTCCTAAACCACTCTTATACCACCCATAAATAATCTTAGATTATTTATATGGCTTCTGTTTCTGCTCTACCTAAATCAGACAAACAAAAACATTTGAATTTACAATCAGAGTGCTAACCGATAATTATATTTATAGGTATACTTGACTCATCGAGCCTTTTTCAGCAGTAAAAAGTTAATATATTGTCTATAATTAATGTGATAACTTCATTATTTTTCATGTACAATTAATACCTTTAAAAACTATTTTTTCCACTTGCTGTCGACTGAAGATGAGGAAGTAGGTAACGACCAATCATAGCTTAGTTTACTGACCAAACCCAGAAAACAGGCGGGCCACGATTGGTCGTTACCTACTTCCTCAACACAGGTGATGTCATCTTCTGTCGACAGCAAGTGGAAAAGTTGATTTTTAAAGGTATTAATTGTACATGAAAAATTCAGAAGTTATCAAATTAATTCTCGACAAACTATTAACTTTTCACTGCTGAAAATGTCTCAATGAGTCAAGTATCCCTTTAAGTATAAGAATGAATAATGTATAGCTGGATCTTCCTGTGAGACATTTAAGAGTACATTTTGTGCCCTGTGTGTAACTAACTCTTTCCTGTCTGCTGCAGGGAATCTTCATGTACTTAACAAACCGCCACGACTTTGGAAGGCTCCTTTCCGCAGCCAATTATAACACTTCTCATTATAACAGCGACTTGTGGCAGATATTCGAAAACCCCCTGGTAAGTCGCTAATGTCATTACCTTTAATTTACAGCGCTAAAGAGTAAGCACCTGTGAAGCTTCTTAGCCATAATGAAAATAATCAAGTCATGAGATGTGACCCCTAACATGGGAGACTGCTTGTAGGGGGGGAGAGGATTAGTGCTGCCTGGTATTCAGGTCATCAAATAGTCCAACAAAAGGCCCCTAATATGAATTCCTCTTTGCAGGACTGGAAGGAGAAGTACATCGATCCAAACTACATGAAAATTTTCACTGAGAACAACTTGGAAGAGGTTTGTATTTTGTTTTTTAAAACAAGAATACAATATCTGACCGAATGCCGTACATGGATTCCACCATCTGTTTTTCATATGAATCAGTCACATTGCATGGCTAACAACTCGAGGTGAAGGTAACTTAAAAATAAGTCGCTTGTCTGTTTGGCTTGCAGCCTTGTCCAGATGTGTTTTGGTTCCCGGTCTTCACAGAAAAGGCCTGTGATGAAATAGTGGAGGAGATGGAGAACCACGGCACGTGGTCTGGTGGCAGACATGAGGTCAGTCCTGTTACACAGTGATGTAGTCAATACACACTCACACTAGCCTTTTCTTCATTCGCGCGTCTGCCGGCAGCATGCAAAATAAAGCGAACTCATTAGTGTTTTGGACAATTTGACCTACGGCTAATTTGCTTTTTATTGCATCTGAGGGAAGGGAAGTAGCATGGTCTAAGGAGGAGCCTAATAAATCTTTAGTTGGACCTATTAGACATTGCAAAAACAGTCCAGAGGCTCTGGCCGAAGAATAACCTTTCAAACACTGTGGAAAACTTGAAAAACGGGCCTTGGTAGGATTTTAAAGAGTGACAAATCTACCAGCAATTTTCCAAAAACCTTCTGGTCGGATGGCAAATGAGTCAAGGTGGAGATTGTCAAGCATTGTGGCAAATTAAATGTTGCCAAAGAACTGCATGTTTTAGTTTACATTTAGCAGATTATATTTTGTCTTCAATAATTCAATCACATCTTTTGTTTACAAAATGTCAGAGTATATGGAGGATAAAAAGTAGGATAACAACAGATGCACGTGCCCAGAGCTTCTCCTATTACCGAAGGTATCCTCATTTGAAACTAAATCAATGCCTGCCTGCATGAATAAATATAATAAATGAATCAAACCATACAGCAATAAGAAGTAAGCGCAAAGGGGCATCCCTCATGATGACTTGTAAACTTTTTTATATTTTTTACGAGGTCTCTTTGTTGTCTGATAGACATGAGGGCCATAACTTTGAAGGTACCTGTTTTTGCTGTAGTCGTATATTGACCAGATGTGAGAATAAATTGGACTGCCTTTGCCCACACTGCATGAATACAGTCATAAAAGGGGTTATGATGTTGCGTTGATTACATCTATAATGTCTTGAAGTTGTTAAGACATAGGTAATTAAAGTCCCGCCACTGGGAGCAGTAGAAAGGGTGTTATGTCGCCAGAATTGCAATAAAAAGCAGTAAACTGACCAGAGTGGCTCATTATAGCACCAAAGCCCTCATAAGTAAACTGTCAATTTGGGAATGTGTTATTTTAGCGACTCAGCACATTTTAAGAATAAAGCATTAAGGAACAACGAGCAGGATCCATCCATTGGACTTGAGCAGATTAAATTAATTAGCATTTGTGTACTTTGCTTTTGTTTTGTTCAACAGGACAAGCGAATTGCCGGTGGCTACGAGTCAGTCCCGACGGACGACATCCACATGAAGCAAATCGGATTTGACAAGGAGTGGCTTCACTTCATCCGAGAGTTCATCGCGCCTGTCACGCTAAAAGCTTTCTCCGGATACTACACGAAGGTTTGTGAAGCCTCGAGGAAAACTACGAAGTGTGCCAGAACTGGTGTGACAAAAGATATACAGTATTTGAAATCCAAACTACAAATACTACACTTTGAGGTAATCATCAAGCACATCTGGAAGGATTCTTCCGGGATCCTGTGCAGCTGATGTTGCGCAAATCTTCAAAATGCGTCTGATAGATGGCTTTTTTTTTTGCTTGGCAAAGAGGAAAAAGGAAAAAATATATCGTCACTCTCTTTAAATAATTGCCTAAGTAATTTTTTTTTGCAGTTTTTTTTTTTTTTGCTTAAATCCTCTCCTCGTGTTGCAAATGGTTAAATTTTTAGTTTCCTGTAAAATTTGAAAAAAAATTATTAGGTGATTATTTTAAGAAGGCGTCGATATATCACATAAAGCCAGGTCATGCGAGGTTGCCCCAGCCTGGCAGTATTTATAACACCAGTCCTGCAACTTTCCTGACACATCTCATATCTCAATTCCCAACAGCTTCAGTAGCAGAAAAAGTTGTCAGTCCAAAAAAAACAACCTTGCCTTTACAAGCACACAATGTGACATTTTGATATGTGAAGACTGCGCTGACAACTAATGATGTATTTTCCATCCCGTTGCAGGGTTACGCACTCATGAACTTTGTAGTCAAATATACTCCTGGGAGGCAATCATACCTGAGGCCCCACCATGACTCCTCCACCTTCACTATCAACATTGCCCTCAATAACAAAGACACCGACTTTCAGGTAACACCAGGTGTAAAAAAGCTGGCAATATACTGAGACTGTGTCTACAAATTCAGTGTTTTCCGACTTTTGAGTCGAGACACAGTTTATGGTAAGAATAATCTCACGGGAAAAAACAAAATAGTCAGAGAAAGTACTGTATAACAGCTAAATTGTGATCTAGTCTCGTTATGTACCTAGCTCATTTGCTCCCCAAAACATAATTATAATATAATTACAATCTCCCACCCGTTCTGAAGCGCACCCTGCCGAATTTCCTCCTCTTATTTGGGAAGGCCCTGGTTACATAGCCTGTTGCTGTTCTAAAGGTTAGGGGGTAGCACATAGCGCAATGTGACAATCATCCCGGATATGACTCATTGCGCAGAAATTAATGCAAATGCTTTTCTTCAGCACGGAAAGTTTCAGTCAAGGTTCACAGTTCAACTGCAAAATGTTCCAGCTACCATCTTATCAGGTTTCAGTTCCTGTGTTGCAACTTCTTCTTTCCACAGATGACCCCAGCCCACATAGTTCAAACATAGGTCACAACGTTGAATACATTCACAATATTGAATAAATGCTTTCCAATTACTAAAAGAGTAAATATGGGATAACTTATGTACATTTATTCTAACAAATGTGCCGCAGCACAGTGGTTGAGAATGACTGACCATGCATTGCTCCTTCTTAGGGTGGCGGCTGTCGCTTCCATCGGTACAACTGTTCCATAGAATCGCTGAGGAAAGGCTGGAGCTTCATGCACCCGGGACGACTGACTCATCTCCACGAAGGTCTACCCACCACCAACGGCACTCGCTATATTGCAGTGTCCTTCATCGACCCTTAAAAAAAACTGTCTGATTCCACTGTAATTTAAACTTTTGACTGATCTTGGCTTCTCATGGTTGTTTAGTGCATTTTTGTGCCCCAATGTTTTGTAGATATGCATTTTTAAAGCTATTTGCTTTAAAAAGATGAGTGATTGGATGAAGCCAATCTCTGTCAGACAGAGTGTTGACTGGAAAAGGGACGTGGCAAATTCTAACATTAGGTACACAAAAGAAAAAGGCATTTTGCTAGCAGGGTACAACTATTTCAGGTCTTCATTTCCAAGTCCCATTCATGATGTATTTAATGAGCTCATCGTGAGTTGTCATTCTGGCTGCATCAGGCTATCATGTGGATTTTCCTTTGTGCATCTGCTGTGTTAACAGTTAAAAAACTGAACGTGATTTATTATGTAAAAAAATAATAATCAAAATCATTCGGTGCTAATCAACATTCTGTTTTTCGACAGAATTTATTTGGTGACGCGAGTCGAGGTGTTTGTGGTTCGATAATCTATTTTTGTATTTTGCACAGCTGAAATATAAAACAGGTCAGCAGAACTCGCTGTCAGTGTTGTTTGAATTAAGTCGGTTACTTGAAGGTTTGTCATGTGCCTCTTTGAACATCGCCATTCATCTTCTTTTCTGGAACAAAAATCTGAGAAAAAAAAATGTCCTGTGTGAATGGATTTTTCAACTCAGAAAATTGCCTTTTTAATTTATTGTGAAAAATGTAATAAAAATCTAAGATTCTCTTTGATTACTCAGGTGATCATTTCTATTTAGAGGTGCAACGATTAATTCACAACTAATCGATTATCATATTGATGGATATTTATAATCGATGACTCGTTTAGATAATTTTTTTAATTTAAAATTGTTCAAACACTCAGAATTTCAGCATCTCAGTATTAAATATCCGACGTTATCGTCCTTGAAAGTGGACTGATAATCTTTATGTTGAATCAACATTTCTGTCCATTTTCTGACATGTTACGGACCAGACCAGTAACTGAATCATAACTAATGTATGTTTGTGCATTTTCTGCACTGTCAATTTGATTTAATGTCACATTTTTTAATAAAGGGATGGACATTTTAAATTGTTTACTAAATCTGACTTTTCGATTAATCGACAAAATAGTCAACAGATTAATCGATTATTAAAATAATTATTATTTGCAGCCCTTTTTCTGTTGAATGAAAATGACGCATTACTGACAGAATCAAAAAAATAATAGCATGCCCTCTGCAGCAATAATGCTGTATGTCTGGAACGGACGACTCCTGCAGTCAGCTTCTTCTGCTTTTGCACAATATCAACTTGCCTTCCAAGTCCTTTAACCCGTCTTTCACTGAACATGTCACATGCAGAAACAATCACACGAGCATCTGAACTCAAGCGCTGCAACGACTGTTTAGATATCGACTGATGAGCTTCCCGAGTGCAACTGTAGTTCAGTTTACCTTGCGGAGACGGGAACATGAAAGATGCACATGTGAGGAATGTTAAACTTTGTGGAAGAGTAATGGGAGGGAAGGGTGAGGCAACATGTATAATGTTGAGGTTTATTTACGTTTGTTCACCAATGTGATGAATGATCTGACGAAATATGATATGTTTGGATAGACACAATCAAATTTCTTGAATATCATACATATAATTAGCCCATCAAAAATAACTCAACAAAATCTGACCTCCCCATCGCTTATGGTTACATTTTACAAATCAGGCTACACTGACTCGCCTCCCACAATGAAAAAAAAAAGCTTCCTCTCCACCTTGGTTAAAGAAAAAATATATGAGTAGCTGGTATTTAATAAGGTGGGTGAGGGGGGAGGACTGGGTCAGCCCACTTCCTCAAAGAGCCCTTTGTGGTCATCACTTCCCTCTGACTAAATTCCATCTAGCCCCCTTTAAAAGGTGACATTGATTGCAGAAAAACCTGCATACCTCCCGAAAACTAGCAGATTCTCACAGAATTTTTTTCCCTCAAATGGTATATGATGGAAAAAAAGAAAAGGAAAAAAAAAGCTTGTCAGATTTATTCCTTAAGTTATAGCAGGCGGTATTTGTAATTAGATGATTGCATGCTGACATCATTTTCTTCAGTGAATTCTGGGAAAATCCAGCTGGAGACAATGTTTTCACAGTCAAGCCTTAGAAGGCTGCAAGTTTACTGGTAGCTATGCATAGGGTGTAAAGATCTAGGGATGGGGAAATGCGATTTACAGCAAGGCCACCACTAACTTTGAGGTATAAACACTTGATGCACTGATACCGATATCGGTGCTTATACTGGATGTTTGAGCCAGATGCGCTCTGATCACGAAGCCACTGCACGACATCACATCAAATCCAGAGATACAAAGAGTAGTGTAGTAAAGCATTCTCAAAAAGAAGCCTTGGTGCATATGTTCTATACTCAATGTTCTTCTTCATTTTGTAAATACTCTATGTACTTCTTATGTCCAGATGCAGAGTGCGAGACCACATCCGAAATATATATAGTGTTATATTTGAGTGAAGTATCGGACGTGGTATTGGCAAATTTTCAAATATAAGTACTTGGACTCATATGATCTGAAAAAAGTGGTGTTGTTGGATGTCGATTCCAAACAAAGTGAAGCAGTATAACTATAGGCAAGACATGAAATGTAGGCCACAGTCCCACGACTGTCAACTTAGCATGTTTGGAAAAGTGGGTTTAGAATGAGTAATAGTCAGACAGATGTACGTGGAAATACTTTTAAGTATGACATGTACTTGGCACGAGACAGCTTGAAACATCAACAACACATTAGCCTTGTTTTCATCACCTTAGCCAAATCTAATTTTGAACGACCATCTGTTGCTTCATTTATTCAGCGACAAGGCACTCTAACTGTGAATCCCTAACAATGTTGAAACAGCGGCTGTAAGTGAAGTACCAGAAGGAGCCAGCAAGATTTATGGGCTTATGAAAATTATATTGATTTTAGTGATAGAAATAAAATAGACACAATTTGATGGGTAAAGTGTGATACGGCCATGCTTATTATAATTGTACCATCAACCTTAAGAGCCCTGTGATAAAACACAATCATAGTCCACAATATCAATTATAGATGGGATCATGTGCACACTCCCTTTTTCTTTTTTTTTTCAAAGCCAAACTGCTTACCATCAGTAAACTAGGTGAAAGTACTACTTAGCCAAATTACACAGCGGCTTTGTAAAATGCAATCAGCTATTCCACCCAGTTGGACAGATAGTGATTTATGAAGTCGACAAGATGAAGGAAGGATAGATGGGAGATGGGGAGTTGTCCTAAACCACAGAACCTCTGTTTAGAGCTGGCAAAGAAAAATACAAGTTACACTGCATGCTTTTTAAGAGCTATTTTGAGGTACTTTCAATGATCCTTCAGTCTGTTTTGTCTGGTTCTCGTGCCTGCTGATGAAAGAATGGGTGTGTTTGGCGTTCTGGTCTAAGGGTCTTTTTGTTTGAGTAATAGAAATAGGAATAGAGAACTTAGGGTATTCAACTTTAAAAGGGATTCTAATAAAATTATATACAGTAAACATAACTATTTCATCACAAAATGCATTATAGTTGATGCAGGGATGACAAATCCAGGTCCAGAAAGTAAAAACCCTGCCACAGTTTGGCATTATCCACCTCGTGCTAGCTAGCTAGCGCGCTAACAGGTAAACAAGCACCCGGGGAGCTAGCTAGGGATCTAGCTAGCTAGCACCTGGGGCTAAAGCCAAACTGTGGCAGTGTTTTTACTCTCTGGACCTGGATTTGCCACTTCTGCTTTGATGTTTTTGACAAAAAAATATATTCCACGATACTTATCACAATGACTGTATCATTGTGTAATAATGTTAACACTCAGGGATAAGAAATACCTACATAGCTCATGTTTTAGGCCACTTTATGGGGAAGCCATTAGAGATCTCTCAAATCTGAAACCTGGCCAGGAGTAATTCTGTTTTCCTGTAAATCGCTGCTTGAGCAAAATCGTGATTGATCGGACTTGCAGCCCTGGCAGACATTGGAAAACTTGGGCTCTCACCATAACTGGAAATAAGTGACAGCAAGAAAATGATGGTAAACAACACCAGTGAGGGCTTTTCATCTCTCTGAAAAAGAGGAATTGCAAAAAGTGGGATATTTTTCCAGCTAACTTGTGTATAGTTTCTGCTTTTTAAAGCACACCCCTTTAATATGATTATTTAAGTAAAATTTACAACAACAAAATTAGATATGCCAAACAAGCTACAGTCCATGTAGGGTTCACACAAGAACAGATGTCAATACATATGCCACGTAACTCAATTGCAGATGAGCAGTTGCAGAAACGCAGCTCAAGATCCAGTCGTCCCGGCTTGGGTTCTGTCTGAGTATCTGTTTATTCATTGCTACATTATAATTTTAGGTTCTGCTTCTTTGGCTCCTGATGGCTCTTCTTCCACAAGTCAGTCCAATTCTGAAGCAGAATTGCCCAGAAGGGGCGTATTTTTATTTTTTAGTCGAATCTTTTGCCCTCAGAGGAGTTCACAGAAGCATAAGGGCAGCGGCAGACCAGCAATCTGGTAACCACAAACCCTCTCGACAAAACCAGCGATGATCCGCCCTGATCCTCCTCAACGGCACCCTGGCTGCAACTTAAAGGACAGACCGCAAGTGTGGCATTCTTCTACTGAAGAAAGTCATCCAAGCTGGTCATTGTGGTCCCGCAGCACAGTATTGAGCCAGTCTCACTACACACGCATCCCACACCAATGGACCTGCTCTAGTTTAACTTTGACAGGTTGTCGTGAAAGGATGATTTACGATCATGGCCAATGGCTAAATAAATGCCCAAGGAACATATTTCCAGAGCTTTCAAAATGGCTGTTGAATGCTTTGCGTAAAGGACTGCAACTCCACGGGGCCTTTTGTTTGAGCTGGCAAGAGACACACTGCAATCATTGTTACACTGTAGACAAGGTGCTGTGCACTGTGTATTAACCAGGTTGCTCCCCTCTGGACCATATTTTGTCATGGAAGGTGAAGGAAGTTTGGGAACGCATTTACCAAAGTCAAGTGGTGGTCATTAGGAGCACCGCGGACCACCCACCCACACTCACCCCCACTTCCTCCCTTAACACACACTTAATGACAGAGGTTAGCTAGCTAACTCAAGCAACATAACCTCCCAAGAATGCACAACTTGAGGCTCGCGACTCAAACATTCTCCCTTTCTCTGCTCGGTCAGATCTCTTCTTCCTGATGATATACCACCCACGATTGTTTGTGTGTGGATCTTGTGTATTGTTTGGAATATCGGTAGCAGCCCTTGAACTTATTTACATGGCAGAGTTTCTCAGTAGCTCTGATTTATTGTTGGAAATCTGAGCTGCTGTCACACACACGGTTCCAATTTTGGAACGATGGCTTAATTTGTTCAAACCCCCGTTAACTGAAATCCTTAACTGCCACCAAAGCATCTGTATATAAATATTCAACATTAATTCACATACACTCAAGAATGTGATCGAAAAATGTAGATTTCGGATTCAATTCTATAATTCTGACACTTAAAAATAAAGCTCAAGGACAATTTTACAATGAAATATTGTTGATCTCAAGACACTTATATGGTAATGAGCCAAAATATCTTCAGGTAAAATATACTGCGAGTCTTTCGAGCGACTAATTTCATTTAGTTATGAGACTGAAATAACTGAGGTTAGTTTGTGGTTTGGCGTGTTTACCTACGTGCACATTCACACACGCAGCTTCCTATAATTTTCACTTGCAACAGCTGAATGCCACGCATGCACGTGACCGCCAACTATGTAACAATTGTTTACGTAGCACAGACTTTGTAGATCACGATTGAATCCAGCCAAACACTATTTTGTAAACTATCACCTAAGGCATGTTGATCTTCTTTTGTGTTTATTTACATTGATAATGAGGAGAGAAAGTGACTGTCGAGGTTAAAACATGTGCGCTACACCAGATGTCATGACTTACTTTTCAGCCATTTTTTTTCAAACGCTCTAAGGATTATTTCATGTCAGATAAAAATCTAGTCTGTTTTATGTTGTTTACTATTGATTTGTCAGTGTATTTTTTTCTTTTTTTTAATGAAAAAATATATTTGTAATAGTGTAATATAATATGTAGTAATGTAACATAATGTTATATAATATTTAAATTATCTAAAATAAAATAATAATAATTAAAATAATATATAGATAATTAAAATATATCATAATAATATAAATAAATATAAATATAATAAATAAATAACAATACATATATAATATGCTATATAATATGTAATAATGTAACATGTAATAGTGTGTATTAAATTATTTAATATTTTGTATACCAACAAATGGGGGTTAAGGATTGGGTAATGCAATTTTACATACAAAATGTATCTAGCAAACAGGTTGTAAAGGAATGGAACATTATAAGCAATCGTGCATAAATGTGTCGACTTTCCATTATGTTCCAAGTTACATATTGCAGGGGGCCAAGTTGCATCAACCTAAAATGACTTCTTGTACCAATTGTACCAACCTAAAATGATTTCTTGACCAGTGATTTGAAATGGTGTGTTGTGGAGACCCATAACTAGCAAGGGGGAAATCATTTTTAAAGCATTTCCCTAATAGAAAAACAGACTGTCCTGGCTGCATTGGCCATGCGGGCCAGTACAAAAAGAAGGCATGAGTCACAATAGTCTGGGCAGGGCTGACATCATTTCCTGTCAGCCACAGTAGGTCTGGAATGTAACCCCTGCCCACACACCCCCCCCCCCCCCACACACACACACACACAGTCACTATTTGCAAGCTCTAACTTAAGTCTTGATGGGGTTTTGAAAATATTCTTAAAGCCAATCTAAAGGTTCTTGAATAGAGGGGCTTGTGAGTGAAATTTGTTGTGCAATTAATGGCACTTCAGGCACTTTTAGTAGCACAAAAAAAAAAAGCCAAACAACCCTTTAAGATGAAGATTTTCTTGACTGCTTGTTAGAGAAATGTGCTGTAATTCAGCCTTGTCAAATTGCCGGCTAATTCCCCGCCCCCCCCCTCTGGACCCACAAAAACAGGCATTGAGTGTTTTTCTTCCATTATGTCCCAGTGTGGATGGAACATTAGGTTGAATGCCAAAACGGTGATGTTACAACTGCGAACTGATGAAGTGCTTTTGCCATCCCACAGAGATGGAACGGAGAACACAATACTACGCTGAGATGATTTAAAGTGATCACAGTTACTCACACGCATGCACTGCATAGCATGACTCACGAGTTCACAACCAATCGAGACAGAGTTCCCCTCCAGGTGGCTGGAAACTACGTGTGAACCTATAATGTAGTCATCGCGGCTATATCTCCACAGGCTGTCTGCAGCGTGGGATAAACATCTGGTCAGTGAAGAACAGCAGTAGATGGCAGCCAATCATGCTAGGCTGGGACAATTCACTCTCCACGGAATAGAGATGATGGAAATCCAGGAAAATCATTTAGATGCTATGGCGTCAGTCAAAATGATGGATTTTCCTAAATGCGAAGCCATACGTCGCACCACCCATTTTCTATACCGCTTGTCCTCATTAGGGTTGGAGCCGATCCCAGCTGACTTCGGACAACCCAGCTACCTACTGGGCCGTCCCATCCATGCATGTTATACTTCATTCCACTTATTCCAGGTGTGGGCAAATTAGTCCCTCAGGCCTCAGTTGTTGTTGTTTTTTTAATTCAGCCTTCTGAGCATTTGCATCATCAAGATTCCTCTCATATTTATTGAACTGAAGAGTTTATTCCCCAAAATCGGTTAGAAGTAAATAAATGTATTTCTTATCAATAAACAACAAAATAAGGCAACACAATTTTGTCTAATTTTAATAATACATTTTATATAAAATTTAAACCAATGCTGCCGATCCATTTTAAAAAATGTAATTAAATGTTTGCCCACCCCGACTTTATCCTGGTCACAGTTGCAATTGTTTTCCCATGATATCATGCATTTCGCAACATGCTTGATGAGTGTTAAATAGAGCAATTCGATAGCCACCCACAGAAAGAAAAAAAAATGCATATTCTATAAACATATCTACATTTTCAACATTTATATTTTAGTCCAGTACTCTTCAGTAACACTGTCTTATAAAATTTGTATCTTATGTTGTTGTTATAGTATTAATCATCTTTATGTTTCTGATTGTCGGTAATGGCAGCCAACATCCCGCTATGCTCACCGCGATCTAGCGTTGAGGCTGAATTGTGTGGGGATTGTTGTTGTTTATGTCGGCTACGTTTTCATCGCATCATGCCGTTGCCGCCGAATCCAAAGTTGATCTTGACTGTCTTTTACACATCTAACGAAACTGGAAAATTTATAAAATAGCTGTTATATGGGAAACTAAAACAATTCATTCAACTAGTCTTACAATTTCAAGCCTATCCTGAGCTCAACCTCAATCCAACCTGGCAGACAAACAAATACCGACCGCGTAAAAAAAATAAAAATAGTACGTCATAACCTAGGGCCCCTTTAGAAGGGCCACAATTGTGCCCCTGGTGCCATCTCAACAACGGCACCCTCCAACCCCCAAAAGTCAACAAAGCTGTCAAAACTAAATGAAGAAAATAAACAAAACAGCACTAATGACACGTTTGCTTGGCAATATACACCAAGTGCCAGCATTAATGTGAATCTTTGGAGTAAACTGCAGAGATAATTAGGGTCAATTCTAGGTCAACGAATTTCCCTTTATACAAACTCATGCCTGTGCATAAAAATCCACATATAAAAAGGCCTTGACAAAGTCTGTTTGAATCCAATGTCTAATTAACCGCTTGCTCAGTTGAGTTTGCCTTCAAAAGTTGGTGTGAAGTTGTAGTCAACATAATTAAAGCAGACTGCAAATGAAAGTGAAATACTTGATCACTGAGATGTGAGAGGCTGCCCATCTTGCAGCAGGCCTGCCACCTTGTGTCCAATTGAGGCCCTGCAGTCTGTAGCTGCGATTAAAGGGTCCGCAAAATAATTTGCAACAATAACAAAAAATTGTCATCTTCCTTCAACTGAATCCAATTCAACTGAATTTGATTAAGTCATTTTCCATTATGCAAGTCAGGAATATTTAGGTTGAAACATTCAAAAAACAAAATAACTTCAATGGCATTTAGAGGTCGTCATGTAATGCAATGTAATGGGTCACTGCTTTTGATGATTCAATTCCACCACATTGCACACAACATTTTTAAAGCAAACACTCAGGTGCAGGTAATTGCTTAAAACAAGCAGAATTCTAAAGGTTTAATGATCATATATGTATAAAGCAGGAGCACTAATTCCTTTGCAACACACAAGGGGGCGCCAATGAGCTGCAAATGGTTCTTCCTTCCAAACTCCCAAGCTGTTGTGCATGCCACAAATAACTGAGCTCCTAATTGATGATGTGGGTTTTAAGTTTCTGCTCCATTCATCGGGGGCAAACTGGGTCATAATGTATAAACATCATTTAATAATAATGCCAGTTCATTAGTGCAATACCCAAGCAATCTCTTTCATCAGCTGTGTATGAGAATGCCAGTGGGGAGTTGAAAGCGCATCGGGCTGGGGGGTCGTGGGGAAATGAGGCGGAGTTGGGGATGGGGTGGGGGTGGGGGTGGGGGGGAGAGCCCAAGAGTGGCAAACAGTTAATGGTGAATTTCAGCGCCTTCAGTGAATCTGTGATCACAACTGAGCTTCAACTGTAAATAAACGTTTTTCATGAGGAACCATTTGGGACTCATTGATGTCACAGACAAAGGCATAGATGGAAGGATGGAGCTTTTGCTTTGAGTTTCCTTAAACACGAGCTATCAGAAGAGCCCATATATTTGATGATCGTTTCCATATCCGCAACACATTTTCCTATAAAAAGAAAATACAGGCTTGAGGCGGACAAGTCGTACCGGAAATGAAAGACCACGCGAGTGAAAAGATCTGACTGACCCTCCGTGGAGGGGGCTCTCCAACGTTTGCATCCAGGAAGATGCGATGGATGCCCGCAGAAGGCACGACGTGACGCCAAGTCTTGTCTGCGGGCGAGATAGGATGTGAGGGATTCTTCTCAAGGTGGCTTCCAAATCACTCGGAGATGAGGTCACTTATCTAGCAACATTGTGGTCCTGGGAGGCAGCAGAATTGGCTCTTCGGGTCTGATTTATGGTGGCACCACAGGCACTTTGCTGCCATGTTATTTTAGCAGCTTGAGAACGCTGCACGCTGACTCGCATGGACACCGAAGATGTTATATGCAAACATGGGCAAACGGGAAGCAACTGCACCTTTTAACAAGAATGGCGACCAAGCTCTATATGCAACCAAGTCTGCTTATAATATCATCATCGAATAAAATATGTTTTGACATGTTCATTTTCTGTAGATTGGACACATTAACAGGGTTTTTTAAATGCCAAGTCATGCCTTAAGAGTTATTGAGAGCTCAAACAATTGTGTAGAAATCTTGACTTTTTGGGTCAAATCCTTCAATCATCTGGTCATGTAAAGAAAGATGTACAGTATACAGTTGGTGTCAGTCGGGCAACAGATATCAAAATGAAAAATAGGAGATGGATGCAAGATTGAGACATCCCACTTCCTGCAGGCACGACGCCAGGCTCCGCCTTATCTTCTCAATCCCGACAATATGCTTTCTGTGTGATTTTCCTGTGGTTGATCCAAACGTATAAGCAATAACAGATCAAGTCCTATCGGCAGTCATCCCTTCATAAGCTCCGTTGCCGGTGCTGGCCGCAGGAGTAATTCATCTCGGCCAGACGGGACAATAAGCAATAGAGATGATGACAAGTTGCATTTTTTTTTTTTAGGGCTATCAATATGAATACATGCCAAATACAAGAGCATTATTGGGAGATGGGAGAATATTGCCAATTTCAAACCTGTGGTGACCTTAAAAATCACATGAAATGAAATCAATGTGGCTGTGAATAAAGACATTGTGTCCAACCCTGGGACACTGTATGGCGTAAGCTTAGCTGCCCTAAATGTCAGAACATGAAAAAAACTGTATTGACACACTGATGGAAAATAAATGCTTAACTCTATTTATTAAGGGTTAAAGTCTGCAAGGCCAGCACAAGCGACCTTAATGGCTGGCATAGTCCGTATTCAATGAGAAAAGTGAACGGAATGACCACTATTTTCCCGATGAATGTGAATCTTTATCATCCATTTTTTACAAAGAGAAGCATGGTCAATTTTAATTAGCTGTCGCAGAGGAATTCATTTGACAAAACGTGTGTTATTATTCATTGTGTTTGCAAGTTTGCATCCAATGTGAACTCAACAAGGTTGACTGTCTTTTGGGGACGGAAGCGGGTCCCTGTCACCCAGTCAAGCAGGACTATGGGGGGGGGGGGGGGGGGGGGGAAGTGGTTCGGATCCGAGTTTGACTACATCAAAGAGTATTGGACTTTTCTAACAGATGGCAAGGCGAAATGAATCATGCACTGAACATCCTTAATGCACCGTCACTCGCCGTACCCTTGCGACAGCGCAGAATGTTATTCTGTGAAAACATCAGAGACCCTTAAGAGACACTGCAAAGATGACTGCGACACTGACGGCCTCATTTGCAAGGACACGAGAAAAAAAAAAAACGGGAAGTTTGGCGAGGCACTTGAACAAATGAATGACAATCTAAAAAAATATATTTTAGATTTACCTTAAATGAACCATCATCAAATAGTGTATTTTTGTTAAAAATCATAGCTAATGATCATCACAGCATTCAGTGTGAAATGTCAATACCTTTTATTGATTTTTTTTATGGATCCCTCCAACAATAGCAGAATCGACTGACTAAAAATACTTTGCAGAGTATAGGCTTTTGCTGTGAGTGATTACAAGGGAAATATGAATATGAATATGAATATGTCAATTTCAAAGTCTTATCAAGTGTCGTGTGAAGCGGCATTCGCATCTGCACAAACACGGTCATCTGGGCTCCATTTCCTGCTGAATCATACATCAACGTTCATTTCTAAAATAATAATTGAGATATGATTTGTCATTTGCGCTGCACATAATTGATCATTGATGATTCATACACCGTTTTGTCAGAGCTCACGAGGTTTAATTCAAGTGCAATTGATGAAGAAGGGTAAGGCAAAATATAAACAAAGTGATTTTTGTACCATAGGAAACATGTCAAGATTAGGTTGCAATAAAAAAAAAATAATAATAATAATAATAGGCCAACACACTACACTACACAGTTGTCTAGCCTGAGTGTTGTTGTGGATGCACTACAATATTTGACACAATCTGTTATTTATATATTTATTGGTCATCTTTTCATGAGGACTGAAAACTATTAATATTCTGCTGACTTATTTATTGACATTAGAGGCGCCACATCACCAGCAGGGAGGAACTTTGTTTGGATTGCCTTCCTCTCAAGGGTGGACTCATAATGTGGAAGGGATGAAATGTGTTTTATTGCTACTATTGCGATATGGCCGTATTGTTGTGTAAGGTTCAATATGGCACAGGCCTAATTACTGGCAATCATGGTGATATTGTTAGGCAAATCATTCTACAGTTCCCACACAAAGGCTTTTTCGTAGATGTGCTTTTTTTTTTTTTTGTCTGTGTATTTTTCCTCAGGAGCTCTACGGTATTCAACAATGTGGAGATTATCTGGTTCATTTTGATTTTTGGTTTCATGCCGTCGAGAATCTCGATGTCGTTGGGACGCGCGCAGTGGGAGGAATGTTGTTTACGAAAGTAACACCGCAGCCACTCTCTGAGGTATGCAACCGCTTTACATTACAAAAGAGGGAAGCAGCGGCAGGGGAAAGTAATTATTCACCTGATCTTTTCCATTCAGTCGGACAATCTAACAAACCCCGGGGTTGTTCATTTTTCCTGCCTCTCTACGTGAAATGATACTGAACACAGAGCTGACTTAATAAGGCAGACGTGGCTGGCTCTCCGAGCACCACCAATCAACATTCCACCAGAGAGGGGCAAGAAAAAGGCATACCAATTAGGAAGCTGTTATTTTTTTGTTTTTTGTTCTTTTTGGAATTTGGAATTCGATCGGTAGGATTTTGCAATTTGGTTGAATTTAGTGGGCGAACCGTTGGACAATCTCCCCAAAGCATGTTGTGCAATGAAACCAATAACCTCAAACATAGCCTCAAGCACAAACGTTATTGCTTCCTAAATGATGTAAGATAATCAGCCAAGCAGGCATTTGCGTTGCAAGAGAAGTTAAACAAATCAGTGTTAATCTATAAAAAAAAAACGTGATTTAGTACTTTCAATATAAGCACCTTTTAAAGGTAATAAAAGGAATAAAGTACTCATAAGTAGTGTGTTTTTATACTGATGTTACCCATACAATCAAATGTATCCCAAATATGCTTCAACAATCAACGCCTCCAGGTTTTCAAGAACATGTCAAAATAATACCAAAATTATTAGGTAAGCAAGTAAGTATGTATTTTGCTGTAACAAGTTTTGCTCTGACCAATCAATCAAGAACGGAACAATTTTGACATTTAAAAAAATTATAATAATCAAAAATTTCAAACAATTAAAAATACAAATAAATATGTTTTGCTGATGTTAAAAACCTTTTTACATTAAAAATAAATAAATTAATTAATTAATTAACTAAAATAAATATCTTCTTTTTTTTTTAAGGAAATATGCTGACATTATTGTCGGTCAGTTAGCTGACCCTGTGAAATTATTATTCTATTCATATTTTTTATATTTGTTTTAATCTGGCTGCTTAAAGTTAACAGTCCCATTGCTATATATATATATATATATATATAGTTTATGTTACTTGGGCCAGCCCTGGCAGATTTGATCAAAAAGGCAACAAACAGAGGCTCGAATCTGATTGGACAAAAAAAACTGAAACGCCACCTCCTCCATGTACTGGAAAACAGCGCAGCCAAGCGAAACACTGCAATTTCATGGACCAAATATAATTGTGGTCGTAAATATAGGTCAGTCCCACAGAAGAAGCAGTAGTTGTTTGTTCAAATGGGAGCACATTCCAAAATTTGGGAGGAACTGACTTGCAGACCGCAGTGCCTTACAGGACAAAAAAAAACAACATCATGATATTTACCCAACCAGTATGGAGGATCCTGACGACCGAGAGCTCTGTCAGTGACTATAAAAATGGTGTTTCTGGATCCTAAAATTAACAGCGAGCCAGTGCTTGAATGAAAAAAAAAAAAAGAAGAAGGGAACTCCCGGTACTAAACTACTTGGAGACGGTCTAAGAGAGTTTTGTTGAGACGTGCTGAGAGAAGTTTTGAAATTGTCTTACATTCTCTCCAATGGACTCAATAGTCTGGTAGGTTTGCGTGGCCACACTCGGTTTTGCAGCCAATCAGCGACTGTTCAAGAGCAGCTAATCACTTGTTTACGTGGAGGCTTTGCAGCAATCAGTTTTCATGCAACTGATTGGACTTGGACCCGCGACGTGATTAGTGTTCATGTTACAGCGTTCGTTCCTGCTGTGCTGAACGAAGTAGGCAAACGCATATCGAGTAGAACTTTGAAGGATTTTATTTGATGGATGTTATTTCTCAAGCTAATTTTTTTAATCCATGTTTGTAACAGGCCTGATTATACAAGGGCCGCTCTCCCATGTTGTATTTCAAAAGAGAAAGAATCCCAAGGCCACAACTGCCCTCTCGGAAAGAAATGAAAATACTGTGAATTTCCAGTTCATTGAGTGCACTACTCACAATGCTGAAAATGAATTCATGTATTAATCGTGGCTGGCTGCAGATGTTCCTCGTGCGCCACCTTCGAAAAAGGTCAGACTGCTTGTTTCCAGTTAGGCAACACATACTAATTATTGAAACAATGCACACAAGATTCCAATGTGCCTTGAATTCAACATTTCCGTCGCTCAACAGTTCCACATCACTTGGTCCAAATGATGCAGAAGGCTATATATATGCGCGTTAGTGAAATGGGACAGCAGTGATGGCCAAATCAGGTTCGGAATGGTCCATGAATAGAGTGGAACCTCTTACAAGGTATTTTGATAAAAGCAGACATTGTTTAAAGTTGTGAAAAATCTGCATTATGTAAAGAAAAAAAAATTCAAGCTTGAAAGTTGAGGTGATCCGGTGATAAATGTCAGCTAAATCTAAAAGAATGTTTCGACAATCCAAATCCGGTTTTCATCAGTCGACGTAGTCGGTATGGAGCATCCAAAATGGATGCCAGGTCAGAGCATGGGCATTGAGAGCAGAAGGGCTCCTGTCAGGGAACTCGTCTACCAACCGCTCTGGCGTGCTAACAGATGGCCGCGCAGTCTGAGCGGGACGGCGGGGTCAACGTTATTTGCATGTCAAATTACACTCCTACACTTTCTGTGCTCATCCGCTGAGCAAAGTGGGACGTTTTTATCCATGTCAAAGGTACAGTATGGCGACGGAAGATTTTCAGCCATTCAGCTATTGACATTTTAATTTTGACTAATAAACATGACAAGGGTGTTATTGGACTAGGGGGGCTCACAGGTTTAAGACCTCTTGGTCAATGTGTTATCAGTATTACAGGTTGTTTTTATTTCATTTTCAACGGCTTCTATGTAGGCTATTGTATTGATACGTGTATAGTTTCTCCAACATACAACGTAGATAGAAATTGGATGTATTTATCCACATACATTTAGCCATCTTCCTGTGTACATATACATATTGTACAGAAAACCCTTGCTATTAAACTGTGTGTAATTTGATGCCCCCCATTTATACTTGTCTAATATCTATTTAAGTAGTTTATTGTGTAAATGTACCACAAACCATCATCTGACATTACATTTAGAAATAAATGGCGTGACATTCTTGACTTACCTTAGTTCTCAAGATACTGATAATAATTTACTGATTATCTCATTCAAACCCCAAAAAACGTGTAAATACACTCCCAAAAACATATTTATACGTTTTTTATGGTTGTTGCCCCCAGACCCCCCCCCCCCCTCCCCTTACATTTTATGCAAGAGCATACAGAAGGCTTTGAAGCAGCTTCTGACATGAAGAGGTGGCTAAAAGCAGTGGTAGTTATTACCAAAACACAGCCAGCAGGTGGCAGCGGAATATAAGAGATCAGCCAGGGCCATGATGCAAAAAAGCTCTTTTCCCATATGTTTTTAACAGGTTTGTGAATAATGATTAAACTTAGCTATGTTCTAATGCTAATTGCCGCGAAACGGAAACAGATAGAAATGTACTTTTTCTTCCCGATGAAAGAAGAGACTCTTTGTTTTGGTAGGTTCCATGTTTTTAAGCAATAGATCACAATATTCTGTAGGCCTTGCAAAACCAGTCAAAATCCAGTAAAACAGCCGGGAGCGCAGGGGGTTGCTTCAGTGAAAATGGCTGGGAGTGAATGATTAAACAAAAATAAATAAGGGATGTCATGCTATGTAATGATTGACAATGACAGCCCCAAATTCCTCAAATTTCAAAATTTCTGGAAAGGAACACAAAGTAAGAATCATGTTCGATAAATTCTAGCAATGCTGAATTATTTCTGTCCCTGGCTCCACTTTTACAAGCCAATATTTTGCTGCCATAAAAACTTTAATAGAACAATAATTTGTCTTGACAAATTTGCTATAGGTGATAAATCTTCCCGCGAGAAGACGCTCTATGAATAAAAATCACGATGCTTCTCTGCCAGCGTTCCTGCAAAAATCATTTCACTCCGGGTTCGTTTTTTTTTTTTTTTCATGACTGTGCGTAACGATGATGAAAGACGCACCCGGATCGACGCCTCGCGCTTTAAGGCCGACTTTTCCTTCTCCTTCACGGTTACGGTCAATGAAGTTTTTAATGAACTCACCCTCGTTTTCTCCCGCTTCCATAGGATAAAGAAGATGGTGGCCCCCACTTTTCTGGCTTCTCTCCGCTGCTTCTCACCTGTGGCGCGCTGCTCAATCGCCACCTTAAATCAAAGCAGTCAACTGTTATTTATCCTCGTGCTCTTGTGGTTCCTTTCAGCTGACTCGGGGAAATAACGACAAACATAAATAGGGATATATAAAAAAAAAAAAAGGGATGTCTAGATGCTTGAGAGGACAGACTGTGGTGTGAATCAGGTTATTAAAGGCTGGCCATGAGTTGGTGTCATTATGAATTTATGTATACATAAAGAAAGCTGACAGTGGGCCATTCCGGTGCACAAAAGTAGCCCAAGATCAACAAGTTCGCTTTTCGTAAAACTCAGCTTTTACTGGTTCAATGCAAATGGTTGGCATACATACTTGAATGCAACGTAAAGCACTTATTAATTTTGGGACTGGGTGTTGGTTTTATTGTATTTTTATTCATCTTTTAAAGTGAAAATGTGTGAAACTCTTCTTTTTTTTCAGTATTGTTCATTCGGTAATGTCATCATCATTGCTCTTTTTTTTTATTGTGAAAAATTTATAAAATGTGTGAAACTCTATCGCTGTTACTGCCCCATTGTGCTGTACACATTTCCTCTTTTTTTGTGAGGAATAAACTAGAAAGACAGCTCTTATGTTCCATGGCAGCATACCGCAATGCAATGACCTTAATTATATGACATCATCTGCCCGTACCAAACTGAACTATTCTGCTAAAAAAAGCTAGCGCCACTATACAAGCTAAAGTTTCAAGTACACGTCTTGCAACTGTCCACTCTCACTTGATATATTCTGCCAAGTCCAACTCAAAAAGATAAGAGTGAGGACGAGCATCTCAAATAGATGGCGTGTTGGAAGGAGAGAAAAATACCAGCGCAGTCCTTATTATAAGCAAACACACGGCTGAAAAAAAAAAAGAACAAAACTCATTTCAACGTCTTAATGAGATGGACCACTGAGCTGGAGCGCATGTGCCTTTATGGATGGAATGAAAGATAGCAGATTGATTTTGAACCAAACGTTAGCATCTCATTGTGATATTTTTGGGTTAAATGGGAAATGGAATAGGAAAGTGCAGCCTTTGAAGTTGTCTCTCGCTTGGTAAGTAGTACGAGAGAAGAGCGATTCAAAAGAAAAGTGTTCTCTCTATTGAGGTTTCAAAAGGTAAGTGATGTCAACGCGTCAGAGCCGACTCAATCCGGCTGCTGCAGCTATCGGGATAACAACTAAGTGCTTGGGATAAAGCCTCGGATCAAACATGTCATTCAAGGGTTCGCTTTGTTTTAATTTGGATTCCTTGTTTGGTTTGGAAAAGTAAACATACCGGAATTCCAGTCGAAATCAATAGGAGGCAGCACAACACCAGAAGCTGTGGCATCATCCCTTTGAAAAGGGCTTTAAAAAGTAATTTCCAACCAAAAAGCTACTATAATGTGTCATAAGAGATCATCAGCAGTGCGGTGGAACAAAAGTTAGCCACACTAGCCACAAGCTGAGCTGCACTGTGTTTGTTTAAAAAAATATTTGTGGCAGTTAAGAGTTTTAATGTTTTATGGAAGAACCAAAATAATTTCACTTCAACATGTATTTTATATTTTGTAATGTGTTTATGTTTAATATGTTCAATAAAACAACCAAATAATAATAACAATAATAATAATAATCACCACATCATATCACTGCATTTAATTATAATTTTTATGATAGAAAAGTCAAGGAAAATGGACTTTTTCCTTACCTTCATCCCCAAGTGCTTTCTCAGTTGTGCGTCATTAACTGACTCCATTTAGTAAAGCATCTTGAGGTCATGTCTGTTGTGAATTTGTGTCCTAAAAATGAAGTTTAATTGAATTGAATTGGCATGAACAGACACAAAATGAGAAATTATCACACCTTATTCACAACATCGTATTCAGCAGCCTTCAAATGATGTACTGTTTACTCACATTTACCGTTAGTTTGACTAGATTTCGTGCTTTTTTTTTCTTTCGTATTGAAGCATTGTTTTATGTTTACCTGGCTGCAGGAACGCCACTTCCTGGTTTGAGTCAGACAAACAGACGAAGCGCGGGAAGAAAGGAGCTTTAAAGCGCATACAGACCGTACCAAAAGCTCCAATATCATAGGGGGGGTTGAGGTTTCGTTCTATTATTTCCAGCTATTTCTTAGCATGTTTTCTCCCTTATGTTTCTGAAATGGTCTGATCGACGTGTGCTGCCCCAATTTGCCATTGATAGTTGATTGTTAGTCATGTTTTCATAAATCTAATCATATGCTGTTGTAGGAAAAGTATGTTGTATATTATATTAATTAGGATATTATGTACATTTTCTACAGTTCATTCAAACATGCATACATAAAAATATTGTAAATTAAACGTTTGATTTACCTTTTTTTTTTTTCCCCATACCTGTAATAGGCAATAAATGAATGAATGAATAAATAACTAAATAAATACAATGGTTTCAACTCTGACCCCTCTCTTTCTTTTGAAATGTACAGTTTATTAAGGAAATACAACAAATAATTCATAAATGGTCTGGACTAGCAGAATTTAAAGATCCATTTGCACCTGTAGCATACAGTAACATGATGAAAAAAAATGTAGGCACAAAAAACATGTATTTTAATAGATCACATTTACAATATGTATGAAAAGGAACAATGAAAGTATGATAAATTAAGTATAAGCTATGATAAATCCAAATTTAATGGGGAAGTCAACCCAAAGCTTTTCTTTATCGTAATATGTTATATGTGCCCCATTAATCGGTATTCTGATTAATATTGTGTTTGTGGAATACGAGTTAAGCAGCAAAATCCACCCATTTTTTTATCTACCCAGGCTTCAGAAAACAGGTGAAACGTAATCGGTCGCCATTTGAGCCCTGAGATAACAACTGTGATATCATTCTCAGTCGACAGCAAGTGGCAAAATGGCTACCCCCTGAGAAGGGTAAAAAAAAAAAAAATGGGTGTATTTCATATACCACAAACATAATCATCAGAATACCATGTTTAGACTAATGGGCTGCATATTATTGTAAAAGAAAAAAAATGGGAGTGTGACTATATAAAAGTGACCTGTTTTTCCATGGCACTGATTAAAATAAGAAAAGAAAAAAAGCAGTGACACCGTAAAAAGGCAAGTTTCTTCCGGATCCTCACTCCGCCCCCTGCACTCCGTCCCCACGGCGCAGTCTGCAAGCAGATAGACGGTTAAGGCACTTTTGACATGAAATGCAGAGCAGATGGCACTCTGTGGGTGGCGTCGGACCGCCTCTGATATCGGAGGCCATGCTGCGTGAGGCCGGGTCCGCCTTGATTGGTGTCTGCCTGACCCGCTGCTCGCTTGATTACCAGTGTCGCATGCGGCGGGGCGGCAGGTCTCCTTGTTTGTGTGCTGACGGCGTTCCTTGGAAAGTCGCTATCAGCGTGGATTGAGCCGTGTGCTCGTCACGTCGTTTGACAGGAAATGGCGCGGCTTGACAACTCTGGTAAAAAACAAAAAACAAAAAAAACAATCGTGCAGAGCGAGGGAGAAGATCAATGCTAGTGTGCGTATTAACTCATTCACTGCCATTGACGTCTATAAACGTTAAAATTCATTTGAACTATTTCTATTAGTTTAACATTTTTTCCCACTTTTATTATCAAGAGTATGAAAACCTAGACATTTTTTTAATAATCTTTATTTTTGTTGAAAAAAAGAAAAGATGATCAAAAATTAGGGGTGTTAGGTGATTTTTTTTAAATTATTGTAATCAATTGCATGACTTCACTAGTTAACTCACGATTAATCACAAATTTTCTATCCGTTCTAAATGTACAATACATTTTTTTCTAGGTTTTCAATTGCCGGCTGAATGTTGACTAGAAAGAAATCCCGCTTACAACTTGCCTTCCCGCCTGCTGCTGATCAGCATGTCATCATTAGTGGAAAATGACTGATTCAATCACTCGGTGTTGAAATATGAGCGCCCGTGGGCGCTGATGACATTTTGATCCGATCGTTGATCCTTTTGGAAACGTCCGAGAAGTGCATAAATGTTTGCTTTATGTAAGCGATCCATCAGGTCGGCCATTACGGCCTCGCGCTCATTAAAAACAGCTCCATTGTGCGGATTTCGGATTCGCAGGTTTTTCAGTTGGCTTCAGTCATGTTGTGACAGGTATTGATGTTGCTATTGATACTCTCGATACCAGTAATCAAACCAATGAAAGATAAAAAATAAAAATAAAAAATGTCCTGGCTTCGTTTTTGACTGAAAGATTGGAGACTTATGTTTTACTGACGAGGCGAAATGTTCCACGCGGGCTCCAATGTATTTTATTTCATAATTAATTCTTCAACAGAATAGACGATGAAGCCGACGAAACGTTCTGACGTTGTTGTCTCTTGTGTTGTTCTTTAAAGCGGAGTTCAGTCACTAAAAAGAACGAGGCCGCCTCCCGCAGCTGATATCCCCCCCCCCCTCCCTGGGGAAGTGGAGTTTGGAATATTGATGCGTGTCGGCATATGATGCATTTTGTTCACGCCACATAGCAAAAAGGCAGCAAAAGAAATGTGAGCCCACAGGAGATCGATTACATAGTCCAATCTTGCAGTTAGTTGTCTTACATTTGACTAGAATTTAACTTAACCTCAACAAAGACCACACAATAATGCTAATAATTACAATTTTTAATCGTAATAAATGGCATGACTTTAATAGTTAACTGAGTAATCACAAATTTGACTTGTGTTCGAAATGTACAATAAAATGTACAAGACCCCCCCCCCCCTAAGTTTTCATATTCTTGTTAACATAAAAGTGGGGGGGGAATTAAGATGTGATTTGTGTTGGTCATTTTTCTGCCACTAGACGGCATAATTGCATTTGTATGACTTTGGTGACAGCTCAGTGCATTGTTCTTTTCATATTAAGAGCTATCTCATCTTTAACTTGATGCAACTTGTATTTTACAATTTATTAATTTTTTTAAGAATGCACAACTTGACCCTAGCCTCCACAAATATATGCATTATTATTAAATGTATTACTGCCAAATTTTGACATGGACGGATTAAAAAGATGTACTGTACTGTACTGTATGACATCGATTTGTGTTGAGGTCATTTTTCTGCCACTAGACGGCATACTTGCATTTATAAAACGTTGGTGATATTTTTCTTTTCATGTTTAGAGCTATATAATTATTAACATGAAGTAACTTGTGAAAGTTTGTACACTTTTAAAATAATACAATGCAACTTGACTCCATGATTATTAAATTTATTACTGCAAAATTTTGCCGTGGATGTGTCTCGACTGGAATTCCCCCAGTTTGGGTTTTCCTAGTAAGGGGTGGTCATTAATCGTGCATTTCAAAATTGACGCACTAATTTATTAAGTGACTGACAAGGATGCAGTTTTTTCTCTTGACACACAAAAATAACCTCATGAATTGAGTTCCATTGACGGCAGACATCGAGCTTTTAAAATAAAGGCTCCGGGCCTCCTTTCGCATTGAGCTGTCCACATAACATCTTCCACCGGGGACTGTGCAACCCAGCAGCCCTCGGCTCAGAATGGCCGACACGTCACCGCTGCCCTTGCCTCTTTGCCGCCCGCTCGCCGGCGCTCGCCTTTTCGCTGCCACGAGCAGATGTCGCGCGTGCCTCCTAGCAACCGGGCCCGAAACGCACATCCGCGCGTACTCTCGCACCTGCTCTACTATAGCACTTTATTCGCACCCACAAACATGCATGTAACCACACGTATAAACACTTAATCCCTGCTGAAAGCTGAACATGCATAAATAAGAGCATCTGCCGGGGTGTTTTGGTAAATATCTGCCACGACGGATCAAGAATGTGAGCAGGTATTAGCCAACTCGCACAATTTGCATGTTCATCCCTCGGAAAATGTCACGTCTCTGCCTCCACGTACGCTGTAAAAAAAAAAAAGGATAGAGAGTAATATTTACTTTAAAAGTACATTTTACAAGGAGAGTTTTGAGTATGTTTTTTTTTTTTTTTTTAAGTTAGTCAAGCATTGAAGAACAAACTCATGACCTTCAGTTTGGGAGATAGCCACTCTACCACCTGAGCCATGCCACTCTTTGCTGTTTGCCACTATACTGCATTGCTGGACCAAAAATGAGACCAAAAACGGTCTCTTGGAGGTACAAGGATTCCGACAGACACCATCAATATACTAACACACAACAGGAGTGGCACGGCTCAGGTGGTAGAGTGGAGTAGAGTCTCCCCACATGAAGGTTCGTTTCCTCAAGTCGCTTTTTTTCTTCTTTTTTTTTTTAAATAAACATATCAAATGTACTCAAAACTCTCCTTGTAAAACTGACGTAGAATTTCTGAGTGAAAACACTTTAAAGTCGCAAATATTGAACATTTCCGATTCTCAAAGTATCCCATCGCCACATTGCTCAACGTGAGGATATAATGAATGACAGCGCACATTTGCTTAGCGATTAAGGATCTCAAAAATATTTAGGAAGACCGGGCCATATAGAGCCAAGGAGACGTTCTCATCGCTTAGTTAACCAAGTGTGAAATAAAAAAGGAGGGGGACAACCATTAATACTAATCAAAACGGGACGAGGTGCTCTCAAGGTGAAATGTGACTGAGCACCAAGAAAGTGATTTATGTCACCTTCGCCTGCAATCCTGGATAAAGAGCCTGCGCACGCACATACAGACACACGCGCTTTTCAGCCTTGTCTTACTTGGACTTATATGTCTTTAACGGCACAATATTAGATCCAAATCCTGGCGCAGATCCACTTCTAAAAATGGCACACAGCTCAGAGCTTGATTCTTGAGCTCAGAAATTCATTTCAATGTGACCCTGAGCATAATCTCGACAATCCGTCGTTTCGTCAGGGGATGCGATATTTTGTCTCCCAAGGTTTTGTGACAACAGACTTTGTTATGGTGATAAAAGTTATGACTTTACCGAGAGACTATTAACTCATTCACTCCCAGCCATTTTCACTGAAGCAACCCCCTTCACTCACGGCTGTTTTACTAGATTTTGACTGATTTTGCAAGGCCCACCGAATATTGTGTTCTATTGCTATAAAAAAAAACATGGAACCTACCAAAACAAATAGATTAGAGTCTCTTCTTTCATCAGAAAAAAGTATACTTTTATCAGTTTCTGTTTTGCAGCAATTAGCATTAGAATATAGCTAAATTTAATCATAATTCACAAACCTGTTGAAAAGATTGGGAAAAAGAGCTTGTTGCAACATGGCCCTGGTTGATCTCTTATACTCTGCTGCCACCTGCTGGCCTTTTTTGTAATAACTACAATTGATTTAAGCTACCTTTTCATGTCAGAAGCTGCATCAAAAAGCCTTCCATACAGTGCATATTCTGAATGCTCTAGCATAATTATTATTATTTTTTAATTAGATATTAATACGCTGTAAAGGATAAAGTATTAAAAAACGTATTTATACGTTTTCGGGTTTGAATGAGTTAACTGGAACGCATAACTCCTTACGGCATCTTGAAGGTTGAAAAAAATATTCTGTTAATAATCTTGTGTTGGAAGGTTAGCATCATGAAAAGGTAGGCTTGTTGTTGACTGTATCTCAAGTCAGTCATTACTTGAGGTGTCAGTCAAGCAGTCAAGGCTATGCAAAGAAAGCATTTGCGAAATGCAAACGTGGCACCGCTTAGTTAGAGATTCCATACTTTCATTTTGTATCTTCTCGATTTGGCCCCAATGCAAAAATAAAAGCCTGCTTCAACAGCAATTTGGATTTTTGTCAAAACGGAACAATTTCTAGCTTGGCAGTGCACTCTTGGGCTAACTTTGAAATCACTTCTGTTAATCCTGCTACCGTAACAATACCCATCGCCATTGCGAGCTATTTGTGCTTTGTAAACATCAAATGCTCTGACAATGCCGAAACTGAAAGACAGCGCCACTCTCTTTCTCAATGCCGAAAGCTTGCTCTGGAAAACTTGCTCATATTTAATCCTTCTCTTTCAAGTCCGGTTTGAAACATCCCTCCCTTGCGTCATTATCCTAACATGAGATACGGAGAATCTTGCATAAAGGATGATATGTCCAGGGTTTGTCACATCCCTAATTGGGCAAATCAACATGCCGGCGGATCTGCTTTATTAGCCTAATCAGCTCTCTCGAGGCGAGACCCGCAGCATAAGACCCTTGTCAAATTGTTAATAAGGTCCTTGGTCAAGATCAGGTCGCAGCGCCGCAGCCTTCTGGTAATTTAACGGAAAGGCAGGAAGAGTCTTTGGAGAGGAGGTTGTTTGCGAAGCCTCAGCTGAGCTCGGAAGAGAACCTTACATGGGAAACGCCGCATCAAAGCTCCTGGACAACAGCTGTGCTGGAGTCTGCCGTCCAAATGAGCTGGTACACTATTCAGAGGTTTATCCTCAACATGTTGCCCCATGAATAATGAACACTCGGGGTAGGAATGCGCGCATGCACATTTAATTCCGCCGGCAAACGTGAGAGGATATTGCCTCGGCGCGCGCCTGCTCATTTCTATTAGGCAACGTAAGGCTTCTTACTTACGATTTTTGGCGGCGCAATAACAGAAGTTTGGAATTGCTGCCGTTGCTTACCAAGACGAGACCCCTGTAGATACCGCGGGTAGGGTTACGCTTAAAATTTTCGGGGAGAAACGGAATGTGTTCATTACGAAACAGAATCACAGTCACAGATTAAAGGCGCGTAATTGAATCGCCAAGACGTAGCGCGGATCGACAAAACACAATTAACCCAAGTGAGTGGGCCGAAAGCGCCGCCTTGTGTTTATTAGACTTGCTTGCTTATTGTTGACCCCGCACATACTTTACTTATGAAAAGTTGGGGATCTTTCAGGATAAACATTAAATGCACTACAAACCTTTAAAATTAATCTTAATCTTAATCTGACTTCATTGTATCTATTTGTAATGGAATTGTGAAAACCTTGTGATGTTGATGACCACCAAAATATTTAAAATTGTCTACATTAAATTCAAACCCAAAAACATATAAATACATTTTTAATACTCCCCAAAACGTACTTATACGTTTATTTTTTTGTTTTTTTATGCTAGAGCATACAGAAGGCTTTGATGCAGCTTCTGACCTGAAGAGGTCGCTTAAAGCAATGGTAGTTATTACAAAAACGGCCAGCAGGTGGCAGCAGAGCATAAGAGATCAGCCAAGGCCATGTTGCAACAAGCTCTTTTTCACAGTGTTTTCAACAGAGACTCTAATTTTTCTTTTGGTAGGTGTTTATAGCAATAGAGCAATATTCTGCGGGCCTTGCAAAATCAGTCAAAATCCAGTAAAACAGCTGGGAGCGAAGGGGGTTGCTTCAGTGAAAATGGCTGGGAGTGACTGAGTTGTACTATAAAACTGTAAAAATATCACTTTGATCCCAACAGTTTAATATCCCTTCAAATGGGTGAGATTTTAAGCAAATAAAAATAGGTTATGGTTCGAGGTGAATTCATGTATGGCAAACTGCGAGGAGATGGGTTGGGCTTTCATAAATTGGAGCTTCCGGGTATATTTTTCCAGAAAAATTGTACGTTTGAGGCCTTCCAGGTACCTAGCTCAAATATTCTTAAAGCTGTCGCCTTCAGGTGTGGCTTAAAATGATAAAGCAAAAAAAAAAAAAAAAAAAAAGAAGAAGAAGAAAGACACATGGATGAGATTAATAGAGAAACCGCGGTGAAGGAGCTCCCAATGAGAGTCGAAGCTGATCTCCCGAGCAAAGCCTCGAATGATACTTCCCAGGGCAGAAGCTTTGCTGGCTAGCTCCCGTTAAGATGCTATAAAAAATGGTCTTTCGTGACTCACCTCATGTGGCCTTCACAGGGCACCGGTTATGATCCGCTGCACTTCCAACTCCAACAAACACTCAAGCAGATGGTGGATTTGCAATAAATGTCACAGGTGGGGGCCACCTGGATTGGCGTCCATTTTATGGAAAATTGTTTGCATACACATTGAGTTAAAACGCAATACTCAACAAGCAGACACTAAAAAAACTATATTTCAATTTTGATATTCATTGAAACATGTCAAATCCACACTGTTCAACAATGTTATAGCAATAAAAACAATTTTTTTTTAAGGGCCGGCAATGCCTCGTCCCTGCCTACCCGTGAGATTTCCCATTCACCATCCGCCCCCACTATGATGCTAAAGGCAAAGTTAGCTTTAGCAGCAACTTTAGCTTCTGATAAACAACACTTTTGCTCGTGACATGTATCCATGCACTTGGCAGCAAGATGACACAAGTGAGCCCTCCGCTACCTTGACCGTCTTGGATTAGATTAAATCCAACATTTCAAGGTTACGAACTACGTGTGGCGATCTCGTCACGTAAGAATGGCGGTCAGAGGTGAATCCATCAAATTCAGGTTACATTAGAAGTGAAGGAACAAAATGCCGTCGTAAAACAAGGATGCCCCCGTCGAGGATTTAGAGAAATGTCATCCGATGCGCCCATCTCTCGTCCTGTCACTTTCGCCTTGGAGGAGGTCCGCGCTCTCCGAGTGTCCTTCACGCTTGGACGGCAGCCTCACGCAAAAGTGAACGGATAAATGGCCTCTCACATTAAGTGAAAGCTCACATCATGATTCGGTCGTTTAGAGGAGGAAATGTGCGCGCAGTGAAGCCAATTGGGATCATATTTCCCAATGACTTTTTTTTTTCTTTCTACGCCGCCGTAATGTAATTTCAATTTCCCAACGTCCCTTCAGGTCATCGAATGCGCCACGGGAAGGTAAACTTCATTTCCATGCGACAGCATATATCTTTGCAGCACTGAGGCGCAGCATATGCACATGACCATCTCCTCATAATCAATTATCCGAGCTCCGGCGGCACAGAATGCACAATGCTGATAAGACTTTTTTTCTTCTTTAAATGACGAGAGAAAGGACAATTTGATCCGATACCTTTTGGCAGGATTTTGTTTCCCGCACTCTAGGTAAAAGAGAATTATTCAATGTAACCTCTAAAGTAAAAGTCGATCATTTCCAATAAGTCACAGAGTTGTTGTCACTTTTGGGTCATGCTCAGGAGGACCTGGGGGGGGGGGGGGTGATGGGGATTTCATGCCGTGTGCTTGGCACTGATTCTCCTTAAAGGGACGGTTGTCAGCCGGCGTTGAAGTGACTTAATGGAGAGAACGTATTTATCAAAGCGCAGACGGACTGCGTGTCAGGTACGCTTGGGGCTGCCAGAAATCAGTTTGGTCTCTCTATGACGCTATCACATTTGAATGCTTTCAATTGAATTGTGATCAAGGGTCAAACTTTTATGAAAACCTGGAAAGTATTTTTTTTTTTGTGTGGTCATTCTGTAACCTCCCGAATATTTGTAGTTCACTCTTGATGAATTTGCACTTTCCACTAAAATCTACACAGTAAATTCTGTAGAGTAAATTTGACTCTATTTAGAGTGGGACCAAATAGACTCCGTTTTAGAGTAAAAATTAAACTCGGAAGTGAGTAAAATAAAGAATTTGGGGAAACAAAGTTAATAAAAGTCACTCAAGGGTGGATGAATGAAATCACGACTGATGTCTTTGGTCTCTTGGAGATAAGCAAACAGTAGGAGTGGCACAGCTCAGGTAGTAATGTGGCAGTCTCCCAGGCTAAAGGTCGGGAGTTCGTTCCTCAACCCTTGAGTGACTTTTATTATTTATTTATTTTAAAATTCTTTATTTTACTAATTTCCTAATGTAAATCTTAGCCTACTCTAAAACTGAGTCAATTTGGTCCCTATCTAAATAGAGTCAAATTGACTATACGGAATTTACTGTGTTGAATACCTTAACTCAATTTGAGTTCATTTTGGCATTTTTGCAATTGTAAAATTATAGATGGTCCACATCAAAAGGTTATAAAAAAGTTGATCGAAGTAGTGTTGTCACTATCAGATATTTTTAGAATCAATTAATCGATCGATTATTCAATCGATTGATCCATAAATTGCATTAAAGTGCATTACAACATTTCCCCCCCCTGATTACTGTTTATTAACCAGTGATTACCGTGATTTCGTACTTTGTATTCATATAGCGATAAAAAAAAAATATTTGTACTATGTTACCGGTTCACTCATTGTTTAAACATAAGTAAAAACATATGTTTGCAAATGTCTTATTTTGATTGAACACGGAAGATAATCAGTTATCGTTCATGAAGGACTACAGAAATCAGTGAACGATTACTGTTGATATGCTGAAATCAGATTTGCACAATAAAAATAAAAAAAATGGCTCTAAACAATTACTCGATTATTAAAATAGTTGTTGATTAATTTGATAACCGATGACTTGTCGATTAAAGGGATACCATTTCCAACAATAAAAAGTGAATATTTTGTCCAGAACGAATTTGATCATTTCATTATTTTTCTTGTACAATCAATAACTTTAAAAACTAATTTTTCCACTTGCTGTCGACCGAAGATGACTCAATGACTCAATATCCCTTTAATCGATTAATTTTTGACAGCTCTAGTTTAAAGATAGCACACTTTATAATAGTTGAATTGGTTTCCTTGTGTTTCATAAGCACAAGGTGCAACGGTGAAAAAGTTCTAACATCTGTGCCGTAGATGACTAATACCCCTTCCTGCGAAGGGCAACCCTAGATTCCGTTTGCTTTTTGGTCTGAATTTTTGGCCCGCTTCGCAGCCGTCATATGAAACTGACAAATTAGGCCCCTTCTGCCTTTTGATTTCAACACAACGCCATGACTCAAAGTCGTGCTGACCTTTTACAAGCAACATCTGTGGGGAGCTAGGATTTATGTTCGCCCACGTGGGCCTCGCGCCAAAACACTGGCCGCTGTTTTTCTACCATTAAACATGAGTTATGTCACACTTCCCATTTAATCACAAGCTTTTTTTTTTTTGGTCTTTTTCTTTTTTTACATTTGATTTCAACATTAGGCCAAATCGCAGACCTCGGACAATGATTCAGTGGGAGCGATCCATTTGACAAATTACACCTGCAGTCACACTTAAAGGTAATGTTTGCGGGCCCCGAGGACAAAAGACTAACAATTCCATTAAATGTTTTCAATTGACCTTCACGGGTGTTGCTTTTCCGCGCAGTCAATGTTCACAACAATCAATATTGCTGCTATTACGCTATTACTCATTATTTCCATCAATGTCAAACAGTGTTGGGCAAACTACTTTGAAAACTGCAAGGGATTACATTTGAATACTTAGTTTCTCTTTTGAAGCTAAACTACAGTAGTTAAATGACAATATTATTATATAATATATTAGTTATTTGTCAACTCATTCAAACCCAAAAACGTATAAAAAAAAATTTTTTTTAATACTTTTTAATACGTTGTCCTGCACACTTTCTTTTACGCTAGAGCATACAGGAGGCTTTGATAGAGCTTCTGACATGAAGAGGTTGCTTAAAACAGTTGTAGTTATAACAAAAAACGGCCAGCAGGTGGCAGCAGAGTACAGTATAAGAGATCAGCCAGGGTCATGTTGCAACAAGATATTTTTGCCAGTGTTTTCAACAGGAATGTGAATATTGATGAAACTTAGCTATATTCTAACGCTAATTGCTGCAAAAACGGAAACAGATACAAAAATACTTTTTTTTCTTGATGAAAGAAGAGACTCTAATCTTTCTTTTGGTAGGCAAAATCGGTCAAAATCCAGTAAAACAGCCCGGGAGCGAAGGGAGTTGCTTCAGTGAATATGGCTGGGAGTAAATGAGTTAGTGTGAAATAGCAGCAATGTGCCAATCATTCCGGATATGACACATTGCGCAAACGTTTTTCTTCAGCGCGGAAGTCAAAGTTCGTAGTTCAACCGCAAAATGTTTCAGCCGCTATCTTGTCAGGTTTCAGCTCAGTTCAGTTAGATAGAGAGAAGTATACTTTTTTTTTCCTGATGAAAGAAGAGACTCTAATCTTTCTTTTGGTAGGTTCCACCTTTTTATAGCAATAGAACACAATATTATGTGGACCTTGCAAAATCCAGTAAAACAGGGAGCGAAGGGGGTTGCTTCAGTAAAAATGGATGGGAGTGAATGAGTTAAGGATATTTTCTGTTTCCCTTAAAACTACACGAGTCCACCCTCTCTGCAGCCAACTTTACTATCGCAAAACTACGTGAATGTTTTGACAAGGTTACACCGGCCAGCTTCGAGGGCAAAAACGCACTTTCACGGTCCACCGGTGTGACTGAGGCGCGCGCATTACCACCACGGAGAGTCCCCGAATTGCCTCAGCGCCGAATGTGACAAAGTGTGCTGTGAAAACCCGTTTCACACTTCGACATCACTGTCAACCGTGTCCACAAAGAGTTTCGGGAGGAGAAAAGATACCCTGCAAGGTTGATCACATCTGTGAAATTTGCAACATTTTAGGCCTAAATGGCCACAAGGGTGTGTTTATTTTTGTAATTGTGTTAGTTAGGATGCTTTGAGCTTTAAACAGAGAGCATGCGTTTGTCGGAGGGAAATGTAGATCAAATTTCACGGCAACAAACTTTTATTTCATGCACTGTTATGTTTTAAGAGTACACGGAAGTTGATGGCGTTAGAAGGCCTGATGTAGATTGTTGCATTAATGGACTGAATCAGGTAACGTGCATTCATGTATTTCATGGAACATCAATTTGAGATCTGGGTGCGTTAGTTTATCTGAACAATGACTTACCTTTTTGTTTACTTGTCACTGCAAGGATCTCCATTTTGCAGACCGCTCGACACAAAAAAAAAGCAGATGGAATTGTGTTTAGGTTATTTTGCATATTTAGAATGATTTGCCATTCGCAATACTTTCGCTTAAAGTGCTCTAACGAGATCTTCTTTCCAAGATTATAAAAAGTCAATCGAGGACGACGTTAAGTTAACCCACGAGAAAAGTCCGAAGGAAAAGCAACATCTAAGATTTTTTTCTTTTTTTTCCACACCCACTGCTCGATACATATGTCGCCCATTTATGGATGTTTCTAGTATCCACTGAGGGACCTTGGGAGATGAAGGGCCCTATTAAGGAAATAAATAAGAGCCTGCACAGACACTTAGCTTGACCAAGAGCAAGCGTTAAATAATTACTATAATTCACTTAAGTTTCTTTTTTAAGCTGCGTAATGATTTTCCGTTTCCCTCATTGCACACAATTGATCCGACGAGGAGGGGCCCAAACAAACGCGATTCTGCATTTATCTGCGGGAAAAATCATTTAAAAGAGCCATATTATGGATTTTTTTGCACAATTTAAAACAGTACGGGTGTGTTTTATTAACATATCTGTGACAGGATTTTTGTCAAAATACCCCAAGGACCAAACACTAAATCTCACTTTACACCCCATTGCTGTAATTAGCCTGTTTGCTAGTGGGCCAGCCAACGGAAAGTATGGATTTTGTTCATTCATTCATTATTTATTTCAGGCAGCAATCAACATCAAAAAATATATAAATTTCTCCAAACAATACTCAACTAAGAAAAACTCATTAAGTCCCACCCCCTTTATTACAAGGGGTGGAGGCATCACGTAAGTGCCTTGAGATACGAGTTAATTTGTTCCAAGTAACTCAAATCAGTTGAATCTGAAATCATATTGCCCCCTGAGGGCCACATACGGAAATATCAAAGGATGCAAGGGTCACTTATAATTTTGTTTTCCACTTTAATTCATCAAGCACACACGAGTCTTTCGATTGTGTGTTTTATAGTGTTTATATATTAGTGTGTGTGTGTGTGGGGGGGGGGGGGGGGGGTACTACTTTCTAAAAGGCACATAGTTTAGGTTTAGGTCAGGTCAGAGTCCCACTAGAATATGTCCACCTTTGTACTGAACAAGAGCCAAATCTCAACTCTACAGTTAATACAGTAAAGCAAATTATGGTGTAGCAACTGTCATTTTTAGTATATACCGCGGTCCGTTTATAAATGAATGGTGGCCCCCGGTGCCATAGATTGGACACCTCTGGTTTATTTATGCGCAGAGGTGGCAAGTCCGGAAAGTAAAAACCCTGCCACAGTTTGACTTTAGCTCCAGGTGCTAGCTAGCGAGCTCCCTTGCTAGCTGCTCATTTACCTGCTCGCTAGCTAGCTAGCACAAGGTGCTAAAGCCCAACTGTGGCAGGGTTTTTACTTTCTGGACCTGGATTCGCTACCTCTGTATGTGTTAGCATTAGCATTAAGATGGAAATCTAATAGCTTGAGATATATGCTTATTTAAAATACACAATATTTATCCTAGTTGTATAGCATCCTTAGTAAACTTCACTTGGTAGTAGCATAAAACAGCTTGAAGCCTCTTTTTCCACCAGAAAAATCTTCTTAGGTAATTTCTACATTGTTACTCCCCCCCCCCCCCCCCACTAATCCCAGGATACAACGCTGAAGTCGACAAGTCGGGCGGGGGCAGCCCGAGCAAATTAAAGGGGCAACTTCTCTTTCTCCTCTGCGGCATCAAATCAAACGATCTTTCCAAGGTGGCTGACAGCCGCCATCCATCTTTCCGAGCTGATGTCCGCAGGCCGTAATCACGCCGCGGCGCCACCGTGCCACCCATCTCCCGCTCACCTCAGTCGCCGATCAAACGAACCTTTTGAAGAGCGCGCTTCCTCTCTACTTTCCACAGGCTAATGAATCAAACCAGACTTTTAATTATTCCTCTTGCAAGACGGGAAATTGAAATATGCACTTTTTTTTATTTTTTATGATTCTGCAGGTGTTTGATTCCGGCTTGTAAATTTCACACGAGCACGATAAAAAAAATGTTGTGGCTGTAAACGCAGTTACACCAGCAGGCACACATTTGCATAGACGACACAAAACAAAAAAATCGCATTTGCAAAAATTGGTTTATATAACATCACAGTGGGGGAGGGGGCGGATTGATGCCGCTCACACTAATTAATGTGATTATTTCCAGATGAGCTCAACTAATGTAGTCAATATATGGTTTATTGGAAGGTAATTACACCAACGTGCCGAGGCGCAGGGAGTTTGGAAGAAATTTGAATTCATTGTAAAAAGAAAAGTAAAAATGTGTCATATTTACAGTGAGACCAAAAAGTATTTGGCCAGTTTACCATAGATTTGCTATTGGATTATGGCCAAATACTTTTTTTTTACCCCAAACCAGAAGTAAAAAATGAGTATCAATACAATTATTTTCTTCTTTTCACTAAACAACACTGTAAAAATTACTTTACTAAAATGTAGAAGGTGAATGTCAAGCTAGATTTACTGTAAACTCAGAATAACGCACCACACAACAAATTTACTGTAAGTCTTATCCACTTGCAACAAAAGTGAGTACACCTCTGTGTGAAAATGCCAAAAAGAGTGAACATAAAAAGAGTGTTTGAATGGGTTACCATATGAATTATTTTTTTTGGGGGTTGATTTCAAATGTAACTCCCGCAATTATTTAATAATTGTTGAATCTATTTCAGTGTAGTTTTTTTATTCAGTATATTTTTCTGAAAGTAAAAGAAACAAATACAGACATACATTTCTTTCAGTCCAAAATGTGTGACAATATACCGTTAGAGATACAAAAATTAAAAAGAAAAAAAAATATTTTTTTCTCACAAATATGTAGAATGCGGTAGATTTTATTTTATTCATCTTTTATGAATTTATTAAAAAAAAAAAAGAAGTAAAAAAACAACAACTCTTTAAAACAGTAACACTAGAAAATGCTATTTCTGTAGAAATTGCGTGTTGAAGGCTGTGAGGCTGAATGGAATGATTTGGAATGATATTGAATGGCATGGAATGCTGCAGAATGACCCAGAAAGAGCTGAACAGTTGAAAGTTAGAACGATTTTGAATCAGTGAATAAATGAAGAAATCAGAGCAGAAACCCCAAAAAAGGGGTAGGGTGTCAAGAATCAAGTATGGAATGGACTAATAATCATCCCTAAAGTGTAATGGAACAGTTTTGAATGTCAATGAAGTGATATAAATGTAAATAAATAAATAAAATCTGCCATTAGGAATGAATGGGGGAAATTACGTTACAAAACCGGGAATTGTGGGTAAGGCGTCACTATTTGTAATACAAAAAAAATGCAACCAAGAATGGCATGAATATTTGAAATATGTTAAAATTGGAATGACAAGAATCGGATGAATTGTGCGGAAGTAGATAGATGCCAAAAATGGATGGAATAATATTAATACGTTTAAAGTATAGGAATGACATAATTACACAGCCACAGCCTTCACACAATGAGTTTTTAAGAAATGTGAATATGTAGGCGTATATATAAAGTGGAACGAGTGGTGGCCCTAAAGGGCTCCACTATAAATGTTGTGATGAGTAAAGATGTGATTTCAGCTGTCAAATTGACAAGGTCATTAGAGTTAGTGAGTGAGCAGCAATGCGTCATGTACTTCATCACCAGTACAAGCCCCCAATGTAGAAGTAAACTTTTTCTTTCAGGAGATAATGAAGAAGTATCTATTTTACGCCGTCAACGGGCTGCAAATGAGGTGCAAATGCCAAATATGAAATAGATTTAAGGACACCCGCGTTCTTGTTTTGGATCAATAGTCCCTGCCTGATTCATGATGCTAAATGAGAAACAGGCGCCAAAACACAATCGATTACACTGGCTGGAATTTGTTCTTTTCATTTTCCCACCCCCCCCCCCAAAAAGCCCTCTTATATCATGTACACTACAGACATTTATATTTATATTCTCTTAAAAGTGATGATTCTTCGCAAAGAACTTTAGTACAGTAAAACTTCCAACTGTGAGGTAAGACTTTTTTTTTTTTTTTTTTTACATAACTGCCTCCCCAGTGAGTTTCTAGATCCATGGAAAATATATTGGGTCCAGTTCCTAATTTTATTATCCCAGTGGCCTTCATCATTAAACATTCCACTATATGCTTCTGGGAATGAAGGTTGCCCCGGTAGATTTTTGCTGACCTAGTTCAATCCCTCGTGAACTGTCAGCCTTGTACAGGTGAGAAGTGGCGGCCCCAAACAGTCAATCATTCCTAAAATACAACGTATCCCCTTTTCCTCCGCTTCCTACTTGAACGGGAATTTGGTGTCAAAATTGCGATCTACCTCAGTGACGGATGACGTGCACTGGCAGGTTCAAATAAGATGATAAACAATACGAAGAAAGTTAGGAAGGGGACACTTTTTAATGGTTTGTTTACAAATAGTATCTCAAGTGTGAAATTAAACAACCTATTTCTCAAAATGCCTACGAGTAAAAAGTGGGTCTAATTTACATGATAACCGCCCCTACATGGAGTTCCTCTGTAGCGGTAAAAACTACCCATACTGACGAGTTAAAGCAACTAACGGCTTAGTTTGGTTAGTAAAATAATATTAACTCATTCACTTCCAGCTATTTTCACTGAAGCAACCCCCTTTGCTCCCAGATGTTTTATTGGATTTTGACTGATTTTGCAAGGCCCACAGAATATTGTGTTCTATTGCTATAAAAACATGGAAACTACCAAAAGAAAGTTTAGTCTTTTCTTTCATTAGAAAAAAATAGATATATTTTTTATCTGTTTCCATTTTGCAGCAATTAGCATTAGAATATAGCTCAGTTTCATCATTATTCACAAATCTGTTTAAAACACTGGGGAAAGAGCTTTTTGCAACATGGCCCTGGTTGATCTCTTATACTCAGCTGCCACCTGCTAGCTGTTTTTGTAATAACTACCATTGATTCAACCGTATTCTTCAGTTCAGAGGCTGCATCAAAGTCTTCTGTATGCTATAGCATAAAAAACATTTAAAAACAAACAAACGTATAAATACGTCTTTGGGGGCATGGTACTATTTAAAATATTACGTATTTATACGTTTTTGGGAGCAATTATAAAAAACGGTGACCAGCTTTGGTTCTTCAACCTCCCCAAATGCCATCTTCAATCTAATCTGCTGGAATAAAATAATGAACCCAACTTGATAAGCAACCCAATCTTATCAAAACCCACAGCTACACAGCAAGTGCAAACGATCCAGCATTTTGATTGTGACATCACGATGAAATGAAATGAAATGTGAGCAATCTTATCTATATGCGCCAAGATAATGTTATTTATTATCATTTTTTTTTCTGCTTGGTCACTCCGAATTAGCCTTGTGTCGCTGAGTGACAGCAGAGTCCAGTCGGCACCCTAATCAAATCAATTTGTCGTCAGTGGCAGGTGGCTCGAAAAGCAGGTCAGCAAGAACCGAGCTCACCGAGGGCGCAGCGTTCTCCAGAGGCTTGGACGAGGTGCTTATATTTGTCAGCCCAGCTCAATCTGATTCAGACAGAAAACCCATCACACGGCGTAACGAGATGTCGGGAAAAACGCGGAATCAAAGTCAAAGACCTCATTCGCTTTTTTTTGTTTCTTTCTTCAATCTGGCTTTTTGTTACACTTGGGGTCAAGGTTAAGATGGTCACAATAAGATTGCGCTATTTTGAGCTTGGCAGAGGTTCCAGATTGTGCAGCATCTGTGCTGTCAGAAAGTCCCTTACAGTTGTCTGAGGCGCAAGCTGGCTCATGAAGCAACAGCAGTCTGTAGCGCTAAGTCAATTCACACACTATTTAACTATTGAAACCAGTCAAGACAAAAATATCATATACAATAGAGCACACCAGAACTGTGACAGTGCATTGACAGATGGACTATTTAAAAGGCCCTGACAGTCTTGACAGGCATTGCAACCGAGATTGGATTTGCACTGCTGAAAATGGAAAATTCTGTTACAGCAGTTGTTCGCGTTTTTTTTTTTTTTTCACATTCTGGCAGAGTTGGCGCACCACCAATCTCCCACACAGGCTTGGGAAATAAAATCGTGCCTCCCTTGACATCATGACGATAGTGTTGGTGCACATCCCTGATATATATAAAAATATAATATACTAATATATAAATTAAGAAAGAAAGAAATAAAAAGGCATTGTCTCTTTGGCATCACGCCAAAAGTAGCGCACCCCCTTCTCAAACCTGAAAAATTCTTTACATACTGTATACTTTGTGCGACCCCTCTCAACCTCTCAGAGTTAGCGCACTTATTTAAAAAACAAAAACAAAACTTAAAACACATAGCAGAGGGACCTGAATTTAATTGCATACCGCAAGAAAAAAAATCTTAACAAAGAGGGGCGGGGGGAAGGATGTCTGTATCTACATCCTAATATTGTTGGCGCACCCTCTCTCACATGACATAAAAAAAAAGACAATTTAAATCCTTACTACAAATTCATGACAAAATTGGGTAGAGATAGACCAATATGTTTTTTTAGGGCCGATACAGATGCCAATTATTAGTAGCCCAGGAGGCCGATAACCGATATTTTAAGCCGATATTAATTTTCAGTAAAAAAAAAGGGGGGGGGGGCATATTGGTGTCAATTTTTTTTTATACAAATGCCTGTCTTGACTTTGTTGTAATGTTTTAAAGTTTGTTTGTTTTTATTTTAGACAATAAACGTAATTTGAAATTTCTGAAAACAATTATCAGAGAGCTCCCAAAGTTATAAGTACATCTTAAAAAGTCAAATTGAAAGTTAAAGAAGTAAATACCTTAGCTCTGTTTTTTCCAAAATTCAAAAAATCCAGAAAATCAGAAGGTTCCCAGAGTCAGCAGCATCTCTTATGAAGTTAACTGAAAATATAAATAAATACTTTTTTAGATTGACCTTTTATCGGCCATCAGATTTTGAAAAAAGGCCGATACCGATATTCGTCAAAATGCTCAATATCGGTGCCGATTGTCGATCCCTAAAATTGGGACACTCCCTAGTACAGTTATAGGCCCCCTCAACATCATAACAGAGTTAGCGCACCCCCTCTCCACCGCACAAACCCAAACAAAAAATCCCAAAACATTTAAAACTCTGTCAAATCATCTAAACAAAGCTAACCTTTGACATCTCCAAAACCAAAACAAAGCCAAAATACTGGAGACCTCCCTTCCACTTCTACAAACACTTGAAAATATCTCCAAAACAACTCTTGCCGTTTTCCAGTAATGCATCAAATATCGCCCAACACTCAACCAGAAGACAGCCAATGGCTTCCAAAGCACATTTTCCCAAAACAAGAGAAAAGTTGCCCCGTCTTCCGTCTTCCGAAGAGCGATGAGGTCTCCTGAGTGGAACCCGAAAATGTCTTTTGGCATTTGACTGCCGAGTAATAAAGCTTAAACGCCAACAGGCTTTATTAAGGCGGAGATCCTATTGTGGCAGATTGTGATGAATCACCTCTTTCAAATCTCTCGCAGCCTCGTCTCGTTGTTTGCGGCGACACAGCTGCCAAAGCGTCAAGCCACCGACGTGGCCCGGCACCTTTACTCCACTTCCAAATTGGCTCCAAACACAAGCTTGTGTTCCTGCTCTGCCCTCGCACAGGAAAAAAAAAAAAAAAAAAAAAAAACACTTCCATGTTCCCGCCATCTAATCCCATTTGACTGTGTCATTTGGGTCGGGGGGAAGAGGCGACGTTTCTTTCGGGCAGCACAAGCCGTGCTGATCACGAGGTGGCAAAGGAGCGTGCGGCGGGTGGCACGCAACGGAGGCACCTGCAGACCGAATTGTGAAATATAGCAGGGTTACGTTCCAGACCACCCACACAATATGTGAAATCTGCCTATATACTATCATTTAGGTCTTTTAACACATTTAGAAAATAATACAAGCACATATTGTCCCAATTCCGAAATAGATGGATGACAGAAATACAATTTCAAATATGGACAAAATATGTGCATAGGTGCACATGCTCTTAATATATTTCATTTTTCGCAATACATTTCTCAGTGCATGTATAAAAGAGCCCCGACCCTAACCCAATAACAAATGGCTTCGAAGCATACATCAAAATAACCACATTGTGACCCCCCCCCCCCCCCCGGTGCAGTTTTTTTCTTCCTATTGCAAAGAAATGACAATTGAAGAACGGCAAAAAAAATGCTTAACAGCAAACCAACATTAAGTGCAAGAAATCATTTATGTGATTTTTTTTTCTTCCACAAAAATTGCTACTTGCTCATTTAAAAAAAATATCTTTTGGAGGTACTGTTTGTCCTGCATATCATTCCAAAATCACCCCAAAAATATTAGGCCTACTCATGTTGGACAGTAAGACCCAGTATAAGTGCAACTTAAGCCATGTCTGCCATCTAGTGGTGAAATGTGATATTACAACTTCAAACAACAGCCGACCTTTTTATACTTGAGATTTTTTCCCCTGTTTTCCTGGATTTTTTTAGTGTTTTTTGGAGTGTTCATCAGCAACGTTCGATTCATTTTTTAGGGGCTTATAAAAAAAATATATGCAAAAAAAAAACTGATATATTTTCTTTTTGAAAATAAATCAATTCCTGCTGAGTTTATTTTACCCATATTAACAAATTTAACTCTCAAAATAAATATCATAAATCATGCCCTAAGATATACATTCTAAAATAAAACTACAGCTGTTGCTTTCCGTAGGTGTAAAATGCAGGATTAAAAAGGATTTGACAATGCAGTCTTTAGCAAAAATGTGTCTGAGCTGAAATACTTCCTGTTTTCTTTCTTCTTCTTACATATTTACAGTGTCAAACAAAACAGTGTCCACCATGTCATCAGTCCATTAAAAAGTACAGAAATATTGAAAAGTTGGACATTCAAAAGTATTGAATAATAATTGAGGTTCATCTTGAAATTTCACCAATATGTCCATTTTTTAGCAAGTCGTCTATTTTGTTTTCTGATTTGTTTCTACTGTGGTCAAACTGTGCAACTTTGAAGCAATTCATGTGTTTCTTTTCCAGTGACTCTTTGAAAGGAGTGAGCTGGAGTTAACAAAAAAAGGTTGGCACTGGCGTTAGTTAAAAGCCTGCTCGGCGTCGTACGTCAAACTGCCCCGGGGTGTCTTTGAAAATCTTTCGTTTCAGACAATTAGGGTCAAAGTTATTCTATCGGCTTTCTTTTCTCTCTTTTTTTTTTTCTCTTAAAAAGATTTGATCGTGGTTGCAAATGGACATTATTGAATTAAAGTAGATCTGGGCTTCCCGTTAGGATGTAATTATACTGTCGCAATTTTTTTGAATAGCTTCTCTCAATCCTGACACCACAGAGAAAGAAAATGGCAATCTGATCTGTCCGTTGGCTGGGCTCAATTTGCCGAACAAGTCGACTAATGGCCACTTAATAACCATCACCATGGCACCCTCGTTGCTCCAGCTGAGTGAAAGCACTCAGACGAAAGCCGTGTGTTTTTTTTTTTTTTTTACTACCAACGTTCTTCAGAAGCTTTGGACTATTTGAACCCAGGGTGGCAGCGCATAAGGGGCTTAAAACCGAGAACCTTTTTAAGGCAGTTGACTGTTAACGTCAACAGATGAAAGAACTCTAGGGAACAATTGAGAGAAAAAAGCGCTAGGTCGCAGCCGTGGAAATATGCTCGCTATTCCGGGATATTTAATAGTTAATTGGCCAAATGTGCTCTTTCAAACACATCAAACTCCTCTTTAAAGCATTTATTCCCCAATCCCTTCACTGGTAGCCATACGGGGCTGAAATCATCTGTTTTGCCAGTGACGGCGGCGACAGCGGCGGGGGGGGGACGGGAAGGATAGAATATGCCGCAAATCCTCTTATCTGCAATGAAACTTGTTTTCCTACTTTTCTTCCTCTGCGACCACACAATGGCTGCGAGATAAAAAGGCATCAGGAATCACAGAGCGGTCCAAGTTGCCACAGTAGCACGACATTCAAACACACTTGTGTCGAGGGGACAAAAAATTGTTATTGAGAGGTAGACTTTTGGAACCACTTGACTACCACGGAACCCGTGCAGTTGAAAGAAATTGCTTTTTAACAGGTTGACTGTTACTATTTTTAAGGGATGGCTGTTTTAGGAATAGCCAAAATACGTTCTCGTAGTTGCATACAGAAGCCACAAGATGCTGGCAAATCACTTAAAATGGAGACTTATTTTGTATTTATTGACAACACAAACACAACACAAAATAACAAGCAAAGCATTAACATCGTGCATGTAGCGTGTACTAGGGTTAATATCGTTTTGGAATTTTCATTTTTGTTAGTTTTTATTTCGTTTTGAATTTTGTTTTTTAAATTTAGTTAGTTTTCAGGGTGATTCTGTTAGTTTTTATTAGTTTTAGTAATTTAAAAAACGCTTAGTTTTAGTTAGTTTCAGTTATGTGTATTACTTGTGCGCAATATTTAATAAACACCATGGTAAAATGAAAAAAGTAACACATTTCTTACATAGCGTAGCATTTCGGCTAAGTTAAAAGAAAAGTCAAGCAGGCAAATTTGTCGCCGAGAAGTGACGTCATCTGAAGGTGCTTTTCTATTGGCTGCCGCTCGATGACATCACTTCGGTGTGACACACTTTCAAACGTCTTTATTCAGGTTAATATCGAAATGAATCTACTTACTTAAAATCACATTTAAAATCATCCCAAAAGCTCATGTATTAAATTAATTACCAAAGACTAAAACGAAGGACATTTTCGCTATAATTATAGTTAGTTTTGTAAATGTAAAATGTAGTTTTCATTTTTTTAGAAAAATGTGTATTTAAAAAAAAAGAATAATAATTTTCATTACCTTGGCGTGTACATAATCTAAAATCATGTTCAAGTAACAGCTGTATTATGCTCATTTAAAGCATAAGATAAGATAAGTATAACTAAGTAAACTGACATGACGTCACATTACGCAAACCGTGTGAATTCAGAGTCTGGCAAGTACACACAGTAATTGTCAGTCGTTTATTAAACACTGTAAGAAAAACAAACATAAAGAGCATCCTCTTGCAGGAGCAGCTGTTGGCCACCGCTCACACTCACGCACTTTCACTGACGTCACACAACCCCACCATACCACCAGTATATACACTATTTCCTAAAAATTATGTTTGTTTTGTGTTTTTTGGTCTTCAAATACATTTACATGTTTAAAAACTGTCTTTAAATGAATGATTTGAAATGTGTTTAAAGCATGTCGGACGGGTAAAACTATTACACTCACTAATCCAGTACATGATAGAGAGGAGCCACACAACCCGCACTGTAATAAGTGCAGTACTAAATCCGTGTAAGATCTGCAGGAGCGAGACTTCCATCTTTTCCGGCAGCGGAAATACCTGACAAAATTCGTACCCTTAAGCCTCGGCTCCGTTGGTCTCTGCGTGCTCTGATTTGCCACAAAGTGTGTCATTACAGCTCCTACGCACACTAGTTTTGACGTAGCCATGGTCAACTTCTTCTTTTTTTTTTTTTTTTTAAAGGAGCTATCCAGATATTTACTTTTATCTTTTGGTGCTGGCGCTGTACCCGCAGAAACGTCCTTGTTAGCACACATGCACATGAGGCAATTATGGGCCACGCAGCATATGGAAAAGCTACTAAACAGGGATGCTGCTGCCCACAAAACAGGAAATGGCGATAGATAGTCTGAGGCAGGTATGGCTGAAAGAATTTGTGTGCCGTGAGAAGATCATCTGGTGTGCTGCGGGAAATAAGTCAACATTAATTAATTGGTCTGAACATGATTATGAATTTATGAAAAAATGATGTATCTTTGTTTGTCTAGCAATGTATTGCTTTATTATTATTATTTTTTTGCATTTGCGTTCCCCTGATAGTGGCAATGTCTCTTTGATTTGTTTTGACAGTCGACAAAGCGTGACGACTCTTCACTTTGCAGCTGCACTAGTGCATACCAAGCAGATAGTAAGTGATAAGGACTTAACTGTCAAACTATGCATACAACAAAGAAAATGACATGTCAATTTGCCTCATACGAAAGTCTGACAGCTTAATGCTAACACACGATACAAAACGGCACAGGCTGGCTAACAAAACGAGCAGTGTTGACACCATTTAACCATGAGACATTTATACACATAGCAGGAACACATGTAGATAGACAAAGGAACAATACTCACAGGCATATATTCTTTATCTTCTGCAACAAAAAAAACGACTAGTATTACTGCATTTTAGTCAATTGTGATTTGTTCTTGCGGTGACAAGACAAGGCGTGCCCAAAAATGTGACATCATTTTTTAGCTACAAAAATCGAATTCATTCCTAATTCATTGCAGTGGACATTTTATAAAAGCGCAACGTAATGTTTTCTCTCGTGTGTGCTTGTCTACTCCTTGCCATCATATCTGAATTATTCAAAAAATAAAAATAAACATTGCTTCTCATGTGTCAACACATTGCAAAAAAAAAAACCCGCAACACATCCAGTGTGACAAAGGAGCGCGGGCGAAGCATTATATTCTCTACGGATGGAGTGACAATGCAACGGGGAAGGGGGGGGGGGGGTTATGGGGGAATTAGCTGTTAGCGCACTCAATTAGCACGTCTTGTACAGCTGCACTTTGGCGAGGTCTCGGCGGGGTTATACATATTACGAGCCGTCACTCAACCAGACGGGCGCACAAGTGGAGGCGCTAAAGAGAACCTTTCTACTCCTTTGCAAGTTTAATTACAAAAAAAAGAGGTGCTGGTATACTCTGTCATGTGTTGATATTAGATGATATCTTCGCAGCCTCATAGGATGCTTTTTCTTAGGCGTCATTTCAATCAACACTAATTCTAAAAGAAGGACCACCATTCTTCTAATTTAAGGAATGAACAAATGTGAAGAAATCCTCCAAAAATTACAGTTTAAGTATTGTCCTGTACAATATATGATAGGGTTATAATGAAAAATTATTTTAATCGGAAAATCAACTTTGATTTAAGAAAATAGAACCATTACATTTCAAGATTGAATAGATGTATATATTAAGGTTGTCAGGCGATTAAAACTTTTAGTCGCAATTCATCGCATGACTTCAATAGTTAACTTGCAAATTTAATATCCGTTTCCAAGTTTTCATAGTCTTGTTAACATGAAAGTGGAAATGTTTTAAAATTATTATTATCATTGATACAGTAATTTCATAATTATTCATAAAATTGAGTTTTAAATAAAAGTACTGTAATGTAAAAAAACGAGTGATATCGATTTGTGTTGAGGTCATTTTCTGCCACTAGATGGCATAATTGCATATGTAAGATGTTGCATTGCAATTTCCTTTCTATATAAAGAGCTATCTAATCTTTAACATGAAGTAACTTGTGAAATTTTGCACATTTTTAAAATTGTAACATACAACTTGACCCCAGTCTCCACAAATATATGCATTATTATTAAATTATTTACCGCAAAATTTTGACATGGATGTGTCTGCTACATTGCGACTGGAGTTCCCCCACTACAGGCTTTCTAAGTAAGGGGTAACTATAAATTAACCAAAAATGAACGCACAAATTTTGACACCCCTACTTTATGTATTTATTTATTTTGCTCTATTTTAACACCCCTCCCACTTCAAATAAAAGGGTTAATATGACAAAATATGACTCCTAACCTCATGCATCATTCAGGCTGTTAGACTTGCTCGGCGTTGTCGGGTACGCGACGTTCGGCTGGTATCAACTCAGCAGAGGTCAGGCTCGGCAAATTATTCGCCGGGGTGAGGGGGAGACGTTTGACTTAATGTCGCGCTCGGGGGAGATGCGCGGCTCTGAATGCTGAGTGGCCTCCGTTTCCTCAAAGATTGCCGACCCCGCCGAAGTCAGGTTGCTTCTTAATGTGTTTCTCGCCCGTGTGACAAGCTTGCGTTTCCTTCATTGCAGACAACATTTCTTCTTGTGTGCTTAACGACATGATTTGTATCCTGAAGCGTTTGGATGGAAAACAGCTGTCGTGAATAAAAACTTGCAGCGGCAAATTTTGTAGAATTAGCATTCGTATCGCAGCATTGTTTGACTTTTAAGAAGTGACCTCTTTAAATTGCCCCTGGAGAGATGATGTGATTATTTTTTTCTGACAAGGATGATGAATATTCTGACAGATCTCATTCCAGATGCCAGCGTTGATGCATTTTCAAAACCTGCATTTAGTTTCTTTCCCAGCGTCTCTTTTTCCCTGTTTATCCCTGTGAGTGATCGTACGATGCGGTTCAAGGTGACATTCCGGAGATGCAATAAAACCCTCGCACACCCCAACAAATATATATATATATATATATATATAAAAAAAAAAAAGAGTCATAGTAAATAATCTAAATAGGATTTGCGATGGCGTTTGCCTCGCTAGATGAGATCTAGCTGTCGTTATTCCAAATTACACGAGCATGACAACACGGAGCCGTGCGGTTCAGTGCACGATGACTCAAGAGGAAGAAAGCCAAAACAGCATGATGCTGAAAATATCTGCTTTCCCCAACCTTTGCAAGCTGCACGCCAGGATGGAATCGCTCGTGTGCTTTTATTAGAATCCAACAACTGTAAAACTGACAGCATTTTTGACAAACTACTTTATGCTTTTGTAGATCTCTGTAGGCTGGATTTGTGGTAGCGTTCTATTCGCTAGCAGGCTGCTCCAGAAAATCTCGAAAAAAAATCTCCAGCTGCCCGAAATGATAGTGTCCAAGTACTGACGAGAACTTTGAGAAAAAATATAAGCATATGCCATCTAGTGGCAGAAAAATTACCTCAACACACATCATCCCATTTTTTTTTTTTACAGTACACCTTTTTAATTTCAAATCAATTTTATGAATTATTATGAAATTACTGTGTCAATGACTAAAATATGCAGCCATATTTCTTAGTTTAACATCTTTTTCCACTTTTATGTTAACAAGAGTATGAAAACTTACAATTACAAATTTTAATTGCCTGACACCCCTAATAAAAATAAATAAATAATACATGCATACTTGCATTTATGTGACTAATAATATATTTAACGAATGAAATTAACTACTGCTACTACTACTACAAATAATAACTACTACTAATAATAATATACAATCATCATAATAATTGCAATATTAACAATCTGTACTTGTCAAATGACTGAATGAATTCAGTATTGTGAACTCCATGTATATTTATCGCATTGTGTCAAAGTAAAAATATTCCAATCCATTAAATATTAAAAAGGAACCTGCTGAGTGGGTGCAGCCCTTCTCAGATGTCCCCATTTAATTAAATGCGGCTCCGTTGAAAATGCAAAAAAAAAAAAAAAATGTTAAGTGTAAGGCTGCCGGGTGGGCGTCTTGATTGAATAAGGATTTTTCTGTCATGTGTGAAGGCGAGGTAACCCACGCCGCTCCAAAACCTCCTTCCTTTAATCCCAGCAGAGGCCCCCGGTCTACTGACAGATCAGGAAAGTGCAAGCAAAAGAAAGGAGCCTGCCTGCCAATTACCTCCCCCCATTCCCAATAAAGTACGCTCAATGGCTGAGTGACAGCGGCCCGCCTCCGAGGACCTGAGTGGGCTGCCATTAAAAGCTGAGAGTCGCAGGTTCCATCGGTTACAAGCGAATATGCCACTGAGCGCTTTGACGTCGTGGGCGGCGTGGCAATAAAACGCTATTAGAAGTGCGCCGCTTAGCCGCGCTGTTAATGGGATTATTTCAACCACGTGTGATTATGCCTTGGGGAAACTAATTCATATTTGACGGGGGATACAGTTGGACCACAACGCGTTCCTCAACGCTGGTCCACTTCCAATTTGTACCCTTAAGGTTTCCAGTACATGGCTGGCTTGAGCCTGGATAACGTAACCTATTTCCAGTCATCTTACTCAACTCAACTTTTTTTATTCCTAAAGCACGTTAAAATAACCAAATCTGAAATTCTCCTTCTAAAGCAGGGTACAGTCCGATGTAATATTGAGATGACCTAAATTGTACCTCCACAGAATCAAGATTAACCTCACAAACCAGATTGATAATTGTGATTCATTCAACGTAGTTCTTCACATTAACAATCTGAAATTTCACTCGGCAGATTTCATTTCGTTCGGGAAAGGCGGGGCATTCTGTAAAATACTTCCAGCTGATTGGACGATGCAGCATCTTGTGCACGTTTGATTTGACCAATCACGGCAACGGATGAAAATGTCGTCTTTAGTAAAAAAAAAATTTAAAATGCACAAATATCTTTACTAGATAAAAATGCACAAAGCGCCTCTCGCTGTTCAACATTCAACAAGAAAACAGTGAGTAATTCTGCAAGAACAGAATTAATTGCAGCGTCCATTTGTCTATGTTAGGTTTCCGCCGGCAACGCCTGATTGGTCCGAACTAAAACAAAAGGTCGGTGGTGAACAGATCAGCGGGAGCAGTACAAGATGTATTCTCGTAGTATTTGTGAAGGTCAATTCAAGACATCCAACCAAGCCAGATTGAGCAAAGCAGCCCCAGAACAACTGGACAGAACATTTTGCTCCAGAATAACTTAACGATCTTGATCGTACCCTGTCCAGATTCAAGACACACCTGAGCCTGTACATTGCCTAATCATTTCACCCTGAAGAAAAGAACACCAGAGAAGAGTCTATGCGTATTTCTGTGTCCTGTTCCTGGGCCTCAGCACAGCAGGAGCAATCAACCTATGATTAAAAAAAAGTGCTCAATTCGAGAGCCGTTGTACCATGAAACCTGTGTGGCTCTTTTATGAAATTCCACGTAAAATTGTGCCAAGAAGCCACGCCGTGTCGAAAGACAAGAAGAAGACAAAGTAGTCTCCCCTGCTGATGTAAGTGTCCACTTTTAATGGGCCATTTAGTGCTCATGTGCTGAAGATAATAATAGCAAGGGAATTACAGCTCGGCCCGACAATGGTAGGCATTGAGAGCATCAGAAAAGCTACCACCTGTGTCTACTCGGCAGCTGTCAGCGTCAAGCACTTTACCGACAACAGAGAGCTTTGTTGGCGGAATGCAAACCTTGACTGAACTGTGCCAGAACAAACAGTGGAAAACATCAAAATGAATAGTGTATCAACACATCAAAACATAATGACCACAGGAAGCTAATCACAACAGTGAAGCTTTGTTAGTATTCGTTCTTTTTTTGGCCGTCAAAGGGCCTTGAACTCAATTCCCTTTGTCCCGTTTACCGATCGATCCTCAACGCAAATCTCATTAAGTGCTCCGGTAAAAAGCCCTGTGCATCCTGTTTCGTCCCGAGTGGAGGGGCAACGCAAGCCTGCAGACCCTCCAGGAAAATCAATGGCAAAGACAATGAAGGCCCGGATAGAGACGATCAGCACAAAAATAGATACAACTGGAAATTGCCCTCGCGCTTCTCTTCTCATGTAGAATCTGAGAAAAGATCGTCAAACGTTGACGCCATGCTCCGCTTAACTAAAGATAAAGATTTTGTGACCATTAAAAGAGGTTTGGCGAATATACCATCTGGTCTATGACACGGGCAATACTTGGTTTAATTACGTTAATAATTACTCTAATAACCTTTGTTATTAATAATCAAGATATATTAGCTGTATACTAGCAGTTTTATTTTGTTTACTATATATACCTACTATTTATTGTGTAAAAGGGGTAGGACCAGATAAGTTTATGCTTCTTCTTACTCCTTTTCAAACATGTATGTGTAAATGTGTAGCTAATTATTGAGTGAAACACTGTGAAATTTTCTTATGTTGCTTTCGTTGTTTTTATTGTGTTTGTTATTTTATAAGTTTTGTATATTTTGTCTTTGCACATGTACTTTTGTAAACAGTCTGTTTTTACTTTATATACATAAAATTGGCGGGGGGAGGGGGGGAACGAAGCATTTTTAAAATAACTAAAACTTTTTTTTTATTAACAGAATGACAACTAATTAAAACTCAATTTAAAAAACAAAACTCAAAACGAAAGAAAAACTACAATGAAAATTCCAAAACTATAATAACCTTGAGTCTTTTGTATGGTAGTGCTTGTATGGACCATGAAATGAAGTTTCACTGGTTCTCTAAAAGCAGTTCAAATGTTGTTTATTTACCTTTCAATGATGTGACAATATTTGCTTTCAAGCATCCGCTCAGCAGCGACTTGATTTTTCCTGCGAGCAATATGAAGCAGCATCCGTGGCCAAACTCTCCAGGGAAAACTCATTTCGCTCCCACCGCACGGTCCAAATTACACTGCCAATTACTCGGAGTGAAGCGCCGCGCCACGGCGGGTTACTGTCAAATTATTATTTTTTCTCATTTCCCCTCCGTCTTTGCCCAAGGAAAACAAAAATATTTCACATGATTACGCACGCGCGCGTTGCGTGAGCACCATAAAGGGTTTCTGGTTGGAAGCTTCAGGAATTATGTTTAGCGTCGATGTTGGTGGTGGATATCACAGTAGTGCATATGAAATTGTACATTTATTCCCGACAATCTATTTACTTCATTTTGTAGTATTTCTTTTAGCAGCACTCCTTCCGATATTTGTATGTGGAGGTTAGATTTTCCATCCTATCAGATTTCAACCTCTATGTGTTGAACTTTCAGTGACCAGTATGATACCAAATTTAACACACCTGCCCCCTATTCACACCTGAGACCTTGTCACACTAACGAGTCACATGACATTGCGAAGAGAAATGACAAATTGCCAAATTTGGACATTTTCACTTAAGGGGTGTACTCTCATTTGTTGCCAGGGCTTTAGCTATTAATGGCTTTATTTTGAGGGAATATCAAAGGTGGGCAAATCAAGGTCCAGAAAGTAAAAACTCAAGTGCTATGGCAAGCTAGCTCGCTAGCACCAGGGGCTAAAGCCAAACTGTAGCAGGGTATTTACTTTCTGGATCTGGATTTGCCACCTCTGTTATATAAGCCTCACAATGACGAGGTTTTATTTTGTGTCCAAGTGACTTTTCTTCAGTGTTATCCCATGAAAAGGTCTAATGATATATTTGCAGAAATGTGAGCGGTGTACTGTACTGTTTGTGCTTTGTTACTTGCCGCCACTGTGTGTACTTTCGCTAGGCCTTACTGTCCCAAGAGCGTCCAGGACAAAGAACACCCTTCGTGCGTGGAATATGAATGTATTTCCACTGAAATGCGACAAGCGCACATTGTGGCCGTTGGCTTCTAATAAGAGACAAACGAAAAAGTGGTTAATGGCGTCTTCCCGGCAGATTGTGAGGCAAAATGAATCTATAATGACCAAGAACAAATGGATTGTGTGCAGTGGTGGTGAAATCCCGACGTTATGCTATAAAGTACACTAAACATTTCCAGTGGGCGTTGCAGTGAAATATGGCTCCGGTGTGAGTCTTTAAAACGTTGAGATTAGTGTTGCCACTTGCTGTGACTCACTGGGGCCATGAATAAAACGCTTTGCCTATATTTAACATCTTATCATGAACCCACAAAGGGAGCGTTTCAGCACCGCCACCAGCAAAAAGTGTATTCAGCCGAGCGTCGCTATTTCATCTTCCCCCCACCAGCGTAAATTCAAATCATGCTGCTTCCTACAGTTTCCCCGTAATCTGTATGACTGTTACACAGGAGAGAAAAGAAGCTGCTTCAGCTCCATTTGGTGAACTTCCCTGTTGTGACTGCAGGAAGCGAGTTGCTATGAAATTCTTCCATTAGTCGAACATAACAATGCTTTTTTTTTTTCATACCCCTGGAAAGGTTTATTTCCATTTTCTAGGAATGAAAAGCTTCGCACAGCCTAGTCACATTGTTGATCTGATCACGTGGCAGCCTGCCGTGGTGAATTTACATTTTACGGCTATATAACATTAAACTTTTCCAGGTAAGGGCCTACAACACTGCAAACAAGCAACCTCCGACCTCAAGGCACAGGCGCAGGGGAGCGAAGCGGCGGCATAATAATCAAGATACTTATCATTCAAAGCCGTGCGAAGATGCTCGGACGTGCGCAGTGGCAGATGAAGATGTTTTTCCCACTTAATGAAATGTCAGTCAAGCTAATGAAACGCTACAGCGCCCGACCCGCTGACGAACCCAGACGCGTTTGTGCTTCCATTTTTCACCAGTGTAGACGTCATCCGGTTTGGAAGCTGTTTTTTTATGGTACAATATGTGGGGGGTGTTGAAAACAGTCATTAGGTTTCTTAATAACTTTTTTACTTTTGTCAAAAATAATTTAGCAATCTTTTTCCTGTTCTGGCTGAAATAAGCCCGTTTTTAGGGGGCAGTCTGTCAACTGAAGTTTATGGCCTTTTATGTCCAAATATGGTCAATTTGGTATTGGTCTACTTTTAACGTCTATTCTTTTTTCAAATTATTCACTACTTTAAAATAACGAAAATAGCTAGAGAACTCTTGAACGCTAAACTGAAAAAACTACGCCTCTTTCCTTCCTCTTTGGGAACTGTGCCGCATTATGTCGCCTCAAGATTGAGTCTGGAATTTCTCTAGACAATAATGAAAGAAAATTGTTCTGTTATATACATTTAAGTATATATTTTAATTGTTTTATTTATAGCATTACACATGGCTCTAAGATCTTTGGGAAAGAATTCAGGAAGATGACAATCTCAGTCATTTGCTTTTTGTGAAGGGTTGAAGGGTTATTAGATTAGTGATTCAACTTGAGATGTTAGTTCAAATTTCCAAAACTGTTTAAATGTCATTCACGAAATCCACAAAGTCCAACGTTTGGCACTTTCCGACTTGTAGACAGGACCGAAGCCATCAGAAACACCCAAATGACGTCTAGGAAGGCCACAGGAAAGGTTTAACACAAAACGGCAACCCGTCGCATTAAGGCGACAAACATCATTGGCTGCTGTTAAAGAGTTCAGCCAGGCTAATAGGTTTTTTATTGACTGGCAGTTGGGCGGCGCAGGGTAAACAGAATGTCCTCCCAACCCTGCCGGGGGGCTGGAGGGGAAGGGGGGTTCATCTATGCCCAACACACCACCCACTCTTTTTTTTATTTTTATTATTGATAAAGGCCGGCAGGTTACGATTTCCTGAAATGTTTGCAAGCCGAGATAAAAATCATCCAATGCGGTGTATTTTCTGGAGAGGCTAGCATTCCGCAGGGGCTAACATCACCATTATCGGATTGCAAATTATTTCAGAGAGGCCTCGGTTTATCTCCGGGGTGGCCGATTCGTGGAGATGTCTTCTTTTACAGGTGGTGGTCGTGGTGACATTTTGAAGACACTTAGAATGTGAGGTTTGGAGTCGGCCCGCGCGCTAGCTGTCGCGCAGAAGGCAAAGTAATCCTTTCGGAAGAAATGTTCTGATGTCCTTGGTCTTTTTTGTTCCGTGATTGCCATGTGGAAGGAGTTACATCGCAAGCGACTGGGCCCTTGGACTTCTCACCTCACTGCTTGCTCACATCACAACCCACCGGCTGCACTTGAAAATAGACTCCCAATAAACTATTTGACTGTCTGACTGACTGTAATTTGGGGGAATTTTCAATCCAGGCAGTTAGCCCTTGAACTGCTTGCCCGCCTTGCACACACCCACTTGCTCCACTTGTAAAGCTGCTTTGAATGTGTTTGCTAAGTCATTCGATCAAGCATTTGGCTCTTGGATTTCTCTCCTCACTGCTTGCCTGCCTCTCAGACACCCACTCTCTCGACTCACTCATCCTGCTCTGAATAAACTAATTCATGCGACTGGTCATCACACTTTTCTCCTCACCACTTTCCTGCCTCAAACACACCCACTTGCTCCACCCATAAAGTCATGTTACCTGGGAGGAATTACACTACAGAGAAATTGCCCTAAGTCTTCTCTTCTCACTGCTTAACAACCTCACACCCACTTGCTCTACTCGTAAAGCTGCTTCGAATGTGATTGGCTGAGTCGTATCACGTTCTATCGAGGACTTTTGTTTTGATATCAAGCTCGTCATGCATTATGCATCTGAGAGAAGGCGCCACTCCGCCGAATAAAGATTCCGACCATACGATGCAATAAACACATAAATAAACAAAAAGTTGACACCCCCTGTATATTTATTGCTTTAAGCAAATGAAGCCTGCTGTGATAAGATTCTTTAGAAGGGAGAGGTCAAGAATCAAGTACGATGGTGAGGCTTCCTGGCAATTGACAGCCTCACAACTCCAGCTATTGTAATTAGGTCCGTGGAGACAAAAACAACGCACCGGCAGCAAGATATCATTATTTTCTCATGCTCCTGTAAGGAGCCACGCCTCTCCTCGTCTGAAATCATTCAAATGACATTGGATTCCAATGTATGTGTAAAACATCTCAATACGGCTTTGTTGTTAGTGATTGTTTTTATCTACCGGAACTAAATATTGACATTTCAAAGTTAAATAAAAAGGTTGTTCTTATTGCAAACTGGATGCACGTTTAATGTAAAGACTTAACTCTTGATATTTTTATTTTCTCACACAGACTTGATGATAACAAACAGCAAGTAATCACAGATTAAGTCGGCTGGCGTTTGCAACCTCTAATTCAATAACACCACACCGACAATAAAATAACACTGTGACAAATGAGATCTGCAGGGTACACAATGTACCATTACAAAAGGCTTTTGTTCTATTTAAAATGTCAGTTCTAATGTGGCAAACAAATCGATTTAATTTAGTGATTCACCGAATATTCAGCCACCGTGAATTTTGGGAAGAAAATAGCAAAAATATGCATTTTCGGCATCCGGCCGAAATAAAATTAAAGCCGAAAGAATATGATCGAAAGAGGATGTTGTGGTGACGCACGCAAAAACGAAACGTGGGGGTGAGTGTCCGCCTCGCTGCTCACTGCCGTTTGTGAGTACCGGCAGCTTCATCGTGCACACCGGTGAAGGAGAGCTCCGTCGCTTGGTAAATACGTCAAAAAAGAGCGCTGCCTAGTACTGCACTACAAGTGAGCCAATCTTTCACCTGGAGCGCCTTCCTTTTTTGATGAGAGCCCCTCGAACGCTTCCACTTTTTCACTTGCATTCTGGCGGCCGTGCTAAATACTTTAGCTAATGTTAGCACTATTGCTATCAACAGTTTTAAACAAGTAAACACTTACAACTATCGCAGGGTGACTACAGATGTGTACAGGACGCCGTGTGTGACTTTGCAGTTCGTTTCCAAAGCTGATTGACTGGTGCGAAGAAATTTATTTATTTTTAAACGTTGGAGAATATGTGAATGTGCCAATTTTAAGTGTGCCGCACCGTGTCTCGCTCCAAATAGCCTACAAATGCGTTATTCGCACCGCACCGCACGCATCCGTGCCCGCCGGTGCAAAGTACTGTACATTGACAATAAAGTGCAATTGCACCGCCAGAAAATGCTCTTTTTCTCCCCCCGCATTTGGTGTTTAATGTACCATTCGCCAACATGTCTGTGGTGTGGACCCATTTCAAATTATAATGTGCTTTGTTAAAATGCTCGTGTTTAATAGGCCTAAATATTTTATAATTATATTATAATTCTAATGAATTATTCTAATTTATTTTTGGCTTTTCGGTTTTCGGCCAAGCATTTCTCATTTTCGGTTTCGGCCCAAAAATTTCATTTCCGTGCACCCCTAACTTAATTATAATTTCATTGAACTGGATTGGAAAAGACAAAGAAATTTGTTACATATGTGTGCAATTTCCAGATATAATTAATAAAAATGTTGAACACATCTTTAGATACACCTGCACGGTCTGATGAGATCCAATGGAAGGAAAGTCTGCCTTTACAAAGATAAAAATGCTCACTTTGATTAACAGTATCAGAGAATGATGTTTTTTTTTTTTTAAAGATGGGACATCGCTATATTATTTTTGGCCTTGAAAATTTAATAAATGCTATTTTAGAAAATCCATCCATTGACATTGAAAAATAACATTTTTATTTTTATAATTTTTACATTCTGACATATTTTTCAGTGTCAGGCGTCCAAGTCATGTATTGGTAGCATTTTGGTGTGAAATACCAACCAAAATAATGAAAGCAACCTTCAGTTTGACACTGCGCACAATCACCAACTACAATATAATAAAAAATATTGTTTAACAAATACCTCTATGACGTTAAAGCCTTTTCAATTTATCAGTGAGTGACGCAGCCAATCAAGTCAATTACCTCGTGCCACATTGAGAACCACCTCCATCCTCACGACTGCCTTTGTCATTTTGTGACAGGTAAACTGCAAAACAGAAGAAAAATCAAGACAAAGTTAAACATCAAACATCCGTCTGTCATATTTGCCATTGCATCAAGCAAACAGCACACTGTCCACTTGCAGACGCGCAACGATGTCAGGGCCGCGTTTCATCCACGATAGCGACAAGCTATTTGTCATTCCGTTATCAGACGGGTTTGCAGCTGTAAATCACTCCGGCTGCTGGCTGCTGTGTCAGCTCACTAAAGTCTACGCCTCAGTTGCCACTTATTGGCGATCAGATCGATACATACAAGCAATGGTGTTGCGTTGAAAATGAATTCAGAGATTTGTCTCTACATGTGCAAAAACTGTAATTTGTGGAAATATATAACATTCAAACTGTTTTCAGTTTTCCTAATCTTTTTGCACAATTGTACCGTAAGTCAAGATTACACATTTGATACTCCACCGACGACTGTCTGAAACCCGTATTTTATTCATGACAACTCACAGAGGCATCACGGCTTTTAAATTTCACAAACGGCATGTCTTTTTGTCCCTTCAGGGCCACCATACATCCCTTGGTTGGAGCAGTCTGCATGTAATACATCAGCCACAACACGCTTGTTGTCAATTTACACACGATGCATAATGTAAATGTCACTCTATGAGGGGAAAGAAACTCTTTTCAGACGTTGTAGCTCGCCGCCCCCACAACTACTATTTCTATTTTTCCTCTCTTGCGGTTTTGTGACCCTTATAAATTTTTGATAAAAACATTGAAGAAACATGATGCCAAGCCACTCTTCCAAGACTCAAGGAGGGTTATGAAAAAAAGTAAAGACTACTTAGATCAAAAACTATGCTGCTACAAACGGATTTGATCTTGCTAAGAAAGCGGAGTCTAATTGGGACACATTTAAGCATAATGTCTTCTTCCCGATCAAAGTCAGCAAAAGCCTGATTGTCTAATATCTCTGAAAGATTATTATGGGTGATTATCTTGTTATTTTTTCATCCTTCTCCAATCTTCTTGGGTAAACCCGTCAAAGTAAAAAAATTGTAAACGGCAGTCCGGATGCACTGTGGCAGCATGCTGCCTCTTACAGGTCTACAGAAACCTGAATTTGGGGAGGAGACTATATTAGTGGAAAATTCGTTACATGTTTCTATGCTGGTCATTTTGAGTAAATCAGACAGTATACAGTAATTAATCTCTCACATTTTAAAATCGGTTGATCGTAAAGCAAAACCAATCCTTCTCCCTATCATGTTTTGTGCTTGGCAGAGGTAGTGAGGTAAAGGGACCTTAAAGGTTGTGTAGTCCGTGACCGCCTTGAAATATGAGGCGAGACAATAAAGTAAAGTGCAACTTTTTACCACTGTTTTGCCTGCCCTTCGTCAATCAGTGAGGATCATTAAGCGGGTTCATTGACTCGTTCAGACATTACCCACAGAAGATGGACCTGCTGAATTAGCACCAAAAGGAGGACGTTTCAGAAAAAAAAAGAAAAAATGAAGTTAAAACACTCACAAAACACAGCAATTAAACAGAGGGTATTTCTTTAACAGAAATAATTCTGAACATCATCAGTTGGATTAACATTCATGTTTGTAAGTTATCTCCATTTTCTACTTCCGCCTGCTCAACATGCAGTATGACTACTGCATGTGCAGCCGTTTCCGTTCCGTTCCGAAATATCCCGGGGCAATGTTGTCTGTGTGGACAATAAATCATGCAGTAAAATCATAGGCGTCAGCCTTGAAGCAATTGTAGGCCTATAAATGTTTCCACCGGGGAGCTCGTATCAGTCCATGATTTCAGGACAGGGAACCAAATCAAAGCAGCATTGTCCTATTTAAGAAGTGGCGAATAAAATAAAGGATGTTTTTATAGAGTCAGGTCAATCCTCGTTTGTCACCCTTACGAGGACTAACTGTACATGTCTGGACACTTCCTGCAGCAACAACATCTGACTTTACTTGAGACCGTAAACATTACTGACTAGCGAGCTACACCTGAACCATGACCCTAGACTACAATCCGAACTTTTATGAATCTCTTTCATATTAACCCTAAAACCACACTGTAACCTTAACTCTGAACTACAAGATACGATCCTCAACCCAAGCCTTCACCTTAAATAACAACATCACCAGAACCGAGGACCCTAACCAACCAACGACTTTACCAAGTTTACCTCTAGATCTAAAACAAAACCAAAGCCTTCCCCTTGAACACTAATCATCTAATACCTAATCCTACATCCGAACCATAACATCCATTATCTGTACTGCTTATCCTCACTAGAATGCTGGAGCATATCCTAGATGATTTTGGGCGAGAGGCTGGGTACACCATAAAATGGTTGCAAGCTCCCTGAACCTGAATATCTAAGACCTACAGTAAACCCTACATCCATTTATCCATCCATTCATTTTCTGCGGCTTATCCAAGGTCGGGTCGAGTCAACCTAAACAGAAAAGCCAAAAACTTCCCTCTCCCTAGCCCCTTTGTCCAGTTCTTTTGAGGAAATACTGAGGCGACCCTAAGCCATCTGCGAGACACCTCACTCGTGAGAGGATATCCTTCTAACCAGATACTGTACTCTGAGCCCCTCCTAAATGTCTGAGCTTCTTACCCAAGACACACAAGAGGACAACAATTGTGGCTGCTTGTACCCGTGATCTTGTTCTTTTGGTCATGACCCTTATTGATCGACCGGTAAATTTCAAACTTTGCCTTTCAACTCACCATGTTTGACCGATGCAGAGTCCGCATCAGCACTTTCTTTCCTTACTTGTGAAGAAGACCCCCAAAAGACCCCCAAATTGGGTATTTGAACTTTTTCCACTTGGGCCCAGATCTCTTTCGTGACCCTGAAAAGGACACTGCACTCGTTTCTGACTGAGGACCAGATTCGAAGGTGCTGATTCTCATCCCAACTGATTCATAAACCCTTATCTTAACCATCTAAGACCCGAATACTACATCTCAGCCTTACCTCTAACATCCAAGACTTAAACCCCTTCATCTCAGTCCTAGCAATCTATGACCTAAAACCCTCTCACCATAAACCTGGCAATCTAAAACCCAAACTGCGCTACATGATCTAAGCCCTTAACCCTACATTTCAACTCTACTAAACCATTCCAGGCACAAGTCTCAAATGTCAAGCTCATGGTCATTGTCACTTAATAGGACAGAACATACGAGGTAGAGGACAAGAAGATTTGCACAATAGTGCGGTAAAAATGGAACCTCCAGTGGCACAAAAACAGCTCACAATAAAAGAATAAAAATAAGTACGACAGCAGTGAAGTAACAACCCCTTCAAGTAACTCATCTAAAACCTCAGCCCTTAGGTGGGACCTAAAATCTCATGTGTATATCCATATCCTTGTACACACGTGAGCAGAGAGACGTAATATTTGTCATGGGGTTAGTTGCCTTGAGTGTGTGAGACGTGTGTGAGATACAACATGCTTTGTTTGCTTTCATATTTCAGCTTGGTCAACAAACTTTAAGGTTCGATCAATAAAACTAACCCCATGACCCACCTTAACCCAATGGTATACGATTTACATTTCACAATAACTGCTGACCATTCCAGTCGGAATGACCTCAAATTCAACTGTAACAGAGCATGTAAGGATTTAATGTTTCAGTTGCTTTTATCACCTCCTCGGAGTAGTCTGTTGAACGCAAGCATCCATTTCCTCGGGTTGTGCTTTCGTATAATGCGTTCCGTGAGGAGTAGCTCAAGTTTCCGACATAAATGATAAATGTTCACGTGAGGTGGAGAACAATGCATCCACTCATCCTTAAGACGGTCTTCATCTCTCATCTCCCCACACATACATTACCATACACTCCCAGGTGATATGCAAAAAAAGTGATGGCAAGCAACGCGGACTCCATTTCTTTGGCAAGTGTAATTTGAGGCGCTCGGCTGTGATCGCCTGAAGACTGCCCACAATCTCTATCCCACTCTTTATGACACAAGCAAGTGCCGCTCCTGGTTCACACTTCATTACCCGCGGTAATGCGGCGGCACAATGATGTATGGAGCTCTTCGCCGTCTCAAGACTCGCTTCCGGCACAAATGGTCCAAGAAACTTGTAAAAAGGCTACAACAAAAAAAGTACTTCCAACACGGAACTGGAACTTTTTAATTCCTTTTAAAAGTTGGTATCACAGTGGGGTTGCGAGGCGTACACATAAACAGATTTCTTTTTTTAACAAGTCTTTATTGACAACACAGGCTTTCAAGTTCTCATCACAGCAAGTTTTTCAAAAGCCATAATTACTTGTTATTCCTCATATGAAAATGAAAATAATAAAGGAAGAGAAAAGAATAGCATCTTGAATATGTCCATACTTAAATTTAATTTTGCAGTTATTTTCTCCATCATGTATACTTTCAATGTTCGTTCTTTCCACTGGTTGGTTGTAGGGGGTAATGGTTTATACCAAAAAAAAAAGGTGTTTCCTTAAAAATTCTTTCCACATTGGACTATTGGTTAATTTGTGTCCATTTTCACATATTTGTCTCCACACTTGGTCTTCTATCACCGTATTTCGAATTCCCACTTTTCTTTTATCTCTAAGGTGTCCCCAGAAATATCTGACTGTAAACATTTGTACAAGTGAGATAAAATTCTGTCACATTTTCCCCCTTTTGCAACTACATTAAAGAAAGTTTCCATGGCTCTAGGTTGCACTTTAAGAAAGGACCACTCTTCTTTATGGGACATCAGATAACTTTTCAGTTGTAAAAACCTTTACAAATCAGTCGAAACCAAACCAAATTTCTTCTGTAAGTGCCCAAAAGATTTAAGAGTTTCACCTTGAAACAAGTCATTTATAAGGGCGAGACTTTCCTTTCCCAGTCCCGAAACCTTGTATCCAATTGTCTTGGTAGGAAGTCCACAATACAATACCAGTTATTCTAGTAGCTCTCGATATCGACAGAGAAGCTTTAATCTTCTTTCTAACATTACTTAGAATTTTTGTAAGTGCAGTCCACACAGCTACTGTATTTTTATTTACTCCACTACTTGGAGCCAAACATCAAGTCCTTCAGCAAGGACCGAGGGCAAACACTTTGTTCCGGAGTTAACCACGTTGTTTCTTTACTTTGTTTTTGCCACTCTATCGCCCCACGTAATTTTGCTGCCCAACCACCACAGGCTTTACTACTGGTCAGATGTGCAAATTTAATCCTGGGTTTCTTTTTTTTTTGCCAAATAAATGAACATACCATTTTGTGCATCTTTTTTAAATCGAGACACTGGGATCCGGATAGGCAAAGACAAAGACAGATTTAGTAATCAGGGGAACGTATACTGATTTTTAACATTTTCACTGATAAGAGTGGGAATGTGAGACCCCACATATGACCCGGAAAAAGAATCTGCACCTGTATTATTACTGTTCATTTGCAATCCTATCATTTGAGATCATGAATATTGAACATTTAATTCTAACAACAGCTGGGTTTACATGGAGAGTTTCTTAGAACCATCTTTGTTGGCCACGTATGTAAGAACACAAAAGGAGTTTGTCTGCGTTAGTAAAAGCTACAATAGTGTTGTAAAAGTTAACCAACTAATCTAGACACCTATTTTACTTGGTTTACTATTGTGGTAGTCGTTCATAGTGGCACAGCATTGCTTTCTGTAAATGTTGAATTTTACAGCGTGCTAAATGCTTGCAGACATTCTTTTAAGATGAATAATTTACGCCAGCATCGAAGCATAGAGAGTCATTAAAAGCAAAGTGTGTCATATATTTGCGACAATGGGAACTGAGTATGTCGTAGAGACACGCAGTGCAGCATGGCTCGCTTCGGTTGGTTTTCACGACCCGGAACGTTATAACCACCACCCCCGTCAAACCTCGCCGGCTTTTGTTTTATTCTCCCCTAACACTTTTACTGGTCCGCTCGGACTGCCTTTTTTTTTTTCATGAGTCACCTAATTCTTTGCTCAGATCACCCTCCAGAGAATGTCACGCTTGCGGTTTAATTGGAAGTGTGTAGCGACCCATACAAAGTGTAGATTGAAGATGCAGTAATAAAGATAAAGGGGGATTTGGAGGATGATACAACACCAGGTGGTGTTTTCGCCGCAACGACCTGAAATGACCCGTAGGGCAAGATAATCCTATAGTTGGGATATATATATATATATATATATATATATATATATATATATATATATATATATATATATATATATATATATATATATATATATATATATATATATATTTATTTATTATTCATTAGAAATGTTTAGCCAAGTCAAAAACATTCTCCCCTTTTAAATATTCCATTATGGTGGTAAATTGACTGCAAATATGCATTAGCTCCAAACAGATGCTCAGCCTTATTGGCGCTATTAAAATGTGCAAATTTTCTATTTAAATTTTCCAGACAAATTTTTATTTTTTTTTGGGGTGAACACAACCACAGTTACAATATAAAATATGATAAAAATATGATCCATATGTCTTTTTTATGTTCTTTTTGTGCATTATTGCATTTATTTAGTTTTATAATGTATTGCTATGAACATATGCATTTTTGTTGTATTTTTATAGTGATGAATTTTATGTAAGCCTATTTATATATTTTTTATCTTTTAGGAAACTTCGGTTGGGGGGGTGGTCAAAACAAAAAGAAGAACCAATATTATATAATGAATAATCAAAAGTATATTGCTATTAAAACAAATTATACTACATTTTATTATCATAATACTATAACTGTATATGTTGGATTATGTTTAGGAGCCTTAATATATGGTAGGACATCACTGTGAGCAAAAACTTACTGTATTGTTCATGTTTTGTATATAAGTACACAAAACACTTCATAACTATGCAAATTACTTTCGCTAAAATTAGTGTTGCATAAGTAATCAGTCTTATGTTGAGCTATGGAGGCGAATGTAAGAAAACAAGGTGATACATTTTCCAGACATATTCATTGTTATCATTGCAAGTTTTTAAACGAGGCCGATGTATTAGAGGTGCGAGGGGTTAGTTAATATGTCGTCCTCTGCAGACTGATTTATTGAGCTATTTTCCCGGGAAAAAGAGCGTCGGCATGCAGTCGCACACGTTCGGAGAATAAACATGCAATTTTAATACACCAGGAAAGGTGAGGCAATGTGCGGTGTTTGATCAGGCAGGACTTTGAAGCCTGCCGAGGGTCCTAACGGAGAACGCAGCACGGAAAGAATTCCATCTACAGATATAAAAAGATATCCAAAGTCTACACACCCCTGGAATGCCAGTTGGAACTCCAGCTTTTTCTTTTGCTTATTTTGCTTAATTAGTATAAGTTTTAGAAGCACTTCTCGAAAGAGTTTGTATTATTGCATTTAGGACATTCAACTCTCATCAAATATATTATTTTTGTCTCCAACAGCGAGAGGAGGCCAAACCGCTGTCAAAGCCCGACACCGGGCTTCAACTTGAGCGAGATCAAACGGTTCAGATTATCCCCCCATTAACCCACAAAGGCCTGCAAACAACGGTCACATAACAGCATCAAAGCAGGGCTTCTAATAGCTCCGTGTCGGCTAAAAGCTGCGGCGGGACTGAGAATTACAATTATTGCCATTCCCCAGAGTGCACACGTTTATTAGAGGGTCAGTGAGTCCGGCGCACAGTTGGCACAAAATGGCTCCGAGCTAGTAAAAAAAAGGTAGCAAAGAGGCAATTATATTAGAATACACAAAAAAAATCATTCAATACGCATACAGTACACTCATTTAATGAGTTCCAACACAATAGCTGTACGCAAAATATTGCCTTGCATCATGTGAAGAGCTGCTTCTTGTAAAATTGAGATGTTCTTATTGCGCTACATTAGAAAAAGAGACAAAATATTAGCAATTTCTCTCTTACTTTATGCAAGTCTACTGTAGTCTTTGGTGAAGCAGCAAGTGGCTCAACAGTCAAGTTGAATTTTGTGCTTACTTTTCAAAGTAAATGAGATCTTCGTCAGCTCGTGTTTTTTTCTGAAATTTTTAATAAATACAAATGCTAGATTGTTTTCCTATCTCACTGGGCAGCTGTGGAATTCAATGTTGAGTTCAATATTTCGACCTATCAAATTGGGTTGAAGATTCGTGGCCATTTTGGACAGTTTTGCTGTGTGAAGTTGAAGTAAAGTTCTTCTGCTTAGAAAATGCTGGTAACAAAAAAAAAAAAGCATTATTTTTAACCACAGCTATACTGATAACCTGGCAACCCATTTCTTGGTAGCTGTCTTTTTTTTTTTTTAACCTTGTTGGCTCTTATTCTTGTTGGTTCAAAAGCTTGACTCAACGTGGTCAAATCCATAACCCAATTTTCTGGGTTTAATAAACCCAACTAAAGGGTTAGCTATTTCACCCAATTTGGGTTATTTTTGACTCAGCCGTTTCGCTCTTCAGCTCAAATTCAATCTTCAACCCAATCTGCTGGGTCAGAACAACTAACCCAACTATGGGTTAGAACCCCCCCCCCACACACTTTTTTACAAAAACATACTTGAGTATTCAGGGAGTATTTGAAGTGCTGCCTCCATAAGTGAAAATACTTTTAATGACGTTTTGGGTGCTTATTTTTTGGTACCCTTTTTTATTTTTTTTGCAAGACAAGAAAGTCGCATAAAATATGTAATATTTCTTATGAAAAAGTGTGTAATGTCCCCATTAACGCTCCATACAGTGCTATATGAAGGATGACTATTGAGTATATAATAAAAATAGACTGTATACGCAGATAAAAGGCAGTTGGGATGTAATGATTGCAAAAAAGCTTATGCACATGTTTTGTGCAGCGGGCTGCGTTCGAGCAAAGACCTGAAGGTCAGAGCAAATGCAGTCGATTTCGGTTTTCATCTCACCACAAATATCTCTGCCAAGAAGGCCGTCTCTGTTGTGCCGAATCGCTCATTACATTAAAAGCCCGAGAGCAGCTCACTTCACACAGAAAGATTCTCAGCATTTTTTTGCGGGGGGGATCTGTTTTGTCACTTTATAGTTGTCACTGAAACCATGATGGGGTTTGACAAAAAAGCTGTTTCTGATATTTGCATGTCTAGAAGTTTTTTGCTTGGTTCATTAGCAGCAAAAAACAATTTATGGCTTCAGGCGCTTTCCTGGAGTTGATAAGGCTATGACATCATTCCAATGTTTTGCTAACAGATAAATAGGCTTACATCTTTTTTTTTTTATGTGTCGACTCTCAGTAACAGTCACTAACAATCTCAAAAAATAAAATCCTTCCCCATTGAAATAAATTGAAATGCTATTAATCCATCCCAGAGGGGCGTGGCCTAGTAAGTGATGTAAAAAAACTGGAGTTGGTTCATTTGTGTGAGCTCCATGCAAGTGTTCTCATTATTATATTTGTGTTTGACTGTTTGCTGAAATTACAACTGCGGCTCTCCTTTCCCACATGCAAAAGCATTACAGTACCTTCAAATCAGTGTCATCATACAAAAAATGACGGCCAGCTTGCTCTACAAGGACCCGACTCGACAATGTCCGACTGAACGCTCGACAAGTTTATACAAGCCCATCTTAAAATTCATGAGCATTCAGGCCCCTTTGTCCCACTCGGTTCCTCTCGATTGACATTAGCATGCGGCTTATTATCATACCCAAAGGTGGTAGCGTGGATCAAAGACAAGAATGTCCTGTTTAATATTTCTGCCTCATTAAAGAACACGTTTTTTTTGGAGTGGTGGCCTTTGTGTGTCTTTGTCCATAGGAGACGGCGCTGTGTCCTTTGCTCTGGAGCAGGAAGTGCAATATTAATAGCCGAGGTAAGGGAAGCCCTCCGAGGGTGAAGCCCGGCGAGCGCCAGGCCTGTAATTGGTCTTCATGTGTCACCTGCTTGACTTTGACATGTTCTCCCTTTCAGGGAACACACTGTAGCCATTAAACTTACCTCGCCGTCTCTATTAATCTCACTTTTCTCAATGTCACCATACACTTTTGCCAGTGTTTTTTTTCGTTAATGGAGAAAATTCTGTCAAGCAAATTGCAGAATGAACACGAGTACAATAAGCTGTCTCACTACACGGGGGATAAGGACCGAGGCCTGCCATGAATAGTAAACACAAATGCAAGTAATTGATGCCTACCACCAAAATGTTTAGAATTATCTATTACTTAAAATAAAAGTAAAAATGTTCACTGTAGTGGAGCAATTTTAAGTTGTGATGACAATGTTCAACACTAGATGGCAGACATGGCTTAAAGCAGGACATGTGCTATACTGAGGGGTAAACGTTAGCAAAGCTGGCGAATGTTGATTTCTTCTTCAAGGTTTGTCCTAGATCGCAATGTTGGCGAAACATTCTCTAAACGTCCGCCAAGAGTTTTAATGTTTTTTCTTGTCGCCAGAGGTGGCAAATCCAGGTCTCGAAAGACAAAACTCTGCCACCTTTTCGCTTTAGCCCCAGGTTTAAGGTAGCTAGCACCCAAACTTGCTTCCATGGTGCTCGGTTACCTGCTAGGGAGCTAGCTGGCTAGCTAGCACGAGGGGCGAAAGCCAAACTGTGGAAGGGTATTTACTTTCTTGACCTGGATTTGCCAACTCTGCTTGTCACAAATACATTTTTAACATGATTGAAATTTCCTTGCGACAACAAAAAACATTCAAACATTAGGCAAAGGTTGCGACCTTGAACGAACCCTGATGAGAAAGCAACATTTGCTAACTTTGGTACAGTCTTAAGAATGTCTCCAATCCTAGGACAGTACTCCTCCACCACAGATAAAGATATTGGAACCGGCAAGAAAATTGAAAGAAAGAAAAATTACAAAATAAAATTGTGTTTTTCTGTTAAAATGGGAAGCAGATATAGCCGCCAAATATAAAGAATTTGCTTCGAGATCAGCCATGAAATATTTCAACCTCTACGCCACTACAACACCGATCTCAAAACTACAAAAAAAAAGAACCGTTGACAGTTGGTTTGAAGAGCATGAGGATATATTCGGTGTATGTTTTTGTTCAGACTGAGTTTGTATTTCATGGCTGATGTTGAAATACCAGACTAAATCCTTGCCACCCAACAGGAAGGATAAATAAAAACACTGTGCTCCACAATTCTTTTTCCAATATATTAACACAGTGATCTGTTCTCTACTAGGGGCTATTCTTGTCCTACTTTAAATTCAACCAGTTGTAAACTAGACCTGTTCTCTTTATCATACAATATCGCAAATGACAACACAGGTTGCTGTTAAGGATGCAGACAAAAAAAAAATAATCAGTGTTGCCCTGTTGCTCTTCCTGGCTCCTCGCTTGTCAACACACTAAACAGGAACAGCATAATTTGAGTCCTTGTCAGTATTATGCATATGAGTCCATTATGTGCACATTCCCAGCTTTTTTGTGTTTACAGAACCTTCTCTTCATGTGAGAGTCAAACTTGACGGTGTGCAGGCGCCCACACTCCAGCAATTAGAGCGAGAGGTTTCTTATAACAGTAGGCTGGTTAGGGTTTACTTTACCTGAGAAAACATGATGATGAGGAGGGCTGGCGGATTGATCGCATTGATTCACTTTCGAGGAATAAAAACGATGCCGCGTTTGCCTGGAGACTTTGCCAACACTCCATAGTCTTGAACTGATCTTATACAGCATTTAGGTAAATATTAAATTTTACGATAAGCATATATCGTAAAAGAGAGGATATATGAAATGGCAAGGAAAGCTATTTTAAAATGATTCATGTAAAGGCGGCGGGAAAATAAATAGATATAGCGAGTAGGAGTGTGCATCTCTCCACAAAAGACGATCATCTCTGGTTTTTGATATTTTGAGTGTGAGACGATTCAAGAACGGTTCGATTTGAAAATGGAACGATTCGGTTCGGTTTGATTATTTTTGTTATGTTACGACTCAGTTCGAAAGGGTATGATGCAATTACTTTTTTGTTGTAATTTTACATACATTTGAATGAAATTGTCCGTACTGCAAATGCACCAATAAATAAATAAATAAATAAACAAACATTTCTGTGACATTTTGTGGTATACATAGTTGGGATTAAAAAGGTATTCTTGGACCCAAAAGGTTTGAGACATCCTACTTTAGACTTGCTGACTAATCTTTACAAAAGTTCAGTTCTGCCAGACATTCCCTTATTCATCCAAGAAATATCTACAAAATGCCACTAAGTGACATCATTGATTTGATAACTGCAGTATAGTATAGTCTAAATATTGTCACCTCCATCTGGGACATGTCCTTTAGATCAGTTATTGAGTCACAAGCACATAATTATTTCACAATTTTTTTTTTATGGCAAACAAAATTGTCACTCAAAGTATGGATACAGAAAAAATTATTGTGTCTCAATTTACTCAAAAGGTAGCAAAAAATATGTTGCTTGTACAGTATTGTTTTGCCTATTCGTCAAGATGTCAGTTGCAAGTAAATTCCAAACACTGCTTAAGTCGTTAAGCTGAAAGTACGAATTGGAGAAGATTGGGCACGCTTTCTACTCGCTGGCACGGATCGTATCGCCGCTTCTTCCTAATGTGAGCGTACGCTTGGATTGCAGCCATGCAACGTAATCCGTTGCACAGTACAAAGTGAAGCAAATGGTTTATCGACCGCTGCCTGTACGGAACGCAAGAGCGCAAGATGAGATGTTAATAAAGGACGAAGCTTTAATGAGATAACGCCCACACTCGTGTGGGTCAGATGGCAACATGCTAGATCGGGGATTTTGGCGATCAAGTATGGAGGAACAAAACTAATAACAAAAAATATAAACAAAAATAATTCAAAAATTAAATAGATATATACTGTATATATATCACTAAATAAATAAAGAAAAGTAAAAATAAATAAAAAAACAAAAATGAGACTCAAAAAATAAATATAAAAATAAGTTTGTAAATAAATACAAAAATAAATATATAAATAGAATTAAATATCAATCAATAAATGAAAACGCTCTGCGCTCACATTTATTTATTTCATGCTGCAGACGCTGTCAGGTCAAAATGTTATTCAAATGAGGGGGCAGTCCTAAACCTCTCTTGGGTTAGGCTCCGCTGTTGCAAACAGCCTTACAATGTTTATATTTATATATAATTTTAATCAAATTAAAAATAAATTCTTCTTTTCCTTTCGGTTTTTCCCTTCAGGGGTCGCCACTCTCTCATTTTATTTTATTTTAATGAACATTTTATTTTTAATCAAATTTAAAGAAATTACAAAATTTTTGCCATTTATTTATTTTTAATTTTGGCAGTTTTGGTCCTCCATAATCAAGGGCCACATTTGATTTTTTAAAACAGATGGGCCTAATCATTCGTAGTTAGCAAGTAGTTTGCTTGGTGAGGCCTAGTGTAAATGCTTGGTGGGCTGGATTAAAGCACGGAGCCATACTTTGCCCACCCTGGTGCTCAATGGTATGGGCAGAATCAAGGTGTAGGTCGAGTGGCTTCAAATGAATCCATTGTCCGCAAGACGCCAAAAGCGACAAGTGACATTTGGCTCACTTTTCTAAACTGCTTTTCTAAGACACAAACACAGTCCAAGTTGGCCCGTACAAGTTTTATTAATGAGATGAATCAGTCCAAATTGATCAGGGGGGCCTTAGAGAAGATTATCAAAAGCATTTGAAGAGAGAGAGAGAGAGAACGATCGATTCCTGGGATGCCTCGCAAGCTTTCCCACTGAAATCTCATTAAGGATGAAGAGGCACGCCGCAGCCCGGCTTTGAGCGCTGTTTACCATCTTCCGCATAGGATTTTCTAATTACGGCAACGGGATTGCTCGCGCCATAGCTAACATACGTCGAAAGTTTGGCAGTGAAAGAAGAATTAAAAAATACTTTTCGATTGGAAAGTGTCCTTCAAAGCTTTGTCCGACAAGGCCTCAAAACAACTTTTTTTTCTGTGCCGAGGAATTCGGGTCAGGCATGCGCCAATAAAAGCACGATTAGCTCAAGGTTAGCCCACTTACATCTTGCCGTCTGCATTTAAAATCTTTTCACAAGCCGCTGTTCGAGACAACATTCAAATTGGCACTCAGTTAAATGACATCTTGGGGAAGAGACATGGTTTTGACTCATTTGACAGCATATTACTGTACTTAAGTAGCATCATATAATGAGTACAACAGCTACCTTTAGCTTCTGAAAACACTAAAGGACTTTTAGGGCCACACTATAAAGAAAATTACACTGTAATATTAATACACAAGGTTATTCTATTGCAAAGTAAATTCAGTTTTCTTTTTGCTAGCTAAAACTAGCTAATGGCAATTTAAAAAATTCTACTTTTTAGAAAGGGAAAGTGACTTCATTTAAACTAGTATCAAATCCTTTACCTTCACATTACTATGAGATTACGTTTACCAATACATTAAGAAGCCTGTTTTGCAGAGCAATCATTTAAACATCTGCCATCTGTTGCACAAACAGCTAAAGAAGCTTGTTTTGACAGCCTAAAAATGCTACATTGTTGAAAAAGACTGGTTAAAAAAATAATAATAATAACACCACATAGTCAAATTACTTTCAGATTACTTTAACCGACATACTGTATGTTCACAAGCATATTTTGTCCATTGTGGATTTGAACAGATGCCGTTTTAGTCATTAGCTCTTTTAGCGGCTAATGAAGCTAGCTGGCATCTGTTATGCCCATTAGCGCTCGTCTCGTGAGTCCAAGCCACATGTGTCAATGTCAAACCTGGTTGGGGGGTTGTTTTTAAGGTCAGCATTGGTATATTAACGATAAATCATCTGAAAATGTCACAATGCCAGTGTTTACTGTCAAGCGGGCGCATGTATGTGAATAGTGCGACAGAACGGCTCTACAAATTACAACCTCTGCATTCGACTTCAGGCAATGCGGCGAGAACGCATTTCTGCGACCTGTCAAAAAAAAAAATTCATACCACTTGGAACACGCTGTAGCAGTCAATTCAAACGCACATAAACATTTGCTTTATGAAGCGTGTCTCCACAGGTTAATCAAAGGGAAAATGTCAACGCAGATCCGAGCCATTTTTCAACCACCAGCGGTACGTTATATGCATATTGATAAGGATAATAAGAATTAATTAGTTGATTATCTGACATAATAATGCTTCCTGATCGATCGCAGTGCTCAAACTGGCTCGCAGTCAATTGACCTCAGGCAGTCTATTGGCCAGTTTTGAACACACATACAAAAACTGACTCTAGCTAAAGCTAGCCAATAGTCTGCTAAATCTATCAAAAAATCAACAGTCACGCCTTTTCTGATGCTGTTGTAAGCTGGTTAAATAAAAATGCTAATGATGTAAGGCAGGGTTACTATTGTTGCTGCTAGCAAGTTAGCAAGTTTCCAGTTTAGCTAACAAGGTTCTATCTATGTTGTAACTGTTGCCGAGTTTCTAAAGATAAGTTTTAAAAACTTGTTTTTAAAAATAACTATAGTAAAAAAAAAAAAAAAATACAATATTATTCTTTGCACTGTAATCGTTGTTGGGACACAAATAAGGAAAAGTCTCAAATCCCCGCTGCAACGCAGCTTCCGCTAATTGCGTACAGACGCTTTAACGGGGGGGGGGGGGGGCAATAAATGCTGGAGGGTATTGCTGAGCACGGGCACAAAAGGGAACCGTAGAAGCGGTATCGACGCGCGGTGGATATGCAGTCTTGATGCCCCTCGTCAAACTGTCTGCTTTGAAAGCCATCTGCTCTAATTAGCTATGGATTGCGCTGTACAGTGGCTCCGGTTCATTGTTTTTCCACTGTGGCACTTGTCCAAGGAGCGAGTGTTTGAGAGCAGCTGTTACAAGACTCTGTGAAATCCCAGAAAAGAAAAATAAATGATAAATAAATAAAACATAGCGGTGCTGGCCCAAGGATTTTCTTCGGGTTAGTACGTGACAGACTATTGCCTGAGGGATCGGCCATTTGTCACGCTGGAAAATGGGAGATTCCTCATTACCAGACAAATATTCGCAAAGTCCCGCAGCTTAAACCCGCATTATAACTGTTTTTACAGCCATTTGGGAAGCAAAACACCTAAAGTGACATTGCACACATGATTTTGGTGTGTCTGTGGGAATGTTCCTACAAAATTGGCGGGATATGTCCACAATTTTTGTTATGCTTTTAATAAAAGGCAAACAGCACTATATTGTATTATAATGTTAAAATGTAAGGAAAAAAATTGGTTACATAAACTGTTACAAAAACATGTTTCTGTTCAAAGTTAAGATACGTTAATCTATTTAACATGGATTTTTGATTATTATTTTTTTATATGCATTAACCTATCGTTTTTTTTTATCCTTGGTGTATTATTATTAAAAAAAAAAAAACATCTTTAATTGATTGCATATTAATTTTCAATCTTGAAAATCACTGCTTTGTTGGTTTGCCACATAAGACGATTTGTGTGCTTTTATTTCATTAGTCATCCCTATAATTACTGTAAAATAATGTATAATATGTGTAATTGCGGCTGTAATGTTTGCATATTACACCCACGCATGTCGAAGGGAGCTGTGGAGCAGAACCAGAGTGTTATTTTGCATTTCCTCCATAATGCACCAAGCACGTCGCAATGCACAAACAATGCCGTAATGTCGTTTTGGATGATTCCGAGCCCCATTGTGAAAGCGCAATCATGTTTTAATTGTGATTTGAAGAGGATGCAAACTCCGCAAAGAGCCTCCGACAAAAGCACAGCTCTAATGTAACCGCAACAATGACGCATACATCCTTATTTTTGTCTTTTAAAAGGCTTTAAAATGGGAAATAATTAAGGCAGCAGAAACTAGTATCTTCCTGTACTTGCACCCCTTTAATTGCATTCTCCCTGGTTGTTGTCTTTTAAATATTCATATGAAAACGCAAGAGTCGGGCCGAATCATTAGCATCTCGCCCTTTGAATTCAGCCCTCTGTTATTCGCTGGTGGTAATGAGTCCGTTGACTCGCTACACCGCTAATCTATCACACTGTTGCAGAATGAGAAGGAAAAGGATTGCAGGCGCAGAGTCAATATTTCTCCTCTTGACACGGGTGCTTTTAAAGCCCGTTTCAGAATGGATGTTTTGCACTTAAACAAAATGAAACCGCTCGTTCGTCATTAGCCGCGCCGTTGACAAGAGAGCGCTCGGGATACATCGGACGCGCGCCTAGCTAGTGATGTAACCTGCGCGCTTTTCTGATTGCAATCCGGGTTGCAGTGTTATTGTTGGGCCGCTGTAATGGCGGCTAATGGGGCTTTAATGGCGAGCGCCGTAGTATAAACAATCTAGAATGGGGGGGGGGGGGGCACTAATGAACAATATAGAATATCATATTGTTTTTACAGTAATCTCGCCAGAAGCACTTGAAGCGCTTTAAAGTCATCAGTTTCTGATTTATTAGCTATGGCCAAGAGCAAATGTTTTTGAATAGTTTGAATAGCTGGTGACAGTACTCACACTCTACAGATACTTGTGTTCAAAGTAAAAATAAAAGTACTGATTCAACTACTCTACATATATGGTCGGTTTACAGTGTTAAAAGGAACCCCGACAGGAATGACAAATTTGCTCTATATTATTTAGTTGGTTGTTTTTCAAGAATCATTTCCAGTTTAATACATTTTGCAGAAACTTTATTTGGACGTACGCCGCCATTGCTGTTTACGTCGCAACACAGTCCTTGCGTAGTGACGAAGAATGGCGGCTCTCTGTCAGCAAGGTAAGCCTCCGTAGCGTTCCTCAAGGGACGATCAAAACTCTTGAATGTGCCTGGTGAATGACGAGAGCATGGCGTGGGGGAGGGTGGCTCTCCCGATCGCATGTCGTTTCTTTAGGAACGCTACGAGGTTTACCTTGCTTTCTTTATAGGCGTTTCATATCGCTCGGTAGAATATTTCACCATTCGTGGCAGGCATCTCCCACGAAAAGCGGGGGATTACTTTAATACCGTCATGTGATAGATGCAATGCACCACAACGCTTTGTCCTCCTCTTGAGCCATGTGAATATATCAGCCGGCTGGCAGGCGTCTTGTGTTTGGTGGTAATAATAAGTGCTGATGGATGTCGCTTAAGGCCTATTAGCTGAATCATGTTTGTGCATTCGTGCAGGCACTTTAGGTCTTTTTACAAGAGGTCCTTGCCAAGCGTGGTACGGCGTAGGCGGGAGGAGTCGGCGGTGTTTTGGGCAGACGCGCTCGTCTGGGTTTCAAGTGGTTTGTGGTTAAAGACGGTATTGTTTTGCACTCCAAATTACAAAGGGGGCAGAATATAGAGCTCTTTTCTCCAGTGTTTTGAATAGGTTTGTGAATAATGATTAAACTTAGCTAATGCTAATTGCTGCAAAACGGAAACAGATACAAATATGTTGTTTTTTTCCCTAATGAAAGAAGATACTCTAACGCTCCATGTTTTTATAGCAACACAATATTCTGTGGGCCTCGCAAAATCTGTCAAAATCCAGTAAAACAGCCGGGAGCGAAGGGGGTTGCTTCAGTGAAAATGTCTGGGAGTGAATAGTTAAATAGGCTAATAATGTTTACTTTATCGTAGACATTCAATTGTGTGTGACGAATTCCACTTATTTTTAAAGTGTGAAATGTTTTGGACATCTTTTTATTTTTATATTAAAAAAAAAAAAAATCACCAAATTAAACGTTCATTCTGTGCCTAAGTGCATCCTTCCTCTTGCATTCAATCGTTTAAAAGTATAAAAAGTTTACAAAAACAAACAGACCTAAAAAAAACATCTCATCTCTTACAATCAAGAACGAATAACTTTTTGAATTGAATTTCCCCGTGTAAATGGCAGCTAGCCACAGAGGGAAAGGGTCGTTATTGACATTGTGATCCATGACAAATATGACAAGCGTGGCGGCGGAGACGGCACATTTTTCTCAGCGCCGCTCGACAGCCCTTGTGTCGCCAATATGGCCACCGTGGGAGAGCCACTGTACACCCAAGACGCATTGGGTGATATATAGTCCCTAGACCCCCTCAGGCAAATTGCACAAACACCATTACAGTTTACTCCCATAAAGGCCCGTGCAGGGACTATATATTTTTGATTAGTGTTCTGTCGGGCAAATCTTTTAATGCACTATTAAAAGCGCCTGTAACAAATAGGCTTGTCACCGATATCCGACGCTTGCAAGTACTTAAACTAATTGTGTTTCCGTGCTATGAAAGAGCCATTTCGATGAAGAGTGTGGGCCTTTTGCTCACGACGGGAAAAAAGGATGCGGCGGCGGCGAGAATTTATGGATATGCAAAAAACGACGTTGAGATCTCAACGCCGGGTAAAGTGGCCATAACGCTAAACAGGACGTAATTAGTCGGGCTATTTTGTTTTCGGAGAATATGCTAAGATAACCGACATTTCTGCTTCTTAGTATTATTACAGTAATTACATCGCATACATCTCAGTGTTCTGCCTTAACCGACATTCATCAGCTTAACTCTTATGGACGTTTGGGGAAAATGAAAATGAGGAGTTTCCGCCAAATGGATGCGTTGAATGATTAATGTTTGTAGGTCCATTCATCTTCCGCGGGGCGGTCGGCGGGTTAAAGTGGATTGGAAATATCAACGATGAATATCAGCCAGTCAACTTGAGGATCTCATCTTTTGGCTTTTTTATCGGTGGTAATATTACAGGATATTATGAACATGTCAGCTTTTATTAGAGCCAAGTTTTGCCCGTGGTCTTTAAATATCTTATTTATGGAGAAGACGGCAGCATTTGCATTTATTTTTATTTTTATAACGATGCCTGAGTTTGGGATGGTAGATTGTTTTTCCACTTTGTAACTCAGGCTGCATTGAACGAATATGGCAACAGGGCATGCAAATAACAACAATGAGAGTCTCATGGATTTATTTCACTACAGTAAGGGAATTTTATCCAAGAAGAGACTTTATGTAGTGTAAAAAATAAATAATTTTACTGTGAAGTCGTTTTCCATGATCCATAGCTAAAGCGCACCAACATTGCATGCTAATGAAGCTAGCTTACTGAAAGCATCAAGTAAAAAATCGTCTGCAGCAAATGGAAACTGTAGAGTAAAATACTGCAGCACACAGATCTAAGCCACGGCAACACTGTCATCAAACATTAATACATTGTTTAAAAAAAAAAACTATCTGTGCTGCTAGCAAGCTTAGCCAGCCAAGCTAAGACAAATAGCTACATATTCCTGGTTGTTTTCACAGGCCTATAGCAAAAGCGTAAAACAAGCATGACCCTAACTAATGACATTTCCAACACAACTTTCTCACGTAGCGTGAACACATTAATCACAGGAACAGCGAGAACAACCCACTCCAATGATCAAATCCATAACGGAGAGGCAATCAAACGGCGTGTAGGGCTCTCGAGCCCACTAGCCGGAAAGGGGCTGACACGTAGGAGTGTGACAGCTTCATCACTTTGCAAAAAAATAATGACAACCATGTTGATTTTTGTTGTCCCTGACATGACTGATGCACAAATGAACATAGATCAATTAGTATTTCAGTTTACAACACAAATATTAACAAAAAAACTCTAGTGACCTAATTACAGCATTTATATGTCTTTATCATTAACATAACGATATAGCTATGTCTCCTCTTCCTTACCACGCCTGTTGTAATACCAAGACTGACCTGTAAGAGGCAACACGGTGCCACAGGGCAATCCGAAATGCTGGGGGAAAAAAAAAAGAAGAAAAAAAAAAGAAGCTTGGCTAATTGTTAGCATATGTTAACTGCATCGTAGTGGCAATTAAATATGTTTGTGATAGTAAATCTTGAACAGGCTCCACATTTACGGTGATCGATCACAACAGTTTTCCCAGCATCAGCAAGGAAAAATTACTTGCAACATATCCCACATCAAAGGATTATAGAGCTTTGATAGAGATCTTATAATCGTTTGAGTTTGATCGGAAGGGGGAACAAATGCTCATATTTTGCTTAATCATGCATGATAATCTTTCAGAAACTTGCGACAATCGGGCCTTAATCACACATGTAGAATATGCGATCGTAAACAGTGAACAGTTGTAACATTTACGTTTGTCACCCGATTGTTTTCCGAGCAGATCAAGGAATAAAATCATTTTCATTTTTAAATTTGGCCAGATTATCGTCATAATTTCACTGCAGATTCATGATGGGCCGTGGTGCATCGAGCGGGTAAATTCTCGTCTTGAAGGCCAATCGGATTGCTTTTGCTTCCCCCGGCTTGTGTATTTTATTCATGAGGCCTTTCGCGTGAATGGAAAATGGAAAAAAAATCTCGGCTTGCTCGGTCATTAGTTCCTGGCAGGGTCACGGCTCGGTCATGGCTTTTTCTCAACATTTCAGCTAAGCTCCTGTGTGTATTATTTTTATATGACATCGCACCATGACTTATTCGTAACTATGTCATCTGAAATATTTCATTCTGCTCGTGAGATGCTTCTGAGGTGTTCATTATGTGGACATAAACTGGCGGAAAGGGAGATTTACGATGACTGCGTTGAAACCAATATGCGTCAATTCATGCTGCATTCTTTTAATAGTTTTAGATAGCAAAGGATTTTTTTTTTGTGTCGATTATCTGTATGTGTTATTGGTAACATTATGACTTTTGTACAGTATATCCCACCAGAACCTTATCAGCTTTGAAATTTGATTCAAGCTTGAACCTCCCTTTTTGTGAAACCCCCAGACTCATTTTTTTATTTTTTTGCTGAACCTGGCTTCAACCACGTGGCTGGTTTGGGACCGGGCCATCTTTAAAGTCAGGCGCTCATGTTATCTGCAAGCCTCCGTATTCCCAACTGACTCCATTTTTTTTCTTCCTGGCCTGGCTGGGAAACGACAGCTCTCACGGGCATGAACATGACTTCTTGTTTGATTTTTTTTTTTTTATGTTCAGGGGGAGTGACATCTCCTGAAGGCACCTGTTTGTTCTGTGAAACAAGTTTGGAAATTTGGACTCGCTTGAAGAGGAATGCTTGAGGGTTCTGCCCAATGTGTTTTTACTTGAAGCATACCTGCAGTATGAACTTCAATAACTTGAAAAATTATTTGCTATTTTTTAAGGATGAATAATGAATCCGATCTCCTATATAGAGGAGAAATCATTATTTTCTGCAAGGTTGATTTTTTTAGGTGTCGGGCGATTACATTTTTTAATCGTGTGTTTTTTTTTTATACATGCTTGACTCATTTTCTGTCTACTACCACAATCAATAAACAATCATAAGATTAATCAGCTAATTTATTTGCAAGTGAGGAAAATGAGGATCAAATAATGACTTTCCGCACTGTACTACATCCTAATATGCACCTGGGAACAAATAACTGTAGCACCAAACAAAACACTTCATTTGACTCGTGCAAAAACTATACACTTGGGACACTTCAAAGCGTACGCTCTAAAGCAAATAAATAACTGCGCAAAGGCAGCTAAGCGAGTTTAAGGATTGTATGCTTCTGTTAGATCCGGCATAAACTCGGATTTAAGGATCTACCAGCAGATTGGCCTCATCTGCTGCTGACAGATTGTCGACACCTTGAAGCGCCGGCACCACCAAAAGTTGTACAGTTTGGAGCTTGGGCTGTATTGTGGAGGAAGGAGTTCATTTTTGGGTGGATGCTGCGGGGCTCAACATTTATTGCAGGGATGTTTTTTGTGCCATAAGATCTGGCTGAGCAGGAAAGTAGCAATTGGTGAATTGGGACAATTACACTTGAAAGTTTATTTTTGTTCTCAGCGGTCTTTTGAAGTGAGGATTTTTGTTTTTCTTGTGTGGATGATGAATGGGGAATATATTTGTTTATCCCCAGTCTGGAAATCATGCAAGGTCACATTTGTGGAATCGGCAGGAAACGTCCTCGCTTCGCCAATTTCCGAGTCACGGAAAACATCCGAGTGGGAGCGACGCGATAAAAGCGTAATGAAGGCCGCCCGTGTGTATTTGCGCCTGCTGTTCAGACACTATTTTTCACTTCCCACCACCCTGCCCGCCTTGGGCTGTTATTCAGTGGCGCTGACCCACATGTCACCTCTCCCACCTCCCCCTTCCTCCCACCCTCCCTCCCTCCGACATTCAGCAAGGCTGCCGGAGCGTAAGTGTCGCGGCGGCGGCCGATTAAATTTCGGGGGCCGATGCAGCGCCTGATGTGAAAAGACATCTCTATTTATTCCCCAAAACATTCTCAAAGGCGCTGACACGAGACGTAACGCGAAGCGACATTGCCGCCGCCGCCGTCGAGCGCGGTGATTCGCGCTGGAAGTGTTCCGCATCGCAGCGTGGCGCCGGTCGAGCGTGCACACTTCAAAGTCGCGCACGATTTGCTCCGGTTTCATCCCATATCAAAGGATTCCGAAATGGACCACGCCCCCCCCCCCCCTTCTGCGACGTCAAATTATTGAGAGGAGCTCAGATTCTCTTTCTGTGTCTCTCGCTCTCTCGATCAATATTGCAGAGAGGCTTGTTGTTTGCGATCACCCGCAGCCTTTCAAGGGGCCGCCTTCTCCAATAAAAATGATAGACAGCATTTTAGTAAATGCACAAGGAAGATTATTTTGCTGCCTCTCAAGGAAAAATGCACAAAAGTGGTTTGTGCACGCACACGAACACACACAGTCTGGGGGTGCAATTTAAATGTAGCGAGGCCTCCAGGTTTGTATTAATGCGTGCCACGTTGTTTAAGATGAATTACCCCGCTGCATGGAAGGATGGAGTGGGTGTTTTTTTTCCTGCTCATTTTTACAATTCCCCGACATAAATAATAATGTTTTGATACTTTTTCCTCACATTGCTCAGCAGTGAGATGAGCACACGAATGCAGATTGGTTGTTTGTTCACTTTTCGATGTAGGATCACTGTTGTCTGAATGCAACTTCAACTAATAGGAAGGAAATACAAAATCTATCTAAAGTATCCTCTGTTTGTTGCACACACTCACTGGTGAAATGAGAGCTCACTATATACAGACAAGCAGATGGCCAAACACGAGACAGAACGCGCACACTTGCTGGCAAGATGACGAATGCTAACGCGCTTGCTAGCAAGAGACCAAGATCCAACACTCCGAGCCACGTGCAAGATGAGACGGCTAAAGGCTGGAATGCACACATTGGCTGGAAAAATCCAGCCCAGCATTACGCATACACTTGCTGGCAAGATGATGACAGCCAGGCAATGAAATGATATGGAAGAGGAGCCTACAAAACCTAGGCACATTCACACAGGTACTCTTCGCAGTTTTACCCCACTGTTATGCATACACTAGCTGGCGAGATGATGAGAGAAAGTTCGCTGACTGATATGGAAGAGGAGACAGAACAGCCGCCTGGAACGCACACACATCAAGATCTGGCCCACTGGAATGTTAACTTTACTGGTGAGATCGAGCACACTGCTACAGATGCACCCTTTGGTAAAGTTGTAAACTGTAAAGCTTACACTGACTGGCAAGATGATCATTTTTATAGGCTTTTACAGTCATTTGTGGTGCCTTGTAATTTTTGGTTACAATATGTTTGAAGTGTGTTTTAATATGTTTAAATGTGTTGAAAAAGTGTCCAATTGGTAAAACTAAACTTTTTTGTGTGGATTTTCAACTATTGCAAGTGGGTATGGAATCCATCGCCCACAATAAACAGGAGTTCACTGAAGTCCAATTTAAGAAGAAGCAGCCAATCTAATCTGTTATATGCACCATGGATTGTTTTCAATCTGATGTCCAAGCCCACTTACAGTATGTTGTCAATTATAACATCCGGCGTCGTAGGCCTTTTCTCCACAGCCACGCCCCTGCAGATCAATGACTAAACTGGCCCGGCCTGCCAAAAGACAAGATCAAGTCTATAATACCACCGTCGCTCCATCTTGTTCTGCTGCAGTACATTACCTGCTCCCCCATCACCACCGCACCCACCCCTCCATTTCCTTACCCTGGAGGGATCTTCATTAATGCCCGGGCTTTACATCAAATACAGAGCACTGGCCTGGTAATGAGATCACAGCCCAAGCAAAGAGCGGCCCGATTTTAATGCGAAACACGGGTCAAAGCCAAGACGTTGACCTCGACGTGTTCCGGCGGTGCGCTGAAAAGGACGAAACATGAGAAAACTATGACAGAATTATTGTTTGTAGTCATTTTTAGTCACTTTATATTGACTCGATTGATTTCATGATATTTTTAAATTTGTTGAAACTATACAACGGCGATGCTGATTGAATAGAGGCTGGATTTGCACCAAAAACCCGCATTTGCTATTCAGACTGACATTAGCCACTGAATGACTGAATCAAGTCAAATGGGTTACACAATATACTTTTGATGAAAAACACGTCATACTCCAACAAATGAAAAATCCCATTTGAAAAAAATGGTAATAGAGTTCAACTTCTGTTTATAAAGTCATATTCACTTATCTCATTCAAACGTATCATAGTGTGGCGTACACCAGTGCATCAACACATTGAAAAGCTAACTTTTTTTGTTTAAAATAACTTATGTTAAACACCAGGTCAGGATCGTGCGCCATACTCGGGCCAACGGCAGGATGTTTTTTTTCCTCTTTGCCCAGTTTTTAAATCCCTCAACTGTACGTTGCTACTTGCTACTAGCCTCATCTTAGCGAGCGCTAAGCTAGTTCATCTCACAGGTCCGCCGTCCAAATTTGCAAACTCCCTTTCATTTGTTGCTAGCACGGCGTTAGCCAGCCCAATATCCCCATAGTTACTTCTGGGTATTCACTCGAATGAACCACATATGTGGCTCAAGGGCCATACAAACATTCCTCTCTGACAACAATATGCTGTGATGTGTTCTGACTCGAATGGGAAAATTCGAATTCGGCAATCATTTTCAATGGCCAATTTTCCACTCAATTCGAGTCACTAACTATTCGTGCACAACCGTAGAGTAAACATACGTTAAAAAGTTAATTTCATAATAACCCTACCTCACTTCTCCCTCCCACCCATCAAACACTCAGGGGGCAAACACGAAGGAAGCAGTTGAAAGGCTGAACTGATTAAAACTAAGAAAAATTGCACTAATTAAACATTGAGGGCGGGTGCAAAACTTGCATCCCAACTGTGCTTACGGGAGTCGACCCCGGCGGCTTTTACGCTTTCATTACAGCGTGCAGCCGAGCGGAACGTAGCATTGTAAGTAAGCAGGCGCCGTAAACAGATATCCCTGAACCTGTGGCCAAACAACTTGGACCAACTGAGGCCATGATCAGCACAGAGGGGGACAAAAAGTGCTGCCTAAACTTTTTCAACAAGACTCAAATGAGAAAGTTAGTTCCTCCCCGGGACACAAACTGTAGAATGCTGTTTAATGGTCCTCGCCTATGGGCTAATGTTTAGTACTATAGCCACTGTTTTTAAGACCTGCTTCATATCTGTGTTGCACTAAGCCCAGCAGCTTTTTGTTTTGTTTTTTTGGAGCCCAAAAATGTTTTTCCAACGAGGTTCATTGGACAACATTAAAAAATGTTTTGGCCTCAAAAGCTACTATATATTTTCTGAGGGTTTGGTTGACTCCAACACAGATGTAAAACCGGTCTCAGAAACAGTGCTAATGCAACTAAATATTAGCTTAGTGATTCATCCATTTAGAAAATGTAGTTTTAGTTAAGTCCAAACCCAGAAATAGGCTGTTCACTGATGCCAGAGGCTGGTCCTCTCAGTGCAACACAGAGGTGAAGCAGGTCTCAGAAACGGTGTGTAGCTCACTATTGGTCATTAGGTCATAGATTTCCTATGAATCACTAAACTAACATTTTGTTGTTTCAATGCAAATTCTGAGACCCGCTTCACATCTGTGAAACACAGTTTCTGAGTCCAAACCAAGTAATTTTGGAATGTAGCCTAACGTTCTTTTGGGTTCTCTGATGCCATAAGTTGTTTGCATGCAACACAGAGGTGAAGCAGGTCTCAAAGACAATGGATATATAACCAAATATTATTAAAAATAATAAGACTTTGCTTTAGTGTTCGTCAATGAGCTAATATTTGTGTGCTTCAAAAGTCACTGTGTATTACCCAAAACTTCAGTAAATGTTTCTGCCTAACCAATTTTTGAGTGTAGTCTAATGGTTCTTGGCATTGACTAGTACCAGACATCATGGAACACAGATGTGAAGCAGGTTACAAAAATAGTACTTAAACAACTAAATATTAATATTAATATTACATTAATGTTAACGTTGAACATTTTGATTTCCTGTGAATCACTAAACTAATAATTAGCTTTGTCAGCACTGTTTATAAGACCTGTTTTGAATGGATTCTTGGGCTGGAATAGCAGTTCAATAGAGCCAGAAGTTGGCAATTCAATGCAACAGAGATGCAAAGCCATCAGAAACTAACATATTAGTTCAGTAATCTTGCTCACTGTACAGTATTGTACTAATCTTATCTACTTTGTCCATGTGATTTCCCCTTATGTGAGATCAATTTTCAAATCAATAAGATTTTCCTTTTTTTTCTCTCTCTCTCCTGGAACTTTCCAAATAGGAACCTTGCTTGGAATAACACACCCCCATCGACTTCAGCTACTTGGCTCGTGTATAACGTCAGACAAGGATCAAAATCAATACACATCTTTGTCATCAATTAATCGGAGGGAGCGACACATCGGTCCTGGCGAGCATCCGTCAAGCCGCTAATGGGATCCCAAGTTTCGTCTTTCATCCGTTGATGAATTCATACGGCTTTCAATTACGCGCAGCAAACTAACTTATTCATGTCGGCCACAGAGGACAAGCTATACACTCGATAAGGGCAATTGTTTTTCTCTCTCTGTTCTATACACATCATTAGCTTTTAAAATAAGAAAATCAATTCCAGGAATCCATAAAGTAGTCCACGGCGGGGGATTTTGGGGGCTAAATGCATTCGCAGTGAGTAGGCACAGAAAAAAGTATGAGTCAGACCCAAGGACTCACACTGCTCCAACGCCCACCTGGTTCATTGCCACCGGCGTCGGGTGTTTAGTTTTTAATGAAGGGCTGAACTGCGAATACGAAGCAACTGCACGGCAAATACAGGTTGGTTACAACTTGGTAACTTGGTAACTTGATTACAAATTAACGAAGGATTAAACAAGACCTGGCAACAAATGGTTTTCATTTTGTGACTGTTTGTGTTTATTGGACTATTTATTATTCTTATTCTTATCATTATTACATTACTATTATTATTATCATCATCATCATCAGATTATTATTATTATTGTTATTATTATGCTGTACACGTAGGATTAATAATTTTTAACAGATTTTGATTTTTTTTTTCACACGTGAGAACATGGGAATTTTGGGGGCGGGCTTATCTCATGTTTTTATTTGTTATAGTGGACGCCAGGATATGTCTGTAACGTGTTGTAAACTTACCAAGCTTATATGTAACAATTTTAACATGAACATCATACAAATCAACTTGCGATTGGTTAGCTAGAATCCAATCATGAACCAGAAGTTTTGACGTGATCCAAATTATGTGTTTTATTGGTTTAGACACGCAAATATGTCATATCCACTGCAATCATCTATGGGTCCGAAGGGGTTAAATGGTGGCAGGCATGTGTGTAAATGCGGTTGCTTAATTCTGAACACATCCCAGTTATGAGGGTGTGCACACTTGTGCAACATTATTTCCAGCATTTATTTTTACACCTCTCAAACAGACAAAACAATAATATTACTTTTGTTATAAAGGTTACAGGTCACATTAATTTTAGAAAAAAAATACTTTCTTTTTTTTTTAAGTATTGAAATAAACAGGGGTGTGTAGACTTTCTATATCCATTTTGGCAACTCTACGGGGAATGCATCGCATCCATTTGCACAGTGTCCGCGGGTAAATACACCAAACGGCCTGTCGCGGAAGCTATCGGGCAGCCATTTGTCATGCCATCAAAACAATGTGCCGGCAAGGACCTGTGGCTGTCATAACCGTTGGCGCGTGAATGACTCGCGCAGGAAACAAGCCTTGTAATTATCCTCTCCACCACTTGTTCCTTCCCGTCGCGTCCCGACATCAGTCACCGCCGTACGGGGATATTGAATTCTGATAGAATCTCGCCAAACAAAAGCCGCCGTGCTTCACGTGGCGTCTTCACTGTTGATCGTTCCCCCGTCGGAACATTGGATCAAACGCAGAGGGGGCTCCTTCCTCATATTGGTATTCCGATCATGCGCTGGATGCACGATGAAGCAAGCGACCAATATGTAAGAACAACTGGATTAGACAGCACTTTCACAGCCGATAGAAGGTATTATGCATTGATTCCTTCCCCGGAGCCGCGGCGGTGTCACATTATCAGCAAAAAGTTAGCATAATGTGAAAATCCGGGGCACTAAATTGAATGTCAAAATGCGACAAAGACGCCGGGCTCACCTTGGACGGAATGCAAATGCGAGCGGCACACAGATGCATGTCCAAATCTACTTAACGTCGGTGAGTCACTGCCAGCTTGCGTCGACGTTATGAAAAGCAGCAACAGTGACCTTTAGTATGCTAATGGAAAACGTGTACAGTGGCGATGCCCTACAAGAAGAGACGGGGAGGATGGCGATATTTTATTAACACGCCGGCACGGCTGGAAAGCAAATCGAATGTCACTTGACCCGAAAGAAAGACTGTTGTCATGCGAGCCTGGATAAAAATGTATCTCCTTTGAGTATTTGAATACAGATTTCAAACTTTAACGGTGTCACCATTGGCTCGCAACCGCTGTCCTGTCCCGTCCTATTTGCTATTTGGATCTTTTAATCGATTAATCGGCCGACTATTGGCCTTCAAACAATGGCCAAAACAATCGGCCAATTGGGACAAATGGCCGATTATTTTCACCTTAAAACATTATTGAAGAAAACCTAAGTTTCCAACGCTGTGAAAGTACCCTGAATACACCATTTTGCTTGCGTAGCATTAGCCAGTAGCAAGTGTGTAGCGTTGGTTATTTTGTTGTTCCTAAGCGTCCTTTAAGGTGCTTAATGACATCTCAGTTGGAGTTAACTGTCAAATTAAACAAACGGCGTTAATAATTATATCCACTGTATATTTAATACAAACATGCTTTGTTTTTAAAACAACGCTAGCCTTGCGCTAATGCTAAAAGCGAAGGGAGGATCCCATTTAAATGCTAAAAGGAAGTTAGCATAGACTTTTTGACGTGTTTTTCCTTCAAATAACGAATATCTACACACAAATGTTGTGGGAACACATACCCACAGCTGAGATAACACTATGCAAAGACACAAATTCTTCCCAACGTGTGAAAATTAAAACGAGTTATTTTAATAGAATTCAATTGCAACTTTCTTCTGTACTCATTTTCAGTGTGTACGCCATGGATGCATGGCAACAGGCTGCCCCAAAACGCACAACAGTCAGTATTTGTTTTTACAGTTTTTTCAGTTGCTATTATTTAGTCTATTCTATTCTTTTTGGCAGATTTGGCAATTGGCAGATTCATCTGTATTTTTTTGTGTGCCAAATATCAGTATCAGCATCGGCTTAAAAAAATACATATCGGTTGGGCCCTACTTGTACCACATGACTCTATTACACCAATCCAACATAACTACTTGTGATGTTCGACACCATTTGACTAATCAAATGGAGCAAATAAGTTACACAAAAGCAAAGTTCTCTGAATGATTTATTTATGTAAAATTGTATCTGCATAAAAAAAGTAGATATTTCAGCCTACAAGAACTACACTTGAGAAACACATTGCATGTTTTTGGAATGTGAAAGACCCAGAAAGGCCGAAGCTGAGAACCAGAACCTTAGAATTGTGAGGCAGAAGTGCTGAACACTAGGCAACCGTGCTGCCATGATTTTAGCTTCATCAAATTTAACTAAGGAAGAAAGTCGTAGTACATATTTAATCATTTGTCTCGGGGAATAGAGCAACCAATGAAGCCAAAGACCGCAAAGAGAGCCCTGGGAAAGCGTGTCACGACCAGTGACTCGGAAGGCCTCGGCATTACGCCGAGGCGGTGCAGCCAGTCGTGACCAACGACCATCACGGAAACGGCCACAAGCGTTCGTCGGGAACTGACCTGCCCTCCTCCGTCCAGGGCGTCGGTGAGAAGCTATATTTGGAATTTGTCAAATTCAGCGTGCAGATGAGGATAAGGAAGACTTCACTTCAAAGTCGCCAATTTTAGGACTAAAACTAAAGACTAGACTTGACTTTGACGTGTTCAACAATGGACCCTTGTTAAAAATTGTACATGCACTTTAGTAGCTCCTTTTTAACACAAGAGACAGAAACACATTGGTACGCACCTATCCTTCGCCCAGAGCTGAATGCAACCGGATTTACATACCACCAGTCTGGTGTTATGGTGCCAGCGTCATATCCATTTATCCTGCAGCAACATCTACGATCAACTGAAATTGTCAAGTGCCTTCGGACTCAAATTGTAAATATCACATAATCAAACCCAGTGAGCAATAACATTTGTAATGCGAGCCCGAGGGTACTTTGACGTCAATTTCAGCCAACAGGAAGGGGCGTAACTACTTAACTCATTGACTCCCAGCCATTTTCACTGAAGCAACCCCCTTCGCTCCCAGCTGTTTGACTGGATTTTGACAGATTTTGCAAGGCCCACAGAATATTGTGTTCGATGGTTATAAAAACATGGAACCTACCAAAAGAAAGATTAGAGTCTCTTCTTTCATCAGGAAAAAAAAAGTATATTTGTATCTGTTTCCGTTTTGCAGCAATTAGCATTGAAATATAGCTAAATTTAATCAATATTCACATTCCTGGCACAAAGAGCTTGTTCCAACATGGCACTGGTTGATCTCTTATACTCTGCTGACACCTGTTGGCCGTTTTTGTAATAACTACCATTGCTTTAAGCCACCTCTTCATGTCAGAAGCTGCATCAAAGCCTTCTGTATGCTCTTGCATAAAAAACACAAAAAACGTGTCAATACGTTTTAGGGAGTGAAGGTCAAAGTATTAAAACGTGTTGACACGTTTTTGGGTTTGGATGAGTTAAAATGTCAGCCTCCATAGATGGCTGTAAACAGGTAGATTAGTTTCCCTAATTCCTCTGAGTCAACATGATTTTTCTAACTTGGGATTTGCCTAAAGCTTCAAGATTAAAAACTGAGACTTGACTTATAACCTGCGAATACAGTATATGATTTACTCCCACGTCTTGTGCTAAGCAGCTCCTCCGCCTGTGCCCATTCGCACGACACATTCATCAAAGAAGCATTTAGTCACACACTGGTTCAGATGCAATTCACACTTGTTTCAGTCAAGGTCCATCACGTACCCCCACCGCCTTCCCCCGGAGTCCTTGTCCGGACAACTTGTAACCTCGGATGTTTTATTACGCCGTGCCAACAGAGCCGTCAAGATAAACGTGAGCGGAGGGAAGGCAGAGGGAGCTGTCAAAAGCGGCTAAAACAGATTACTTTTAAATCATAATGTCACAATCTTCGTTTCTGTTGTTGCCGAAAAGAAAAGCAGGGCCCCCGAGCCAGCGAGATAAGGAAGCCGGTTCGGAGGAAAAAACGCGGACACCCGACGTCTGCCACGTTCCCCCTTAAGTTGCCGAAATAAGGAAAAAAACATTCAGTTCTTCTTTTTAATTTTTTTTTTGGAAAAATGTCAGGTTTGTCCTTTTAAATTAAACCTAACTGACAACATTCACATTCATTATTCCGAGTCTACGGGCTATCAGCTCGGCCTTGCCTGTTGAATTATTCAAAGAGCCGCTCCATTGTGGTTCTTTGAGGCCAAGGAAAAACAGGAATAAAATGTCATACAATAATTCCGCATATGTGTCAAAATATTAATGTTGCATTATATTTAGGTTTACTAAAACAAACATCACTACAGTTATAATACTCGGAATCAGTGTTACACTTTTTTAAAGAAAAAAAATCATGTAACACCAAATTTGTACCTTTTATCAGAAAAATGAAAAAAAAAATAGTTTCATGGAGCTAAATGAAATGTCATCCATTAAGCATGTTTTAGAAAATGTTAGCTTATAGTTACTAGCCATTGAAAAGCATGGGGTCAAAAGGGCTTGGCATTCCCGATGCTTAGGTCGACAACTCCAGAGAGCAAATAAGTAAGTGCCGCTTATCAGAGGCTAACATTGTTAGCACATGCTAGTACGCAAATCCATCCATCCAATATTGTATTTCTGCGTCGGAGAAGGAGTAAAGCAGGTCCTGGCAAGAAAACATGGCCAAATTAGGAAAATGTAATTGTTCGGCAAAAATGCAACCTCCCTAGTTTGATTGAGATGTTATCAGCCATGAAAGATTTCCACCTAAATTGCCACTACAACACTAATCTAACAAAATACACAAAGTGTGATTTTTACCAGAACCAACGACAGTTTGTGCATTTAGAGTGGATACATTTAACGCTTAAAAGTTTACATCTCTAAAATAAAAAGTACTTGTACTATGCATAAAATAAGAAGAAAAATGCATTTCATGTAACATTTAGCAGGAATTAGCATAGTAACTGACGACTGAAATGATGCCAATTTTCTTTGTTTGAAAAACAACATATCTTGGTTAAAGGATAAGCGCTATCCATCAAACGTTTCTCAATGAAAACCATGTCCACTATAATTAACATTTAGCAAATACAGCTGATCACAAGATAACGCTAATCTGTACATCCAACATAACCCGATGCAGCTTTGCTTAACTCACAATCAGCCACCAATATTTATTTGAAATCCACGTATTTTTCTTTTTGACAGCAATGCCTTCGAATATCACCTCGCGGTCACCAACAGGTGGCGCTGCAGAGCACACAAGTCGAAGCTAATTTACTCTTCTTGTCTTTGCCGTGCTCGACACTAATTTGTAACCTATCAAGAGGCCACAAAAGAGAAAGGTAGTTTCCAATTACGCTTCATCACAGCCACCCATCCCTGCAAATGATCCGTGCGCATCATAAACTCCGGATGCAACCCTAAAACAAGTGTGACCTTTATGCAAATCCCTAAATCAATCAGCGAGGCTGTTAAAGCGTTAACAAGCCCGGGCCGTCCCATCGTTCCCTCGCCCCGGTAAACAGGTCGTTAAAGGGTCTGCCTCAGCCTAAAGGGGGCCTCTCGGCCTCGGGTGCCACCGGAGCTCTTAATGATGCGGAAAATTAAAAAGGTTTCGGGTGGAACAGTCAAAGCTTGTTACCTTGTGTGAAGGGCTTGTTCGCCGTTCACCTGCTTTGACGCGCCAAAAGCGGACCTCAGCCAACAAGCAAGGTCTAACAAGGTTTACTATTAGCATTCTAAGCACACACATGGATTAAAGGGTCTTTTTCAGTGTAGTGGTGCTACAAATTGTTAAACTGAAGACTGAACGGGCTTTCTCTGCTGGCCTAAACACTATTAGAAGCACTGACGTATATTTACAACTGAAATTGGAATATTTGTTTGTATTGAAAAGTTTTTCCCAACTCATCATTTGGCTGCATTGCTTCCAGTATGAGTATGTGTATTCGTCCAATCAGATTAAAGCCTCTTTGAGTTGCCATGTAAAATCGAATCTGCATAGGTAGGGCCTTCCAGTCTTGTTGACCGAATAATCTTTAACTACAAGGCAAAGGGACTGTTTCTATAAGCAATATTCTCAGAAGCCCAACTAGCTGGCCCACAATGTTAGAATTTTTCTGTCCACTGATTGGTTGATATCACAGCAAGTCAGGTTCAACCACTACATTTTTTTTAAATCAGCAATACAAGAACATTTTTATATATTTTTTTTGCACTGTGATATTGTGGTTGCTTGAAAGTGGCTCTGGATCTTCACACACCCCAGACGAACATGTCATGAAAAAAATGACACAAAAATATTTCAACTGTAACACAACATTTTCAAAATACATGGATGGCAAAAGATTTGTTTAATTTCAGACTTAATGTGTGAGGTAATCACTACAGACACATAACTATCTCTTTATAAAAAGTTAATATTCAATATTGTGTTCCAAATAGAGACATCCACTTTATGCACTGATATGTAGTGTATTGTGACTGGACTAACCTTACTAAGGGGTGAAAAACATCAACATCCAGTTGACCCCCAGTCATGTAATATTTACTAGGTTTTTCCTTCCCTCATGTCGCACAAGGGTCTCCACTCTTGCTGGTAATAAGTAGCCACATGCTGGAGGCCAAATGCAGTGTCACGTCTAAATGCCACTTGCTGGCGGTTTAATAAGTACAACAACTGATCTAGTGCTCACCCTCCCTGGAGGCCACTTAAAAACTAACAGCCGGCTCCTTTGTCTTCATTTTTTTCCAAAAAAGTTTCAAATGAAGCAATAACGTAAACACTTGGCTTTTTTCTCCAGAGAGTGTGTGTGTGTGGGGGGGGGGGGGGGGTGTGTATGACAGGTGTTTCAATATCACAAGACCTCACGTGCTGGTTAAATTCTGCAAGAGAGGGGCCGGATTGTACCGTTGAGGGACGCCAAAGGGGTTCAGCGGTTCCTCTGATTGGTTGCAAAGGGAGCGGGGAAATTGCTCGGAAAACGAGGACCTTTTGCATTGACCTCAATCACTCCGCTTTGCAGCTTCCCGACGTGCCCCTCGGTGTTTTACCGCATTACTGCCTTGGAATTTACAGGCGGGATTATGAGAAAAATTTACCTTGTGACCTCTTATCCAGTCAGTCATTCTGTAAATATGTCGAGGCACTTTTATACGGCATTCCTGGCAAATTGGCACATAAGAGGAATCGCAGTAGAAATTTGGATTTCGTTGCCTGTGCCTGCATGAAACCAACTATTGCTTTCACTTGAAACTTGGTTGTTTCAACTCCGATACCACATTGGAAGATAGCAAATTTGCGTGGCCACTTGCCAACAATTGAGCCTAAAATTTGAATTTTTCCTCTCTTGGGATCAAATTTACAAAAGTTGATTATCCTGAAGGATTATCCTGTGAGGTTTTTTTCCCTCCAAACTGTAAACCGTCGGTGTCGACAATCGTAAATGTTAAACCTGCGCAATATTTACATTGACAAATCGTTACATATTTGGTCAAGACCAAATTCAGCCCTCTCCGTGATTGGGACGTGAAATGGAAAGATAGCCAATCAGGAAGTAACCTGAAGCTTGCGCTGATTTCAGATATAAATCCGTAAATACCTACATTATCAGAATATTATGTCCATGATGGAGATCAGCATACTTCTGGTTTGCTACATATTTTTGAAATCACTTTTGCTTTTAGTAGAACATCACAAAAACTACATAGCGTTTGAAGTATCAATATGTTTTCCCATTTTCCCACTTTTATCCATTTCACTAATGTTGGCCGTTTGGTAAAAATAAAAAATGAAATACTGTGAATGGATTCACGCACTTAAAAGGTGTTGGAAATGCATTCTTAGCAACCATATGAAAGATCTTGCAGTGATAAAAGCATCGCGGGGTACATTTGGCAAAACATCAAGGTCCTGAAGACTGCAGACAATCCACTGGCTTGGCAAGGAAAAGCTTCTATAATGCACGGAAAGTGAAAGTAATAGCCGAGAGCTTTTTCTCGCTCAAAGCTTGTTGTTGATCTTCTCAGAATATCATATTACACTGATTTAGGCATCTTTAATTAAAACCCTATTAGCTGCATTGTGTTGGGATTGCACATAAAAGCCTAACTACCCACATGGTCTGATGTTCCTTTGGCTAAATGAGGAAAATGTTTGCGAAAAAAACACTCCTCTGGACTGACTGACCTTCAGCTAGATGCGTACAAGTGTTATCTAACCGTAAGTTTCCTGTATACATCCAGAACTTGAATCCCATTGATAGTGTAAGTACTGTGCTTCCTCTGTCTTTTTAATGTTTGTTCCATTGGGACCTGATGCCATCATCACAAGATGAGAAGAAACAAGTCACCCAAATGTGACGTAAACGTCCTACCCAAGGGAACCGACATCGTCCACCCACACACTCATTCTAACTGCAACAAAACTGCCTTTACTGAGTGTGTCTTACCATGGCTTATGGTCAGTTGTTGCCCCAAAAAATTCTGCCTTGCAACAAGCTACGCATTATATAACGTAAAAGAAATTCATGCAATGCAGTTGATAAACGTTCACATTTTGTAGGTTTGCAAAGTGGTATAAAATATCTGGTACATTTTAAAGAGATAATTTGGAAACTGACCATGAGCGCTTCAAATTCTGCCTAGCAAAAATAATTTGATTATACATGATGTTACCATTGTTGGACAATGATTCATAATAATATGCAAAGGGGTAGAAAATTGTGATTTTGAAACATCCTGGAATCTCTCCATGGCATGCGTCCTTTTATTTATTTTTTGCCATACCAAAATTGCCTACTAACGTGTTGTCACCACAAAAGAATTCCTGAGCAATACGGTTGATGACAAAACGCTAAACCATGTAAAATGTTTAGTAAATTTCTGCAAACATCTGGGAAACTAAACTAAAGAGTTATTGTACACATATTGTAACTTAAACCGTTTTTTTAATATAAATATATCTCTGTAGGTGCTGCTGTTTTGGGTATCAAATGGTGCCAATAACAGAGGTGGCAAATTCAGGCCCAGAAAGTAAAAACCCTGCCACAGTTTGGCTTTGGCCCCATTTGGCTAGCGAGCTCCCTAGCAGGTAACTGAGCACCATGGGAGCTAGCTAGGGAGCTAGCTAGCTAGCATCTTAAAGTAAAAAAAATTGCCCCTGATGCTAGCTAGCTAGCTAGCTCCGTAGCAGGTAAACGAGCACCATGGGAACTAGCTCAGGAGCTAGCCAGCTAGCTAGCACCTAGAGCTAAAGCCAAACTGTGGCAGGGTTTTCACTTTCTGGACTTGGATTTGCCACCTCTGACGGTCTATAAACAGAGCTGCAAATGGAACAATGGAAAATCAGCCATTCCGTGTATCTAATTGTAAATGTGTTAAGCAGCCATGTCTAATAAATGTTGCATTAATGCAAAGAAAATCAAACAGCGCGTCGTTGCGGCGCGAACAAAGACAAGAGCTGACTGACACCTTGATGTTACTGCTCTAGTTTATATAACTCCCACTGTAACGCACATCTGCTGCTACATCACTTGCGCGCTTTTGTGCTCTTGATATTTGAGCGGTGGGTGTGATAGGAAATCTCTCTCATCCACTTCCACCATCCGGAGTACCCCCCCAACCCCCAACACACACTCCCTTCCTCCACCTTCTGTTCAAATGGAGAGCTGCGAGGGAAGCAAGGAGGGGAGAGTGGCGGGGCCACGGCTGCTTCCATCACTTATCCACCACTCATGTATGATTGAGAGGCTTGTGCAAGCTTGAAGGACTGCATCATTTATACTGGGCTCCTTCAAAAATCAAGAGGCGAGCGACAGCTAGTTAATATTGACAGAGCAAGAAAAAAAAATTAAAAGGCAAGAGCAGGTAAAGGCTAAATAAAGCACAAGTTGATCCCTTCTGCTTTGCCGATTCTCCCGCACCAATCGTTCACATGGAAGCAAAGTAAAGAGAATCCAGGGATTCGGAGCTGCTATTAGACTGACAAAATGATCCATCACAGCAGCTGCTGCTTGGGAAGGAATAGGAAATTAAAGATGGTGAGAAAAGGCTATTTTGGGTGGAATGTTGTTTTCTTACCACTGTTTTTCATTCTCAACCTGCCTCATTCCCAAGCATGTCAAAACTACAGAGTCAATGGCGGCTCAGCTTAAATCAGTTTAACATGTTTATTGAACAAGTTGAAGATGTATGATTCCTTTCAGTGACGGTTTTCCAATTACACGACACACCACAGGATAATCGCTAAGCACAGAATTTAGAGACATATGAGTATTTCGCAAGGAAGTGAAAATGCTTACAATTAGCCCAATTATTGGTAAATGTGCGCCCCACTTAATTGGCTGTTTTTCCATTTTCATATTAAAACTACACAAAGTGCAATTTCTGCAGAAATCTTAGCTGAATGCTAAGATTTCAATGCATGTGCTTATGAAGTACATTGAAAGATAAATTATGTGATTTTTTTTTATTTATTGTAGTTAAATGACAAATGAATAAAAACAAAACTTAAACTGCAATGATGATCAGTTGTATGTGTGGAAGAGGGCATGGAAAGTGGGACTTAGAAAAATGTCAATGTCTGTCACATTGAAACGTTGATATTTAACATTAAATTGTGCGAATATTGTAAGTAAAGTGGAATCTGACGATATATACCCCAGGAGGCGTGAATTTTTGAAACAAATTTAAATTTGAAAAAAAAAGTGATTAAAGATCACAGTAACATATACTGAGTCCCTATCTTAACCAAACTAACAACACACAGAAGGATTTGCCATCTAAAATATTGTACAGGTTTAACATTAACGATTGTCTGCAAAATGTAAAAATGTGTATATAATTTTTAACACCCCACTACAGGATAATTGTCATTTAAATTAGGGCGTCATCCAAACCAAGGGGTAAGTTCATCCAGTGAGTGAACAATGATAGTGATCTAGAAATGTAGCCACCTGCACAGTGCCCCCATTGACGCCAGTGTTTCCCACACCATGTTAATACTTGGGCTGGCCACCCAAGTAAACTGGCCACCACCCAACTAGTTTTCAAGAAAATGTTATTCAAAAATATATATATAAAAAAAAAAAAAGTGTCACGACCAGATAAACCGCATTTAACATTAGTTCGCCGTCACTCACTTGTGGATCGTGAGGTTAGAGTAGCAGGACTGACAACCTCACCCAACCCGAGTCCACCCACCTAAGTAGATTTCAAATCTGTGGGAAAAACTGGACGCATATTCACAATTCAGTAAGCTTTGTTTGCCAAACACATCACACACAAAAACATGTGACATCAGATCAAACAACTACTGCAAAGATGGACTCAAGCAGCGCTATTAAACACCCAATGAAGTAGAAGTGGCATCTGTTGACAAGCGAGCGCACTTTAAAAGCTTCGCTTTCATTATCCTCGTTGGCGTGATGAAAAGACGCTTTGCGATCTGACTTCTGAACAAAGCAAGGCGAGCAAATATTGACCATGTATGCGTCTGATAACTGCTCGATCTGTCAAGTCGACGGTCTAATCAAGGGGTGTCAAAACTGTTTTCATAACTGGCCGCGTCAGTTAAGGTTTACTTCAGGTGTGAAACTCGAGGCCCACAGGCCGGAACGGACCATCAATGACATCTCAATCGAGTTATTTGTCAAGTGAAAAACGTTTAGAGAAGAGATCGGACAAGCACTTTGATAATAATGTGAGATACTATTTGATAAAAACTTGCATGCAAGGAGACACTTCAAATATAATTTGACGATAATATATTTTAAAGGATAATAAGCACTTTCAAACTGCTATTGTATCACCTGTCTGACATTTCCCAAAACGAAGACAAACTATTGGTGTTGCACTCCAAAAAAGAACGCTCTTGTTCAATTCAATTTCAATGCCATGAAACCTGCAATTGTGTTCCATCACTGCACCAAATGAAAAGCGAGATATTATTTTAAAGCCAAGGTACATACATACTGAACTCTGATTTTTACATTACACCCATAACGATTATACATTTATGTGGCCTGTGATGAAAGCAAGTTCCGACCCGCGATCTAAGGAGTGCTTGTGTAAAAGCATCGTAAGTAGCGTTTCCAAATTTTGCTCTTACTTGTCCACTATCGAGTGATGCGGTAATTGGATGACCTGATTAATGACTGCAAGCAGCAGAGAGCCATTTCATCCAGCTCCAATTATCCTTGGAAAGAGGAGAGAACTGTCCAGAACATTACAGTTGCAGAATCCCGAGATTTATCATCGAGAGCTGTTGAACGCCCTCCAACCCTCAGAGCGAGAGACACCGATCACTCAACTCTGCTTTTTTTGTTTTGTTGTTTTGTCGAAGCTTCTTCCCAGAGATGCAAAGCTTGCACCTGTCAGTCACAGCTAACAGTGGCAGTTTGATGCCTTTAAAAGTGCAACACAGTGCTGTGATAGGAGATGGGAAGCCCACGCTCAGGTTCTGGCTGTTCGCCTATCGGCTTTCCGGTGGGAAACAGAGGCCATTGCTGTGTTTACTGTTTCCACTTTGAAGCCTTTGCTCACACTCTGCCGATCCCCCAAGACTCGACACAACAATGGAGGAGACATCCGGCGGCTTTTTCTCTCTCAAGAACAGGAAGCATGAATCAATACGTGTTTTCCCAGTTTGTTACGTGCGCACTCTGACATACTGTAACAAAGGTCACAAAGATGAAAGTTTCTGAGAATAAAACTTGAGGTCAATGAAAATCTGTATGAACGTTGACAGGGATATTTTGAGTTGGAAAGCCAAAGTTCCAAAGCCACTTTTAAAAGTGGTTCATCCGTGAGAATGAACCACTGAATAAACGGAACTCAATTGCACGGTCCATTGTGGCCTGATTGCTTGTGATTGATCTGTCAGAAGTCAAGCCGGTGGGAAAAAAATAGAGCAGGTTAACCAATTTCCTCTTCCAACCGCCGAGGGACTGATCTTGAGGCAGAAAATTTGTCTAAAAGATCTTTGCAAATGCAAATGAAGGCGGCTTCGGGTGAACCCTGACGTCCGTTGGGATGCTATGATATGCAAAACATCCTCAAGCAGGAATATGGAGCGGCGGCTCCATAAATCAGCATGAAGTTCCGTCATGTGGAATCCCCGAGAGGGAAGCTGACGAGGGGTTTGGCCGGGAAACGACTGTCCAACACCAAGAGGGCGGCTTGCACCCGTAACCGGCTGCAGGAGAGAGACTTTCAAGGGCAGCGAGGACAGTAATAAATAAAGAGTTAAAAGGGGATGAATAAAATATAGAGGGTGGAATTCTTCCTTGCAAAGCAATCAGGAGTGGGACCGTCCCCTTCACTGACCCACTGATTCCAGAGATTGAAAGCAAGAGGTCGGACTCTAGCATCCTCAAGGGCCTGTCCTTCTGGGTCTGTGGCAAGACTGACGATAAGATCTGTGCACTGAAATCAACAATTGGATGTAACAAAACAAGTTGAAAAATCAGATAATGAATGCTGTGATTCTCTTGAATATGCGTTTAATGCGCTGATCATAAGTGGCACAGGAAATGTGGCACTGTCAAACAGAGCGCAGTCAAGTACTTTAATTACACTGTCAAGTACTGCAAAAAGCCTCAGTGAGAGCTTTGCGGCTCTTTCATTTGAAGTACTGTGGCAACATGACAACTGTGACACGTTTGGGAACTTTTTCTTGTCCGAACTCGGAAAACCTTTGTGATTGCTTGCGTCAGCCTTGATTTCCAAGGACTTACCGGCTAACTAAGTCCTTTTTTGTAGCATTGGTAAGAGCGGGTTCAGATGGTCACCAGTGCTTCCCAAGGTCTGACCTATAGAGAACACTACTGTGCCACATTTTGAGGTGTCTTAAGAAAATTCCCCATTGTGGCCATTTTTAGCAGTAGCAACACTGCAGCTCATTCACTGCCATTGACGGTTATAGACGTCAAAGTTACATTTTAACTGGGCTGGTGCTGAATGAGTTAAGACACAAAGTCTTCAACTACACCCACACTATTTGCTATCCCGAAAATAGCATTTAACATCTGGCCAACATGAGTAGCCCACCCACATACACCTTACATGCGTGTCGTTACCCTTTACCGCGTGACCCTGGTCCATCCTGATGGATCGCTTACGAACTGGGATGGATGGCGCTTCCGCCTCCCCGCTTAACTACGGCACATTCTGTCTCAAATTCCTTAACGCATCCCTCATTTGCATGCGCCTGCATGCACCTTGCTTGTTAGCAGCAGTTGGGTTGCCACCCCGACATGGGACTCGGTTGATCCTGTAGCTGTTTGTTACTAATGCAACACATCCCAGGTTGGCTCCTTCCGAGCCTTCTTGCAAGGTTACTGTGTCAAAAGAAAAATACTTTGTAACGGAAAGGTGAAAATTGGTCTGGCTGACTTGACGAGGAAAAGGTGCAAAAATATTAAGTGATAATATGTGTAAAATGGTAAGTAACACTTTTATTCTGGGATGTTTAAAACTTTGCGGTGTGTTAATCATGAAAGCCTGAGTCAAGATTTTGTCATCTGTCTCCTCTCATGCGAAAGTTAGCAAAGCATCAAGGCACAGTGGCGCATGGCAATGCATGCAGATGTATTTGGTCTTCCGTGTGCAGCACGCATCGTGTAGTGCTCGAGTTAAACGCCCCAAATAAACACTTCAGACAATGGCACCCGCCAAATATATGCTGAACACTATATTTACCTCCTCCAAGCCAGTTACATGTTTAGTGCTGTGGTGTTTTGTTTGTTTTTCTGGTAAATAATGTATGAAATTCTAATGACAAAAAAATGCTTATGCAGGAGATTGGCACGTATGCGAATATGCAGTTTGTTGTGAATCTAAATGAGGATTTTTAGGCCTTGGTGGAGGTCTGGGCTCTACACATACCTGCTAAAATGAAAAATGGCTTGGAAAAAGCTAAATTTTCCCCAAAAGTCTTATTTTAATAGGCCAATAAAAAAACAAAATGGAACCAACTAGTCCACTTTACTCTTGTCAATGACCAATGTCATCCCAATGACGATTGCAGTTTGAAGTTGATTAATCGCCACTAATGCCTAAACGTTGACGGCTGCCTCGATAAAAGGGAGTGAAAATCAACGATGTTATCGATTATCAACGTTGACTATCATTACTTTTGCAATGACTACAAAATAACTGAAGTTCTTCAGCCCTTACTAATAACCCCCCTCCCTCCCCAAAAGAGTGAATTTTATTTGACGAGAAGTGGTTGGGAAAATGGCTGTACGGATGGTTGGATGGATGGATGGATGGATATCATGAATGGATTTATAATAATTTATGCACAAAATCAAAATTTTCATGAAAATAGACTATGATGTATAAATTAATATCCAATCTAATTCAGTTTTTAAAATTTATGATTTTTTTTTAAAACTATTTTCAATGCCTTACAATGCTGGAATGACAAGCGAACAGGATCCTACAATACAGCATGGCATCTTAATGAACATGCAACTTGACTCAATTTGAAAAAAACGCAAGAAAAATGCATGCTTGGATGAAAATGCAGGCCACAAGGGGAACTTGCCCACAGCCTCCAAAGCCTCAACAGTGAACTGAGCGACATGGCGCATCAAACAGGCTCTGGAAAACAAACTTCTGCTTCAGCCCTGCAGCTGTGCAGCCAGGAACCTCCACAGAAAAATCAAGGAAGCCGTCAAGCGGCCGACTGGATTGCTATCAAACACAAACAAACTCGTCAGCCTGAGGAAATAAAAGCTCCATCTTGCTCCTCGGCCCTGCCATGCTTTTTCTTTCAGTAAGTTAATGCTTTACGGTGCCTGCGTCGGGAGTGGAGTGCGTGGGCCTTTGATCCACTGGAAACCCACCAGAGACGCAAAGCCAGTAAAAAACCCTTAGGAGGGTTCTACGAGGTAACGTGGCCGCGTTGTCCGGCTTTTCTCATTTTATGGTTTATGTAGGTAAGCAACCCTGATTCATCCACTTTAGTTATGGTAGCTCACCCTCCGGGCAACAACCTGACTCCTTAGTAGTGGAAATAGCACCTTGATTGCTTCTGGTCTTTCTTTTTAAATCACTGCGGCGAATGAGGTCCACGGGCGAGCAATTTATCAACAACCTGGAGGGGTCAGTAAATACCCAGTGAGCCGTGGTGATTCTGCATTAAGGTTTTCCATTCTTTCCAATGGGGAGTTTGTATTTAATACACAAGTACAAAAGCGATTTAGGTGATTTTTCAGAAAACTTTTGTTTTCACAACCACAGTATACTTGGCTTGACTTAATTTGTTCTGTGATCTCGGTGGTGACTCCGAAAACTTGTATCTAGTCATAACCTATCCGAAAAACTCAAAAAATAAAGACCATTTCACTACAAAGGTTCGCTATAAAGGAAACATGAGGAAGGAGAAAGAGAATAAAACAAGGCCCAATCTATGCTCCTTTAAAGGGGAGCACAGTATGAACCTGGAAAAAAAACCTGCACATAGCAACACAATAATGACATGCAAACAATAGCAAGCAGGAAGATAATGGAGGGAGAGGATCAGAGTAAAAAGTGTCTACCTTTGTCGAGAGACCTGAATTGCCTCAAAATCAAACACAATCAAACCAAGACTGATAGTAGGTGCAAATTCCTCATTGATTATTGTGCTTTGAGTCATATTCCATAATTCCATTTTGCCCAAAGCTTCAAACCAAAATGGCCACCTTCCTGTTCAATTTCAGGCATGAGTCCTAGTGGCTTTTTCATGCATCGTGTCATGATAAACATGTCCAGCCATTTTCGGGTCACTGTGAAACAAGTATCAGTTGGTGTCATCTTCCGGACCAACGTTTTCCATCAGGATACACACAGCTGCAAAAAAAATGGTAAGGTTTTGGGCATATTAGGGACCCTAAAAAGGCAATGAATTCTGAGTAACCCAATTTCGTGTCAATCAGTGAAACTGGTGTCTGGGGCCTATTTTTTCTAATCTTCCAGGGGCCTGAGCCAAGCGGGCCTTCGGGCTGCCTGGTGCTAACTATAGCATTGTTGGCACCACTGAATGCAGCTTCCCTATTCTGTGCTAGTTGAATGCATCAACTGTACAATAGAGCTGCATGTTGAAACTAGCAGCTGAGGAACAAAAGCTGCATATCCCTCAGCGGGAGCGCTGCGTTGCAAGGGGTTAAAACAATATCCGCAGTGATAACTTCCAACGCTGAATGGGAGTGTGAGATTTGCTCCGGTGATTATTCCGTCAGACGCCGCCGCCACTTTGATGCGTGATCATACTGTCGATGGCTCGGGGAGAGCGCAGATAAAATGGCAGCTACGTATTCGCGCCACCCACACTCGCTCGCATCTGCGCAGCGCTCTAATCCTCAAACTGTTTGCCCTACATGCTGGAGTAAAGAAGAAAAAAAGTGCGCTGGAAATGTCAAGGCTGCTTTGAAAGCAAACCGGGTCGCTCCAGGTGCCCGCGGGGGTCGTGGAAAGCGGGAACGAGGTGCCTCGCTAGCGGGGATGAATGTTTGTCAAACATCATTGTTTTCACATCACCCGTCTTGTCCTGTCCTGTTCTCACTTTCTCGGGCCAGGAGGGACGAAAGATGCCGCGGAGGTGTGTAAACACACTGGCAAACGACGGATCACGCAAGTCGCGTTCGAGCCTGACACACAAGTCGGAGGCAGATTGTCAAAAAGAGTTCTCTCGCATGCGAGAATTCTAGGCCGGAATGTGAGCTCAGCGTGGTTTAAATATGATTTTTGAGTTTTAAAAACAATGCAACATCAAAGATTCTTTGGACGCCATGTGCCAACGGTCCTTATAGACCCCGAAATCAGGAGTTCCCAAACTCTTTGAATCCAGAGTTTAGAATAAACGTTTCACTAATTCGACCACAGTTTGAGAACTACTGCTCTTGTTGAATCTCTCATTTATGACTCACAACATACAGCCTGGTCAACAAAGTCATGGTTCAAGAAGGAACATATTAAGGTCATAGAGTACCCGAGCCAGACTCCAGACTAGGGCCTGACCGATTAATCGGTCGCCGATTATAATCGGACAAACATTGGCCTTCAAACATTGACCAAAAACTAATTTTCCCCTTAAAACGTTATTGAAGAAAACGTAAATTTCTGACGCTGTGAAAGTACCCTGAATGCACCATTTTGCTTGCATAGCATTAGCAAATAGCAAGTGTGTAGCATATGTTATTCTGGTTATTCTGTTGTCCCTAAGCGTCCTTTAAGCTGTTTAATGACACCCCAGTTGCAGTTAACTGTAAAAACGAAACACACGATGTTAAGAATTGCATCCACTGTATGTTTAAATACTAAACATGCTTCGTTTTTAAAACAGGGCTAGCCTAGCGCTAATGCTAAAAGCGAATGGAGGATCCGATTCAAATGCTAACAACAAGTTAGCATCGACTTCAGGAGTGTTTTTCCTTCTAATAACGAATATTCACACAAATGCTGTGGGAACACATACCAACAGTAACAATAACAATAACACTACGCAAAAGCAAATTCTTTCCAATGTGTGAAAAATGAGTTATTTTATTAGAATTCAATTGCAACTTTCTTCTGTACTCACTTCAAGTGTGTGCGCCATGGATGCATCGCACCAAACTGCCCCCAAGAGGCCAAAACGCACAAGAGCAGTCAGTATTTGTTCTTACTGTTTTTCCAGTTGCTATTATTTTAGTTTATTCTATTCTTATTTCACTTTCTTGTTTCATATTGTGATTGCCCTTTCAAGTTATATTTAAAGTTGATACTTCAAGAATTCAAAGAGTTTCTTTCCCCAAAATTCAAGGATGCAAACATCCAAGGATTTCCACATGACATAGCACGAAATGCAATCCCCAAGGTCCCAGGTTAGCCCAGTTGAGAACCTAGACTTGTGAAAATACCACAAGATAAAAATATATAAAAGAAAAGGTTCATGCTTTACCGCTGTAAACAAGTAAGAATGGATTTATTATTGACACTTAAATCTATACAATAACCTTGTATACGTCATCATTTTTTTCATAAGGTCATATATGGACTTGTCATTCCAAGCAGATCATCTTAATAGCGACATTTTGTGTGTGACACCCATTTTACCAATTTGACGCATTATATATATTTAAATAATCGGCAGATTAATCGGTAATCAGTATTTTTTTTCTACCGAAAATCAGTATCGGCACCGACCTAAAAAAATGCATATCGGTCGGGCCCTACTCCAGACAAATAGAAAACCTATGGCAGGATCTGAAGCTTCGAGTTCCAAAGTGGCAGCCAAGAAACGTCGAGAAAAGTCCTTCCTGGGCTGAGTGAACCACTATACGAAACATTATTGATATCATTGCCAACAAGGATTTCTCCACAAGTACTAACTTGAACTTACTTCACTCAATAAAATGTGGAAGATTTGATAACGTTTGTGTGATGTGTTTGATGAGTTACTGATAATGTAGTGGTACACTCGCCTAATTTCAGTGCAGCCAGTTTAGATTCAGCTCCCACCAAGTCATTAGATTTCTTGCACTCGTAAGGCTTTGATGGTGTCATACAGCAGTTCTATTTTAATGGTGAACAGTACTGCCAGGTGCTCATTATAGATCCCCAATGGAGTGCAATCAACGAGGTTGAGTCCAGGAAGTTCACCGCAGGGGGTGGCGGGGGGGACAAGTGACTTTGCCCCAAATAAAGCACAGCCTCGCGATTAGTATGTCAACAACGAGTCCCCGCCGTGCCACCCACTTTGTGCGCTCCTCTCAACGATGGCTCCACATCACTTCCAATCAAGAAACCCAACAAACAAATTTCAGAGCGGCCTTGACGTCAATCGCTCTCCTGCTCGCCGGTGGTTTGGAATCGATCGGCCTGGCTCAGACGGCTGCATGAGGGAACTTTACGAGACACGGCGTTTTTTTCCTATCAGTTTTCTTTTTCCACTTAGTCCTCTAAAGGTCATGCTAAATTTATGAAAAAAATATGATGCCGTAATAAATCCATCCATTTTGTATACCGCTGATCATCTCCAGGGTCGCAGTGAGCTGGAGCTTACCACAGCTGACATTGGGCAGGAGGCAGGTTAGACCCTGAAGGCAACCTGGAGGCAATCGCAGGCACAATGAATACATGTTGAAGTCTGCCAACTGCATCATGTGTAATGCAAAACCCAAACTATCTCGTATTCTGTGTGATAACCAGAACAGGTCTACCCAAGGTGTGAAGCCCATTAGTCGATAGCGTCTACGGGAATATTTTTTTAAATTGAGGTTCCAAAGAAAGTTTCACTAACATCCATCCATTTTCTCAGTTTGTGGGTAAGCTCGAGCTGATCCAAGTTGACTGGTCACCAGTAGAGAACATATGGACAACCATTGTCACTCATAATCACACCTATGGACAATTAACTAGTGCTGACACTAGCGAATAGTTTTAGAATCGATTAATCTATAGATAAGTCAATCGATTAATCGGATTCATTTTATTCCTGCATTAAAGTGTATTACAAAAGTATTTTTCCCTGATTACTGTTTATTAACCAGTGATTGGTGTTTATTTCGTAGTTCGTATCCGTATAGTGATTAAAAAAAAGGGGGGTTTTCTCAAGTAAAAACAGGTTTGCAAATGTCTACAGAAGATAATCAGTCTTCTTTCATGAATGACAACAAAAATGAGTGAACAATTACTGTTCATATGCTGAAATCAGATGATTTGGACAATTTTACACAAAAAAAATGGCTCCAAACGATTCCTCGATTATTAAAATAGTTGTTGATTAATTTGATAATCGACAAGTAATCGATTAATTTTGACAGCGCTACAATAAACTTAATGTGGTTGTTTGGGGGAAGTAGCTTTAGGGTGGACTTAGGTCCTTCAAAAGGAGACACACTGTAAAGACTTTGTCCAGTTTCTTCCCAATTGGAACCCCATATAGAAAGAAATGTAGATCCTTTAGAGCCTCAACATGCCTTAAAACGCATCCGTTTTTGCAAGCTCATGTGTCCCTGGTGAACATGAATGTGCACCACCCACTTAAAATTCACTCAGTATTGCCTACAGGGAGTGTTTGAAAAGGAAAATAGAAAAACAATTTACATAAAATTTGGTGGACGTGTTTATCATGACAGGGCATACAAAAAAGTCCCAAGGACCTGTGTGTGAAACTGAAGGTGGCCATTTTGGTTGAATTCCACAGATTGTATTTTTAAGCCCAGACGAATGGCGACTCTCAGTTGTGAAACTTTTCAGCATGGGATCTAAATTTGACGATCGTGTCGACGATTTGCTATGAAAAGGTGTGCAGGGAGTTACAATGGCATCCAAGCAGTGAATTATCCTGCATGTGTGCTCTTTCTGGTGACATGGTAACTATTATGTGTGTTTTCCAGGTGGGAACATTCCCCCTGCCGAGAAAAGTGTTGTCATTGTTAGATTACCCCAGAGGGGAGTAAAACACAGAGGGTACTTCACAACAAGTTCCCAGAATTGTGAGAAAAAGCAACATGAGAAGAAAAAAATAATCTCTGCTTCCTTACTTCCGCATCTATCCCTGGATGCCAAATTTTGTTCTTATTCCACTCCTTTACGCTTGAAAACACAGGAAATGAGCTTATCACCACTTTGTGTGTATTTATAAACAGTACTGGGGGGTTAATTTCTTGGCAAAATGTAAAAATTAAAAACATGCTTTTGGAAAAGACAAACGTGGTCAAAAGATCGCAGATTCACATTCCAAGTAGGAAATTATTCTGTTTCAGGGTCATGTTTAGCACCGATACACTTAAATAATCAATAATTGGCTGAAATATTCTCGCACCCAAACTTGATTGGGAGGCCTTGACTAATATATGCACTTTTCATTATTAAGCCAGGTATCTGCAAAATGAGCGCGTACGGAGGTAAATTGAGGTGAGTCATTCCTGCGGTTGGCTTATTAGCAAGGACCCAAAAGCAATATATTATAAAAGACAGCGCGGCTATCTGTAATAGTCTCCAATAAAAGGAATGGAATAAGGTCTTTGTCAGCAGATAGGGCATGTGTCGGCTTCCTTCACAGCCGACGCTTGCCTTAAGAGATAAAAAAGAAAGAAAAAAAAAATCAGCGAAGATGGCAAACGGGATCTTTATGAGGCAAATTAGGCCGTCGCTGATAATTGCTTTTCTCAATGTCGTGTAAGTGCTGTTTGAATCAGCGCCGGGCATTCAGGGAGCTGATTAGCTGGCATCGCTGCGGCTCTCAATCAGATCTTTGGATTGGGACGATCGCCATGGTTCGGCGCCGCATTTCGGACCTTAGTAATACGGTATGCTTGTAGCAAGCATTGTAATGACAGTTGCCTATAATATATTTAGGGGAAAAAATCTGACAAATCGTCGTTTTTAGTTTAGCTGCTTGATGTAATGTATTCATTGTGCTAGCGAGAGGAGCTATTCATTTCATTCTCTCAGATGGCTTCTTATGTTAACTTAGTAATTCCTATATATGGTTATTGTGGGAATGCTGTCAGCACTTATGTTGCTTCTAACCTGTATTATTATTTTGGATACTTTTTATTCTCCCACATAATACATCCAAATTAACACCGTTCAAATTTCAACTTGCTTCAAAATTTAAAAAACTACAATTAACTCATTCACTGCCATAAATTCATTAAAAAAAAGATTATTAAAAATTAGAAGAGAGACAATTACATTTTTTTTAATTGTAATTAATCGCATGACTTCACTATTTAACTCACGATTAATCATAAATTTTTCATCTGTTCTAAATGTACAATAAAAAAATTCTAGGTTTTTATACTCATGTTAACTAAAGTGGAAAAAAATGTTAAACTAATAAAAATTGTTAAAATATTTTTGGGACGTTTATAGCCGTCAATGGCAGTGAATGAATTTTTTAAAAAAAAGAGAAAAACATTATAAAAAATTCGGGCCGTCGGGTGATTAAAGTTTTTAATCATAATTAATCGCATGACTTCACTAGTTAACTTCCGATTAATCACAAATTTCATATCTGTTCTAAATGTACAATAAAACAATTCTAGGTTTTTATACTCTTGTTAACAAAAGTGGGAAAAAAAATTAAACTAATAAAAAGTTAAAATAAATTGTTGACGCTTATAGCCGTCAATGGCAGTGAATGAGTTAATAATTTGTCATATCTTTCAATTTACTTTCAATTTATCTTATATTGCGCCTCATTCATTCATGCATTGCTTATTATATCACGTATCCTTGGGAGTCCGTCGACACAAAATGATTGTTAGCCCTACCTTGGAAGTAGTGGCTTGCCTGTCCAAATTAAAATGTCCGAATTTTGACTTCAGTTGATTTGGCATCACACGACGCAGTTGACTGGCATAAACATGTTTCCGTTGTGCTATTGAAAGGAGCTGCAATGGATTTATTTCCACTGAAAACCTCTCTCAGAGTCTCTACGTTTGAGTCCAAAGTGTCGCATAGATTCAGAGAGACGAGCTCAGCTTCTTTTTTTAATTAGCGGCCCAGCGGACTTCACCCCCACCTCATCATTCCATCTGAACTGCAGGCCTCGCCATTAATTAACTCGGCGGAGTTGTCACCGAACTTCATTTCCTTGTCGCGCACCTCCGGGCCAATTCACAACACACTTTGGCCTGCGCAAATATCCAAGCTGTGACATATGGGAAAAGGCATTTTTGGACGCTCCATTTTTCCATCCTCTGCTGTATGCTTTATAACTTGCGCCTCCCTCTCTAGCCAACCCATTACGGATTTAATTGTTCTTTTGAACTGCCAGCTCGTGGCAAGATTCCCTCACTCACTGTTTCCATGCAACTGTCAAGAGGGTCTCCGTTCTGCCTGTGAAGTATCGCATGGGCTGCGTTGGAGGCAACAGAGGGAGAAGCTGGCCAACGCTAGTTTTGGATGGGATTATACGACCGTTGCAAAATTTTTACCAAGCTACTTTACTTGCTGAATTAAATGATGTTTTCCCCTCCAAATGATCAAGTAACACATTTTAATGGTTTCATTTGGCCATAAACATGCTCTTTGTTTCATGTTTTGGCAGCTGTCAAAGTCATAATGAAGTCATCATTCATGTAGAGTTCAACACAATTTGTTTGTCGTCGTTTTTTACACGAATATAGTCAAATATTACAAACAACAACGGCACATGCATGCGTTAAAATGAGGATTTTGGTAATATTTTGACATTATTCATATAATGTAAAAAAAGTATTTCTTGGCATATTATTACAGTACTTAAAAAATGGAAAAATACAACTTATTTTTGCAACATTGTGACCGATCACAATATCTCTTATTATTACTATGTTAAAATAAAACACGACTTTATTTTAGTGATTTAAAAAAAAAAATGTTGTATTGTAACATTAGGACTTGATCATAAAATTTACGTAGAACTACATTTTTGTAATGCAAAAATGTTCCTGTAAAATTCTGTGACTTTTTTCCTCAAATAAATTTTTTTGTTGTTCATAATCAGGAATTAGGTTTAGTACTAAAAATGGAAAAATACAACTTATTTTCACAACATTGTGACTGATCACAATATCTGTTATTACTATTAAAATTAAATATGACTTTATTCTAATGATTTGAAAAAAAATGATGTATCATTGGAACATTATGACTTCATCATATAATTTACGTAGGACTACTTATTTCTATTCCCTATTTGCATTATTATTATTATTATTATTTATTTTATTGTATTTTATTGTGTATTGCAACATTTCTAAGGTGGTCTTAAGATGCAGTTTAATGTGCTGCATTTTTCTTCCTAGGAAAGGAGACACAAGGGGAATGACTGAATGTGCATATATTGCAAATAACAGTGTTGTAAAAAAATATATATATATGGGGAAGTGGGGAATGATGTGGCAAAAAAGGAATTGCTTTAAAATTTTAGCTTTACAGTATAAGTATGATGAGGGAACTCCTGTAGTGAATAAATGGATCTTATAAATAAATAAGTGGCGTAAAAATCCGATAAAACCTCTGGGCTCGGTGGAATATGCAAACGCAAGCCGGCGTTGACTGGAGATGCCGCCATGATGCATGGGGGCCACTTGATGCGAAAGTTGTGGGTGGTGGGGGGGGGGTGCAAGGGGGGGCAGGTGCTGCACATGGAGCAAAGCAAACAGATATGTTCCTGCCTGAGGCTACACTAAGGCCTATTTTTAGACTTACACACTTGTAACAGTCATGTGACCCAGCAGCAGTTCAGCCTGACAAGCCAAGTTGAATGTTGAACTTGAGAACTCTTGAGGGGATTTCCTCAATGAAAGCCAGCCATTTTCTCCCCTTGGCTGACTGAGCCTTCTATCATCGTGAGTTATTCATGGCTGTTGGGAGTTGCCATCAAACCTGGCCCGCTGGAGATGAGCTAGTTTCTTTGCTGTTAATGTTATTGATCGTTTTGACTTCAAATAAGACGTCACGTGTAACTATAGCAGCGTTTTACTTCGCTTACCTTTTTTTTCTCCTTTTTTTTACAAGATACAGTATTGTGAAATCATCTTGTAATAAGGTCATAGCACAGTTATTATTTATTCTAGTGATTTAATGAAAATTGTATGTAACATCATAACATTATGACTTCATCGTAAAATTTACATACAACTAAAACAAATTTGTTTTCGTAATGCTAACATTTTCCTGTAAAATTCAGTGACTTTTTTCTCTATTTACATTATTAATATTGGTAATTACGACTTCAAATAAGATTACACATGTTAGCAGTAGTATGCTTTGCTTGCCTGTTTGTTTTTTTACATGCTATAGTATTGTGAAATCATCTTGTGATAAGGTCATAGCACAGTTATTACACAGTTATTAACTTATATGTGAACTTTACACAAATTTTTTTTATCATAACGCCCCACAATGATGAAGTGAAATTTTTTCGGGGGGGGGGGGGGGGTGAATTTGCACATTTATTGTATTAGATTTAAAAAATATATACTTTACAACACTTACACACACAATATTATTCATCCCTCTTTCCACATTTTGTTACACTGGTCAAATTCTAAATTGGACTAAATTATTTAAGTTTCCTCCTATACATGTCCCAGTATGAAAAGTGGGGAGAAAAAGTTTGGTGTATTTAATATAAATTTTAAAAATTTTAAATACTACCAATTCCTTCCTTTTTTCTTTTTTTTACATTACAGCCATATTCTAAAATTATTTTTTTAAATTTCTTCTAAAACTGCACATAACGTCCCATAATGAATATTTTGCATATTTAACAAAACTAAAAAAAACTAAATGCCACATGTGCATACAGGATCCACTTACTTTTCCACATTTTGCAGAAAATTGCCACTGCCGACTGTTAAACGTCATCCTGACATGACAGAATGAGTGGGAACCAAAAGGGAAAAAAAAGCCCTGTTGACGTTCACGCACGCTTGCTGGGTTACAGCCACACTTTAAAGGGCTTTTAGTCTAATTCGTTTTGCCACCTCCACGACAACTACTTTTCAAATTAATGGATGGCTAACCGTCTATCAGCTGAGCATATAGAGCAACGTTCACAATTCATTGCAGTTTAACCTCCGCAAATAAGATATATTCAGGTGCACAAGCGTAGATGAGCGCGGTCGCTATTTTTATTGATCATCGGTTATGAGGCGGTTGAAAACGGCTGTCTGTCGCCAAGGCCGGCTTGTGCTTTGTTGTGCGGAGACGTCACGCCAGGACTAATTTTTCCGGAACAAACGCTGAGCGTACACAAACGCAGCTGCTTCCCTTCTCACGGCACCAAGCGGGAAACACCAACAACAGCTTTTCCACACTTGGCAAAAAGACAGGAACACTTTGTGTTTACTTAGCTTGATTCGTTTGAGCCCCCACGACAATAAATCGTAATCTAGTATATGAAAGCTAACACTGTTGGCTAACGCTAATATGCGAGTCAACAATACGCTGCGCAGCTCTGTTTACTGGATATTGAGGTTCCTGCTTGATACGGGTTCTAGTCAACTATGTCCAAGCAAACTCGGCCTGTCAGGAAAGGCAAAATGGAGGATAATTGTCCAATTTACAACTTGCAAGTTATGACCCTATACCCGGTTATAACCCTCTTGTAATTCTTGTTGGCAACTATCACAACTTTGGAGCTGTTAGAAGTTGTATTTTAGCCAACTCATTAGAAACTTTTCACAGTATGACGCAGTGTAGTTATGACAGTGTAGTAACAATGTAATAACATAGTAATAACACGCTGACAACATTCCGGCTGTTTCATTGTTACTGACTGACAGTTTAAGACTAGACTGAAAATCTGTAAGTAATACAGTGAAACCAATCACCCAGTACAAGTCGTAAAACAATGTAATAACATAACACGCTAACAAAGTACTCAATATTAGATAGTTTGACATGAACAAATATTCTGAATGTCATACGCAAACATTTAATCAATATTTTACTTTAATGCGTGTAATGAGTGAGTTTTTGGAGACGTGCCAATTAATACGACGTACACTCACGTATCTTTAGCGTCCGCTACAATGGACACAGATGCGGGAAAGAAGAAGAAAGAATCCCTGCAATTGCCGGCTGGGCTGGCGAGGGCCGATTGTCCTGGCTGCTTTTTTTTTTTGTCCGCCGCACAAGCTGGTTTTAAATGTAATTAGCTGTCAGAGCCAGTGAAAGCTGGCGCCTAATTCCCTTTCTATATATTTTCCCCCCCGCCATGAGCGCAGACTTCATGCGGCGTAGACTCACACTGACAATAATTAAAGCTCTGCCTTGCCGACTCGAATGTGCATTTGTTTTCCTATGGTCCACCACATGCACATACTCACACACCCACACACACACACACACATACATACTGTATCTACAGGAGTAATTCGCTTCCCTTGAGGGATTTGACCACTTGAAAACACAAGGCCACTATACTTAACCACCCCTCCCTAACCCTCTTGTAATTCTTGTTAGCAACTATCACAACTCAGCCCACTCATTAGAAACTTTTTTCCAGTGTGGCGCAGTGTAGTTATAACAGTTTAGTAACAATGTAATAACATAATAATATGCAATAACACAGCAATAACACGCTAACAGCACTCATGCTGTTTCATTGTATAAGACGAGACTGAAAATCTATAAGAATTAAGTGAACTCCATCACGCATCCCAGTGCATGCTGATAATAGCGAATACCTGCTAGTAAACGGTCCATAATTATGTCAACATAGTTCATTGGCACCAAGATGCCAACAAAATAAATATTGTTATTTGTTTTGGCCTGGTCATATACAATGGGGTCCAAAAGTAGGCATACAATAATACAAAAGTGAATATGTATAGGACTTATTGTAGATGCCACAATGCCAATACTGCTATTATTTTGGCCAGATCATATTTAATGATCTGTTTGGAACAATCACACCTTTTCTGTTCCCCCCCCCCCCCAAAAAAAGAAACAAAAATTCCCATCTTGTTATGAAGTAGCCCCACTGTAATTTTAGCCCACTCATCAGAAACTTTGCCCAGTAATGACGCAGTCCTATAACTGTGTAGTAACAATGTACTAACATAGTAATAACACGCTAACAATACTCATGCTGTTTCATTGTTACTGACTGACAGTAGATTAGACTGAAAATCTATAAGACTTAAGTAACACAGCACCAATAATAATGCACCAAGATGCCACCAAAATTAATTATTTTTATTGTATTTTATTAAGTTCTAGTTTTGGCCTCGTCATATACAATGGTGTCCAAAAGTAGGTAAACAGCAATAACATGCATAATACTATTTGTAGATGTCTCAATGTCAATACTATTGTTTTGACCTGATCATATTTAATGATCTCTTTGAAACAATCACAACTTTTTTGTACAAACAAATAAAAGTCTTTTTTTCGTCTTGTTATGAAGTAGCCCGACTTTTGGTGCTCTTAAACTCGAGACCCGAGCGCAGTGAGCCGCTCCATTATTTATGGCGACACCGTTTTAAACTTAGTTTAGCGGATGCCGTCGACCGCCGGCAACATCTTGTCTCATAGCGTTCCGACAATGCACGCAGCGGGGAGAGGAAAACAACACAAAAGCATTTAAACATTAAACAAAAAGCACGGGCCGGCCGGGAAAAGTAACGACTCGTTCCGACGGGCCTCAAATTAATTTTCCTATCCAGTCGCCGTCGTTAAACATCTGGGGTGGTGGGTGGTAGTCAGGCGGGGGGGACGACATCTGTTGCCATATGATTATCTTTTACCGCCATGATCATCATTATCATTGTCAGCGTGTCATTGTGTGTACAGCATGCAATCAGCCTTGCCGCGCGCGCGCTCACCTGAAAAGGGGGGCTCGGCAAGGGTTGCGTAGGTGGGCCGTGTTTTGAAAGCAAACGAGCCGCATTTGCTCCCAAGGCAGGCGGTCTGGACGGGGGGAAAAATAAAAAACACTTCATCCTATTAGCGGCATACTCATCACCATGGTAACGCTCACAATGTGGCGCGCGTGCGATCAAGATGTTCTGCATTTGCAAAAGAGGCGCGCAGATGTTTGCACTAATTAAGGGCGCTGAATACATTATGGCACTCGTGTTGGTTTAGTTTTTTTCCCCAGTCCATCATGCGGCTGTGGATTGGTTTAAATTTAGTCGTGCTTTGCATGGTTGGTACACAATCATCCCACTGTTTTACCTTTTTAAATTCATTGTTGGTAATAACAGTGTTATTACGCTCTAATAGTGTAATAACAACAATACTAATTATTGTAACATCGTAATGTTGCTTTCTGGCAATAACCAACCTAATCATCCCACTGTTATACCTTATTAACAATGTTGTTCCCCTCATTAGGAATGCTTTTTAAATTCACTATTGGTAATAACAATGTTATTACGCTGTAATAGTGTAATAACAACAATCCTAAATATTGTAATATTGTAATGATGCTTTCTGGCAATAACCAATCCTGTGCATGAGTATGGCTAGATGTTAAACACCCTCTGCAGCATTAACGCACCAGTATCCCCAGCACCACCTCGCCAAAAAACTAACGTTTTAAGATCCAGGCAGACCCTATTTACTATAGCTATGTATATTTCTCAAACTTGTTATAACACAAAACCCCCTCCAACATCATGTCACAGTTGGCGCACCCCTGTCCTTGGTACCCACCCCCAAACCAAAACAAAAACCAAAAGAATCAGTTTAGAAAATAGCTATATGTCAAAAAAACTTACGGTTATGTTTTGACATGGCTGTTTTACAATGTAAAATCAATGTAGCTATGCACTTTTGGAAGACATTTCCAATAATTGTAATAACCATGTAATAACACTGTAATAACATTTGATGGCGCCTTGTCTAAAATTTTAAAGCCATACATCCCTTTCAAGACCCATTTTTGCGAGCTTGTCGACTTTTACTTGTGAAAGAGGAAGTGGCTCTCTAACAGGAAGTCGATTGCTAAAATCCAAACAGACGAAAGCAAAAATGCCACTTCCTGATTTTATTTTTTTTAATCAACAAATGTTCATCCTCAAACTAGGAAGTGGCCTGTAAACAGACAAAAATATTTTTTTGCTCCTCACTCTCACGAATCTAACTTTCGCTCGAAGCACTTAGCATTGCAACCTGTGAAGGACCTCGTCCAATAATCAACAATTACAATCTAATAACACGCGGGAGCACAAGTCAGGCGGAAAATAACAGTCCACTTTACTGATGTGTTTGCCTTCCTGCGATCACGCGGGGGCCCCCGTGTCGCCGCGCGTGCAGATCACGATGCCGACGATAAAGCGCAATAATCAAATGTGCTCCCGCGAGGGCCCGCCTCGTTCCTCGCTGCAGGAAAATTAAGTGTCCCTTTTGATCCGTGCGGCTGACTCGCGTAGCGTGTAGAAAATTAAAAAGAGACGCCCGCCGCACCTGCCTGGAGGATAAAACAATTCTTCCTTTTTATGCTTCATAGTCTGAGACTTTATTATCTTTTCTTTAAACGGAGCAGAGTGGGATGTAAGTGGATTTTCTGGACCAGGGTTTCTTTTGTGGTGATGGAAATAGGGGTGCACCAACTCAATGTAAAATCAACGTTGCTATGCTTACTTTTGGATGGTCAGTGAGAGCAACAATGCAGGAACAGCATGTTATTACAGTGCTTTAAACCAGAATTACACTTTGTTTTAGTGGATCATTTGTTTTGAGGTAAGGTGGTGCAAGCTATACACTTAACAGGGGTTTCTGGAACCCATATTAGTCTAATTGTAATAACCGTGTAATAACAATGTAATAACATTTCTAAGAAAATTATTTTTCTCCAATTTATACATTATTTTCCCGTTCTTCCCCTTCCTCGTGTGCTGCATCCTTGTGTTACATTAGCATAAAGTGCACCGGTGTTCTACTTGAAGTTGATATGTTTTAATGGGGGCAACATTTCCACTTCACAGAGGGCACACGTGGCGGTGGGATGTCGAGGCGGGCCGGGGTCGAGGAATGCAGTACAAAGAGAATGGCAGAGAGGCGTGCACCACAACCGGTCCGTCGCCGCTTAATAATGCAGCGAGGTTTGAAGGAGAGGGCGAAGCAGTCGTCATCCTCAAGTCGGTTATACAGCGGTGAATTTCCACAGAAAATAATTACGTAGAGGTTAAAGTTAGTTTTTATGACACTGATGCTAACCGTTGCCAGTCTATGCCATTTTGCATTGCTTGTTAGCATGAAGCTAAACAGACCCATTACCTAAAGTTAGGTATATCATCGTGACACTGATGCTAACCGTTAGCCAGTCTAGGCCATTTTGCATTGCTTGTTAGCATGAAGCTAAACATACTCATCTAAAGCAAAGTTATGCAATTGTTTTGCATGCACAACAACTGATCAATCCACTTCGATTGTGACTTTTTCGCCACATTTGGAAACACTTTCAAAACCTCGTCTCCTCTCACAGCTTTGAACAAAAGGCACGGAAATATCCGGCGACGGGTCTTGTGAGGATTCCAGCCCCACATTGCCCGTGTGCATCATCCTGGCTGTGATTCAGCCTGACACGTTTGGAAATGTTTGTTCCGTGACCAGAATTTTAAATGCACGAGGCCCTGTTTGCGGTTCGGAGGGGCCCTCCCCGAAGGAGAGGTTAAATCTGAGTGCGGTAAGCAGAGCGGTGGCAAAACGACAAATTCACACGCTGAAGTTAAAAAGTTATTTTAAGAGTTGTTCTAGGATGTTTGCACTCCAGTTTCATTTTAAAATCATCACGGTTTTTGGGGCCGATCATCTATCGGCGATTGACTGCCAATTTCTCACAAAAACTGCTGCTTTGAAAGTCAAACCTCATTCAGGAGCACAACTTCAGCCGAAATTTTCACACTTCCCATCAACATGCGGAGCAGCGCCGCTTTTTTTGGGCTCGCGCGGACCATATGTCGGCATCCTCACACCACGCAGGACATATGTGCCTTTGTTAGTGCCAACTCATCGAGCTACAAAAATCCCACCGGATTCGCTGCCTCCTCTTTGTGCGCAGCCCACCCTGAACATTTTGGCACCGCCGACTCATTTTTCGAAAAATAGATATCGGATGGAGCCCAGCCTGGAGCAGTTTTCCAGCTCTAGTTAGTCATTTTTAGCACAATTGTGGAACAAACAGACAGCCAAGGCAAGAGATGGTGGCCAAAAGCTATGACTGAACAAATGTATTTAAGGCATTGAAATCTAACATGTATTTTCTCATGTTGTAGACAATATCACAATGAAAACCATGAGTGTACGGAAGAGGATTAGGGCCAGTTAAGAGAAGAAAAAAAAAGGTTGTCAGAATTCTGACTTTATTCTCAGAATTCTGACTTTGAACTCTGACTTTAAAGTGAGAATCCTCACTTTATTCTCAGAATCCTGACTTTATTCTCAGAATTCTGACTTTAAAGTGAGAATTCTGAGAATAAAGTCAGAATTCTGAGATTAAAGTCGGAATTCTCACTTTAAAGACAGAATTCTGAGAATAAAGTGAGAATTCTCACTTCAAATTTCTAAGCCCTCCTTACAACCCCCCCCCCCCCCCCCCCACACACGCACACACACATTTCAGAGCTCTACGTCACAAAGCCAGAATTCTGAGAAAAAAGTGAGAATCCTCTCCTTACTGGCCCTAATCCTTTTCCGTAGGAGTGGGAACAAATATATGTATATATAGTTTGTGATATGTTTACGGTTCAAACGATTAATATTGTCTAGTATAATTATTTTGGGGTGTCAATTACATTTCTTCAAAAATCATGAGGCATCTACTATAGGGAGATGTTTTTTTTCCATTCAAGTAGATGACGAATCAGAGCACGGCGCCGATTTCAGAGCTCTTTGTTTGCGCTCATGTTTTGATATTTACAACACGAGTGGCTGTCAACAACGCAGCAAGGTTACAAGGTCTCAAGTGCCTGAGGCGAGAATGGCGCATTTCCTCAGTTTCGACCTTGGAGATTTTGGATGACGACGAATTCATCATTCACACTGGAGCCATTCATTTAAAGGGCATAGAAAAGTGTTTTTGCAACAGAAAATCAACTCGCCAATTTTCGTAAGCGTGTCTATCCTGGTGAAAATGAAAATATCATTCGAGCAGTGAAAATTTAACTTTGCCGATTACTTGATTTTAAAAGTAACTAATTCTGGTTAAGAGTTACTTTATTAGTTACTTTCAGCAGATGCCGACAATTCTACTTTGGGGTTCTCTTGAAAAGTGACGATTTTTGGAGGATTTTTTTTCACAGAGCCCCATAAAATTGGGTGAACATGTTGATCATAACAAACCACATAAAAAAAAACTCCCAAGGACCCATACGATGTCAGCCATTTTGGGGGGACTCCTACTTGAGAATTCATCCAAATGACCATTCCAGACAAATTGCGACGCTTGTTTGCCTAAAGTGGGCGGAGCCAAATTTCAATGAACCTTTTCGAGCATTTACCATTAACTCACGTCAGCCATTTTCACTGATGCAACCCTCTTCGCTCCCGGCTGTTTTACTGGATTTTGACTGATTTTGCAAGGCCCACAGAATATTGTGTTCTATTGCTATAAAAACATGAAACCTACCAAAAGAAAGATTCGAGTCTCTTCTTTCATCAGGAAAAAAAGTATATTTGTATCTGTTTCCGTTTTGAAGCAATTAGCATTAGAATATAGCAAAGTTATTAGTCATTATTCACAAACCTGTTGAAAACACTGGAAAAAAGATCTTGTTGCAACATGGCCCTGGTTGATCTCTTATACTCTGCTGCCACCTGCTGGTCGTTTTTTTGTAATAACTACCATTGCTTTAAGCAACCTCTTCAGGCGAGAAGCTGCATCAAAGTCTTCTGTATGCTGTCGCATTAAAACAAACATTTAAAAACTTATAAACACATTTTTGGGAGTGAAGAACAAAATATTAAATAACGTATTTATACGTTTTGGGGTATGAATGATTTGAAAAATGGACCCTTCATCACTTTTTGTATATTTCTGGATGAATTCCAAGAATATTTCAATTTCTTTGATGGCTCCTAGTCCAACGTAGGTCCAAATAGAAGAAGCCGTATAAACAAGTGCTGTTGAGTAGCAGACGGATGCTTCCACTTGGCTCAGTTGTGACAGTTTTTTTTTTTTTAACTCCAAGTCCAAACAATGCTAAGTCAGACCGAAGGAGCTGCAACATTTCGCCTGTCTGGAGCAGATGGTGCTTTATGTATTCATAATAGTGCAAACATTGTAAGCGCTCTCAGTATTTGGATCCCTCGCACGCTAATTAGGCTGATAGATGTGATTAAAGTGCTAGCATGTTATTTTTTTTAATATAAAAATAAAACTTAGCAGAGGGATGTTTGCATTGGCTCCACTTGGCATTTTGGAACAAGGCGCTCGCGTGTGTCTGAGGAATATCTCAGAAATATTAACGACGTTCCCCGGCGGAGTCGTAAAAAGGCGAAAGTACAGCGCTCGATGAAATCAAATGGGCTCGCATACGCGCCGCCGTTGTTCCAACGCGACTTCCTGGGCAATTTATTGGCTTCTTTTTAATAGCCCCGGCTATTAAGACCCGGGCAGGTGATAACGGGCTCGTCACCGTCAGAGAACACATTAGACATTTATTTGCACTCCACCAAATCATCTGGAAGGACTGGCCAATGATTTTTTTTAATATTCTTTTTCAATTATTCTTAATTTGCAACCCTCCTCCCCCAACTTTTATGAGAACTGAGTTGTAATATTGCAAGAAAAAAATTGTCATGTTGAGTAATTATTTCTTACATAATAATTAACATTACTGAAACAGGTTATCAAGATACATTTTCTTTTCATATTACAACTTTTTTTGTTCATATTTTTTTTTATTAATAAATAAAAAAGAAAACATCTTGGCTTTAGTCCAGCACATTAAAATACAGTTGTTTTTAAATCCCTCATAGATAATTAACATACAACAGAAGAGAAAAAAAGTCTTGCAAAACATCCCTCAAGTATTATCGCAATAAATTGGAGGAGCGTGACGATAAGTAATCAGCCATTTCATCCCACCTCTTCAATTAGTGCAACGTGATGTGCGAGGGAGGGCAAGATTTATCTGGAAGCGACAGACACAGAGTCTCGCCGCTCGTCTTTCCACGTGGGTGAAACAAAAAATAAATTTAAAAAATCCCAAAGTCTGCAAATCAGAACCCTGCCGGGCTTGTTTGTGTGTCGCTGCGACCTTTGCGTAGGTTCGGCCTGTCGACTTCTTCTGAATTAGCATCGAAACCGAAGCCGAGTGCTTTGTTTGGGTGATCTCCGGCAAGAAAAGGCGGCCTTTGGAGAGGCGGGAAGTAAAAACACGGTTTGTACGCGTGTTTCCTCTCATCAGCATTCAAGTTAAGATTAAAGCACAGGATATTGAACAATAGCGACGAAAATTCACAAACTTGGAAAACAAGAGCAAAAGAACTTTACTCATTAACTACTGTATGTACTTTTATTCATCTTGTTTAATGTAAAATAGATCGACATAATATTCTGATATTTTAAATGCTTGTATTTTTTGGGCTTCAAGGAATATGGTGACCGCCATGCGTGGTGGGGCAGTGCCCTAGCGCCCTCTATTGACGAGCCGCGATTTTAAAGTCATCAATCGTAAATCTTAAAACCTGTTCAATATATATGACGTCAAATCTTTACGGCTAGTATGGTCAACGACTTAACCCTTCTCACACTGCACTTGCTCACTGTGAAAGTTTTGCTTGGCAGAGTGAAAAGACGACGGCGCCCCAGTTGCCAGCATGCCCATATTTGGAAGTGCTGACGTAGCAGTAAGAAAGTAAGCACGGAGAATTACTTGTAGTTGAAGTAGACCACACCTGGACACGATTTATCTTTCAATGTTGCAAAACAAAACCCTGGCTTCGCTGATTTTAAGAAGGACAGAAAGCGCAGAAAAATTAATGTGTGTGTGAGTTTAATCTCGTTCGTGAGTTTCAATTCTACCGAGACTGATTTGAAGTCTAATTTAAGACATTTATTATGGATTCCTGCATTGGTCTCATGCCGTTAACTGTAAATAAGTTTGTCAGTATAGCACCAGATCCTCTCCCATTGGTGGAGATTGTCTGACGTCACAACTGTTAAAATAAATGTACATACATGTACAGTTATCCCATATTTACTCTTTTAGTAATTGCAAAGCATTTATTCAGCAATGTGACCTGTTTGAACCATGTGGGTTGGGGTCATCTGTGGAGAGAAGTTGCAACACAGGAATTGAAACCTGAGAAGATAGCGGCTGGAACATTTTGCGGTTGAACTGTGAAATTTCACTGAAACTTTCCGCGCTGAAGAAAAACTTTTGCATTATTGTCTGCGCAATGAGTCATATCCGGGATGATTGTCACATTGCTGCTATTATATCCCCAAACCTTTTAGAACAGCAAAAGACTATGTAACCAGGGCCTACCAAATAAAAAGAGGGGATTCAGCGGAATGTGCTTCAGAACGAGTAGGAAATTGTAATCTGTGCACATCTCTGTTTCGTTCTCCTCGTAAGCAAAAATAATCTAAGTCTGTTGTCTTCCTTCCTGGTCTGTTGTTTATTAAATGTTCTAGGTTAATTAAACCTGACAACGACAACGCCAATTTCGAATCAGCTCAGCAAAGCTCCATTCTGTGGTGCCTGGGTTTGTCGATGACACGCTAAGCGCTGCTAAGTGGAGTATGAAAAGGGCATTACAGTCTTGGAAGTACGGTATACATTTGGTTTAGATGTATAGACTCTCAAATGTCTCTCCGATTTGACAAATCAGTTACAAAAACAGTATGTGTCAGTTATTGTTGTATGCATGATATTTGATTCCACATTCCACCATCTTGACCTTCTTTCTGCCGCTACCCCATTTTACATAGAGTCTGTATTTATAAAGGCCTTTGGAAAATCCCACAAGTGAGGGTCAAACTACTCACAAAAAAAAAAAGAGAACTGTAAAATAAATATTTTACCGCCGAAAGACGGTTAGCTTAAATAAAGCCTGCCAGTATTGGGGACGAGCTTGTCAAAGTTTAAAAGCTGCCCCCGACACCCCGCCCCCTTTACTGCCAGTCTGCCACTCTTCGCTTTAAGCTCTTTAAGATAAACTCTTTATGTTTAAGTAGCACAATCCAAGCTGCTGTTAGATCTGAGTGGAAATTTCTTTAGATTTGGTCTTTGATGGAGTTCTGTCCTGGCTCGGATAGCCGGTATTATCCCGGCTCCGACTGCTGCCCCGGCAATGGCGCCATTGTTTTCCTCGATCTGGAGATGGCCGCTTTCCAACGCAATCTCCTTTTGTCTCATCATCACATCTCTGTTGTAGCGTAAAGAAAGCTCTTATCTGTCTTCAGTTACTTTAATGCCTCCGAGTCACAACTCTCTCATTTTTTGGATTATGCAGCCCTCAAGGTTTTTCATTCTTCTTCCCTGCCTTCAACCTCACTTCTTTATCCCCTAAATTCGCCCCCCCCCCTCCTTTTTCTTCACAGATAGTAGGTCAATATTCACAATAAGCTTCTTATCCTAAACTCTTACTTCTCTCTCCGCATGATCACAGACTCACGCTACGCGAGAAGAGTCGCTCAACCCGATTTTCCACGTTCCATCCATCCATCCATCCTGGGGATCACATCGAGGGATGTCGGAAGCAGAAGACTTTCAAAAATGACAGACTAGACCAAAACACTGCCAGGAAATCATTAGTAGTCAACTAGAAATGACGGGAGGAAATGTAGACGTATGTTAGCTAACCCTGACGCTGCATGCTAATGTTAGCATACTCAACTATGCTTTCAACTTGATTCCTGACTGAAAAGTAAAACAGCAGTTCTGACTGATACTAAAACAAATCATAGATAATGGGATTCATGGAATTACTAAAAATGTTGATGAGTCTTAAATTCTGAGGGCTATCAGTCTGCATTTTTTTCCGAGTGCAGGAAATACGCTCATGTCAGATCTTATCAGCGAAGAAACATAAGATCCCGTCACCGTTGACTTTTATATTGCACCCTGGCCGAAAAAATTAAAAAATTACTTCACCTGATACGATTCACAGCGCAAAAAATAAACACTCTCAAATCTCAAATGAAAACCAGCCGCTCCTGTCGCCGACTCCAATTACATTTGGGCTTATCAGCGGCAGAATACATACTCCAGAGCAAATTAAAGCCCCTTACTTAATACACACAGAGTGCAATTCAATTGGACCGCATGCAGAAATCACTTCTGTGACTGCACTGCCAATCTCCCCATACGAGAGAATCGCTATTTCTGAACGTCTAATAAGATGAACCCTCACACTCGCTGCGCTAAGATAAGGAGTCGCTCGGGTGTGTGCTGAACACACACACACACACACACACACACACACACACACACACACACACACACACACACACACACACACGCGCTAACCTTCCTAAGTGATTCTGTTCTTCATTTGTCTCACAAAGCATTCAACTTTTCAAGCTTTTTTTTTTCCTACAGCAGTCTGCCTAATGGATGATATTTGATTCTGGTGACAGTCACTGTTTAGACTGGCTACTTAAGGAGTTGTAGCGGTCAGTGCTTGAAGGGATGTCAAATTCTTGGCTTCCATATCTTAGTAGCAGCACTCTAGAATAAAAATTTTTGTTAGCCTTGGTTGCTTTGAGTCCCACTTTGCCCCACTGTTTTATTGTGTTCCGCAGGGTTCAATTTTGGGGCCACTGCTGTTTTCATTGTATCTTGGTTGCATCTTAAAACATGGCATTTTCTTCCACTGCAATGTGGATGACAGTCATTAGGCAAGCCCCCTCCTCTGTTAATTTTTAAAATTTATCTTAAAACCCGTTTTTATTCTATTACTTTTGACTCAGCATTGATATAGTGTTTTATGGTGTTTAATATTTTTATGTTGAGTGTTTTTAACTGTTTAACTGTTAACTGTTTTTTTACTCAATGTACACCACTTTGTATGCAGAGATTATTGTTTTTAAGTGCTCTATAAATAAAGTTGAGTTGTGTTATAATAATACAACAAAATATAATAACTAGAGCTGCAAGCAGCTATAAAGGGCCCTCGCAATCCTGGCCAAGTTGGGATCCCATAGAACAAGAACTGTCTAAAATATAAATGTTTTGCAGTACATCAAAACAAATAAATTAGATTAAGGATTACAAATTCAATTAAAAACTGACTAACAAAATGCATTCTCTACTTTGCCCACCTCTGCTTTCGATGCTCACCGAGCTAACGTCTCAGGAGATTTGCTGACATCAAGCATTAGGGTGCTTTAACCAAGACTTTTGCTTGACTTTCAAAGTAAATGTTGGAATTGAAAATTGGGTCACGTTTGTCAACATGGAATTTTTTTTTGAGTGGAATCACTTCAAAACTAAACAAATGTATATATTTAAAAAATAATAATAAAAGCCAAAGATGGAAACGCTATGTTCACGCGTTAAGCCGACCACTGGGGTTTCGTCACTGCCCCATTGGAATACAGCGGGTCGGCCCGTCAGTCAAGACGGAGTGTGACCAAATGGCTTCCGTTTGTATGACGCAAGGGCGGGAGATATGTCATCTGTCAAACTCCCCCGAGAACGCACGACGGTTGAGATTTGCCTCGCTGCGAAAGTCACTTCGTCGAATTTGACATCTTAGTTACTCATGAATGTTTTCTGCGTCATTTCATGTACCCAAATTGCTTTGTAAATATATGTGAACTTTGTGTTTGTGCATTTCTACAGTTCACATAGTGTTCATTAAACAGCTGAAAAATACAAATTGCTCTAAAAATAAATGTGACTATTTTTTAATAACAAAAAATATAAAAATAAGTAAATAAATACATAAAGTATTATTTTTAAATCACTTTTGTGCAGGTGTGTCCGATTACATTAGATATATTGAAATATGTCGGTCTCATATGTATAAGAAGTACTACTCTGGTATCGCTTTTTCTACTATGTTCCTATGTATATTGTACAGCAGATATAAAAAGTCTTAACACCCCTTTTCAAAGCTCTAAAAAGAGGCTGTTTGGTGGAAGGAGCTATGAGCTGTTGGAAATAGCAGCCAGTATTCGCACAAAACTTTCAGGCTTCTTCTAAAAAGCAACCAAATGTCAGGAAAAGCCTACTAGAACATCTAAGCTTTATTTGGAGTTGATTGAATCACATTGAAAGGGATTGGTTCATTCTGAACATAGCCATATCCCCAGTCATGAAGGTGTGCACACTTATGCAACTTCCTTATCTCAGTTCATTTACCCCCCCCCCCCTTTCCAATTTCTGACATTTGAAAAGGGTGTGCCGTTTCTTACAGACGCACTGATGCTATTTGTGGCTATTTTTGGAAACACCTTCCAACCATGACAAACGTCTATTTATAACTGCTTGATTAGCAAAGCACAATCTTCAGCAAGCTAGTGCGCATACAAATGATACGTACTGGTAGGTTCCAGGTGGAGGTGACGGCGGAGCGGGCTGCGTTTAATCTACTCTGGTCTCAAACAGCCGTAATCCTCTTTTTCCCGCAGCACAGAACACAAAGCAATCTTATTTCAATGCCGCGACCGCGATAATCATCTCCATCTCCTTGTGCGGCCAACACGCCACCGTGCATCCTGTAATTATCCTCCTGCGCGCAGATGGCGACGTTTGATTGAAATCACTTGGGGGGCGGGGGCGGGGGGGGGGGCACCTTGAGTGGTTGATCGACGGTCTTTTCGGTAGAATGGTAAGGTAGCAGATGGAGATGTAGGTCACAGAGTACTACCCCCGTGTTACGCTCATGCTGATCTCTACGCAACCGCCGATTCCCTATCGGATCTCCAGACCCCTTTCTGAACTTCCTGTGTTCCTTTTGAATCATCTGTAGAGGCCCATGTCAGAGTAATAAGCGTGGCGTGATATCATCTCAGCTTATCGTCTCCATCCAAACGTCAACATTTGAACATGAGGTGAATAATGTTGGAAAAGCAGGAAAACGGTATCATTTGTTGTAAACAACAATTTTATGTTACAGTACATTCACAAAAATCAACCACTGTTGACATCCACTACTCGTGAAGTATAGGGACCCGGCTGACCCACAAATAGCGAAAATCCGCGTGTAATTGACGGCAGTTATGCCGGTAATGTGTTACTCAAAAATACTCAGTTATAACAATAACGACTAAACGCATTACTTCTCTTGGACACTATAGAATACATAAGAAAGAGGTACTACAGTGTTTACAGGTTGAAGTGGTGCATTCTGGGACTTCACTGTTAGCATTCTGGTTTGGGAGTGACATCACGTATGCGCCACATTTTGACAACATAAAAAACAACAATGCAGGAAGGAGAGAGATTTGTGTTTTCAAGATGGTAATCCAATCACTATTTAGAGTTTCAGCTAACGAATACATTAATGTACGTTGCACACTGTTGCAAAGTGTTATCTAGCTTTGAAAACTAAACTTGCAAAACTGCACATTTGCAGGGTCGACTGTATTGTGTTTTTTCCTCATGTAACCTATCAGCTTTTTACATAATTGTGCTCTTTCTGTCTTTCTTTCTCCTAACAAGAGGCCAAAGGCAAACATGACAGGGTTTTTACTTTCTGGACCTGGATTTGCCATCTCTGCTTCCAAGGAAGTAAAGGGCATAGTAGTGATACATCAAATTAAAAGTACTAAAATCTAAAAGCCTGGGTTGTTTGTGGTTTCGCTGCAGAAACACACGCATTTTTTTTAGTTAATATTTTCATGTATATTTAGGGTTTAATGTGTTATGTAGGCAAGTATAAATAACTGTGTCTCAGGAATTGCTTGAATGGATTGGGATAATTAGACCTTAAATGTTACTGTTCCTATTGGTTGCTAGTTTTGTTGATAATTTGGTGGGGTTTCTACCTCAGTAGCTTGTCCACTAATTGGTCAACAGGAAGTCACTTCTGTACAACAACGACAAGAGCTAAATTAATCGGCTAGTATAAATCAGCAGCTTGGTGATGAAGCACTGTCGCCACCGGTGAAAATACATCAAATTTCTGCACTGCTTATCATCATTAGGGTTGAAAACACAGATGGAAATTTTAATATGTGCCACTTCCCAGAAGCTAATTCTAAGTAAAACTGCAGCTCTGCTTACCCTTTGGCTTGTGACAGCTAAATATTGTGTTTTTGTGTGCCTAAAGATTTGTGAGCCCTTTCACTGTATCTGTTCTTTCAAAAGTTGCACTTTTAGGATTCTTTTGAAATAAAAATAAGTGCTATTTTACCAGCAAAAAAATAAGCAAGGCGATTAACGGACAATCTGATTTGACAAAGCTCTTGAGCCGTTTTTTTTCCCTAAACATCTCCGCTCGAAGCTTTGGTGCGTTAATGTAAAGGGGTTAACAAGAAGCTTAATGATGTAATCCGAATCCCGTCTGGCACACACACAGCATCCTCCCTGTGACTTTGCAGCTGAGGCGGAGGTCAAAGTCAGGAAAACTCAGTGAAGAGCATAAGAAGTTGGTAAGAGTTTATAATAACCTTGACATTGCCGTCGGTGACCTCGACCGCATTCACGAAGGCCTCGGGCTCAGACCTTCTCTCTCTCTCTCTCTCTCTCTCTCCAGTTCTCAAAGCTGTGACCCACATTTATCTCTCAGGCTAATCCTTTTGTTTCCCCGCGTGGCCTGCGAGCACCTAACCGCATCTAATCCACGGCAGCGGCGGCTTGATTCCGGCATTCGATTTCATCCCGTTCAAGCGTCTTTCCCCGACGATCGCCTCGTTTCCCTCTCATTAATCGCTTCTCATGTCTCATGCTGCTTTCATGCAATATGAGGATTGACACCTTCTCAGTTGGATGTTGTATAAATATTGACACAACACATTAAAAAGGTATATTTTGGAAAATTTATTTTTTAATAGCTTGTACAAACAAAAGCCCACCCATAGAGTGTAAACAAAGTAAATCTCGAGTTGCTACCTGTCGTGACATATTTCACTTAACTTGCATAATACTGCCCGCACATTGATTTTTTTTTTTCTGACGACGACTTGGTAGTTAGGCTAGGCCAAGATCCAGACACTTTCAACTTTCAACACTTGCTACTGTCCGAAACGTGCATTTCATGTCAAAATCAAAAGGTAAGCAGAGCTGCATGGGGTGTTGCTGGGTAAACAGATTATCTTCTGATAAGCAGCGCTGACTTGATTGCTCGGTGCAGTTGAATTAAAATGGCAACTATACTGCTTAAAAAAGTGACACTCCTAAAAATATTTGGAATTGCCTGCATTTGTTTTGTTAAATGTACATACGTTATCCCATATTTACTCTTATAGTATTGCAAAGCATGACTTCTCCAGCTGCAGAACAGGGACTGTGCCCTTATCACAAGATAAGGACTGAAAGATTTTGTTGTTGGAACGCCCTGTAAAATGAATAAAAAGACAGGGCTCGGGAGAGTGTGCCTCAGAGTTGGTAGGAGATTGTAACTGAGCACATCTCTGTCTGTTCTCCTTGCGAGCAAAAATAATCTCAAGTCTCTGACCTTCCTTCCTTGTCTATTGTTTATTAAATGTTCTAGGTTGACTGAACCTGACATGTTTAAACCCTAAATGAAACTATGATCACTGACGATCAAAATTACAAACTCTTTTTACAACATAATTCTTAATATGGCTTACAGATGTTTCGTATGTTTGTTTGATAAAAAAATGAAATACATCGGAAGTGTGCCAGTTCATGCACTTAAACACTAACTGTGCCACTTATAGAACACAGGCTAAACTTCGCTACAGCAAATGCAAGTTAGCCTCCCTATCAAGTTCAACATACTTCTCCGACATCAATTATTATTTTCCTAATAGCCAGGGCTTTGGCGCCATCTTGTGTCATTTTAGTGTCATAAAAAGAGCAGGAAAAAAACGCTTACATGAGTTTTCCAGCAAATAGCTTAGGAAAGGTTTCACAACGTGACTAAAAAAAGATTCACCCCAAAAAAAAAAAATTTGTTTGATTATTTTTTGCCTTCCTAATTGGAAGAAAAAAAAGAAAAAGAAAATAAATTCAACATAAATGGGCCTGACCGCTAATAGTACATACATATTTGCTAAGAATTGATGCTCAATACAAATGCCAAGTTTTTTCCTTGGATATTATTTCCCTAAAAATAAACACAATTAAGCAGGGGATTGTGTCCAAAAACCAGGAATAAAGAGTGATAGGTTCCCAAAAATATAAGCCAATAGGTGAATCTGCAAATGCCAGACCACAAATATACGGAGGTCCACTGTACAACATTAGTCAACCTCATGACTGTTTACAGGATTGACGAGTTAATATTTGCATAAAACAAAACCAAATTTCTCAAACTTCTCATAGTTTTGCATTCTCTTGGCTACTTGCAGCGACAGCTTGACTCAAGCTGAGTTCAATCTATTTCTGAACGTTCCCTGCATGCACCTGGGCCCATTAATGAGCCAGCAATTTCCTGCATGACTCCTCCAAGAGGTGGATTTTGTGCTTGAAAGGTTGAATAAATCCAGTCAGGACGGGGAAAAAAACACACTTTGACATTTAATTAAAGAAACAAGTGAAGGAGACTTACGTGTGCAACACAAAGTGGGAGTCAAAAGAATGAGTCAACAGAAGCCGGGTTGGGCCGGTGAATGCCTTGTGATTCACAAGTGGCAGGGATTGGAGAACTTTTCAAAAGAAAATAATTCACACAAGGACTTGTTTGAGTTCCGCTACTACTTGAGTTGATAATATCCTAGAGAAACGTTCATTTCACTATCAAACTTAAGGCAGACTCAACAAAATGAAATGAATACAAGCCCCCAAAAAACGTCCACCTGTTGGGCCCCAATTACGAACTCGTCGTTTGTTCTTTTGTCCACACAAAACTCTCCGGAACCAGCGGAAAACACAAACCCGGCAGCTCTCCAACATAAACAGCTGCGCAGCAGCAGGTATGACATAAACATCAATACACCATTGACTTGCTTTTCCACTCAGTGCTGAAAAAGCTCCTTTAACGCTATTTATTTTGTCTTAGTGACCCTAAAAAATACTACCCCCGTGAGTAATTAGAATGCAGTCATTTGCCAACATTGTCGTTGTAAGTAGACATTGAGTAATGCGATTTAATTTGGACCGCATTCTTTTTAAAGTCCAAACTGGACAGTTCGTATGCTGTTGAGAGTCACACAAACAAGTGTAATACACGTTTCTTTTTGATCATTTTATTTTATTTTTTGTCATAATTTTTTTGGTATCATTATTTTATTTGGTATACGAGTCTGTCTATCATGAGTGAAACCACAAAAAAGTCTCAAAAACACATGCCTGGAAATTAGACGTAGGAAGTCTGCCATTTTGGTTTGAAGCAGCCATTTTAAGGTAATTTTCTCCATTCAAAAATGGACTACTACTACTAGTAGTTTTGAATGCATTGGTTGATCAAAAATGTTTTTTTTTATTATTACATATTTATGTAAAAAATAAAAAATAAAAATCTACATTATGTACATACTCCACTTCTCATCCAAGTAAACTGTTTTGATCAGGAGTTCAAGCATTTATGCCTTTATATTAGACATAGGAGGTCTTCCATTTTGGTTAATGCAGCCATTTTGGTTTGAAGCAGAGGTGGCAAATCCAAGTCCAAAGTAAAACCCCTTCCACAGTTTGGCTTTAGCCCCTTGTGCTAGCTAGCAAGGTCCCTTCCAAGTAAATGTGTACCCGAGGAGCTAGCTAGCTAGCTTTAGCTGGCTGGAGAGCTCACTATGGCTAGCACCTCTAGCTCAAAAAGTAAAAACTGCCACAGTTTGGCTTTAGCCCCTTGTGCTAGCTAGCTAGCTCCCCAGCAAGTAAATGTGCACCCGATGAGCTAGCTAGGGAGGAACCCTACAATATGTAAACACTCCGCTCCTCATCCAAGTAAACAGTTTTGATCAGGAGTTCAAGCATTTACATGCTTGGTTTTTGTGAGTACACAAAAAGGGCGAAAGAGAGGTCGCCACCTCAATATGGATGGTGGGTGTCGCAAGCATTGCTTGTGAAAGGTGCACCCAGAGCGTCCTTTCATTCGGTTTGTCATGTGCAAAGGATTTCACAATCCACAAGTGTCGAAAAGGGACAAGCAGTGTCAGAGAGAATCTGCGTCCTCGCTCTCGCGACTCGCTCAGAGCAGGTCGGGCCACGCGGGTTGAGAGTTTCCGTGCTGCTGCTTTTAGTCAGACGTCACCCTACGGAGAGTGGACAGTCGTCGGAGCAAATGTTACACTTTGGACCGCTCGATGTGTCGCGAAGTGACGGATGCTTCCAGACGGAGGCCGGCTGCTGCTGTTGCCTTGAGGGGCCGAATGTGGGAACACGGCGAGAGGGCTTAAGCGCCGTTTTTTTAATTTTTTTTTAATCGGGCAGGAAGACGAGGAAAATTAGCCAAAATACAGATAACCCAAGTTTAGCATTTGGGATACATTCCTGATTGCAGATTATACAGGCAAGATGATGCTAAATCCCGAGCACAATCGGACACATTTATCCAAACCGAAAATCTTCATTTTACACTACTGTAATGTGGCAGCTAGGAATATATGACGCTCAGCGATTTTTTAAATTTAATTTATAATCAACGCTAATGTCATCATCTCCAACATGCTGACTCCTCATTAAAACCTGCTTCACAATGCGTCATATGGTGAGGAATGCTTTATACACACAAAAATATATATATATATAAAATCCTTCTGGAGATTAAGCATCCCCCTCCTGCTAATTGATCTCATCATTGCTGGATAATAGTTTGTTCTCAGCAGGAGTTGATAATTTATTCTTTTGAATACGTAATATTTAAAATCACAGCCCAGAATGTGGGTTAATGTACCTGGGGACAAGGCAGAGCGGTGATGATGATGGTGATGTCGGCGGGGGGAAGAGTGAGGCGATGATGAGCTTCCAATCGTCAGGCCAAGCGAGTCCTGTCTGTGGCGGATGATAATGTGGCTTGTAAACGTCCGCACGTCCCGAGGTAATGATATGGCGAGGCGTGCTGGGCCCCTGCCGGATGGCGCTCGTCTGATGGCACCGATGACCTGTTCCCTGTTAAGAGCTGGGATATGGGAGCCGCAGCACGGCTCCATTAGCTGGGCGTCATGGAGGGAAACACAAGGGCAAAAGGGAGGAGGGGAAAACAAAGCAAAAACATGAGGGGAAGTTTAAAAGTGTTTTTGTTAGCTAACAGCGAGCGCCGAATTATGGCTAACGAATAGCAAATACTTTATGACTGTACTTAAGTCGATTTTTTTTAGCGTTAACTGTTTCTTTTAATGATGTTTAAATTTTATTTTTTACATTACAATCACATATTTGTACTTTTTTGTCCAGATGGGCTAGTTAGCATTAGAGCTATCCTTTTTCAAAAATGGAGCTGAGCATAAAACAAAAGCAAATTGAGCATAATTTAAAATAAAAATGGGGTTAACAGGATCTAAAAAAAAAAATAATAATAAAGTTAAAATGAGAAATGGGTTAGCAGAATATCATGTAAAATGTCGGCATGAATGTGGGAACGTAGTCACCGAAATGTGTAATACTGCTGAAATGGCAAATGAGAGTACTGGGGCTCTATTTTCGTGAGCAGCCAAAGTCTGGCTAGACTTTGTTTTGCTATTAACTCATTTACTCACAGCTATTTTCAATGAAGCAACCCCCTTCGCTCCCGGCTGTTTTACTGAATTTTAACAGATTTTTCAAAACACAGGGGAATAGAGCTGCAACATGGCCCTGGTTGAGCTCTTATACTCTGCTGACACCTGCTGGTCGTCTTTTGTAATAACTACCAAAGCCTTCTAGCATAAATAAACATTTTAAAATAACGTATAAATAGATTTTTGGGGCAATGGCAATATTTAAAATGGAACGTTTTTATACGTTTTTGGGAGCAGTGTGTGTGAAGTGCCTTGCCCAAGGACACGACAACACATGACGAGAGCGGGCATCGAACAGCCGACTTTCTGGTTACTGAACGACCGTCTCTACGCCCTGAGCCACGACCGCCACAAATAGTAATCATTGTCCAATTGTTTACCATCTATTATACCAGTTCATTGGCCTAGTGGTAGAGTGTCCACCCTGTGACTGGGAGGTCGTGGGTTCAATCCCAAAAGACTATTAAAATCCTACCTGCTTGACACTCGGCATTTAGAGCTGGAATTAATATCCAGCTCTGTTCGAAGGTTAAAACAGACAGGAAGAGGAAAAAAGCAAACAAAGGGCCACGCACCTGTTTTGTCAGAGCCGTTAGCTTCAACCTGTTGCTCTCCACTGGCAAAGCTTGAGATGATTTCCATTTCCCAGACGCGGCGCCGCCCTCAGGACACATTGAGCGACAAAGCAGCGGAGGCCATTTCTCCTCACAAAAAGTTGGCCAAGAAAATGACAAATCTCTTTTGGAGGAAAAAAAAAAAAGGCACATTAGGCGAACAACTTCCAAGGCCTCTTCAATAGCAAACGCCCACGGCTAATTAGCAGCCGAATAGACACTCGAATCATTCTGAACTGCTTTTTCCTCAAAAAGGTCAGTGAAAATTGAAGATTTCAAGAGCACTTCGAATGAATTAATCAACTATCATAACTATCAAACCGACATGTTACAGAAGAGGATTAGGGCCAGTGAAGAGGAAAAAAAAAAAAGTTTGCTGGATTCTGACTTTACCCTCAGATTTCTGACTTTGTGACGTAGGGCTACAAATTGTGGAGGAAAGAAAGTCAGAATTCTGAGAATAAAGTCAGAATCCTGGCAGACTTTTTTTTCTCTTCACTGGCCCGATGCAATAAATCAATTTAATTATTTTAAATACAATACTTTATTTACAGTGAGGTTTTAAGTAACAGTTCCATCCCATCCATCCACTTTATATAATGATTGATTTGCAAGAACGTACCAACAATTTTTTCAGTTCTATTATCGTCATGGCGGTTTTGGTTGATTACCATTAATACATTGGTGATGTCACGTGGTCTGCCATGGATGGCGCGCTCGTTTCTAGGAACTACTGTTCTTTCTCCCAAATCTTCCTGCTTGTGCATCTCAAACCAGGTTTACTTTACACCCCCACAAAGCTGCTTGCCAAAGCTCGCTTGAGCTGCGCCTTCAAACTTCGGAGCCTTGTTTTTTTTTGTGTTGCGACTAGGGCGCGCGGCAGCTTATCTAAATGAGGCATAGTAGACGCGTGACATAATCACGTTGAAGGGATGCAAGCAGCCTGCCAGGAACATCACTCCTAGCAACTCCTGTGTGTTGCATTAGTGATGATTTAGCAGGAAGGCTCCTCAGGCCCCCGGATCGCTTCTCCTGAGCGGCGGCCAAGCCCGGAAAAGCTCGACCCCCTAGAAAAATAAAACAACAGGCCAGAGTGTGCATAGATACACAAACACAAGCGCTTCACAGGCTGTTGTTCATAACCTTCCACTCACAAAGCCCACCTCCCTTTTCAGTTCCCAAAAAATAAATATAGGTCATTCCGGGACTAAAAATGGCTCTCCGGGCCTGAGGCGTGCCAGAGCATGAAATAGACTTTACAGCACGTCCACCAAGAAACTTTGCTTTTTGCTGTTGCCCATTTTTCATCCTGCCGCGTCGCTGTAATCTAACATATGGCGTCCACATCCACCCCCACACAAGCCCGCCTCCCTTTTAGCTTCCGACCTGAATAAGATATCAGCAGTGTGCCAGGTTCGGGAATATGACAGGCGAGACGCGCACATCCAGATAATGCGGTTGCGGAACACTCCGACAATGATATCCACCTCTGCCTTTCACACTTGTCCTGCACTGATAAGCAACAACTCGGGGGTGGATTGCGAAACGCGGCCTGCAAGTGCGTGCCGATTCAGCATAATTATTTCCGGCATGGTTGCTCTAACCCCAATATGAACTTTGACAATCGCATAATCGCTACATCATGTATAGAGTTATTTTGGTGCCCGATCAAAAAAGTATCAGAAAACAAACATTATGAAATATTGTCATTAATGTGAATAAAGACCAAAAAGTCAAATGAAGAACTGATAGCTTCATGTTCAAGTTGGTGTTAGATCTTGTATTGTTCTACTTGAGTAGTGTGAGTACTTTTGCCACCAAAGTAATCAGACATGTTTTCACCAACCCCATGAACGAAATCGCCATGTTTTTTTTCTTCCCCCCAATTTGCTGCGTTGTGATATGTGTACTGTAGCAGAAGCCAAGTCTTCAGTTGTTTGACATGAAGTCAAACATCCACAAAGCAGGTTTGAGGTGTACAAACAAGGAGATTCTTATTGCCTTGAGTTTTTAATTCAAGCTTGCCATCCGTTTAAACCTTTTTTTTTACACAACTTCCAAACTGCTTCAGATGGTCTCTCAAAAAGAAACAAAGGTTGAATGAGTCATAAATTCTGGTTAATAAATGGCCGGTGACGCCACACTTTTATTTACATGAAAGTATTATTGCAGTATCAAGCAGTTTCTTAGACTCCAGCTAAGGTTAACTGTAAATCTAAACACACAAAACAAAGAAAATTGGACACAGTTTCCACTTTAATGCAAACACACCTGGTTTAGCTTTATTTCCCGAGCGTAGCTAGCTCAAGGCTAACGCACAATGGAAAGCGCCATTGACCCGCTAACGCTAAGTAGCGCGCTTCTCGCGGCACTTTTATCACTAAAAATAACCGCTTTTCATACAAAAACGCCTTAGCAATGTATACAGAGAAGCATATTAACAATACTCACCGGCATATGGTTTTCTTACGCTGCAAAAACAACTTTTATTGGCATAACTTCATCGTGAGTGGACTTTTTTTTTTCTTCTACTCTCTAATGTGGCTACAATTTGACAGTGTATTAGAACGCGGGGAACCACACTGCCCCAAGTGGCAAAATCGCGTACAACATGAACATCGCTAAAATAGCGCTAAAATCATTTAAATAAAATCTTGCAAAATGGCTGCCCTGAGATGGATAGTAACGGGTTGATTTTGCTGCAGAATTAATACTGAAAGCTCAATCAGAATACTGTGTTTATAGTGGGGCCGCATAGAACATATTGTAAAGAACAGTTTTTGACGAGACTTTATCTTAAATCGGTCGCCCCTTAATAAGAACATGGTGTGCAAATGTTGGCTTAGATGCCCAGTGTGAGGGTAACGATTATATATCACCATATCAATATGTTGTCCCACCCCTAGTGCTAATATATACTAAACTAAGAGCAAACCCGCAGCTAAAAGTGTCTCAATGGGGACATTTAACAGCTCTATTTGCTTTCCACACACTCAGCAAACTTTTGGTCTCAAATTACTTCTTTTTTTTTTCTTCTTGTTTTTGCCTTTCCAAGCATTCTCGCCTCCCGAGTTTTAATGTTTAGAACTACCGTGGACGTGTCTCAAAATGGCCTAATGTTTATTTAAACCTCAAGGGCAGCGGCGGGTGTGCGAGTCTGTGGTGTTTTCCTACATCCAGCCAGCCGACCCTGGAGCCATTCATCAGGCCAGGCGGCGCATTTTAGACTTAAGGGAGGTAAAAAAAAAAAAGGGGGGGGGGGTAACTGCGGCCGCCACACAGGGTGCGACGTCATGCAAAGCCCGCAAAGCAAAGGGTGTGTCCAAGAGAGGAAATTACAGGAAAGGAAAAGGGGAGGGAAAAAAAAGTGTCATTTTCTTTCCGAGTTTGAGAAATGCTTTGAAACAGCAAACACCACACTTAACACAAAGGCTTGATACGATGGTTTTAAAAAGTCTACACACCCCTGAGCAAGCGGCAGGTTTCTGTGAGAAAACGTTTCCACCATTGTTGTGACATGTAGTTGTTGTTGTTTTTTTTATCTTTGGGAGTTTAAGTAAAATAAACAGCTGAGAATGTGGTTGCACAAGTGTCCACATTCTTATAACTGGGGATGCTGCTGTTCTCATAATTAAATTATATTCAGTCATTTTAATGGGAGTCAGACTCAGGACACACATGCCACCAATCCACCCCAAATGAAGTTCAGATGTTCTAGTAGGCTTATCCTGACTTTTTTGCCTTCTAGCAGATGCCTGAAGGTTTTGTGACAATAATGGCTACCATTTCTAACCGTTCACAATTCACTCCACTTCAGAGGGAATCCAAATACATTAAGAAAGGTATGCTGTGGTTTGATGAAAGCAAGGTTTGGGTATTTTTTTTATTTTATTTTCCCAGCTAGAAGTGGGGCTTTAAATAAGGTGGAAGAAGGAATTCCAAACAGTTCCAAATGTGAGCCAGTTAGTGCAAAATCTTCAGGCCTAGAAAGCCAAAAGTAGTCAGGAAAAGCCGACTAGAACAACAGAACTTTATTTGGGGTTAATTAACTGAGTCTAAATTTAATTATGAACACAAGACACATCCCCAGGTATAAGAGGGTGTGCACACTTGTACAACTACATTAGTCCCCTCCCTCGTTTTTTTTTTTTTTACTTTTTCATAAATATTTTAAGTTTACGGTCATTTATAAGTCACAATAGTGGTGGAAAGAGTTGGGGGGGGCTGATATTGTTCATCTTGGTCTTTTTTTTTTTTGGGGTGTGTAGACGTTCCATAGACTTTCTATATCCACTGTATACCGTTTTTGCTGTTTGCACTGAGGAAAAAAAACACATTCAAAGGAATTCTGAGTCGCTATTAAAACACTTCACGTTGTCTGGTTTAAAGAGAGACTTGAGCGTAGACAACAAGCGGATCGCGGCCAAAAGGAGCCCAAAGATCTGAAAGATCAAAACAGGAGGAGGGAGGGAGGACGGAAGGAAACCGGCCAACATCGTACTCGGTGGATCCAATTTTAGTGTGAAGTGCCGCCAAAATGCTCCGACTGGAATGTGGAAATAATAAACACTCAAGACAGAATCAAGAAGAGTGCAAACACAAGTGTATATTTCTATATATAGATATATAGATATATATATCTTCTTTTATTTCAATAATTAAACCCACTAAAAGTTGCAAGTACAACTTTTGAATGAAAGGCACAGGAACAATCAGACAACGCTGATATAATAATACTCCAAAGGAAATGGACAGTACAAAAGTGGACAGTTAGTCACGCACGTACAAACTCCTCGAAGGCGGGGGGGGGGGGGGGGGGGGTCACTTCTCCAGAACGAATGGAAATGGATCAGCCACAACAAAGACGCATGTTCAAAAAGCCAGGAGCCAATCTATTCTTCTGTCGTTTCCCCGTTTGTATTGCTCTTCCAAAACGGTCACGGGTGACGTCGTCGAGAAAGCCGACAGGTGTTGACCAGGCTACGCGACGCTCTGCTGGGCACGTTTCATTCACGACATCGAGAGGGATGACAAACGAGGTGTACTGGGCGGCAACGTGTACAAAGTATTCCTTCCGAGATCTTTTGCTTACCGTGAAGGGCGAGGTGTCAAAAATCCAACGGTGTGCGTGAAGACGGCAAAACAAGAACGCTACAGTGCTTCCGCAAATAGTGGCGTTTAATTCCTTGGATGGGGGAAGAGTCTACGTTCAAGTGAAGGTGGAGAAACAAAATATGGAAAAGTGCCTCAAACACTGCTGCTTTTGTCAACAAAAACAAAGCATTTTCCCCCAGAGAGTTTATTAGACAATAATTCTATCCCAACTGCATTTTTTTAAACTTAATTTAAGAAAAGATACACTTAAGAATAGGGCTGGGTTAAAAAAATATATTGAATAATCAATATCGAATTGGTTTTGCTTTTTGAAAAATTATGTTCCATAATAGATCAATATTGATAGACTTGAATTGGAAAAAAAATCTAAATCGAAACGAACTGACATCTTGTGAATCAAAATCAAATCGATTAAGGAAATTAGAATCAAAACGCCTTGGTAAGGGCTGCTGTTTTGATTAGCAACTGAATTCAAATGCACTCTGAGGTTAAAGACCATGTACAGTCAATTCAGATGTTTGTTTCTAAATACATTTTGAAGATAATTGCTGAAAATGTATGCAAAGACTGAGAACGACGTAGCCCTCAATTGTGGTTAGCGTTAAAAAAAATTGTTTTACCTTTTCAGCTTGAAATGTTTTCATTTTACAGGAAGTTAAATTATTTTGCTGCAAATGAAAGTTCACGAGTAAAAAAAAAAGAAAAGGAAAAAAAAAAAAGAGTGGTCTCCTCATAAAGGAAAAGGGCACAGGCAATTTGTTTATACCAGGACTCCATACGTGGGCCTATCTCAGGAGGTGCTGCTGTTTTGATTAGCAGCTAGGTTTAAATGGGCTCAATACAGTTTACAGAATGAGGTATTAACAGTTCCACGGGGATGACATAACCGTCCAATAGAGGGAGGACCACTATTTGCGGAAATGTAAACTAAAAATGATCCACTGATAAACGTTTATGAGTTTCAGGCAGGTGAACAAATTCTCTCTCAAGTTCTCTATTTTACCTTCAGCCTCTTTGGTACATCGGCTTTATCGTCACCGGACTGTGCAGTTATCTCCTTCCTTTTTCCTATGTGGATATCTGTTCTCACTTGTTCCTAAAGGGTGGTGAAAGGAGAAAAAAAAGATGACAGACCCTGCGAACGATGCGATTGATTGGAGCAGCAGACAATTCAGCCTCATCAAAGCTGCATCCTCAGTTCCACCTGACAACAGGAGATTCACGCTACCTCTGCATTCCCTGCAGCATGCTACGAAGGGGGGGGGGGGTCAAAATCAGTGGTGCAGCAAAAATGTAAATGCAACATCCATTTAAATCTAGTCATGAAAGAACGGGGGATAAAAAAAAAAGGATAGACCCCGCAGGCAAACTTTCATAGGTGTTCGATTCAATGTTGTCATGAAACGCGATGATGAAATGAGGCGGCAAGACGGGGGGGGTCGTGTGTTCGTATGGTGGTACTGGGGGGGGGGGGGGTTTCAGCGCCGCTTGGTCGCGCACATGTTGCATTAGCCTGCAAGCTAAAGTGCCGCTCGGAGCCCGCCCCCTTCCTTTTAAGATGGCGCAACCATCCGAGAAGCTTGCTCCTGATTCCTATCCTGCTCTCTGCATTCAGAATCTCGTTAGTGGCCGACGACTCTTCTCGGGCAGCAGCAAAGTCGCTCAGTCAGTCGATAAAACCGAAGAGTCTTCCTATCGCCTTCCCGCTCCTGTGCAAAGGGGAGCTAATGACATCAAGGATCTCAAGTTTGGAGCTCATCAGGGGTCCGGGATCCAGTCTCTGGGCACGTCGGGTTGACGCCAACTCCGTCAATTAGCTGGCGGGCGAGGAAGCGGCCGACAGCCGCGTGAGGTACTCGCGCAGTTCCTTGGCCGCTTGGAAGCGGCCGTAGCGCTTCTTGGGCTTGGTGCACTCGTCCAGCAGCGCCTCCAGCTGGCCGTCTTTGGCGATGTGGGCGGGCGGATCGTGGAGGAGGCCCCCGGTGGTGCCCCGCCACGTGGCGTAGCGCGACAGCAGGTTCTGGCACACGGCGTAGTAGTTGTGGTCCACGGTGACCCGGGAGCACAGCGAGTCCTTGGAGAATGACAGGCAGGCCTCCCGGTCGCACTCCTCAAAGCGGCTCTCGTACCACACGTCGTAATTCTCGGGCTTGTCTGCAGGGGGGGTGACAAAGACATGTTGCTATGACAACGCGGTCCCAATTTAATTCCACCAAGTAGATGATCAGTGCACGTATTTGAATTGTTTGTTTATATTGGGTAGGTAGAATGTCTATCATTTATATTGTATGGAATTCATATGAGAGAAAAAAAAAACTTGTTTTTCTGGACCTTTGTTTTTCAGATTTTTTTTCTGTTTTACGGTTTTCTTTTTCTGTCATAAAACAATATTCAGAAATTTACTCAGAAAAACAGGAAACATTCAGAAAAACGAGGCAAAAAAACAATAAAAAAAGCACCCGTTTTTTTTGGAGTATTTTTTCTCATGATTTTTCCCGCCTGTTACTGAATTATTTTTTTCTGTCCCCCAAGATATATTCAGAAAAACAGGAGGAAAATTTACTCAGAAAAAAAGGGGAAATTATTCAGAAAAACGGGACAAAACAACAAAAAATTATATATATATATATATATATATATATATATATATATATATATATATATATATATATATATATATATATATATATACACGTTTTTTTCATGATCCCCCCCCACCCCCTTTTACTGAAAAAAAAAATTATGCCGAATTTTTTAAATAATTATCACTCATGTGAAACAATGATACAATGACAGACAAATAAAGACTGGATTCTGATTTAAATTCCCATTTAACTGCCATATCCAATTTAAAGAAATTGAGTGTGAAGCTGTTATGTGATGTCAAAGCAGGTTTAGTATGGATCTTATCCAGGTTGCATATTTGGCAGCTATGTAACATGATCAGATGCTTACATAAGTGCCTAATCTTATCCTGGTTGAACACAAATTAGCACACTTCCAGAAGCCGCTATGTCAAAGCAACTTCATCAGGATCTGATGTGAGATTCGGTAGCAATCCAGCTCAAACAATCCCATGTTTAGAAACTGATTCACCTTCAAATTTTAAGAGTATATAAGCAAGGTTACACGATGATGAAAATAATGCAATATTTTGCAATTGAAAAAAGGTACACTTTTTCTTCTTCCTCGAACTGGCATTTTTATAAGAGGAGCTGGGCGCAGTTTGACAGATAACGAGCAATTCTTCAACGCTTGCTTCAAGCTACTTGTCACTGCCAGTTAAAGTTTTTAGTACCAGTATTTTTAAGAGTAACTGGGTGCAGTTTGACGGAGCGAGCAGTTCTTCAAATGCTGGCTTCAAGCTATTTGTCACTCCCAGTTAAAGATTACTGTAAACAGAATTAAGCAACGAACGTCCACAATTTCAAGCCTCATGTCATAGATGCGTGTAAACAGCAGATATAAGATACATTTACTATAAGATATACTTGACTAACCGGGTAAAAAAACATTAACTTGGGACTGTAATCCTGCACGCTACAACATAGTATGTTATATTAAAATACAGATAGATTTCAAACAAATGACCCTATACACAATTTGTGCAGTTTCTTTTTTACTATTATGAACTGTCTGAACAATAAATCAGACAGGGAAAAAAAAGTGTTGCTTTTCACATGCCTTGTTTAAATATTAACTCATTCACTGCCATTGACGGCTATAGACGTCAAATTAATTTAAACTATTTCCATTAATTTAAATTTTTTTCCACTTTTGTTAACAAGAGTATGAAAACCTAGGAAAAAAAATAGTGTACATTTAGAACAGATATAAAAGTTGTGATTAATCGTTAGTTAACTATTGAAGTCATGCAATTAATCACAATTAAAAGATGTAATCGGCTGAAGCGATAAAAAAAGAAAAAAAAAGAAAAGATTATTAAAAATTGTAATCGTAATTAATCGCATTACTTCACTAGTTAACTCACGATTAATCACAAATTGTATATCTGTTCTAAATGCACAATAAAAATATTCTAGGTTTTTATACTCTTGTTAACAAAAGTGGGGGGGAATTTAAACTAATAGAAATAGTTCAAATTAATTTTTGACGTCTATAGCCGTCAATGGCAGTGAATGGGTTAAACAAGGCCACAAGTCTCAGCAGCCACGGGAGCTAATCTAATTTTTCATTTTTATTTTTAAATGTAATTTGGTCAAGTTTATTTAATATTTGTTATTGAATTATCATCCCCTGCCTACCTTTTAATGATTTGTGTTTTGCCATGGTTTTCGGTTCTTTATGGGTATCAAAGCATTTAGTCCGATTTTTTTTGAGTAGCATTAATATGTATGTTAATGCCAAATCAAATTTCAATGAGATTGGTGCAAGATTTGAACAAAATGTGCCGTCTGAAGGTGAGACGTGATGTGAAATTCAACCCAAATTTGAAGCAAATGTAACCTGCCAAATTTCTTCAGCACAGTTTGTAATTTGTTGATTAGGTTTTTTTTGTTTCGAACTCAGAGGACTGCTGTACACAAATGCAATTAACTGTTCAACTAGAAAGCATCCATCAAAATCGAGAATGAAAAAAAAAATTAGGGCCAAGGTGCAAAGCAAGCTTTCCAAACTCCAAACGGGGGAATATATTTCATCCCACGCGGCCAAACAACACATCGAACCTTTTCATTTGGCACCTGCGCCACTTTCAAGATTTATCAAGCAAATACAAATTCCTTCTGCGGCTTATTTCTGACCACTTTTCTCTGAAGTTGAGAGAATGGTGTGTGGGTGGAGGGATCCAAGAAATTAAGCGAGGAGTGATGAGGAGGGGGAGGGGCGGAATTCAGGTGTGGGAGGGGGGGGGGGGTGCGTGGGTGAGGGTACCCACCAGCGGATGCAAAAACTTGGGTTATCAGTGTTAATGCACTCCTCAATCAAACCATCAAGTGTTGCCCTGCAAGGAAATGAGTCCACGCGCGCACCCCAACCCCTCCAAAATAGGAGGGGCGCATCAACATCAATCAGCGAGGTTGATTAAGATAGATCTCCTTGCATGCACACACTTGGAGACGAGGTGACAGCAATTAATGTTTCTGCGCTGCTCGTCTCCACTGATTGACAGACGGCATCAAGAGAAGGTACACACACACACACACACACACACACCTAAAGCAGTAGGACCGACTATATAAAAATAAGACAAAGAGGGTCTTCTCAAGGATGATGCTGAGCTAAGCAGGAAAAAAAAAAAGGGATGGGGCAAGGAGAGGGTTCAGAACAGAAAAAGAAGCTCATCATTTTCTTTTGTTGGGTTTAAATTGCGGGCCCAGAGTGTGACGAAACGTGCCATTCCAAAAGCGGAGAAAATCATTTTCAGTGGAAATGGACGGGAGAACATGAGGTTTGTGCATGGTAGGTCACGTCGTCTCTGTTATTTCCCGAGGACCCTCTCATGAAAAAGTACATCATTCATTGTAACTACGAGTATGTCTTGTCACTGGGACGACAACCTTAAAAAAAGCTAGCGTTTCGGCACCCTTGACATTTACAGAATGAGTAACATTTGTACCTTCATGGTCCTGGGAAAGAGAACAAAATACTACCTTGCCATTACTATGGGCTACATTAACTTGTTTGCTCCCCAAAATGCATAAATACGTTCTATTTGAAATGTTTGAAGTGTCCCAAAGACGTATTTATATATTTTTTTAATGGTTTTTTTATGCTAGAACGGCCAGCAAGTGGCAGCAGAGTATAAGAGATCAACCAAGGCCATGTTGAAAACAAACTGATTTCCCCACAGTACTAAACAGATTTGTGAATAATGATAAAACTTAGCTATATCCTAATGCTAATTGCTATAAAATGGAAACAGATACAAATATATATTTTTTCCTAATGAAAGAAGAGACTAATCTTTCTTTTGGTAGGTTCCATGTTTTTTTAACAATAGAACACGATATTCTGTGGGCCTTGTAAAATCAGCCCAAATCCAGTCGAGCAGCCGGGAGCAAAGGGGGTTGCTTCAGTGAAAATGTCATAATGAAGTGAAGGTTGATTGTGCTTTGAGGATTACAAATGGACTCCTACTAACAACTAGGGCTGCAACAAACGATTATTTCAGCAATCGATTAATCTGTCGATTATTTTTCAATTAATCAATTAATCGGATTTCCATCCCTTTTTTTTCAAAACCAGGACATAAATTTAAATAAACTGTGCACAAACTTATTAATTGTGTTTCAGTTACTGATTTGGTCTGTAATGTGAGGAAAATAGGCAAAAATGTTGATAATTTGTTTTCCCCAAAGTAAAAGTAATTGTTTTATGGAGGACTGTAGAAATCAGTGAATATTTACTGTGGAGGAGTTGAAATTCCAATAATTTGGACAATTTTACATATATTTAAACTATTTATCGATGATCAAAATAATGATCAATTAATTTGGTAATTGATTGGTTGTCAATCGATTAATCATTGCACCTCTACTGACTACAGTATATACCAAGCACGTCCGTCTTCCAAACTTAGCCATCTTGATTATTTCAGTTAGAAGCACCATGAGTGTGTTACTTAACCTACCACAAATTTTGCTCACCGTCAATGTTGTTATAGTCATTGTCTCTTGGTTTGACTCTAAAAAAAAAAAAAGCATCTTGAATTCTAATCTCATAATAATGAGTTTCAAACTAGGACTCAACAGAGACCACTGTTCGATCCGAGCGCTTCAGGTCGATGAGGTAAAAACTCAACTCCCCGCAGTGAAGAGTCAGTGTGAGGAAAGTCAAACGGGTTCAGTTCAAACACTCGGTATTGAAGGAAGAAGCTGTTCCTCCTGAACCACACAGACAGTTCCTCCCTTTTTTTTTTTTGCAAATTCAATCTCAGATGCTGGCTCACGTATGTCGTCTTTTTGTGTGCGTGTGTGTGTGAGCTTTGTGCTAAAGTTGACCCATTCAGCAGTAGTACCTCCTGTTCGCTGAAACGTTTTCATATTACTCAATAAGCATCACGCTGACCAGCAAATAGAGTTTTGACAAATGTTACAGAATGCCTCAATGTTAGGGTTGGTATTTTAACCCATTCCCAAGTAGCAGTGAGCATGAAGCGAAACCTGCTATTAAACCGATTACAGATCTCGTCAGTACCTAAAGTCAAGGAACTGGCCGTTAAGTGTTTATGGTTGGTGAGGGAAACTGGAACATCACGGCATTGCCAGGTGTTAAGTGTGGTCCAAGGTGGAATCAAACCTGCAACTCTCTTGCTTTGAAGCAGCAGTGACGTAAAGAATAGCCTTACTTTCCCAAGACAGTCGTAATATTAAATTAATGTCTAAAGTTCAATGAGGAAAGGAAGAAAGATTTTAAACTAGTGAATTTTTAAACATTTTTATATTAACTCATTCACTGCCATTGACGGCTATAGACGTCAATAATTAATTTGAACTATTTCTATTAGTTTCACATTTGTTAACAAGAGTATAAAAACCTAGATTTTTTTTTAACCGTACATTTAGAACAGATATCAAATTTGGGATTAATCTTGAGTTAGCGGTCCGTTAGCGCGAACGAATGTCCTACGACTGTCCGGCATGCGCATGACCTTGTAATAACGATTACTGCCGTAGCTCGTGCTTCCTCCATGCTGAGCGGCGACACTTGGCGCGCGCGCGCGAAAACCGGACCGACGCAATGGAGGCCCCATAAACATTCTTGACGCGCTGGCAGCTAAGCAGCTTGAGTTGTCAAGCGCTCCGTGTCTGCCAGACAGAGAGTGTCAACGGGCAGGATTGCGTTTTAAGGAGAGTAAAAGACAACATGGGGAGCTTTCCGCTATTGGCGATAAAAAGGTAACAAATACACCAGCAACGGAGGCAATGGCGCCAATTGAACACAACAATCCCTTTTTATCTGTAAAAGTACTTGTGTATATATGAAACACGCCCTCGCTAACACATACACAAAACGCCAAACAACACTTCATATCCGTCACGGCGAGCGCTGGTGCAGCCTTAGCATCTCGCGACACAACAGTCCATCACTTTAATAGGATTTCTGGAGAAAGGGACAAATCAAAAAGAAGTGACTGGGTGGTCCTCCCTTTCTGTGAAGCAGCCCCGAGAAGAGGGACCAAGGGGTAAGGATCTGTCATGCAGCACGTGTGATGTATAGCTCCGTCCTTGTTATGAGGTTTATTTCAAGAAGGTGGGGGGAGGAGGGGGGGCAGCTCGTTATCGGGACCATCTTTGCTTTGATGGGGATGAGCATGTTGAGGGCAGAAGAACCGCATGGTGGATGAGGATATTCTTAGAAGAGGAGGTTTGGACGAAGCGACAGCCCCTCCCTTGAGACTTTCCTGAACAGCTTCGGCCTCCAAATCTACACTTAATAAGTCGCATACGCAGTGCAGTGTTGTACATGACACGCAAGCAAACCCCCCCAAAAATATTGACAATAATATGTTCTATGCAGCCTCAGTAGTCTAAATACAGTATTCTGGTAAATATTGCGTTAGTGGAATATGAACGCTCACCCATGGCAATGTTGAAAAAAAGTGTATTTCCCTAGCTATATTCTAATGCTAATTACTGCAAAACAGATAGAAATATACTATTTTTTTCCTGATGAAAGAAGAGACTCTAATCTTTCTTTTGATAGGTTCCATGTTTTCATAGCAATAGAACACAATATTTTGTGGGCCTTGCAAAATCAGTCAAAATCCACTAAAACACCCGGGAGCAAAGGGGGTTGCTTCAGTGACAGTTGATTATTATTGGTTTTAGTTGGCGTTCACTGAGTTCAAGCATTTTAGCATCAAATAAACAGTAAATTCTGCAGAGTAAATTTGACTATTTAGAGTGGGACCAAATAGACTTGATTTTCTAATAATATTTATACTTGGAAGAGAGGAAAATAAAGAATTGAAACAAAATAAAAGTCCCTTAAGGGTTGAGGAACGAACTCACGACCTTCAGCTTGGGAGACTGCCACACTACCACCTGAGTTATGCCCCTGCTACTCTAACTTATATCCCAGAGGAGAAAAAAAAAGAAGAAAAAGATTACAGCTGACACGAGCGATATACCAACACACAGCGGGAGTTTATTTGGTCCCACTCTAAATAGGGTCAAATTTACTCTCCAGAATTTACTGTGTACCAAGCATGCTCACAGCAAGAAATGCCATGGCAACTGAAGGAGTAAAAGCAGTTCAGTTGGTTAATAACGAAAACTCACTCTGCTTGATCAGTCGCTTGTCGGCCACAAGAACGTTCTCGGCGTCGACGACGATGACCTTTCCGTCGCGGGGGCCGACCGCAAAATTGTCAAAGCTGACGTCGAGCAGATAGAGGGCGAACTCAAAGTCGTTGTTGGTCAGCTGCTCGGCGATGTCCATCAACTGCCGCGCCAGGTCCACGCGCTTCTCCCAGGCCGCGTTGTAGTAGCTCCACAGCTCTTCGCCCACGTAATTGACGGCCACCACGCGCCCGCACGCCCCGAGGTACTTGGCGAAAGGCCAGCCTTCGTCGGACGGAAAGCTCTGAGAATGACAAATATCAGAAGAGAGAACAAATTTGAGTTAAAACGCAGATTATAAAAAAAGTATAAAGATGGCAGCTCTGCGAGGAGACCTGGCAAGCAAAGAAGCCAAGTTGCCCAACATGTTAACTTTCTCATTGTCGGAAAGCACTTGTTTAACTCGCAATATATAAACTGTTTTTCCTCTTACAAAGAGAGAAAGTAAATAGTCCCACACATCAAACACAAAGTTGCCGTGCAGCCTTGGGTAACATTTGATACGGTGGTATAAGCACAAGATTTGAAAATCTGCCAAAACGAGTGCATGAAACACAGCCAGCGCTGGCTCCAGTGGATTAAATCTAATAGAAAAAGAGCCAGCTTGCCCTAAAGCAACGAGCTGATATCCGTTGCCTGCGATTCCAGAAAACTGATAGATTATTTGCGGCAGCCGAAGGTTTAGGTAGTCATTGTGCGCTGATTTAAACCGCTGCGTGATGTTGCTTAAGTGCGTTAATGCAGCTTGGGCAGGCTAACAAGACGTCATCGTCTATTGCAGGGCGAGCGTGATAAATAATTACAGGGAAAGACCGCCAGAAGGGTGTGGCATCCCCCACAACTTCATTGCGATTTGACTGACTGAAAAAAGATGGCAAGCGTGCATCATGTGCAGAATCATAAAATCCAGTGTGTGGAAATCTATGGAAAGGTCCCAGACTGACCCTAATATTTGAGACCGTGAAAATTATTTCTTAAATTTTTCATCTAGCACGTTCGGACCAATACATTTGCTGATTTTTATTTTCTAGTATTTTGTTGCTGGCAGACTTTTATCGTTTATCATTTACTCATTCAAACCCAAAAACATATAAATATGTTTTTAATACTTTGTGTTTTCATTCCCAACAGCGTATTTATAAGTTTTTTATGTTTTTTCAATGCTACAGATGGCTTTGATGCAGCTTCTGACCTGAAGAGGTCGCTTAAAGCAATGGTAGCTATTACAAAAATAGCGACCAGTAGGTGGAAGCAGAGTATAATAGATCGGCCAGGGCCATGTTGCAACAAGCTCTTTTTCCCGATGTTTTCAATAGGTTTCTGAATAATGATGAAACTTAGCTATATTCTAATGCTAATTGATGCAAGCCGGAAACAGACACAAATACTTTTTTTTTCCAGATGAAAGAAGACACACTGGGTTCCACGTTCTTATAGCAATAGAACACAATATTCTGTGGGCCTTCCAAAATCATTAAAAATCCAGTAAAACTGCTGGGAGCGAGGGGGGTTGCTTCAGTGAAAATGGCTGGGAGTTAGTGTAGTTAAAATAAATGGAAATGTGAATATTTACTTCACAACTCAATTTGTGATTCATGTGTGAATTGTAATTTTCTACTTGTGTGCCCCTAAAAATTTCAGGTTAGGAGCCACCGTGCTCCTAGTAAAAAAAATAAAAAATAAAAAAATAAGTCTGGAGTCTTGATCTATGGGTTATGACAACAAAGAACTTGTTAATGCAAATTTATTTACGAGGAAAAGCTACGAATAGCTGTTTTGTTGGAACTATTCTCCATTAGCTGCAACACATGCTGTGCCGAAAACATTGCCTTGTCATTAAAACACTTAATTTCAATTTCAAAGCCGTTATGGCTTTAAGTGAGGCTTTAGTTTTCACGAATTTAAAAAAAATCCAGACTGCAACAACATGTTGGGAATTAATTCTAGTGCATTGCTTTCTGTTAGAAACTGTTAAATGGTCCTTTTGCAACAAAGTAGCACACATTGTCTGAATGTATAATGTACCGGATGGGAGGCTTAACAACCGGCCGCAACTTCCTATGTAAGGAATACCACAAAGGCTGCTGTTCCTGGCAAAGCGGCCGCCGCACAGAGTGACAGAGAGGAGGGGAGGGAACTCGTGTTTCCAAGTCCTGCAACCCGATAGCATTGGTGAAATGTCAGGGAACACGGCACGTCACTGCTGGCAAGGTGTGAACTACTCCTGACCGCCGTGTCGCACAGTCACCGGAGGTAACTTGACGCTCTGCCGGCTTTCTGTGCCTGCAATAAGGCCTTTACATATGCATGGAAAGCTCACATTAAATAGTGATGGAATACAAATTATTTAAAACGTATACGGTTATTCTCACGGATGGCTGCACACTCTCAGATAGCACGGAAAAGTTAATGCATGTAACAAATATGACAAATGGGCTACAGTTGGTTGGATTGAGGCCGATGTAATACCCCACTCCAAAGCCATTAAGATTAACATGTGCAACAGTGACATTATATTCTTTGTTTCTAAACCATTCCAAAGGAGTACTGGATTGCACCCCGGAACAAAATTCCAGGGAACAGACTGGAAATTAAGAATATGTGGTGTCAATTTTTTTGTTTGTTTGAAGTTATCCCTTTCTCCAAATACCAAAGTTTGTCTAACCTCAGTGTACCCAAACATCCATCCATCCATCCATTATCTACCGCTTATTCGGGGTCGGGTCAAGGGGCAGCAGCTTTAGCAGGGAAGCCCAAACTTCCCTCTCCCCAGCCAATTCAACCAGTTCCTCCAACAGGATCCCAAGGTGTTCCCAGGCCAGCCGAGAGACATAGTCTCCTCCAGCGTGTCCTAGGTCGTCCTCGGGGCCTCACGCCGCTGGGACATGCCCAGAACACCTCTCTAGGAAGGCTTCCAGGAGGCATGCGAACCAGATGCCCGAGCCACCTCAACTGGTTGCTCTCAACGCGGAGGAGTAGCGTCCCTCCCGGATGACAGAGCTTCTCACCCTGCGGAGGAAACTCATTTCGGCCGCTTGTATTCAGGATCTTGTTCTTTCCATAGGTGAGGGTAGGAACGTAGATCAACCGGTAAATCGAGAGCTTTGCCTTTCAACTCAGCTCCTTCTTCACAACAAAAGACCGATACAGAGTCTGCATCACTGCATCCGCCTGTCGATCTCCTGCTCCAACCTACCCTCACTCGTGAACAAGACCCCAAGATACTTGAACTCCTCCACTTGGGGCAAGATCTCATCCGCGACCCGGAGAGGACATTCCACCCTTTTACGACTAAGGACCATAACCCAAACAAGGAAATCAAAACTACTTAAGGGGGACAATCTTCAGCAATTTTTCATGTTCTGCCTTTGTCCAGGTCATTCAGCACATGCCTTGGGTCGTACTGGAGCACATGGTGTTCTTGTTTCATGAAGTTTGAAGGTTTTGTAAAAAAAAATGAATTAAAAGTACTTTTGTTTTTTTGACTATTTTACATTGACTGTCTAATTGTCATACCTGTATTTACTGTCATGTAATTTACACATTTGGAATTACGCCGCCTCCATAAGAATGGGATGTTATTGTAAACCGAAGACAGCCTGAACCGAAAAAAAAAAAACTTTGCAAGCAAGAGAGCAGAAAACTTTAAATTACCCAAAGTTCCGTGCTTCAAATTGGATTCTAAAGGGCGACCTTGTTGCAGTGAGGCAGCATTGCTAACCACTCTCCCAGCATTGACTGCGCTGTAATTTGCCAAGTGAACAGAAGACAAAAGCATCAGTCCAGTTAGAGCGAAAGAACATGAGGCAACAATCCAAAAACATCCCCACAGAAGCCATGCCAAAAATAAGAGCTATTTGAATGGACAAATAACTAACATTTCATATGGAAGCGTATCCTAGGCAAACATTGATGTTATACATCTGACAAAAAAAACAAAAACATGTTTCTTAGTTTCAGTGGTGTAAATGTACACCATACGCCGGTATTCTGTTCTGATTAGCGCAACCAAAATAGATCCAAGACCACAAGGGGAGGACAGGGATAAGTTGCAAGCTGTGCAGCCTCGGCTGAATCAGTTCCCAGAGGTACCCCAATCAATTGGGGCACAGACAAAAATTGTGTCCAGGAAGCACAATGGGCTTCAAGCGGCCTGTCACTCCGCTTGGGCCCGTCATCCTCTGTCTTGGCAAGGACTCATTCCCAATTCCGCCCTTACTTTTGGTTTAATAGCCTCCCTCAATAACTTTCTGCATTCGCACAATTGACAGCAGAGGGGAATGTGAGGAAGTAGATATTTTCATGTTATACAATTGTTAAGGGTGCACTGTTTTTGTTACAGCTTGGTCAAAACTGACAATTTAGAGATTGCAGAGGAATTTAGGATTAGAGACCAAAGAGGTTAAATATCTAAAATGGCTTTCTAAACATACAAAGTGGGTATAGAAAGATTAGATTGAAGCCGGATCATTTGGTGGTACATCCCTATTAGGCTTGCATCCTTTGACCCAAATTCAAACCTTGGATTGCTCCGTGTTGATGCGACTCTAAGCAGCTCTTGGCCATGTCGACAAAACTTAACCTGTCCAATGCAATGGCTAAACTGGCTTTGTAAAAAAAAAAAAAAAAAAAAAATAAGAAAAAAAATCCTCCCAACTCGAAGCCCCTGCAGCCAGGTTGGGAAGATTAGACGAGAATGGAGGATGCCAACCCGAAGAGGAGAGTAAGACCTGCTTGCTAAACACTATCTCTCCGCTTTTGTTGTCAGGTTGCAGCCTGAACGGGTGCAAAAGTAGAGCGCCGGAATGCATGCATGGCGGTGGGGGTAGGAAGAGGATGATTACCCTGAGGCTACTTTCAGACTTACTGTCAGTGTCTGTTATGAGAAGGCCTTCAAGTCTGTTGGGACCCGCATCTCCTGTTCTTAACACAGATGCTGCTCATTCAACACATTTGACGGCTCTCGGTGTGCTTCGTCAATTACCGAGGTCTTCGCAACTCGTATGCGGGTGCCATTTTCAATGAGCTGCCTATATTTACTTCTGAAAAGCAATCGGGCTGAAGGCGAGCACTACCGAGCGCCGTACATGAAAGCCTCAAACTTCCTATCGCCAAGCTTGATAAATACGCCGCGTGTCCCACCAATCATTCTCCCTCAGCGCTCTTTAAACGGTTACTCTGCAGAAGCCATTACCGTCTGCAATGAGGCGTTGAGGGGGGGGAGGGGTTTGTGGGACAAACCGAATTGGATACACTACTGTGCTATCTCTGAGTAGAATTGAGAAGTTTTGTGTGGGAGCGTATGGAACGCACAGGTGGTAAATTTGATCATTTGTCTCTCCCGGTGATGCAATGCATTTTAAATATGCTGGAAGCGCAATACTTGACAGATCCTGCAACTTTTAACGGCTTTTGTAATGCCAAATTCTGTCCCTGCCAGTGGATGACAAGCTGCTCAAACTGGGCCTTACGATGTACATTTTTCAAACTGTGGTTTCCAAATGGCAACTCTCATTGCATGGGCAATGGAAAGTCAACGCTAAATTTTAAATATATAAGGAATAGACAGATTGGTTTTAAAATGATAAAAAATTGAAGGGAGCTTCCCAAGTCATCACCATGTGTTGAAAATAATTAAAAACTAAGGAAGTAAAAGGCTACTTAAAGCTTTCTACTTATTTCTTTCTTTCGGTCTATCCCTACCCTACATATAAAATAATCAAATTAAAAACACAGTATAAGCATTCCTTCTTGTGCCGTGTGACATGCTAACTAGTTCATCACGCACCATTTTACTTCAAAACTACATCATGCCGAAATTGGCGTAAACCAAGGACCCTGGTACACCTTTTTTTTTTTCACTTAAATTGTTTCGGTGTTGAGGTAGATTTTCAAACTGATACCTACCAAAACTAACCATAAAAAACATTTCGGTAATCTTTGAAAGTTAAGTCATAAACCAAGCGTAAAAACAAAGCAAGCCTTGAGCAGTGCCTAAAATAGAGAGAGAGAGAGAGAGAGAGAGGGGCACAGATATACACAACATTCATAGCAAGCGCAATGTTGGGAAAATCTAGTCACAAGTGCAAAATCACTATCGCAGCTGTCGCCATAAATTCATCTGATTGGCGTAGGACGGTAGTCAGGAGTTGCAACTTGCTTGTCATACACTTGACAAGGGAGGCGGCCAACTCGCCAACATTGTATGCAGAGTGGTAAAACCCTTTAACATGTTGAACTCAACACAAAATGGTCAAATTGCCAAAGCGCAAGCTGAAGTATTGTTAGAAACTGCAGGTTTGTATTGCAGGTGACCTCACGGTGACTTCTAGGCCCAGCTCTTACTAATCTAATGTAAAAGGTAGAGCCGGTGCATCACAGCAGCACTGAGCGGGGACGTGTGTGCTTTCCGCTCCCCTCCCTTTAATACAACAGACACACTGGCGTCCTCCTGGGGATGGGGGGGGATTGGAGTGGGCTGAAATGAAACGGGGCCACAGACAAATGGGCAGCCTCGGGAGGAGGAGGATGAAACGAATAGAGCGAGCGGTGCAGGGAACACACACCTGCGTCCTGACATCCGCTGACAAAGACGTGCCCTTCTACTGGACAACTTGGGGGAGGGCACTGGCGTGCGCGCGGGACTTCGAAAGAGGCTCTTTGTGCGCGTGTTTGTGTGTCAACGTGAAACTGTATCCCGCCGCATATGAATGAGAAAATGCAACGTGACCAGGGCTGATAACAACCTCTTTTCAGGGGCCGAGTAAACATCAGCGGCTCCCAAGATATTGCCTTGGCTACCGTGCAAGAAGACTGGCCAATCAAACACACACACATACACACATGCAAGTGAGCAAATACTGCGGCGCAGAGCTGCATTTATACATGAAAGTTTTGAATAAAGAAAAAACAAGGTTCGTCTTAGCAATGGTGGCTACACTTAGAGGAAATTAGTAGTTAGCCACAAGAGTAGTTAAGGGTGCAGTTTAAATTCTCGACATTTTCTGTCCTCGACTAAACCCTGCCGTTTTTTATGTAAAGCAAGTCAGGACAGGACTCTGGAGGGAAGTCCCGAAGATCAAATGGCAACGCTAAAGATGTGTGGAGGGCAGACGCTTTCATGTCAGACACAACAACAGAACTCCCAGCCATTACTCAGTCGGTTTATAATGGAGGCTCATCTTTGAGGCGGAGTCAGATGTTCCTCCTGTGAAGCTGGGACTGCCATGCTGGAATCAGGAGGACGAATGAGGGGGCAGACATTTTTTATTCACCTTGTGCATATGGAGGACGTGCGGTGAGCCCCTTCTGGCATTTTGGGGGCAATTTGAAGTCTCAAATCCAGTCTGGTAGCCCACAGCGAGCGCTCAAGCCTCACTAGGGAACCAGCATTAAAAGCACCATTCTAGCGAGGCAGTTCTCTGTGGGTAGCATCCACCTCCAAACTTGCTCATTGCCTCTTTGTTCCATCCGCCAAATCTGCTTTTAAAAAGTAGCAATGTTGTCTGTTTCTCAACGCTGTAAATTCCTCGTCAGCAAACTTAGGTTGGAGAAAAGTATTTGCACATTTGAAGTGCCAACGCATAGAGACAAAGGATGTGGAGTGTGGTTTGATTACGAATGGCCTCAGTCTCAGTCTGCCTCATTACTATGGACGCTGTTCAAAGACAGCAAAGTCACCCTCTGTGGAGCTCGCAGTCTTCCTGAGAAGAGGGAAAATCGTTCTGTAAAGACGACTCAAACTAGAACAGAATTCTAAATGCATTTGGTCTACTTCACATTTGACCGTATTGCCCATTTTAAATATACTTTCCATACAATTTGAGTTGGTTTATTGTGATGAATGCAGCCTCCCAGACTGCTTCCTTATTTATTCATTGCGTGTCAAAGCTCCTGTCAAAGCATATCAATTAGCTAAGCTTTAACACAGAGCTTGAAATCCCTTTTAGATATTAGTTTGTGGCTCTTTCCCTAGACACTGTTTTTATGCAAGCAGACAGTGTTTGAACGCACATTTTTGCCCTTCCTTTTAAATAAAATGTCACACATGGCTGACTAAAATCTGTATGGAGAATGAGTAAAAAAATAATAATAATGTTTGCCAAAAGAATGAGAACATCAGACTACAGATAGAAATGGGTGGTCTACATTTTTTTTAGTTGTGTCTTCAAAGTCTACTGGAGAGTGAAAATCAAGAATGGGAGCAAAAAAGGGGGAAGGTGGGGGTTAGACCTAGTGGTTTCTAATGATAACTGTGTGCTGACCTGAACCTGAGCCACTGAGCACAGACCTCATAAATCCCCTTTATTGGAAAACCCAGGAATGTATGAAGTCAAAGGCAGTCGGTGTTGAATCAGTCTGGGTGGTTGTGCCGCCCACGCAGACCGGGGAGGAACCCAACTAGAACTCGGACCTCAGTTCCGAGAGTTTGCGTTTGAGGTCGGCATCAAGAGTTGTGTATTGCCGAGCAGCAGGCAATTATCTTGGGGGATCGCAGAGCAGTGTCGACTGTCGGAAGACTGCCGCGACTGACCCTGTGCTCCAAACCTCAATGCAGATAGAGCCATCTAGCAAGTCAGTATTTAAGAGAATTTAATGAACCAAAAAGTCACAGAGAGGTTACACTGTCCCCAAGGCAGCTCCACTTCCAGTGACTAAGAGTGAATACAGATATTTAAAGATGCTACATTCTTTTGTAGGTGTTTTCTCTGTCAGGAGCTAAGAGCCTTGTTCTTGATGTGATAGACAATTTTATAACACGGGAACGCCGACATGCTAAACAGCATAGTCTTGCTGTAACGTAAGGGCACTGGAATTTCCGGGGCATGCGGAAGAGCAAAGACATGCTTTTTACTTATCTATATTGGTTGTGGTCATGTTAAGAGGCCCAGGGAGAGTCAGAGCTCTGAAATGTGTTTGACTTTCCAGCGTTGAAGTACGGCGTCCTCAGGAGCAGGCCAGTGGCCATAACAGTGGTTTGGATAGCAGGCATAACAGAAGGAAGCGTGAGTTTGGGGGGGGGGGGTGCTAGTGGGTGGTACAGGGTGCTTCGGAGGGGGCTCAACCACAGGCATTTACACCTAACCAAACACAGCTGTCATGCATGTGTACGTGTGTGCGTTTGTTGAGGATTACGGTGACACAAGCAGACAGGCTCATTCAAATGGGAGACAACACTACAAGGCCCTGGCTTGTACAACACAGACTGCCATCAAACCTTTCCTTTGCCCTCCGCCTTCCAGCAGGGACGCCATCCAATGAGGGCATCCAAAAAAAGGGGAGTTGGGCCCGGATAACTCCCCATCCTAACAGGATTCAGTCTGTACACAAAGGCCTAGGAGGAATAATGAAAGGGGGATTGGGACCACTCGAAGCCGGGTTAAGCGGCGTAAACAACTCCTCTCTTATGCGCCAAGGAGTGTCACGAGCCCCAGGAGCCAGGAACAAAATAAGATATTAATCGCTAAAGACTATTTACTGATGGACCTCAGCCACTGAAATTGCCTGAAGGGATGGGAGGCAGACACGCCACCAGATTGAATGTGCATCCACGATTACAAGAAAATAATCGCCGGAACGCAAAATCAGGCTTTGATTGCATTTGCACATGAGGCGTGTTCCGTAAAGTGTGCACTGCAGAACGCGTAAAACAAAACTGCAAAGGGTATCAACAATGGAGACGGTGCAAGTTCTTACCAGTAACGGGCAATGTCTTGGAATTGGCTCCTTGCTTCGCAATAAAATCGATCTTGGGAGGGTCACATTTCAGGTGTCCCCTTTGCCCCACTATGAGACAGGAGGACCTTCAATGTTTACTTGGGCTTTAATTCCCAAAGGTGAGGATTGTGATTGATTATGCAAAACTTCATTAGAATCAACAACAAGGCGAGGAGACCCACCGTTTGGGGAAAAACAAACAATGCAGCCAGACTGTTTATTGAAAGAGCATTGAGTGTTTACTTTCACATTTACCCTAAGATCCTGCTGTCAAAAATCTTAGCAGGCTTCAAAGATAAGGTCATCCATTAATTGTGTGCGGCTCTTTTTTCTGCAGTGCGGTGTTGGTGTCAGATGTGCGGAAAAAACAGATGGCTACGCGACTGGATCGTTCTGATGAGCATGTCGGTGTCAGCCGAGGACTGAGTGTTAAGTGAGGAGGTGGTTCTTGGGAAGGTGGCAACGCAAAGGGAGGGGGAAAGCGGCACAGATTTGAGTCTGGAGGAGATGAGAGTACCGCTGGCTGAGTGAAGCCCACAGCCTGTCAGTTCCTATTCTCAGCTTCACTGAGCAAAATGAAGCCAAAGACCAAAAAGGGTGCGAGCGCAGTCACATGTTCCTGGCCCGCTCGCAAGGCTTAATGATTTGGAATGGAAGACCAGGCAAAATCAAACTAATTTCCGATTGGGCCAGATGTACTGTAGCCCATCAAACACGAGCATCACCTGATGAATCATTTAGCCAAGTGAGTCATTTAGCCAAAGGAGAGGCGCCAAGAATGGCAAATTAACTGCAAATACGAAGAAGCTTTATGACTAAGGGTGGGGGAGAGAAGCGAGATCAGCGTTTCTAAATACATACATCCCAAGGCATGTTCCATCTCGAGTGCAACAAGCTTGCAATGTTTTCGTCTTTGAAGTGTGACACCCAATCAGAAGCGATCTACTCTTCTTCTTCTTCTTTTTTTTTTTTAAATACATATTTCATTTTGCATGCATTTTGAACAGCGCTTGTGTGTGGCAACATAATGTGTGTTTTTTTCCAAAGCATGAATAGCTTCAGAGAGCAATGTTATCATCTAATCATGTTACAATCTGGCTTGCCATCATGTGACTAGCAAATTACCATCAACCAACTGGACCGGTCAGCTGCTGAGAAGCTGCTACCTAAACATTTTGTAAATTGTGCTTGGATGATTAGAAGGAGCATTAGGGCGTAGTAAATTTGTGCATTTCACCAAGACCCATGCCTGAACTCGAGAGGCACTCATCAGTGCGCAAATAATTTTCCACGTTCACTAATGCGGTGTTATGCTCACTGAGCCATCTCCCGCTGTATTGAAAGAGGGCGGCACTGCAAGACGGTGTGGAGTACAGTGGGAAAAGAAAACCGATCCATTAAAAATGTGCCTGAATCGATTCCCCAGAATTAGCCCCGGGCATCTCTTTATGACTTGATTTTTGTGTAAACTGAATTATGATGCCACTATTGAGTAAGAGGTAAAATCAATGTGCATAATCTGACTTCTCTTCTTAAGGAGAAAGACAAACACTTGACACATCTTCACCATCTGACGACAACAGTGGTTGTTATGCTCTGCTCTAGAATTATCAATCTTTTTGCAATCATGTTGTAGGCCATAAATGTGCGATTGCTTAAAAAGCAGTCTTGTCTGGAATGGCAGTGAGCGTGTCTATCCAAGGTTATCTGCATTTACTAAAACTAAGTAAATCTACATTTGTAATAGCAACTTGTCATAAAACACATTTTCCTTAACTCCATGTAGATGCAGTGTAAATCATCGAGATTCTATCTTTTCAATGGATAGCAATGATATTTATCAAGGGAAGAAACTGCTTTCAGCTGAGAGGGAAAAAAAGAGAAAGACATTGCACCAGGCTTTCATATTTCGCCATGGTCATTTTTTGCCATCTAAAAATATTTATTCCCCATGGCCAAATGGTCTTGCACGTGACAGAGGAATGTAGGCTGTGTTTGTGTATGCGTCATGTACTGCACAACACACAGAAACGGGCCATTGTTGGCCGGAGCAAAACAGCGCAGCAGATTGTTTCCCACTGACAAAGGAGGTCTGGTGTCTCATAGTGAAACAGGGCCGATTTACTGCCAGTGGCTTCAAAACAGCAAAAACACAAGCCATTCTGAAACAGAGGAGAGACAGTGCTCGGCTCACTGAGCAGACAGTAGAAATGTTACGCGCATTATTCAACTGAATAAAGCCAGAGGAAAGAGATGCACTGCCAAACAATGAAAGCAGGAAATCAGTCGTACTAAAGACGGTGAACCTGAAAATGATCAATCTTGGGATGAAGACCTCCGAAACTTACTGAAGATAGCAACGAGGCATAATGAAGCAATGGGAATAAGATTTTCATTAACTCTGTTCTCGCTTATGTTAAAATCAAATCTCCACACAGCGACTATAACCTCTGGCAAAATACAGACATCAAGGTGCTACAGCATGTCCAATCTCTATATGGCCCATTAATTCTTTATGGTCTACTGCTGCCCAAGCTTGTGCAATGGGTCTTTTGATGTATTTTGACCCGGGAAGCCAACATACCATTGGAACTAGTCAATCTTTTGACAGATTTCACTGTATGTTATCGATGCCAACCAGCTGCTACATTGGCTCTGCGTGTCCATGTGACCCAAAGGATCTTTCTAAAACGCACAGATGAGAAGGTGTTGTGATGAGCCATGTGCTGAAAGAAAACACTGTGAAGGGCAAAGAGTAGTGGAATGCGGGTGACGGGAAGGTTTCATGTGTTGGTGTCTGCTATGTCTTTAGTATTTCATTAGTGGGTCTGAATCACATAGCCTTTGGCAAGGGGGAGAATGGCAAGAGGCCACGATGGTGGAATAATCCAGAGTTTGTGGAGCATATATTAATACGCTGACAAAAAACACAGGCGGAAAGAACAAGAGAAAAGACAGAAAGGAGAGGGCGAGCGACCACACATGACTAATCAGGCATTATGGATCAACTGGACATAAAAGATGATCTCGCTTTTTGTCTTGTGGAATGCCTGGAGGTGTCTGGCTTGATGAGTAAAAACTGGGTGAGTGTTGTCGGTCAGCCCGAAAGTTATTGAATGTCTACATGGGCTGTGACCATTGTTGTCCTGTCGAGACACGGTCAATGGCCGATTGAAATTGGAATTGATTGGATGCTTGTAAATCACAGAGGGAGGCAAAAGTGGCTGCAGTGGTGATGCTTCAATAGCATAGTGGAGCCTTTCTGACACTGAGGATGATAGAACACAAACCTCTGGTATCAAAGCTAGACCATAAAAGGTACACAAGCTCGCACAAACTGTGAGGAATTAAGCCAGAATGTGCCTTGACTCTGAAGAATTGCAGAAGAGTATTTAAAGTCTGTATCAAAACCCTTGCATTCTTATTATAAAATAAAACAAGACTTGCCAGGCCTGTGATATACCTACTATATTCTAAGCACATTCTCCCATAGATGATGGCAGCCCATTGAACAGAGACATGTATTAAAATTAAAAACAACTTGGACCATTTACAGATGCAATCTTGAATAATTCAAATATGCCCTACATATATTGTTAAATATGCAGTATTGCCGCCAGGCCACAGCTCTCAAAACCATCTTCTTGAAGACTGCTAGCTGTGTCTAAGGTCCTGGGAGGATGCAAGAGTTCCTCCTAAATCTACATATAGGAGGGGACGAAGCAGAGGAATTCTTACCCTGCATTTTACTAAAACTGCTTACTTGACCTCTACTGGTGATCTTATCTAAAAGGTAAGCCTGACATTACTTTAAAACCATAGTGCTATGACTCAGTCCTATCGAAACAACAGTTAATAGAAACGATAGCCAAAGAGGAAACTCAGGAATTTAAAAAAATTTAAACTATATTGGAGCGCAGATCCCCCAGACCGCCAAGACAAAAAAAAAAAAAAATTATAATTAGCACCATGTTGTACACCTTCACTATCAACTCACCTTCTCCAAATGTCAGAATTTTGTCATTAGGTTGTCGATACCAAGAGCAAAATCAAGGAAATTTTAATTGAACATGACTTGGCTATAATTGATAGTAATGAAGATTTAACTTCCAAGGTGAAGATAACAAACAATACCTGCAGGACAAGTGGTTCTGGGTTGAATGCCAAGGTCATGAGCAGCTGCATTCTCTCCGTGTCTTTAAGGTTCTTGAGTAGAAAGCTGCCAGAGTCTTTGGTCTCGGCGTACCGTCGAACCACACGGTCCAGCAGCCGCTGAGATGGGCAGTGTACCAGGTCTGACCAGCCCTCTACCACCTCTGGAGTAAGAAGACGAACGTCGCCATTGATCCTAGCAAATTCAGTTTTGTACATCGCCTGGATAAGATCGCACCGTGGCCTGCCCGTGGCCCTCTTGCAGATCTTTTGATCTATCTCGGCCAACTCCTGGTTGGAGCCGAGCCGCTTCAGTACGATGCGACGTGTACCTTCCCTGGGCTCCCCATACTGGGCGAAGTAAACATTCTTGACGTTGAAGATGTCGAGGAAGCGCAGGCGCCCCCACGTCTCAAACGAAACCTGGCCGTTCATGAATTTGCGGCACCAGCTCGTGCCGAAGCAGGCGGGACACTTGTTGAGGTTGATGAAGCGCCGGTCGGTAAGCTCGTTCTTCTGGAACGAGGCAAACAGGTTGTGGGTGTTCATCAGCAAGATGACAAACAGTCCCACCACAAACAGCAGCTTCAGACAGCGGTACACGCGGCCAAGTTTGAGAGGGAGGAAGCGCAGCATGGTGGGGACAGGATGAAGTGGGGGGAAAGGGTGGTCTTGCGGGATTTGGCGGAGGGAGAGGTATCCAGATGGTTGTCAGAGAGTTGACTTTAATGCCTCTCCGTCATGGTGCATCGGGTTGGCATCGAGAGCCACAAGCTGGGGCGAGGCTGGCAATCTCTGGCAGTGGCTGGTGAGTCATGTTCAACCAGGCTTCCTGTTTATGGGCAACTTTCAGCCATCAAGTCTGGAAGAGAATAAAAAGAGGGCAGGAAACTCATCAGAACAAGTCACAAGGCAAAAGAAATTCACAGAACTGTAGTTATCCTTGCAAAAGGCCCGTTTCTGAGAATAAGCAAAAGCCAAAAAAAATCCTAATTGTTTCGGGTCATCTGAGAGCTTTCTTTCTCTACCTTTGTCCAGAGATGAGATGGCACATGGCCAATGCAATAAAGCTGTCACAGTGACTGTGTGAACGTTTTCTCTCTTGGAAAATCATTTTATGTACACTCGCAGTAAAAAGATAAATAAAAGCAAGGAGATAGTGGGGATATAAAGTCAGCTATCAAATGAAGAATAAAACATCTTCCTTTCTAGTGCAAATCAAAATGTGCTGCACAGCCTCCTCATGCTGCAGTTGTATCACTTCCCTGTTTTCGCCTTTACATATGCAGCAATCTCTCGTTGAATAGTGAGGAGAGCAAAGTTCAATCTTTGATCAAAGTTGGCTTACTTTGATAACGCTTGATGTTGTTTGAAAAATGACCCTTGCTAACATCCCCCAAGAAATGCCATCGGGCAAAAACCTATTCACGTCAGGCACAAAGGGCTGTGTCAAGAATCAAGCACAGAACAAAGATATTACAATCTGGGATCAGAGACAAGAGAGCCCATCCAAAACCAAATCATGTTAGACTCCCAATCAGCTTTTAAACAGCTTTGAGCTTTAAGATGCTTTAAGAAAGACAATGAGACCAGCCATGCAAATTAGCTGTCTTCAATTAGAGCTCATTAGGACATGCCTATTAGGACAGCTGACTAGAGAGAGGGCGCGGCTAACGAGCAAGCAGATTAGTGTGGCGCGCGCTGACTGATTCCTTGTGTTCGGCCTTCAAGCCTAGCCGGCGAGATGACAGAGAACTTGCAGTGGCCACGGCGGTTGGAGCAGCTGTGGGGCCTCCGATACGAAACTGCACCTACCGCCGTCTGTACCTACCTGGGCCAATATCACTAAAAATAGACTGAATCCAATTAAGGGGAAGTAGAGACAGCTGCACTCCATGTTTTTTTTCCTTTTCTTAAAGAGGAAACAAGATTTATACATGCTGTCTGTCTGCTCTCACCGTAAAAACTCTGTGCGCATATAATGTACCATAAACAAGATGGAAAGCCTGAATGGTGATCTGTCACATCCGGGTGCTATTCATTGATTTATTAAGTCATAAAAAAACATCACCACTTTTAGGGCTTACGAGTGAATAATGTTGAGGGCACATTTAGTATACAATGTCAGCGGCGCAATACTGTGAGCTATGTGAGAGGTGTAAAAGTACAAGGCAATCCTTTATGCTTTTTAAGTCTGAAAACTGCATTACACTGAGCAAACAAAAAAATAATAATAATAATTTTAATTACACCTCAGCATCACGCTGACTTTCACAAAATGTCTCCAGTGTGATGAATGAACAATAAACAGAATAACCTCTGAGGAGCAGTGCCCGTTCTGCCCGTACTAAAAAGCAAACACGATCATTTGATAGGGTCCAAGAAAAATCTATTTCTCCAAGATAATCGTATTCAATTGGGAAAGGAAGATGAATTGGTGGCGAGAAAATAAGCACACCAAGTCAGCCAACAATAAAACGTCAATACGGACCAAGAAAGGATACCTTTAACATTTCACTACATGGAGTGAAAGAGTGAATAGCTTGAGGGGGGTGGAATACCGCGTTGCTTTAAGATATCGAATCAAAAGCCATTTAGCTTCTGACACAGGCGGTTAGGGCATCGACAAGGCAGCAAAGATCTTGGGAGTAGATATGAGATTTAACTAGGATCAGCAAGAAGCTCAGGGGAGTCAAGTGGAGGAGCGGGTAGAAGTCACTCACCTCTGCGGCGAGCTTGAACAAGCCCCTGGACCAGACCCGGACACGGCGGAGTAATGAGATGCGCAGGCAGGCGGCTAACAAGCTAACACGTAGCGTTTTTGACATCTCTCAAGAGAACAAGCGTTGGGCCTCAATTACCTACGGAGCGTTACCTGGATTATGTCAATGACCGTGTTAATTGCCGTGGCGAAAGGATAAAGCGCACGCAGCAGTTTCTGTGTCTTAACGAGAGGCAACCGGAGGTGTTGGCGCTGGCCAAAATACATTCACAAATTAACCACTGCTGGCCTTTTCTTGACAACCCAAAGGCAACGTGAATACAAGAGAAATCCACCAGTCTGCTGATTTGACACGCACAATAACAGTGCAAAACATCCAGCCTTAATGCAAGCCTGTAAATGGCAAGTCATAATGTGGATATTATTCCCTGGTAATTACCTTTCTACGGCTGCTGCTCATGAATTTTACACCTGCAAAGTCATTAACTCACCGTCTTTTACAGCGTGCCACTGCGGCTTCCGGTACACAGAGAGCTTTGATTCTTTGGAGTTCTTATTGGCAAGGTTGCTCTTTGGGGGCAAAGGCCACATAAAGCTCTAAATGGTAGCCAGCCACTCTGTCGTCTGCACCAGATGTTGCCCAACAGAATAGAAAGGGGAGTCCAGACAAATTTAAGGTTGTGGACGAACCTCATTGTGCCCCGTGTCAAATTAGTGCCTCTTTTGCATCTCACCCCGGTGAAGCCTCGTCTCCCTCGGCACTCCGCTCAAAAGGGAGGAGGAGGGGGCGATACACAATACCAAGCGGAAAACCCTCTTTAGAACAAGCAACAAATTACCTTAAGTGGAGGGAGAAACTTTTTCCAGCACTCTGGCTCCCTTTCTCCGGTGAGCACGAAAGAGAGGCAAAGTAAGGCGGGCAAATCAAAGGGCGCCCCACTCCTCATGCATAGGAAATGAGCCTCGCATGCAAAATGCAAGTTTCAAGTTGGGGCAGATGCCAAGAGCCGCAAAATGCCTCATTACCGGGAGAGAACAGGGGCACGATAAAGAGATAGCTCGGCCCCGTGTTGACTTAAAACGGAATGACAAAGGTTGCAACGGGCAGCGGATGACGCTGTAATATTCAAATATTTCAATTCGTCTTCAGCATCGGTGTTTGACAGGATAAGCCAGATAAGATGGGGAATTTCCTCTGGGGATAATCACCTCCGATGTTCGTCAAGTAAAACTGGATTGGGATTAAGATATTAGAGGGCTCGGATGCTGTGGAATAAACCAATTCTCTTCATGGCACCTGAGATGAACTTTTAAGCCCAAATGTGGGCACAGCACCAATGGCTGAAATAAAGTCATTACACGTTTGGGTCTCGAAAATTGTCAGCCGTATTCCCATCCTCGTGCACGGAAAAGTTTAAAATTGGGGTCACTAAAGAAGGTATAAGATACCACAAAATCATTTTGATATCTATTTGATAGTGAAAATACTGACAATGGTATGCAAAGTATGGAATTCTCATCTGCAATAGATTTTTCTGTCTTTTTCAGAAAACTGCATTGTGCACTAACCTACACTAATGCAGTAAAGCGATAACACAATATATTTGTATGAAAAACATTACAATGCGATGTATTCTTAGACAGCTACGCAAACTACTTTATTGCTTACCGATCATAACCTTAAAGTCATTGTAAACTGAGGACACCCTATATACTTGTGGGCAGTTTATATGAGGCTTAAAATGCAAACCTTTTAAAACAGGTCTGAGGGTAGAAGTTTTTAAAGAGCAAAACAACATTTGATTTAACAGTAAAAACTGCTGAGGATATTTCACCAGTAAAGTCTACCTTTTCTTCAATGACATCCAGCAGAGTTGCCGATAAATGGTACACAAAAGACAAATGTTTTGTTGCACAAAGCAGTCGTTTGTACTGCACATCGTGTCCTGACAAAGTGATGACTGCCAACTACTGGCCTGGCATGCAAATTACAGGAGGGCCTCAGTTTAAGACTGTACCAACATACATCACAAATAAATAAATAAATAAATAGTAATTATGACTTTAATCAGTGATAGACTACAGCTCAATCTGACGAATGAAACTCCTTTATAAACAAAGGACCATCCGTGTTTTTGGTAATTTTTGCCACTTTTTACTGGGTAGTTGTGTCAACATACCATAAAAGGACCCAAATACAGAGTATAACTTAAGTCTCAAAGCACACACACATAAAAAATAAAATAAAATAAAAACAGTCAAAAACTGTTTGCTGGCGGCTCTAGCTAAAAGATCAGACGCGGCTTCCACTTTCCCACCCCGGCGGTCATTGCAACGTGAGGCTCCGGTTGCCAAGGTTATCTACTGGGGGAGTCAATAATGTTTGATCGCAAATACAAAAAAAAAAAAAAAAAAAACTCACAGGAGAAAGAGTGCGGGCGGCCGGCAATGAGAAGATCCTAACGACAGTAGCGTTTTACACTCCTAGAGGAACATTAAGTCTTTTGAAAAATCAGCACCAATTAACAGCAGCCTCCCTTCTCCTCTCTCGGGGACATTATTAATCCAGGGATCTGCAGTGTTTGTTTTTGAGGATCTCAGGGTTATAATGTGCTCGATTGTTTGAGGTCGGCATTTCAAAAGACTTACCTGATGTTTAAAGGCTCAAGCAAATCAAGCGGCAGTTAAGAAAGAAAAGCGGCATCCCTAATATAGATTTGTTTAGTCCTAGGCCAGCGTTCCAACGTGCCGCCAAGATTGTTAAATCATAGAAATAATTCAACATGTAGCCACAGTGTTACTTTGCCAATGATGCAGCCTAAGCAGGTTATTATGAAATCTCGCAGACTCAGGCGACAAATTGCTCATACAGTACAGCGGTTCATTGATTCATTAACACATTTTTACACATTTCTAATTTGTCTTCTGGGCTTGATGTCAGAAAACCAAAGTGCACGTTATTCCTGGGAGACCTTTGAGTCTACAATTACAAGGCACCACTCACAACCCTTCATCCTGACCAAAGGTCGCCACAAATATTCTCATTTGAGGGTGACAACACGAGTCTCCATTAGAAATTAAGCTCCATTATGCGAGCAACAAATAGGGATTGCCGCGGGGTGGTGTGGAAGTTTCATTTGTATGCAAAAAAGAAAAGGAAAAAAAAAGCATTGTTTCATTTTGCATTCAGGCGCATTTCTCTAACAAATAAGTAATCCAAGTCATGCAAATACAAAGCAAAATGGATGCAAATTTCACTGGCAGGTGGATTTCAAAATCTTAACAGGTTATTTTCAAGAGGAGGTTACCAAATTTGGGTTCAGGACCCAACATGGGAGTGACTGTCAAGAGTAAAATGTTAAAAGCTATTTTATTTCTGGATTATTATTATTATTATTATTAATTTAAATACTGTTATGACAACACGTGAGCATGTCTAATTCGAGTCTCGATCTGAGAGAGACACAAATGTTACGGTTTTACTGATTTACTCTGCAAATCCAAATGCTACACAACCAGATGGCTCTGCCAAATAAAAGGCATGACAATTTTTTCCAAATCCAAGTGCTGTAAAATTGAGCATCAGATGACTCACAAGAGTCATTTTACTGCAAAAGATCACACAAAGCCGTTTTAAGTCACCCGCTTTGTTACCACTCAGAGGATGAGGGCATCTGATAAGAGAAATATTCTAATCGACTGGTTTCATCAGAGAAAAAGCAACAAAAGTGTCACGCGAAGCCTCGTGTAAGGAAAAAACACACGAAGCCAGCCAAGTAAAAAAATTGCACATTCAGTTTAAATGCTTAAACATTAAAGCGCAAGTCAAACGGACTTAAAACGATGGAAGTTAAAACCAAACCAACAAACCTGCGTGACTTTTCCTTCTTTCCTGGTTAAGTAGGGAAAGAATAACAGCGGACGCTCGGCTCTCACTCGGTCATTCTTCAAAGTTGAGGCGAGGGGTGAGTCGGACCGCAACAAGGCAACGAAATAACGTCAAAAAGGCAGTTTCTATTGGATTCGGTTCCCATCGATCACAACACGCGAGCTTCTGCTCCGTTCCCAGTCGCGTCTCCCCGTGCATGTAGCCAGCTAGCCTGCTAGCCGCTGAGATAAACAGTTAGGATGTCGGCTCTTAACTCTTCGTATACCGGTTCCTCCGGCGTCTTCCTCACAAAAGAGCCGAGCACTGGCGTGGCGCGTGGACGTCCATGTGCGTCCGCGTAGCATGAGTTCCTTTGTAGGGACGAGAAACGTGTTTGTTGTCCGCTCTCTTTGCCCGAGTAGCGGCTCACTACTCCGCTCGTCTAACCACAATAGGTTCTCTCGAGACTCTTTTTCAACAGCAGCCTTTTACGACAACCGCCGTCTGTTTACGCTCGTGTTGCCATAGCGATTCTTCCAACGTTTGTCTCGACGGGAACGCCCCCCCCACCGCCAAAAAGTACAAAGTTTGCCCCAAAATTACACATTTCGCCACTTCCTATAAATATAGCAACAAGTTTATTATTTTATACTATCCGTTAAATTATTGCTTAATTATATGGCCCCCATGGATCGAAAAATCGTTGTTTCGTGATGTCACCCATTAAAAAAAAGAACCCAAACGCACCTCATAGGGGCATTTACCATAATAAGCGAGCCACTCGTTTGTGTAACCGAGACAACACTTAGTTAATTGGACTCCTTCATCATAGAGACGATGTTATTACTATCGTAATCAGTGAAGTAATGCACATGCCAAACACAATTCACACTAGCCGGATGACTAATTGATTAATTAGCCGCTAATGGCTGGCTCACTCCCACCGAATAGGACAATGACAGCGGCGAGTCGATATTTCCGGCTTAACAACGGTGGGTTCAACCTTTGAAGGCCGGCGTGAATTGGTTAGCAGTCACCGCCATCTCGTGGTCAACAGTGAGAAGACGCTTGTAGGCATGTTTGATTTGTTCTTTTTCTTTCTTTCGTTCGCCTTGTTTTGTGGGGCAATTAAAATCAATAGATTGCAAGATTTACGAAGACCCACAAACGCAGCACGAAATGATGCGGAAGTAAGTCACAATTTAGAGCCCCCCTCAAAAGTTTGAAATATTCCCCAAAGAAGAGTCGAATGTTTCTCACTGTTAACAGTGCACCTTAACAGCTATTATCTAAACCAGTGGTGTCCAAACCCGGTCCTCGAGGGCCTGAGTCATGCAGGTTTTGGATGCTCCAACGCACCTGTTTCCAATGAACAGGGTCATTATCAGGCTTATGCAGAGCTTGCTGATGAGCTTCAGGTGTGTAGGAGAAGGAAAACATCCAAACCTTCCACTTAGAAGTCCACATTGTGCAGATATAAACTTACAAATGAGGAGGAGGAAATTTTACATTGTAAGTACTTTTTATGTGACACTTGTTGATGTGGGGGCACTATGATTGCAATTTGTTGCATGAAAACCAACATTATCATTATCATATAATGGAAGGTATAAGAAAAATCACGATTTCCCTGCAAACTTATGCTACTAAACTGATCCATCAAATATATAGCTACAAATTACATTGTTGGTACTTTTCCACAGCTATATTGGTCTTTTTTTTTCAATGTATCTATTCCATTCAGTTCACGGCTGAATTCAATTATTTTAGTGTGGAAATTAGGGGGCCCCTCGAGATATTTTTCTAAATTTACATACCAAAATGCCACAATGAGATTTGGGTGAAAATAGTCATTAATGTTTGATTGCATTCCATCGCCGGAGAGATGAAAGTGCCTCAAGTAATCCTACAATAAAATGATTTGTTGTTTTGGCTGCCTCTGACAAAGCAATGATAGAAAAAAGACGTTGTATAGTTTTAAGAGGGACAGATGCAAATATTTATATGATAAATATGTAAAATTGTCCACAAGTTGGATCTCTAGAGTGCCTGCCCACCTAAGTAAGAAATAACCAATAACGTAAATATTTTATGTGTATGTTGGTGAGCTGTTCAGCATTTCCTAATTTATACTGTATAATAGAATTTCAGACACTGAGTTTCTATGACATGAGTCATGACATTGAGCTAGGCTAGATTATTATTTTTTTTTTTTAATATCTCCTTGTTTTCTATCTGAGTGTTAGAGTGATATTTCCTATGTGTGGAGAGGAAGTGGCGACCCTTGTCCCTTGCAAATTACCTGGGCCAAGTGCATCTCCCCGCTCTGCTGCTGCCTCATTAGCAAACGTGCAACCACAAAGGCCATTACGCTGGCCGAAACCATTCTGTGTTGACTTCACGCCATTAAGTCTGATTCACAAGGGGAACTTGCATGGGCAGATAAAGATTTCATTGCATTACCGAGTACATTATGCGCCACCGGGGAGTTTGTGGTCTGATAAAATATAGTGTGCTGCTCGGCCGAACGGGCAATTATTGTATACACCGCACCGCCATACCCGACTGTGTCGCAGGTGACCCTTAAAATTAAGCCATGAGCGTTATGCATAATTTATCAGTAACAGTGTCTGCATCGGTTTTATGTAGACATTGTCATACCTCTGCATATCAAATCAGTTTTTCAGTGTAGGTAATTGCACTCGCAATAACACAGCTTTAGCATTTCACAGCCCTGAACAACAGTGAAACTATAAATAGCAGAAAGGAAATAACAGTAGTGACTTTTCCAGCAATCGTTTTGCCTCTGCGTTTTTTCACTTGCACGAAGGGAAGCTGAACCCCCACTTTGACATAATTGATTTCCCATTTAGAAAAAAGTATATCAAATATTCATAAAAAATATGTATATATCAGTCAGGGTTTAAGGGTGCCTGACCTTTTTATAGCTCGACCTGTCGTGTTGAGCAACTGAGTCGCATGTATTAGTGTTCTGCGTCTTCAACAAAACAACAAGCGAGTTCACGGCCACCTTTGCACTTCCGGTTAGGCCTTTCAAAATAAAACATCACGTACAACCCAATTTTTCCCGGAATACAAGTATGAAGTATTTTGATCAGGAATATACATTGTCTTTAAACTAACAGATGCCATTGCGACTTGCTTGAAATGTGAGCAGACTGAACAGCACTCAGCACATCATCACAAGCAAACGTGCTCAGTGTGTCAAAAACAACAACAACTCCTTGGCGTGTTATTGGCAGTGTAGTTTGCAGCCATTAGCGGCTGGCTTTCTGTGCGCCGTTAATCCGCTGAATGTCTGCGCACGCGTCTTGCCAATGGTTCTTATTCTAATTAATTCAGTGGTGACGGCCGCCTGCCTTCTCATTTTGTATTACACTCTTAATCATCTCTGGAGGCCCCAGTCAGGGTTGTGGGATAGAATGCTAATGCAGGCATAATATTACAGACCTAACCAAGGGACGTCAGGTTATGTAATCCATCTCGTGGTCACCCTGGAGAGCGATTGTTGACATATGAGTTGATTGGCATATTTTGTGCCGGGGGATAGGGGGGGGGGGGGGGGGGTTGGTGTCAAACAATATGTTCCTCTGGACTTTTATAAGGGGAAAGGACAGGGTGAAGGAGTCAATTACTCATGTGTGATATGTGTCAGTCACTTTCCGTAGAGCGGAGTCCCAGCGGGAGGCCCGTCAGTCACAAACACAGCAGCTCCGTCTTTTTGTGTGAGTGTGTGTGTGTAAAACCTGTGACCCCGTCGCCCGCCATCTTCCATGGAGCTAAGCAGGCTGTCCTCTCAGGCCTGCGAAATGGGTGGCCTGGGAAAGAATAAAAAGGGATGTTAGTCAATTCAAAATGGCCTTAGTGTATTAGGCATAATAATCAATATGTAGAGCAGAGCTGGTTATTCATCTTGGTTATTCATCTACTATCTACCAAACAGCAAGTCACTGATGCCTCCCCAAAAGTGTTTAGGATGGCCTATATACATTTAAGCTTTAAATATACCACAAAATGTGATCCCAAAACACTTCTCTTTTATTTAAATGGCTTATAGATGATTTGATTGAGGGGAAAATGTACCAAAAGTGTGCATGCATGTCATTTGTTAGCTTGAGCTAGCAGAGCAAAATTACAGAATTTGAGTCTCTTCTTAACTCCCATTAACATACCAGGGTAAACCCAGCTCATCCACGACATACAAAAATAGTACAGTCAACATGTATCACTGCAAAATACTTGTCTAACGCCATAGCTTTAAATTAGCCAGGGCGTTGGCCCCATCTTGTGGCATTTTACGGTGCTTCCAAAAGAGCAAATATAATGCTAATTGTTAGTTTTTCCTGTGAAGATCTGAGGATAGGTGAATTGCGAATTGTGGGGGTTGACTGCACTTCGTTCAAAAGCAAATATCAATAGGAATGTACATTTTGCAACTAGTCAGTAGCTGGCTAAACTTTACAGACAGTAACTAGGCCTCACACTGAAGCATAACGTTAGCATTTTCAGCTAATTAGAGTATACCATCCAGTGCTTTTCCTGAATAGGGTCGCAGGTGAGCTTAAACCCGATTTTAGATAAAGGGCAGAAAATGAATGTATGGTACAGCCATGTTGTGAAGTGTGGTGGTTTTGTTTCACATCTGTATGTGATTGTAAAGTAGTCTGTGTTTCTTCAAATTTTCTTTCTTAGGACCACACTGATGACGACATTCATTCTTATCTGTGGCACCATCGTCCCCTGTTGGGTAAGTTTGTTTGTGAAATTGACATGATAGTAATTTCTTGGCATCACATTAAGTACTGTGAGTGTTTTTAAAGACGTTATTTAGATGCATGATAGGGCCAAATCGTCATGTATTGTAGTGTTTATAAAAATAAATAAATACATGAATTAATTAAATAAATTGCTGGCCTGCCTTGCTCGTCCGTTTTTTAGCACTAGGTGGCACTGTTAGGCTGTGTGAAGATGCTCTTTGTTGGTCCACACAGTATAATCCAGTGTGGTTGTTTTTTGTTTGTTGCGTTGTATCATGACCGTTTTATTTTATTTTCATCAGACTACAATTTCTGCACTCGTGATTCACTTACTGTTTGTTTTTTTAAATTCATAAATCGTCTCCTCTGACATGTATTTATCATCCATCTGCTGTATTTTGATTTATATCTTTTTCCATCATGGTATAAAGCACATTCTTGAAGGCCTTTTTCCAACCTAACCTGTCTTTAAAGACTCCCTTGAAATCCCGCCGCCCCCAGTCCTCCTTCCTCCTCAAGGGGAAACATTTTGACAAGCTGGGTCACGTTCACATTCTTTGACATGCTGGTGTCGCTTGTTTGTGAGTCAGGGGTATGCCGAGAGAGTGTCATGGGAGCAACGGAGCCTTACCAACTACGTTTATAAGCCTCTGTGTCTTTCGTCAGCCTGTCACTCGCTCCCTGTTTCCATCACAAAGACATGCACATGCTGTAAACTGCATGTCTGGGCCTAACTACATATTCCTTTGAGACACTGCTGCTCAAACTCAATCAATGTAATATATTCATACAACAAACCATTTTTTTTTTTGCATAATCGTCCACATATGTAAAATGTTAGGGGCGTGAATTGCCTAGTACCTGGCGATTCGATTCATAGGTCACGATTGGATTCGATACGATTAATCCCGACACGAATCTATAAATTGATTATTGCGATTTTAACTCAAATTTAGAAAATACTCATCAGCAAACTTGTACATGTACACGGTAAGATTTGTATGAAAATGTAATTATTTATCTGAAAATTCTGAAGTCTGTTTCACGTTTGAACAGCACTGAAATAAAATATTAAGGCTTAATGTTCCATTAATATAACATTCTTCCATGCTTAATGTGTAAATCCTAACCCTAAGTAAGACATTTTAATGAATATTCCCATAAAAAAAAATTGTTTAAAAATTGATTCGGCCGCATATTGAATCGATTCGAGAATTGCACGCTGTAATATCGCGATATATTGCCGAATCGATTTTTTTCTAACACCCCTATAAAATATCAAACCATGACATATGTATAAATACGCTACTTTATGAACACAGGTGGCTGCCACATGTCACCTACCTAATTGGCGGCTACAAGTACCTAGCTAGCGGCGAGTGCGAGAAGCTAATCTAGCAGTCTAAATCTTCACTTAGTGCTCCTTCTTTTTTTTTTTTAAACAGCACAAACTTAACGTGCAGTAATTTACCTAGATATTTATTATAGATATTGACTTATTGTCCGATTGGTCATATTTTATTAAGTTAGTACCTTGGCTGTCTTCTTTTTTTAAATTTATTTTTATTTTTTATTTTTATTTTTTATTTTCTTCTTGCATCATGGTAATTTGCATTTCCTGTTTATTAGTCATTACCATCACATTTTTTTTGGTCTATGCCACCACTGTGTATATAACAAAAACACACACACACACACACACACACACTTGTGGAGCTTTCCTGTTTTATGACCATCATTTCAATTTTCCTCTTTGCTATCACTGGTACAAAAAAAAAGAAAAAAAGAAAATGCATTAGTCCTTAATCCACTCAGTCTCATAACCCTCGACGATGTCCTCGTCGCCAACCTTCAGCTCCGAACGGACCCAGGGAGCCAGCATTTTTAAACGGAGTCCTGCAGCACGGAATACTTTCGGTTCCATGCACTTCAAACAAACCTCTCAATCCTCCTCACAGATTGTGGCCGCGAGCGTGAATATTATTTCAGACACATCACAGGGATCTGCTTCAGGTTAGCGCATACAAATGAGAAACAGGAGGAAGGGGGAAAAAAGCAGGAAGAAGGAAATCTGAAACATATGATGTACCATGAGAGTTCAAACAATAGTACATTTTTTTGTGTATATTTTAATTCTTTTTGATTTGATGCCCAAAATTTATTCGATTATAATCACTTCATACAGGAAAAAACTGCCTCCGCAAAGACTGCAATTTTGATTTTGAAAAAAAAAATAATCGTAATCACCGTTACAGGCCAATATGACCTCTCGTTGATCTTGCGCGTGAATCGGCTTGCCGTGTTAGTATGTTACCGTGGTAACAGATGAACACTTGTCAGCTGTAGCACAGAGGGAGTCATGGCAACACAGCCCGCCACCTTTGTGTGCGCGCGTGTGTGTGTGAGAATGTGGATGCATGTGTGTATCTGTCTTTGTGCGAATCCTGTGAGTGGCGGCGCATGGACATGTTGTCAGCCGGGCAGCATTGTGGGAGCTCTCTATCGATCTTATCTCCATTTTTTTTCTCCATTTGGACCATTGTTTTAGGGGTTAAGATTGGGTTGGTTAATGTCCGTCTTTTTTTTTCTGTGCTGAATTCCCTGGGCTCCTCCTTTTGAGTCCAGCCAAGATGATACCCGTGGCCTCGATGTCACTTGTCATTCCCTTTTGTGGCAGGCCTGACATGCTGTCTGCTGTTTTTGTCTCTCCAGTCTCAGTCGTTGGCTCGTTGTCACATGCCGCTCTGGCCGCGCGACTGTTTGGCGACGAGGCGTTTATATCCTTGTTTTGTGCCAGGGGAAATTGTGTGGGAGTTTCCCGGTTTGAATTGTTTCGATTGATGTGTATGATTGGCAGGGGGAGCGTGACAGAGGAGGCGAGGACAAAGCAAAGCGAGCCCTACTTTGGATAGTATCAAATCAGACAAGAGCTCCTCTGCCAAGGATGAACAATACTGATAGGAGTCCCTTTCACACTGCTTGTAAAAGCCAGCTGTAATGGGAGATGGATGAATTTCCGCTTTTAGAGGGAGTCCGTGTAACGGAATTCCGCAATGGCGACCTGGCACAAAATTTTCTTGACCTGTTATGTTGACAGTAATCATCACTGTCCGCCCAATATTCTTTACTTTCCCATTATCAAAATTTGTTGTTGTTATTTTTTTGGGCAGACTGTCATGCATATCTGCCACGGCGGCCGTGCCTTTGTCCACCACACAGTGCCATGTCTGTTCCTTGAGTGGCGTGAGCGGCCCCTCGCACCGCATCCCCGTCACTTGACCGGTCCGTCGGCCTGCTGTTCTGGCTGGCCCCGCGCACAAAGACGGCCCTTATTAGGAAGCCACGTCGGGTCCCTGGCACTGGAATGTTAACAAGCTCTCCGGGAGCTGCTTATGACCTTATGCCGACGCACCCTCTCCAAATCCGTGTCAACCAGGCCTCTGGTGACCCGGTTGACTGGAAGTTAACAAGGCGTCAGTCATCACACCGTTTTTCCCGAGGTGGCATTTAAACACTTTTAACTGAAAATGGATTTTTTTTTTATAATGGTGGCTATTTGAAGGAAAGACATTATCATTTTTTTATGAGATTGTTTTAAGTAAGCAAACGCTGAGGGTGAAGCTTGGCATACAGTATATAAAGTACTGTATGTGTTGAGAATGCACATATCAAACTGTAATGGACTGTCAAAAGAATAAATGTGATGTTCAACAGAATGAATTAGGAATTATAATTAATTAGAAAGTCACCTTCTCAAGATATTCACCACAATGAAAATGACAAGAGATGTAAGTTTCAACCCTACTGTAGTGAGCAGACAAGCTAACAGCTAGCAACTAGCTAGCTAACACCTCGCTGTTTATTTCTTCTTTTACTATGTACAACTCGTTCTTCTTCTTTGTATTTTTCTGGCACGTTCATAGGTCATTCCTGTTTTGACTTGATGTGTTATCAACTTGTGTGAAATGTACTTGGTACTGCGTGCTTGATTTTTGCCACAGTAATTTGGCAATATCTTGAAACTTGAAGATGAAGACTTGAGATTTACTTGTGAGATCTGTGACGACTCCCACATGTAATCTTGGTGTTGTGACAGACTTGATTTTGCGTCATTGTCAGTGGATTTATCGTTATGTGTGCGGTGTGTTAATTTAGTCATCTCGCGTATACCTTAACCACACACACTGATCTGTATACATGGCTGGATAACCGATAGGCCAAGACTTTTGAAGCCGCGAGGCCGCCATATTGCTCCTCCCAAGAAATGTTTCTCGACATACGATCCTATACATTTACAGAAATTGGAGAAATTTGAGACGGTACTTAGTAGAGGCAGCATGATTTATGATGTTTTAAATTTGTTAAACATAAACAAGAGGACTTCAAACATGTTACAACTTGCCTTAATTAAATGTATAAATTATATGCTTAATGATGTTTACAGGAGGAAATTTTTTATTATTATTTTATAACTGTAATTCAACAAAAGATGCCAAATCTAAAATTGGGGTCTAAAGAACTGAGCGATAAAAGAAAAAGGGTGTCTTCAAAACAGCACATACGGTCCACATGTTAATTATATATATTTTTTAAACTTGTTTAAAAATAGTGACCACCGCGCCGCAAACCCCTCCATCCCCGCCCCCGGCCCTAGAAAGAGCCTGTATATGTCTAATCTGTACGTAACCGTATAGTTAATACAGTAATCTGCTCGCGAGATGGGAGGAGTAAAATGGCCTCCCTGTGGCTTCAACGGCTTGCACGGGCGTATATGGACTATCTGCTATCCAGTGATATATTCAGATCAGTGACCACACACTACAAGATCAGAAAGCACACGCTTCCTTATTTTGCCCTGATCACGTGGGGCCTCTCACTCCTCACAAAAAAAAAAAACTGTATGTGTGTGCCCAATTTAAGCTAAAAAAAAAAGAAGCAAACCCACCTTGAATTAGATTGTCCCTTCTCAATTTGTCGAGCTCATTAGCGACCGCTTGATGGATTTGTCTCTCTTTTCAGTGGCAATTACGGCAATTGCCAGCTCATTTGTCTACTGTTTGATCTCATATTTTTTTTCCTCCCTTTTTTTTCCCTAAAAGTAATCTCGCAAAGCAATCTTTTAGTTGCATCCTTCGTAGATACGAGGAGCCGTGCCCCCGTAAAAGGAGTCATAGTTTTTGACGTTCAAAGTCCAACGGGAGCGCGGCAGAGGATCGGTAACCACTCGCAGGGCTGTTTGCCTCCGACCGCTTCGCCTCAGGACTTTCGGCTCGCTCGCTCGCTCCCTACCTCTTCCGCAATTTCAGTCCTCCTCTTTCATCCCTGTGAGGCCTCTTTGCACTCAATTACTTCCATGTGGACGTCTCCCTTCCCCCCATGGAGAGTATTTATAGCGCCGCTCTGTCTCCCACAAACTAATAAGGGGGCATTCCTGTATTGGAAATAAATGGTAAAAAAATGCTCCAATGTACTGTAAATTTGACTTAAGGATGACGCGTTGGTTCTGAACACGTAAATTAATTCGATCGGTGAGGCACTTAGTGACCCACTTCCTTAACCCTGCGCCACAAATAATCTTTACGATACGGTTTGGCCTCTCCGATTTAAGGACAGGATTTCCTCAAACAGTGCTTGTCCCACTAATAGACACACAAATACTTACTTTAATTATTTATTTACTAATATGTTTTCCGTTGGAAAGGGGAGGCATTCATTGCTCGTCTCCAACTGGTGGGTGGGGACCCAAAAGTGGGTCACGGATTCATTGAAAATGACTTTATGTTGAAACGTGTGTTTGTGCTGACTGACGTGAACAGAAAAATATTCGCCGTTGTTGTAAAATCCAGTTTGAACATAATCATTTCATAAATCCCCTCTCAAATAGTTTCTCCTGGGCCGTGCGTGACCTTCCATGTCCAGATGGGCGTGGATTATACCTTTGACCTTCATCCTCTCGGCAGGGGTGTGTCTCTTTCCTCCTTTGTTTTGAAATTTAAACCCTTGTATTTTTCTGGCCCTCTGACTTTTCGCCTAGCTTTCTCTTTTATTCCGCCATCTTCTACTTCAGTCTTTATTAACCGCTGTCAGTTGACTGCTATTATTAACACACACGACATGGCTAAGACTTTAAAGTGCTCCTGCAACATTAAAACTGGCGGCGAGGTCGTCAATCATCCAACGGCTCGCGATGAAGCATGGACTCGTGCGGCGTTTCTCTCTGACTTACATTAATTAGACCTAAACATGAAAAATGACTTAAGGTTTGGAAGTCTATTCAAACGGGTGCAAAATGAGGATTTGTTTAAGTGGAGCAACAACCTGTGTAGTAGATAGTTTGCCATTCACAATTATCGTTCCTAACTTATCCACTCCCAGCCATTTTCACTGAAGAAACCCCTTTCTGTTTTACTGGATTTTGACTGATTTCGCAAGGCCCGCAGAATATTGTGTTCTATTGCTATAAAAACATGAAACCTACCAAAAAAAGGTTAGATTGTCTTCTTTCATCTATCTGTTTCCATTTTGCAGTTTCATCATTATTCACAAACCAGTTTTAAACAGTGGGCAAAAAAAGGCTTTTTTGCAACATGGCCCTGGTTGATCTCTTGTGCTCTGCTGCCACCTGCTGGCTGTTTTTGTAATAACTACCATTACTTCAAACCCTCTCTTCAGTTCAGAGGCTGCACCAAAGCCTTCTGTATGCTCTAGCATAAAAAAAACACACATACAAAAACGTATAAATATGTTTTTGGGATCATGGTAATATTAAAAATAGAACGCATTTATACGTTTTTGGGAGCAAATGAGTTAACGAGAGCTTGCAGGAGGTGGCATTTCCCAGCATGCTTTGCTATAATCCCCAATTATCACTTTTGACTGTGTTATCATACCTCTCTAATGTGTTGTTTTGTGGTGTAACAGTTAGCGGTGTCATATTGGTACGGCTGAGAATAGCAAAGACACCATATTTATGTGTTGTTGTTTTTTTTTTTAACAGGCCAGTTCCATGCTATTTATCAAATGGTTCTGTGTTATCTGAACAAGAACATGTATTTTGTGGTGATTAAAAAGTAATATTTTTGGGAGATTTTAGTCCGATATTTCAAAAATCCAACTGTTGTACTAATATTACGCCTTTTAGTATGGAAAGGATGCATTTATTCTCATAAAAAAAACACACACACTTTTTGTTCCCCCCCAAAAAATGTGCATACTCATAAATATTCCTGTAATAATTTGACTTTATGTTTTAAAAATAGTAACTAAGTATAAGTAAGTAACTTTATAAGATGATACTTACATCAGAGTTTTTAATTGATCCAAAGTAAAGAAGTAGTTACACACTTTTTCAAAAGCTACCACTTGGTAATTTATTGCACATTATTTTTGTGGACCCCAAGTGACAATTCGCAATCCCTCTGTCACTCATGTTTGAAAAAAACACTGCTTTAACTGCTCATTAAGGCAAACTCTCCAATGATTTGTCTGAACGGGAAAAACAGCAACATGCATTCACTATAATTGCATGATGAGTGTGTTAGATACCGTCTCACTCGTTCCCAGCTCATTAATTAGCTTCGCCTCTTCTCTTCGCTGTACTTGATCAGCCTCGCCTCATACGAACCCAGTGGACCTTCAGGTGTGTGCGCGCGGTACATGCGTGGGAATGTGTGTGTCATGGGAGGCGGGGGGAAGAGGTCAAACAGGATCCAAATCCTTTTAATGAACTGCCCTTTTCTCCTCAGGCGTACCGTCTCGAGACTCTTCCACATCCTCAGACCCGCGCCCCTCCGCATAGATCTGTACGATACACACTCATAATCTCACACACAAAAAGCGCCAGACAGCTGCGAGACCGACAAGCTTTGACGCCACTGGACGTTTACGCAGCTCTGCTGCAAGTGCAAGAATATCTGCTTTGTGGCCGCAGAGGTGTACTACACTAATCCCATTTCCAGGCGCAATTCCCTTTAACACAGTGTCCGTTAGAGGTGAATGGATAGACGGGGCGTATTCATATTATTGAGCAGCACTGTTAAATACGAAAAGATTTACTCATCAAAGTGGCAGGTCAGCATTTTTTTTTTAAGAGCTATGCACAAAAATTCCACAATTTAGTATGTATACGACGCTTACGATAAGAGCTTCCAGATGCAAGGGGGATGTTTTATTCATGTTTTTTTGTGATAAAAACAAATTAAAATATGCTTGCGCCATGAAAGGAAAATAAAAAAAAGTTGTTCTCTCTCTCTTTTTATTGCAACTAAGCTAACATGTGACTATTTACCCAAGTCATGACGTTAACTTAGTTTAGCAAAATTGTCTTGGCCAGTTATCTAAATCCTGGTAATCTGAGGCAACTGGACTCTTCTTGTTTGTTAAATTAGTTTTTCTTGTTATAGTTTTCTGAAAATGTTTTTAAAAATTACTTATTACTTATTGCGAGCTCTTTACACAAAGTGCCGCTTACCAATTACCATGACCAATATTAAGGTACATTAGTAATGGTAAGTCTAAGTGTTTTTTAATTTTTTATTTTTTACTAAAATGTGTATTTAATAAGAATTAAGGGCTCTTAAGACTTTTCTTTTTACAAAAGCCTTTTGCTAGGCTTTTTACATTTTTTTTTACTCTATAGCGCATTGAGATTGTTAAAATACAAAGTGCATTACTATTATTATTATTATTATTATTATTATTATTATTATTATTATCATTAAAAAATACTAATAATTAAAAAATATATATTAAAATTTTGCACACAAAATTAAATCCGTGTCAATGGAAGGGCTCAATTGTTTTTTTTTTTCAATCTTGTTATCTTCATCAGTGATTTTCCAACTGTGGTATGAGTCCTATTTTTGGTCCTCGGGCTTACTCTAGTAGTACCCGAAAGAATCAGTGAACTAAATGGTCAAACTGTGTATAATATTACAACTGCTTCTTCTTTTGTTTTGTTTTTATTCCAGTACAGTATATTTGTGAAGTACAGTTCAGTTTTATTTAACTTTTAATTTAGAAAAGCACTGTTGTAATTCTTATTCGGCCAAGGGTCACAGATGAAGCTGAAGCAAAAAAGCAAACTACCCAATTTTGATTTTATTTTCACTTTCTTTTTCGTTTCTAATATTTTGCCTTCTATTCAAATAAGCAAAGCAAAATTCCTTTAACAACGGAACATTGCGAACTTTATAAATGTAGAATCTCATCTACATTTATCATATGTGCTTGTCACAAAAGTGTAGAGCCGTTATTGGCACGGCATCAGACGGATTCCACCAAGCCCGGCTTATCGCGGTCCTTCCTGTTCCTCGCCGAGGCGGAGGAGAGCGTTTTAATAAAAATTGCTTGACCTTTGCGACTCGGGTGTTTGAGGAGCACACGGCGGCGTGGGCGGCACGCCTCGGTAAAAACGAGGATTTTCCGCTCCATAGTGTTTCATAAAGCGCCGAGGGTGTTTTTAGTAAAGATGCTATCTTTATTGTAGCTCATTGTGAAATACAACAGAGAAAAAAAAGAGCAAATTTATGAATAGTGACCGAGGAATATGCGGGGGATTACCTTAACATATGTAGTGCTAGTCTCTTGTGAGTAATTGTAGACCACCCGTGCGGCCCTTTGCTAATTGGCCCAATCTCTTGTCAACCGCAGTCGGCGTCGTTAGCGTGCACGTAACGATTTTCAGGCTCAGCCATCATTAATCTCATGCCCCTCGCATCTGCTCATTACGGCACGGCGTCTTGTCTTGTACTAGCCCCTCCGTGGACGAGCGTAGTCGTTGTTGCGTCAACTCTCAAGTAAATGGAGTCCACGTGAGGCGCACGGTCCATTAGACGCGCTTGAAGAGTGCTGAGAAGGACGTTTCCAGAGCGAGCGCGGTGCGGTGCAGGTCGGCCTACTGCGTGTATACCTGACAGTGAAAACAGCAGTGAGCGAGGAGTCGGCTTCATTTGACCTTTCGCTATAGTTTACGGAATTACACCATTTATCTTGCAATATTACATTTTCATTCTGATCAATTAAAAACCTTGTTGTTTACGTCATTCTAGTGAAAAATGACTTTTTCGCAGAATATTAGGATGCAAGTCTTGTAAAATTGCTTTATTCTCCTCAAATGACACATTTTTCTTACGTTACTACAACTTTTTCATGTAATATGGCTTTGGTTTTGTAAATTGACTTTTTCTGATATTACAACCTTATTCCGGTAACATTACAATTTTTACGTTAGATTACTTTTCGGATTTATTTTTCACAGTGTCAGATTTTATTTTCATGAATAAATAGTTCTTGTAGTATTAGTTGACTTTGCGACTTAATTTTCTATAAATTTGACTTAAGTCTTCTAAAATTCCATGATGTTTGCTCAAAATTACATTATTCATTAAAAAAAAATGTTTTCAAGAACATTTGGACTTTTGACTTTTTCTTCCAAAATTCAAATTTTTACGCTCAATTACAATATTTGTAAAAAAACAAACAAAAAACTTTCTTTTATTTGTTTAAAAAAAAAAGTTTACGTTTTTTTTGGTGAACATTTGGACTTTTGACTCTTTGTTCTCGTAAAAAAAAATGTGTAGTACTTTGTTCTCATGAAAAAATATGTCTTTCATCTTCATAAACGGACATTTTTCATTGAATGCTGGCTATTCTCTTAAAATGTTTTTTTTCTTACATGACAAATTTATTCATCTAAAAAAAATTCACAACATGACTTTATTTTCCGATTCTCTTTTTCTTGTAATATTACAGCTCATTCTTATAAAATGACTTTATTCTCGTGTTACAATTTAATTCTTGTAAAATTTCAACAATCACATATTTTATATTTTGATTTTATAGTCTTCTTGTAACATTTTACATTCTCGTTAATATTGATTTTCCTGTTATTGTGACTTTGAATCTCGTTTTTTCCCCCCACATATTAATTCTTACTTCACTTTAGTATTTCAACTTCATTCCAACTTTAATTCTGAGTAAATTTAACTTCTCTGAATTATGACGTTGTTATTGTAAAAATGTAATATTACTTTTTCCACATAACATTAGTAATTAATTGAACATTGACTTTCTTCACATAATTGAGTTAATTCTGGTAAAATTACATTTCATTTGAAAGATTGTTGGACATGGCAAAAGTAACTAAGGCTAGCCGGGTCTTTGCACAAGATAATTAACAGCCCAAAGCTGCCTGCTGCTGCGAGATGAAAACGACTGTGATGGTGAGCCACAGTCATTTCCATCTCCTCTCAACAAGTCAAATTCCATTTTTGCAACACTTTTTTTTTTTTTTTTCGTTGTCCCAGACTGCATTTCACATTCCAGTTGGCTTGTCTTTACCAGCAAGGGGAGTCTTCATCACCTCCTCCCTGTCGCCTCGCTTTGTCTACATCCCACTCCCTCCTGTGCTTGTCATCTTTCCTCACATCAGGGACAGTCTCTTGATGACGTCAGGCCTTTTTTATTTTTTTTTATTTGCAGCAGCATTTGTTTTCGACTACAGCCGACTTGGAGCACTTGGCCTGGTAGTTGTTTCAACAGCTGGTTTTCGGTTCAGCTGGAGCCGGTTCAATGGGTGGTGGTTACAGGGTTGGGTTGGTAGGATCCCATGCTGTACGCGTTCCATTCCGACTTTTGAATAAGTGATGTGGACATCTGGAATTCAGTGCGAGCAGCACAATGAGTGGTCGCAGGGTTGGGCTGCTCTTGCTCTTGCTTCATATTCAGATGTAATTGTACACTGGAGGATTGAGACCAGGACCTTTGGGGAGATCGGGCTTACAGGCATATGCTAATCAGAGTTTCCACTCTGTATTTTAGGTGTGCTTTTTAAAACTACATACACACATTGATTTTTAATAGATACATTTGAATAGTTTCCACAGGAGAAAAAAAAAAACAAAAATAGACAAATAAGTGAATAGTGAACTGTACGGAAGAGGATTAGGGCCAGTGAAGAGAAAAGAAAAGGTTGGCAGGATTCTGACTTTATTCTCAGGATTCTGACTTTAACGTGAGAATTCTCACGTTATTCTCAGAATTCTGACTAGAAAGTGAAAATTCTCACTTTATAGTAAGAATTCTCTTTAAAGTCAGAATTCTGAGATTAAAGTCTGACTTTAAAGTGAAAATTCTGACTTTAATCTCAGAATTCTCACAATTCTGACTTTAAAGTGAGAATTCTGACTTTATTCTCAAAATTCTGAATGTCTGACTTCTCCCCACAATGCATAGCTCTACGTAACAAAGTCAGAATTCTCACTTTAAAGTCAGAATTGTGAGAATCCTTCCAACCCTTTTTTTTTTCTCTTCACTGGCCCTAATCCTCTTCCGTAGAACTGCAATTACGGCATCTGTTATGTCATGTTGATGCATTAGCAGTATCGTTGTCTACTTGTCCAATAAGAATTGTCACGGGTGCTAGTCCTGATTAGAAGCCTGCACTACATCATGCATGTCCTCTCTGGCCATGCATTATTTAGTAGTGCGCTTCAGAGCGGTTTGTATGTTTTTATTCGTGTGTTTATGAATTATACGTACTCTGGCGCGGCTTAACGGACACTGCATCGTGACTGGTCGTTGAGATGCATGCGATTCAAAGTTTTCTCCAAGGCACCTCGTGAAATGAGGCGTAAAGCTTGTGTAACTAACACGCGCAGATGTTTAATAAATCATTGTCGCGCGGGACTGAATCAGCGACGCGTTATCGCGGCCATCCAAACGGCGAGGGGGTGTTCCCACCTGGAGCGCCTAATTGAATTTGTCGGAAAGTGTAAACAAAAAGTCGATGACTAATTATTTGTCATTTTGACGCAGCTGTCGCAGGGAGCATTTTTCAGTCATCAGGTTGTTCTCACTGGAATTAGGATTTCATACGAACACACGCAGTGTAATTAGTAGATACAGGTTTATTTATTTATTTTCTTTTTAAAGGGACATATTAGGCAATGTGTACTTTTCAATAGACAGCACGGTGAGCTCGTGGCTATCACACGATCCTGGGTTTTAATCTTCAGGCTCTACTGTGTGGGGTTTGCTTGTTTAAGGAACAGATGCACAAACAAATGCAGCAATATATTATAATACATGTAGACAGACAATAGAACAATACACAAAGGCGTATATTCTTTAATCTCTGCAAAAAAGAGAGACTAATATTACTGCAGTTTACCGAGTCTTGTCTGCATGTCGCCCAAATTACAAGCCAAGTACACCTGAAGACGCTTCACTTAATTAATCATGATGCACATACTGTTTTGTACATACTATTTAATTATGTTACGAAAATGTGCAATATTGTAATGTGCTGTGTTTTATATTCAAAAAGACTGGAACAGATTAATGGCATTTACATACATTTCAATGAGGAAAGATGATTTGAGATGCGAGTGTTTTGCCATATAAGCATGTTCATGTAACATAAACGCTTATCTCAAAGCACCACTGCATTACGTCGAAACTGGGACCTGTTATGCGTTTGTAATTAAGGCAGGGTATCGATTCAGATTTCCATTGGAGTCGATTAAGTTCACATGGGTCTGATTCGATTCAATTCACGATTCTCTTTTTAATTCAGATTTCACTCAATACCAAGTTCCAATGTTTTTGTTGTTTTATATGTATAATTATATTTTTATTCTTAAAAAAAACAAACATTTAAATTTAAAAAAATCTGTCCGGTCTTTCATCAATGTAGAAAATACTTTAAAATTCCTGTAAACAGTACATTTCAAGAAAACGGCAAGGTAAAAAAAACAAAAACATGAATACCTTTAAGTACGGGCATCTGGTTCGGAAGCCTCCTGGACGCCGCCCCGGGGACGACCCAGGACACGGTGGAGAGACTATGTCTCTCGGCTGGCCTTGGAGCGCCTTGGGATCCCGCCGGAGGAGCTGGTTGAAGTGGCCCGGGAGAGGGAAGTCTGGGTTTCCCTCCTAAAGCTGCCGCCCCTGCGACCCGACACCAGATAAGCGGTAGTAAATGGATGGATGGGTGAATCATCTAATCCACCATTATGGCAACAAAGTATTTGAGTTACTTAAAGTAAAATATGTACAATTTGCGATGGTAAAGCACTAGTTTGGTCTAAATAAAGCTCAAATCACTTCAACATAGTTCCTTGGCAACAAGATGCCACAAAGAAAAGAAAAATCTGCAAGTGGGTGAATTTGTCATTTTGTACAATTTCTTAATAAAATGGTGTGGGAATAACAGAGTAAAAAGAAGACTAAAATATTCTCTTTAGCAGACATGTATTGAGCTCGAAGGATTACAGAATTACATTGCTTTCATGTTTGTACAAATGTAAGCCTGTTTGCACTTTTTCCCGATATGATCTGATGATCCATCACCGCCGTTATATCCTCACACATCACGGAACCGCCGCCCTCTCTTCTGACCTTTCCCGCCATCGCGATCCGCTTTAATCCTTTTTCTTTTTCCAATAATTTGCCTCTCTTTGAAGTCGTCGACTTCCTGGAGGAGACTCGGGATCTCCGGCGAACGCAGGGTGCGCTCTGTTAACGTTCCCCCCCCGCCATGTCTTTGGAAAGCCTCTTCTTTTCTGATGGCGGCTCCTTCAACCCCCCCCCCCCCCCCCCCCCCTCCTGCTGTGATGCCTCGATGTTGTGTACAGCTTGTGTTTGTATTTCTTTGTCTTTCATCCACGCAAATATTAGTCTTTCTGTTTATCCTCGACACTCTGCGGTTTCAAATGCCGAAGTGTTTGCTTTTAGGGAAGCAATTAATTCCCTCTGTTCTTCCTTTTTGGACATTTTATGACTATTTTTGGACATTTTTTCTGCCTTTTTTGTTATCAATATTCTGAGATTTCTGGCAGTTTTGTGGACATTTTGTTGGGCTTTTTTTATTTTTTTACTTTTTCATCTACCGTTCGTCTCTTGATCTGACAACTTAATGTAGCCATTATTTTTTTATATTAAATTTTTATTTAATCATTAATTCATTAAAATAATATTTTTAAATATATGTATATATATTAATTTCAACTTCTTTTTTTTGAGATACAGAGCCACGTGTGGCTCCAGCGCCGCAGGTTGCAGACCCCTGCCGTAGCGAATTTCCAGGGCTTGTTTATCATATTGGGCAGCACAGTGAGGTAGTGATTTGCCCGTCGACCTTGCGTTTCTGGGTTCAAATCTTGGGGTAATCACCTCTCTGGCTTCCTCCCAGGTTCCCACTTTCCAAAAACTTGCATGTTGGTTTCATCGAAGACTGTAAATGATCTACAGGTGTGAATGTGAGTGTGCCCAATGACCAGTCCAGGGTTTGCTATACCCTTCACTTTGTGTTGGCTTTACAAAAAGTAAGAAAGACAGAAATGGCACCATTTGTATGTTGTGCAGTTTTTTGTTGACGTGAGGACACTTAGCATTCCGTCCTGCGTATGGCATTGAAATGCACAATGGAGACAGCTGGCAGAGCAGGATTGGCATCACGAGTCTGCATTGGCGCCGCGCCGTCAGCTCGGACAGGAACAGAGCGCAGGGGTGCGTGATCCAAGTGCGAATATGTGCAAAAGCGTATGGTCGTGCTCAAACGGTCATGAGATTGTCCAAAAACGCAGATACCGAGTTATTTTCGTAAATTTACATCTTTTAACTAAATGCTTATAATTCTTTCATTTCAAACACACCCAGCAGGCGAAGTTCTCCAAAAGGTGCTCCTTATTCGTGTCATGATCCGTATTTGTTTGGTTTCGTATTTTTTTTTTTACTTTTTTTTTCTTTGTTTTAATCGCGATTACATTTTTAAGTCGTAATTAATCGCATGACTTCAATAGTTAACTCACGATTAATCATACATTTTATATTTGTTCTAAATGTACAATAAAAAAATTCTAGGTTTTCATACTCTTGTTAACAAAAGTGGGAAAAAAATTTATACTAATAGAAATAGTTCAAATGAATTTTTGACGTCAATGGCAGTGAATGAGTTAAAATGGCTCTTCTGACAGGAAAGGTTGCTGACCCCTGATTTACGGTAACTCTTTTGATAATTACCATTTTGGAAAATTTCAACCGTAGTGCTAAACATATCGGGTAAGATCCAGAACGTGTGCTTTGATACGTTTGGCATGGATAAAATTGATTTTCAGACACCTTAGCTGTGAAGTCTATCATCTATTTTGGGCCGCAAATATAGCGGCGTCCCACATGCGAGTCTGAGACGAATGGCTGTCGGTCGCAACGGAGGCTGGAAGAATATTTGATGTGAAGTGACGTTGACTAGTGCAGCAGCAGCTTCCCTGACCCACTTAGGCTCATACATAGAAAGGCCTGGGTTGCTATTTTCCCAAACATAGGTGAATTTCTGCTATATAGAGAGATGTAGACCAACAGTATAATGTTTTGCTGTTGAGCCTGTAAAACTTGACATTTGCTGCGTGTCAGCAATATGTTCATAACAATAGACTGTGCAGGGCATTATTATTTCATTTACCCCCTTGGATAGTGGGTTAGCACTTTGACGGATGATCATAGCCGAAGCCTCTGAGGTGCCACGGCTCTCTGTATCTTTGGATCACATTTCAGCCCTTAATGCAGCGGCGGCGGCGGCAGGTCCCTGCAAAGCTCCTACTCGCACGTTTGAATTCATTACAGACGGCCATGAGTGAGCGTCAAACGCCGCCGCAGCTCCTCACAAGGAAACGTGGTGTTAAAATGTAGGAAAACGTGAATATTTTTGCACGGGTCAGTGATGATTCAAGGCCAGAAGGCGGGAATAAGTGGCGCGAAGGATGCAGTGCAGTAATTATTAGATACTTATAATATTAAAGCAGTAATCTGTGGCCCAGATCACTGTGCTGTAATTGACTCCTGCGGTCTTTCAAGGCACTGCGATTGAGTCCCAAGTGGCTGATTAGGAGCAGGTTTGAAATGGTGGCTTCAAACCAAAATGGCAGACATTCTGTGTCTTTTCAGACATGGGTTCTTGAGACTTTTTTTTGTGCATCTACTCATGATCGACGTGCCTGCAAAATTTCATGTAAAACTGCTGTTAGGGGCTAAATTGAAAAAATGTGAAATGGCAATTTCACAAAAGCCTTTTTTTTTTTTTTTAGGGCTACAAACAGAAAATCAGGACGCAAGGGCCACGTAATGTGATGAGGAGAAATAGTTTAGTCCTAAAAAATTATACAAATAATTTATTTGTGTTTTTGCATATCTAGAAAAATGCTACCGTATATAAACCAATTTATTTGTAAAAATGCGGCACTTATTTTCTTTCAATACCCTCTGTAAGGAGCCCCATGTTTGATTTGTTTTTACCGCCAACCACTAGGGGGCAAGGTGTTTTTGTTTGTTTACCTGAGCAATGGGCAGGTGGCCAGGTAATACTTCATTGGGGTTCCACTGGGGGACAGGTGTTACTGATTGGGGAAGCAAACAATTTTCGACGGGTGTTATCTTGTAATTTTGGGTGTTTATGTTGTTACTTTGAGAGTTGTGATTTTGTAAATTAAGAATTAAAATGTCAACCTTCATTCCAATCAAGAGAGAATTCCGTGGGTTTATACAAATGCAATTTTTAGAATATGTCGCGGGCCACTGAAAAATGGATGGCAGGCCGCAAATGGCTCCCGGGGCCGTAGTTTGGACACCAATGCCTAAGACTCATAACAGCGATGAAATTAATCAATTTTAAAAAAGGCCTTCACACAGCACTAATAAAAATATGACTAAATTAATAACACCTCTACATTGTCAATCAAAAGTGAGTTTTATCCGTTTTGTGTCTTGTATTGGATTACATAGTTCAGCTGTTTTGAAATAACCCCGACTGAAGCTCGCCAGTGTTGTAAACGCCTGTGTTTGTTTTATCACTAATGAATTGCAGATTGGCTTTTGTAATGTAATCTGCCGAGTTGTTTATTGGCGCTATCATGGGCAAATAAGCTTCAGCAAACATGTATGAACTTCGCCGAGAGCCACAATATCGCCAGTTGGAATTTCCAGTTACACTAAACACACATACTGACAATCGGGCCAAATTTTAACTTTTTTTTTTTTGTTAGTTTTTTTACTTCCTAGTCAAGTCAGCAAAGGCCTATGTTTCTGAAAGCCATCAATCTAAACTGTTAAACCTGTTCAATATTTATGATCGCAAATTGTTGGAAAATGGACCCGCTCCACTTTTTTGGGTCAATTTGACCCAACTTTCTGTTTTTTTTTTAAATGCAAAATCACCCAATTTTATGACTCAAGTAAAGAATCTCACCAATATTTATGAGTTGTTTTACACTAAAAGACCTATTTCTTGACTCAAAGTTGGGTCAAATTGACCCAAGTGGAGGATCGGTCCATTTTTGACCCAACAGTTTTTAGAGTGTAGCGGGCTTTAGATAGCTTTAGGTTCACTGTTGGCCAAGTTATTGAACATGCTAAAAAAAATATATAAAAAAAACAACAACAAAAAAAGGTCAAACGTACAAATAGCATACATGTATTAATGTGCACAGATCAGTTGAAGTAAGAGGATGGAAAAATGCTGGGCCGGCTCGCCGACCCTGCGAGGCAAATTTGAAATCTGATCCATTACGCTGCAGTCCATGGATTGTTCGCCAGAGTAGCACCAAATTCAAACTCTCTCATGCTTGATAACTATAAAAAAAATGGGCAGATGTCCAACACAATTTCCTGTCCGCACTGTGACTAGATTGTTAATACTGCCGCATGGTCACATGCACTCCACGCACCCCTGACCTGTGATGAGCAACTGCCTGGAAGCTATTTCGCAGAGTTTAAAGAGATCATTTCCGGTCTTATTCTTCCCATTTTGTTTATTTTTATATTCAACACCTGCACAGGGGGAAGGATGTTTTTGATACCGCTGCGGAGGGGAAATGGAAATAAAATAACTTGAGTAATTCCACACAGATAACAGTTTTCACAGCCTCTTGCACAGAGCCTCCTGCGAGATGGGATAGATGTGTTGCATTATTCAGTTAAATAAAAAGTATTTTTTTTTTTTCCTCAACCTTGTTTTTTTCTTACAGCTAAAAAGAGAAAGGAATGAAGATGCAGGAAGAAGTATGTTGTTGACTGAAACAGCAGCACCTACTGACACAGGGTCTACAGTCTCTTGAACTAATTAAAATAAATAATCAAATAAATAAATTAATTACAAATAATTAAATACAAAAAAAATAGTATAAATAATATATTAAAATGTATAATAAATAATTTAAATTCATTCCTCAGCCATTCCACGGGCTCGTAGGCCCCTGACGCGCTTGAGGCTTAACCGGTTAACGAGCGCCTCAAGAATGTCCAAGTCCGGCCAGCCAACTTCAGAACAAGACAAAATGTCCTTTTAACGCGACCGGACTTGTGTGGTTGTGCCCGCAGTCTCACTTTCAAGGCACCGTCGAAGAGTTTCATCATATTGCGGCAAAATGAAGTCATTAGCTCGCCTTCGTCTAGCGGCCAAAGACGACGTGATTGCACTCCGAGGACGCAAGTGCTTCAAAGCTAACGATGACAGGGGGGGGAAATGATAGGGATGAGATTTTCACATTTCAAGGTCTGATTTTCCACTCTGCGATTATTGTAACAGTCACTATTCTTTTTCAGCAAACTTTGGAGATATTAAACCATACAACTTTGTTTTTATTTGCCAGTCAACCCCCCCCCCCCCCCCATTTTTTTATTTTTTTGACAATAAAATGTTCTTATGTAGTCACACTGGTCTAAATATGGTATTCTGGTTAATATTGCGTTAGTGGAATATGAGCTAAGCAGTAAAATTCAGCAGTTTTTGTCAATATCAGAAGGGGGGCCATTTTGCCACTTCTTGTCCAGTAAAAATGACATCATAGTTGCTCGGGTCTAAGGTAACAACCAATCACAGCTCAGCTTCAGAAAACAGGGGAGCTGTGGTTGGTCGTTGCCTGAGCCCCGAGCAACTGTGATGTCATCTTCAATCGACAGCAAGTGGCAAAATGGCCGCCCCCTGAGATGAATAAAAATGGCTGGATTTTGCTTACAAAAGTAATATTAATCACAATGTCATGTTTAGACTAGTGAGGTCACATAGAACATATTATTGTCAAGAAATGTTTAAGGTTGACTTCCACTTTAAGGCAAGTCAAAATTGTCTACTGTTAAAAAACAAAAACAAAAAAAAAGCACAATGGCCATGCAAATGACTAATAATACATAAAACTGATGACTGAAAATTAACTTTAAAAAACTGAGGCATTTCTTGTGAATTAGGGTTCAACTGGGGGGGGGGGGGCAAGCTTTCCGATTGGGCAGTACATTTCAGTCCAGAATACTTTGCTAGTCTTGCACCCATTGAAGACATAACGTGCTAGGTGTAGCAAAGCAGCCCCAGAACATAATCAAGCCTCCTCCACATTTCACCATAGTTACACTTTTTTTTCCCTCTCTGTTCTTTTTTAGAGCTGATGCGATTTGCCAAAAAGCTAGGATTTTGTCTCCTCCATTTTTTGGGCTTGTCAGTATGTGATTTGGCAAATTCCAGTCTCGTCAGTTTCAAGTTATTTCAGTGACCATCTGCGAGTTTTCTTTCTTTAACAGAAGGGTACCAAAAACTTAAACTATTAGAATCTAAATCGACCTTACAAAATGCATATTGGTCGGGCCCTACCTCACTTTTTTTGTTTTGTTTATTGTAATACCGATTAATTTAATTAATTGTGTTTATGTGAAAATAATGAGGAAAAACATCTCAATTCGATTATTTTTCAAAGTAATTCAGCCCTAAGTCAGACACACATTTTGGCATCAAGTCACACTTCCTGCTCTCAATCTCAGCCCTGACGAGGGCCGGAGATGACTGCGGGACCCCCGGGTGTCGAACCAAGCCAGCGGTCCGGGGGAAGGGCTTTGAACCTTGTCCAGCTGCATCCTCTTCAAGGCCTTTCAGTTGAAACGTTTGTATTTTTCCTCCCACCGCCTTCTAGCTTTCGATGGCTTTTACCATGCGTGCCTCTCTATTAATAGTGAGAGCGGGCACTGGGAATGAGCAGCGGTGGTCACGGGGTCGAACGACTTAATGCCTCCCTCTGCATGTTTATTGCAGCTCCTCGCCGCTTCCCCCTCACCCACTTAATGTCAGGCAAAAGGCCCGGCTACTGTTGAAGATTCTTCATTTGCATGCTCAATGGAGTGCGCATGACGGAGGCCAATATAAAGTTGTGCAAATTGATCGCGCTCAAACCCATTAACTGTTTCGAAGTATGCTCTGTCGTTTGTATGTGCGAGGCTACTGTGAATTAGCGGCATTAGCCTGTCGGGAGGATTTGACAGCTGGAGCGTCTCCACCGGCCGTGAGTGGACAGATGGGCGGACGGGTGGGAAAGCAGGTCTGGGATGTCACTGGCTTTCCTTCATGGCCCACTGACCTGTTATCTCTCGCTCTTTTGATTGGTGGAATTTGAGTTTTTTTTTTTTTTTATGGAAACCTTATATTAATTTCTCTACATTCTTATATAACTCTTGCATTTGCGACGTAAAACGTAAAATGTCCCTAATGGTGTCCTGAGCGGGGCTGGACTGGCGCAAAAAGAAATCGGCCTTGGCATTTTAATTTAAGCTCGCCGGCCTGACTTTTGCCTGACGTAGTTCTGCCACTGATGTTTATTGATGATGCTTCAGTTTTCTATCTATATTCGAAATTAATTAACAGACTGACCCATCCAGTCTCTTGGTGTAAAATATGGGAAAATAATCATTAAAAAGCACTGCATCTGCCCCAAAAGAGGCCGGCCCACCGGGCATCTGCCTTGAATGCCAGATGGCCAGTCCAGCCCTGGTCATGAGTATGATGTCATTGTCCCGGCTGTGTATGAGTCACTTGTTTTTATTAATGTCCTGAACAAGCCTTCCTTCGATAGGGTTAAACAAGGTACCAAATGATGGGTTGGTCGCTAAAATAAGTGACAAAACATCTTTTGTCAGCGACGTTATTTTGACTTGTTTATGACTCAAGCAAAAAGTGTGATGTTCTTTTTTTCATCTTTTCTCCCAGGGAAAAACACATTCATTATTAATGCAGAGTGGCGAGTCAGTGATGGATTGGACTTGTAACCCAGAATGCACTGTTGCTGTTATTTATCAAAACAATGTGGAGTTCATACCTCTTCATTTATTCCACCCTCTCCCTTTTCTTTGGCTTTTTATATCCCCCCCTCCCTCCGGGTGCGCTTGCTCATTTTTCACCGCGCGACGGCGGGGCTCCAGTTGGCGGCTGTGTTTAGCCACGCCAGCTGCACCCGCCGCTGACGATGCCTAATCAAACTTCATTTTAACATCACAGATGGCTTTAAAATAAATATTAAAAATCCCAGTTCCGTGAAAGTGGTGAGAGATGAGTGTGTGTCGGAAGAGCAAACAGTATGAGCGGCTCAAATGGGCGAAACTTTATCTCCTCAAATGATCTTGCGAGGGTTACTCACCGTGGCATCAGATAGCGACCGCCATCCCTCGGCTCGTCTATCCTGTACGTGTGTTGATAGTTGATCTGTGTGCGCGCGCGGGTCAGAAAATAAACAAGCACAAAACCCGCTTGACTTAATTCACGCAGCTCCAGGGGTGATTCGGCCACCTACGTATCATAAGACCTCAAAGTTTCATTGTTCCGTTTAAGTTTTCAGAATGACCGAGGGATTCTGATAAGGACACCAAAAGCACCTTGTAGTGATATTAACCCGCACTCTCCACACTCTTCCAATCACAGATAGCTCTCAGACACCTTCAAGGCCTAGCAGACTACTCGTTAAAATAGAAAGTTTGTAGATATGCATCCATTACATCAGCAGGAGCTCGCTGCCAGGCCAAAAACTGCTGCCGGTCTGTGGGGCATCTTGGAAGAAAATGTATTCTTTTTCCCCTTTTGGGGGTCACTCAACCCCCAAACCAAACAAAAACGTTGGCCGCAAATGATTGACCACCTTTAATCTCTGCTCCTGCGAGCAAACACATCCTGCCCAGTTTTTAACGACCCTGCTACAATCCCATTACAACCTTCTCCGAAATGGAATGTTCATTGATCAATAAACTGGTGACTATTAATTATACTCTTTACGCATGCGAAAACTAAATGGCATTGATTGTATTTAGCATCAGCAAAATCAAGTGAAAACAAAAACCACCTGCGCCTCCGTGCACACCACTCCTCTTGGTCATGTGATACTATGAATAAAAAAAAGTAAGCTGACAAGCTAGCAAAAATGAGGAGGAAACGTTTTTGAAGAACTTTTTTGGGAAAGGGGTTTGATGAGACAGAAGAATTTACAGCGAGAAAAATAATGGTGTTTTTAAGAGCAGAGGTGGCAAATCCAGGTCCAGAAGGTAAAAACCCTGCCTCAGTTTGTCTTTAGCCCCTGATGCCTGCTTGCTAGCTAGCTAGCTCCCTAGCAGGTAAACAAGCACCATGGGAGCTAGCCAGGGACCAAGCTAGCTAGCACCTGGGGCTAAAGCCAAACTGTGGCAGGGTTTTTACTTTCTGGACCTGGATTTGCCACCTCTGTTTAAGAGACAAAATCACAACTTAAAATAAGGATTTATTGCTTGAGAGGATTCTTACGCACCAAGCATGCTTGCAAATGAGCTAATAAAGCCTCCAAAACTGAATACCATGTTTCCATTTTCAATATCCTATGATGCGCTCAAAACATTTATACGTAGGCGGGTCGTATCAAATGCGTGGCAATATGGGTAGATGGAGGCCGGACAGATTTCCGTCACGTCGGCCGAGGCGGCGAGTTGATCAGGTGGAGATTGACTCTTGAGAATGTGGCGGCGGCAGGGGTCTTGCGCATTGGAGTCTCCAATAACAAGGCCCAGGGGCAAAGCTTTAATGGATGTGACGTCAATTGGGCGAGTAGAAGGCAGGCGGGAGGGAGTAGGGCCATTAACGTGAGCATCGGGGGTAATCAAAGTGTCCCTTTTTGTGTGCGGCTACATTTGTTATGATACTTTTGTAGTAGCGTATACAAAACAAGGGTTCCTTTGGGGGGGGGGGGGGGTTGGACTCTCCCTTCTAAGGGGTCCCTGGATCTGAAAAGATTGAGAATGCCTGCGCTAAACAATAAATGAAAACTTATTTTATCAATTTAACAGGGCAGCATGGCGATCCAGTGGTTAGCATGTTTGCCTCACAGATTTGACGTTCTGGAATCAAATCTCAGCTTAACCATTCCTTGCCTTGTCCATTGACAATCATGAGCCTCCTCCCCCGAACAAGATATCCGTGACAACTGACCTTTGGGAGGCAGACGGGTGCCACAGGTCTTCTGGAGTTCTAAGTAAAAAAAAAAAGAAAGAAACGTAAGAAGCTAGGGTAACAGTTAGCTTAGCTGTTATTTGAATTGCTGTTACAAACTCCTCTCTTAATTGGCTATCATTCCATTTCGTGTCAGAACTACGTACCCGATGGCTTTCCGAGGGAATATTACTCTTAACATCCTTAGTGACCAGTCCGGATGAACTTTCAGGGACAACCAATTGGGCCTTATCTCTTAAGCATCTGTTCAGAGACATTGCAAGGATAGTGGTTCACATAGTAGGCATACATAGGCGACCAGTCCAGATGTTGCGTAGTCCACCTTGTAATCGTACTGCTCCTATGACTAAACATAAAGGGCAAGTCAAACAGCAACGTTATAAATGCAGTTTGTCGAGGATGGTCTCTGGCGTCACGCGGAGGCAGAGGAATATCAGTATTTGCCGTGTGTCTCTCTGGCAGGTGTCCGTGGGCTGAAAGAGGATCCACACATGAGTATGAATAATAAAACAGACATGAGGTGCCACTGGTGCACACGCGCGTACTTTGCCACTCCGCCGGTAGATGAACAATGCTTTCAGATTGCCGAGTCCTCCAAGGACTGGAGGGAGTCGTAATGGGGGTTGAAGGATGATGCTGATGGGGCCGAATCTGTGTGTGCCGCATCTTGATGACGCCAACTCATTGTGTTGTTGCAGGGCCCCTTGTTTGGAAGCCGAGCGTGCCAATTAATCAAAGTTAGCACCCCCCCCCCCCCCCACCCCCACCCCCGGCTGCCTCTCAATCACTCCAAGTGGACGCCACTTATTCAGAGCGCCATTATTTTTAGCACGCTACAATTTCATCTCGCTGCCTCTTGAATAATTAGCAGCGTTGGAAGGAGAGCCTGATGAATATGTTTTAAAGAAGGGAAGCTATCTGCGATTGGTTGGAAACCAGTTCAGGGTGTACCCCGCTTACTGTTTGAAGCCAGCTAAGCGACCCCTTGTGAGGAATAAGCGGTTCAGAAAATAAATGGATGGAGAAGGGAAGCCATCATGGTCAAATGTTGTAGAAAAGGCAGCACGTTTGGACAAGACGTTTCTGGGATCAAATTTTGGCTCTGGCCTTCCTGTAGGGCAGACTTCCTGAATCCTGGTCCTGTAGGTTTCAATCAAGATCTCAACTGGGGCAGTCTTTTCTGCTTGTCAGGCTTTGATCCAGCCGTGAGAGACGGGAGTACATTTGGTTCATTCCGCCATGAGTTCATTCCAGAGACTCTCTCTCTCTCTCTCTCTCTTTTTCTCTGTTGCCGACACCATCTTGGGACCATTAAAAATCTTCTGATCTGCGGATCTGACGGGGCCTAGCTCACGATGAAAGATGCGTGACGTAGCTTCGAGCAAGGACATGTAGGTCAGACTTTTCGGGGAGGGAAACGGAACACCGGCAGAGTGGGATTGCAAACGTAATATATGCCGCCAGATCGGAGTCATACACGCTTGTCCGTCTTGTGGATGACGATGACGCGTTGCGTTAAACTTCTTCTAGTTCGCCTTCGATCGCTGCTTTGAAATTTGAAGCTATCAGACGCAAACCCTTTTAATGAAGGTAAGAGGGGACAGAGAAAGCAACATTCCCAGATAGGGAGGGGAAAAAAATGGATTTTATTATTCTCGGGGGGAGTCACTGAGAGATAAATGGACCCAACTCCTCATGGGACAATCAAAGCAAGGAGATGGCCATTTACGTATTCAGTCATGAAAGCCTCCGAGGCTCAGAACTGTTCCAATCAACTCCATCAAATCACAACTTCATGGACGGCAACAAAAATGATTATGTAACTGAACACTATCTGGAATCAAACCCACGGTCATGTTTTTATCTTTTTGTGTATATCTAGCGTAAAATAAATAAAGATGACATTCTGCAGACAGAAACCCCGGAAAACTCAGTGACCAATGAACACTAGTATGTTGCATGACTGTAGTATGACAAGCGCCATACTAAGATTTATGACTCTAGTACGTGTAGCTCTTCCCCTGAAATATTTATACCCTTGTTGTTTTTCCCCAACTGATAGGGTGTCCAAGGGAAGGTTGGTTCTTGTAGTTTTTCATGTATGTTTTCCCTTCAGCAACCAATCAACACAACATGGCTGCGGTATGTCGAGTTCCACCTTCTACTATACGTAATGCCCCACTGTGGTTTGTACGGAACGAGAGGGGCCAAGGAACAGATTAGTACATTTGGAATTTGGTGTTCTTTTGTCTTGGCTTGTTGCTGTTTATCATAAAAATAATATGTGAACAATCAACAGTATACGTTCTGATCGTTGTATGCTAGTTCCTGTTTTAGCTAGCACTGGTATCACTTGTTTGTTCACACCTGCAGGGTGTCAAAAACCAGATGAGTACATCTCGTTTGTTTGTATTTTCTTCTTGAATTGTGGCCTATTATAATGAGAATAACCAATGACCAGTCAACGGTAGTGGGTTCTATGCCTGGACTGTGTCTAGCTCCTGTACCATACTTAGCACCCAAATGGCGAGATCCAAGAAGTCAATTAGTTTATACAGCTTTTGGTGGTCTTTTTTTTTTTTTTTTTTTTGGTCTTCTGGCTCTCTTACAAGAATCAATGGCAATCATTCAACAGTAGTATGTCGACTTTAATATGTCAAGATCTATCATTGAGGCACAACAACGCTGTGGGACCCAACTAACCAGTGCTAAATAAACATTTTTCGTTCACAAGATTTGACTTTGGGCTCTTAATCACAAGTAGAATCAGCGACCAATCAACTGTCATTTGTTGTATGACTGCAGGAGCAAAATGAAGGGGAGTGGGGGGGGGTAGTGTTGTTGTTGGTGGTGTCTGGGACTGGAGGGGGTTCTCATATCGATTTATCCCCTGCAGCAACGTGCCAAGAAACCGCTTTCATAATCCTCCCCGGCTAAATAATTCATCACTTGCCCTCAAAATTTCATCAGCACCTCCACGATGGAGACAATCCCTTCCTCTCAACGAGGCGACAGCATGGATTCAAAACGTAGAAGGAGCAGATGGGGTGACGATGGTGGCGGTAATGCACCCTAAACCTGAAGCAGGGGTGGAGGTTGACCTCTGCGGTGCACCCGTGTGCCTAACTCGGTGCTGGGAAGCTGCCCACTTAGCCTCGCTAATGGTGTGTGCTCTGTTCCCCACTGTGATGGGTTCAAAGCAGGGGAAACCTTTCATGTATATTTGATGCGTCTTAATCTGGCCTTGCTAATAATGGAACGCTCCACGGGAGGTTTGAGATCCGGAGAAAATGGTGAAGCGTGTTCAGTTTTCGGGTAGTCGTCACTCGGTCTTTATATACTGCACACGCGCTATAAATACTTTCTGATGAGATTGCCTCAGAAATAAATAAATATATTTTTGATTTTGGTGTAACATTTTTATGCCTTTGTGGATGTGTCATTTACAGATTCATAATGTCAGGTTCAGTCCACCTAGAACATTTAATAAACAATAGACCCGTTCTGAGCACGCTCGACCGAGTCCTCTCTTTTTATTAGGATTTTAGCTAGTTTACACATATGTTGCTGCTCTAAAGGGGAGGGGTACACACAGCAGCAACCTTCAAGGATGTTAGAGTCATAATGCAGATAATACTACAGACTTTGTGCGCTGACGGTCTCTTGTTATAAGGCACAATTCCTTCATGTTCCTTTAAGTCGTGTTTTCCAATACTATAAGAGTAAATATGGTATAACTTATGTACAAGTCATACTTTCACAAAATTCACACTATTAGTTTTTTTCCCCAACAGACTGAAAATATCCATTTTGTGGGTTGATGGCTCGGCTTCAAGATGAGGTGCGATATCTATTAATATTTCTTCTCATAATTTTCACGCAGACAAAATGAGAACAACACGTGGGCATCTGTCGAGTGGGTTAATCCATCTCTGTGCCAAATGTAGTGGTTCAATAAAATTACCTACCCAAAATCTTCAGCACATGAGCAGCAATTCAAAGCATACACGAACGTCAGATTTACTCACTCACTCACTCACTCACTCACACGCACTGCTCTGCCATTTTTTTTTTTTTTTACGCCTGCTCAAGTAATAAACCTTACACACTGTGGAGTTCTGGCTCTAAACTTTGGCTGTAAATGACCTCCATCCTGCAGTGACTATATATATATGGATTGGTCTCTTTTTTTTTTTGCAAGGCTGCAGGTTGACAAACGGCGGCTCGCAGTGTTGTTTGCTTCATCGTCACAACTCACGCATGACATCTCATTTGCAGTTAAGTCTGCACCACTGACTTGTTATGGCCAAACATGTAAAAACAAGCGTGTATGGAGTGGACTACACCTGCTACTCAATGACTATAAAGGGGGCATGAGCGACAAATAATGTTGAGTTACTGGAAACATCTGCCTGTCCATTCACATACTCACCAGATGTAAGTATCAGAGTGATTTTTCGCTATGACTTGTGAGCAACAATTTGAGATACAATCTGCATCCTATCCCTAGTGCATATTTAATTAGGGATGTTCATCTCTCCGTAAAAGATGGTTCTATATGATTCCCGATACATGGTGTACGATACGATTCAAGGGTATAACGATTTATAATGTAACGATTTGATCCGGTACGAATGAGTGGGATTGCGATATGGCGCGGCTGTAGCTTTTTGTCATGGTTATTAATATGCAACGACATTTAAAAAGTGCTCCAAAGCCCAAATTAGAATTCAAAGAAACAAAACAAAAAATCAGCAAATTTAAACCGATTTATATATCGATTTATAGTCCATCCCTCATTAAAGAGGATTCGATACGTAGGTGCCATGCAATTTAAAGATGCAATGATTTTAAAATGTATGGATTCGATTTAGTTTGACAAATCTGGCCCGATTTTCCGATTTGAATAATTTTTTGTTACACCCCTAATATATTTATACTGCGTGTGTATGCAGGTATATTAAAAGTGCATTGATTAATCGACAGCTAATCGATTATCAAATTCATCCATAAATATTTTTGATAATTGATTAACCGTTTAATGCCTTTCATCCTCTTGACATTAAATATTCTCAGATTTCTTTAGTCGTCTATGATTGTGTTCAATCAAAATAAGACATTTACAAACACCTGCTTTTACTTTGGAAAATCAATTATCAACAATGAGTAAACTTTTTGTCAATTTTATGACATGTTATGGACCAAGCCAGTAAGTGAATCATAAAAAAAATCTGCTGCGATGTTTTTGTTTTGTCAATTGAAAAAAAAATAAAAAATGTCTTATTTTTGAAAAAAAGAGATTGGAAACCAAAACATGTTTTTAAATCTGATCATCGATTAATCGACGAAATGTAAGTTTTCTGTACATGCAGATGATGGAGATATTTGTTTGTCCGATACCATAAGTGTTATTTTGTATTGTAGTTAAAGCCAAAGAACAAGCACAACTTTCCTATCCACAAAGTTCTCTAATTTGCTTTCGTACCTCATAGGTATGCAATTTGTGCTTGGACAAGGTTTTTTGTAAAGCCCCGAAAGCAATGACTTCCACATCATCGTAGCGTTATTAATAGCAACTTTGCCCAAAAGCTTACATGAGTCGGCAGTGAGGGAGAAAAGTGCACAGCGCTGCATCATCCTGGACTGAGTTTTTTTTTTTTTTGGGGGGGGGGGGGGGGGGGTAGTGGAGCTCATCACAAAAAATAAACGGAAAAAAACGACTGCAACTGATCCAAGCAAGGTCAGAACGAGGCTGGTTAGGCTTGAGGGATGTGATTGCCGTTGACTTGACATCACATCGTCTGTTCTATTCTTTCAGCAGTTGCTATAAATACGCAAACATTAATGCAAAATGCACAGCCCTACTTCCTCTGTCGCCGTTTTCTTCCTTCTTCCCTCTAGCTGTCTACTTTGCATCATTTGCAAATAAATGAACTGTCTCCGGTTTGCACACATTTACGACAAATCGTGAAATCACATACACCAAATAAAAACATCTGCTTCTCCATATGATGTAAACACCTGTCTGACCGTTCGCATGCACGCGCTCTCAACTTGATTAAGCAGCGTGCGCTCGATAACGGGATGGATTGGGATTTGCCACAGCCCAGCATCCCCGTCTAATTAATTACGGAGTTCACTAATCAAGATGCTTCATCTGTGATTTTAAAGAAGAAGAAAAAATACAAGCAGGGACACTTCTTCTCTTCATCTTTGGCAGATTAAGGAAGCATCTGAGAAGAGAACCCATAAGTGTAGCCAATCAGCACAGTCAGCGGTCACATGATCAAAGCCCCTCCTCCTTGTAATAGACAATTGAATGCATGATCCTCAAATTCTTAGCCATCCTCGATTATTTAGCCTCATTAGGCTTTTCAATGTAGTAGCACACTACTAGATAGTAAATTAAAGTAAATGCTAAAAGTGTTCCAAAAAAAATCGAGATTCTCAGTTACTACGATTCAGAATCAATATATAATGTCCCAAAATCGATGTTATTTATTAATTGTATACTATAAAAGCTATTTAAAAAATAAAAATTAATAAATAAGTCGCTGTTGTGGTCCACGTGCTGTTTTTGTGGAAAAAGGCACTTTCGTTACCATTCAAAACTTAATAAATGTAATAAAATAAAATAATAATAACAAAAAATAGAGAGACTTTCTAGAATGCAAATCAGACTGCAATAGATCATAACGATTCTTTGCACATTCGTAGATTGAAGGAGAAATTGTTTTGAATCGGAAACCGTTTTTTAATCGAAAATGGATTCTGAATCGAATCGCCAAAAGTCTGAATCGAATTGAACCATAAGACAGTCAAAGAGTCCCACCCCTAATAAATACTACAGTATGTATCCCAAATTACCAAATTTTCCAAATAATAGCCTCAAATTAAGATATTTTACACACTTTAAATTCCCGACGGAATTTTCTAGTTATTTTTGCTGTGACTTTGAGCTCGGCCCATCAAACGCTCTTCCAACCATTTGTTCAGTCTTGTGACTGGCAGCGACTGCAACAATGCTAGTTGACATCACAATACTGTATATACTTGCAAATTGTGTACAAATCCGAGTCTATTTCTTTCCAAATTGAATTAGTTACACACCTTATGGGATTTAGTTGCCTGGTGCATGGGCCACTTTCTAATTGCTTTCCGCACCCCTGGTGGTTACTTTATCTTCCTCTCATTTGCACTGATTCTTTACAGGGTCGATTGGTACTGCATTGCCAAACACCGATGGGAGCACTTCCTAGCTCACTACACCAAGTTGACACTATTTCGAAACGAACAGGAAATTCCCAGAGAAAATCCAGATGTCATCTGTTTGTCATGGTGGACCGTGAGTGGATGAGGGATGGTGGACCCAAAAGCAGGGCAACAGGAATCAAGTGCAAGGCGTGGAACTTTAATTAACCGTAGAGAAAAAAGTGAGCAAATAACTATGACTTGATGCGATGTGACTGGATTGGTTGCCATGATTGGACGGTACGTGACTGGCCTGGTCGCTATGACTGGACGGGACGTGAGTAGACTGGTCACCATGACTGGACAGGACTTGACTGGACTGGTCGCCTTGACTGGACAAGACGTGACTGGTCTGGTCGCCATGACTGGAACGGAGGGTGACGTGACAGGACCTGATTGGCCTTGACTTGCTGTAGAGTGACTTGACTTGGCTTCTTGGCAGTGACGAGGACGACTTGGTTAGCTGTGACGAGGACAACTTGGTTAGCTGTGACGAGGACGACTTGGTTAGCTGGTGGTGTTAACTGTGGCGATAATGACTTGGCTATGGCGATGACTTGGCTGTGGCGAAGGCTAATTGGCGGTGACAATGGCTCCTTAGCTGTGACGAGGACAACTTGGTTAGCTGTGAAGAGGATGACTTGGCGTTAGCTGTGACGATGATGACTTGGCTGTGACAAAGGCTACATGGTGGTGACAATGGCTCCTTAGCTGTGACGAGGACAACTTGGTTAGCTGTGAAGAGGATGACTTGGTGTTAGCTGTGACGATGATGACTTGGCTGTGACAAAGGCTACATGGTGGGGACAATGGCTACTTAGCTGTGACAATGGCTACTTAGCTGTGACAATGGCTACTTAGCTGTGATAATGGCTACTTGGCTGTGACGAGGACAACTTGGCTGTGACGAGGATGACTTGGTTGGTGGTGGCGAGGACGACTTGGTTAGCTGTGACGAGGACGACTTGGCTGTGACGAAGACTTGACGCAGGAACTTCCACACATAACATAGGCAATGCACTCACACCGACTGGACAAACACAACAGACAAAATACACTAATGAGACACACCTGGGGATGGGAGGACACACACAGGTGGACGTGGTTAGACATGGCGAGACAAGGTAAGAAACCAGGAACACGAGACAAAAAAAAACACCAGCTACAGAGAAAAACAACAAGAACACCCATAACAAACAAAAACCCAACCCCCACAGAACCGAAACACTGACACCGTTGGTCTATGTCGTCATCAATGACATTATCTATGTCCGCAAACAGGGAGTCACTTTGTTTCGTTCCAGTCTAGCGAGCTACAAAGTAGCCCCCTTCCCCTTTCCCTGCCCCGAAGCGAGGCAATAATGACTGCCAGTCAGACGACCGGGTCTAATTGCGGCGCTGTTTGTCGCTAATCAAAGGTTGAGCCGGTTGACATTTTCTTGGCGTGATGTGCGGAGGATGAGGCTGATTTTGTTGAAATTGCATCAAAAGGTCAAACGCAGGCGGGTGCTGATTCTGGTTGTGATTGCATCGCAGGTAATAGCGCTGCGGTAGACCTCAACAAATCTGAGTGTTTCATTTGATTCGCCGCCAGCAGAATCTGAGCGGATGCGGTTGCACATCCAGACGATTTTCACCAATCTGGATTTGTGTCCGTCAATAGTGACTTTATCCGTCAGCATCTGCGAGCTGGCGGCTTGTAAAATATTGCTTTTGTCTGTGTGAGCCACTTTTCCCTGATTGCATTTGTACGGGAAAAGGCACAAAATTCCCAAGAGGGGCATTCAGTATTCCGCAGCTCGGCTTTTGCCTCTGCATTGCTGCACTGAACAGCAAATGCAGGTATGGCCCAATCTCATTAACAAGCTCTGGCGTTTGTCCCGCATTGATTAATTAGGCGCAGTCAGTCAGAAGGTGTTTTTAAAAACGCAATCCCTTGCACACCAAAAGAAAAATAAATACATCCCTCCCGTTCTATTTGAGCTAAGAGCTGCCGCCCTCTTGGAAATGTGATAACTAGGTAATTTCTGATTTTTTATTTATTTTTTTATTTTACTTTTGCTCTCTCAAACTGTTCAGTGGCATAACTTTTTATTTATTTATTTTGTATGCCCTCTATGGACAATAAAAACAATATTTTCCTAAGAGCAAATTTAACTATGATATATATATATATATATATATATATATATATATATATATATATAAACAAATTTCAAATTGGAATATTCAATATCATCAAATTAGAGCCTTAAATATGTTAATAAATCATAACCCCAAAAAATTGAACGCTTTAAAAAAATAATAATAATTTTTACAATGTCAGTTTTCTTTTTTCTTTTTTTTACCCCTCTCGTGTTATTTCAGACAAGAGTTGGCGCTCTCTTGGAAGTGTGATAACTAAGTCATTTATGAATATTTTTTTACCTCCGGCCACTCAAAAATGTTCAGTGGCATAAGACCTATCCATATATGTATAGTTTTTATTCATTTTTGATGCCCTCAATAAACAATTATAGCAACATTGTGCTATGAGAAAAATGTATGATGTATGTAACACAAAATATAAAAATCCAAATTGGAATATTTGATATGATGTCATTAGAGCCTTGAATACATTAAAGAAACGCACCCACATTGAAAAAATGAAGCCTTTTAGAGTGCACTTTGAGATTTTTCATGCTCGAAACATTTGTTGTTGTTATTATGTCGACGTAGGAGGTCACAGTGACAGCTTAGTCGCACGTTTCTTGACTTTCTTTGTGCTTTTGCAAGATAACAAACGAGACGAAACAACATATTTTGCCTTGGCTTGCACTTTGGTAAGAAAACACGGAAAATGCGACATCTTACCACTTTCAGTCTTTGAGCGATAACAAACAAGCAGACAACGCGACATATCTTCGCTTTGGAACGATGACAATCACAGAAGAGAAGGTTTCGCCACAAACTCCCCACACAGAAGGGATTTACTGCATATCCTGAAAATCCCCCTTGCCTGCGGGCCGAGGTCTCTGCAGCCTTTTTCCTTCTTCGTGTCAGAGCTATAAATGCACTGATTTCTTATTTTATATGTGACAAGATGGCTGAGGTCAAAATCATTTGCAATGAAATGTCCTTATTATGTTGTGTACTTGTGCTAGTAACATCCAGGCTCTCATATCCAAACGACTATTGATTTTGAACCAAGAGCATAGAGGTAATCCAAGTCAACAGATCGGAGGGGGTTTGTGCCCTGATGGGTAACAAATGTTCTCTCGTGGTCAGCATCAGGCTGTTAAAACACAACAGAGCTCTATTGTCCATTTGGTTTGTGTGGTTTTACCATCGGCAGTTTTATAAAGGCAGTTATTTGTTTTCCGGTCCTGAAATCTACTATGCAGTAACAACCGCTATGTATGTAGTTGTGCTTGAAAGTTTACATACCCTCACATCAAGTTCATAACAATTGCCACAGTGTTTTGGATTTTATGGGCTTAAGCCTTTTCTTCACCATACGGTTCACTCATAAGTTTGCAGGGGTCTGCAACCTGCGGCTCTGGAACCACGTGTGGCTCTTTAGTCCCGCTCCTTTGGCTCCCTGTGGATTTCTAAAAAAAAAATTTGTAGAACATTTATTTGTATTTATTTTTTAGATAAAATGTTATTTAAATGAATTAATAATTGAATAAAAATAAATAATAAAAAAAAATTAAATGTCAAAGTTAAAAAAAATTAAGTTGTCATTAAGAAAAAAGGCACGAAAGGTTGCGATTGGCTGGCAACCAGTTCAGGGTGTACCCCGCCTACTGCCCGAAGCCAGCTGGGATAGGCTCCAGCAACCCCCGCGACCCTTGTGAGGACAGGCGGTACAGAAAATGGATGGATGGATGGATGGCACGAAAGGTAGATGAAAGAGTTTTTAAATGATCTAAAAATCTCCAAAAAGTCACCATAAAATGTCCAGAAAAGAAGAAGAAAAGCAGAAAATTTCTAGAAAATATATAGGAAATTGCCTAAAAGAGAATTTGATTATTATTATTTTTTAAAGGCAGAAAAAAAGTTTACAAAAGAATTATAAAATGTCCAAAAACAAGAGAAGAGCTCCTGAAAATTGCCACAAAATGTCCACAAAATTGCCAAAAAAAAGTCAGAAAATTGATTTAAGAAAAGCAAGGAAATAAAAGTTTTAAAAAGGAACCATAAAAATGTCTGAAAACAAAAAAAGAAATCCCAAAAATTACCATTAAATGTCCATAAAAATGTCAGTAAATTGAAAGCAACAAAGGTAGAAAATAATGTCAATACAATGTTCCCAAAAGGAATAGGAGAGGCAAAAATGTAACATAATGTCTATTAAATTGCCACAAATGTCAGAAATTTGACAGAAAGGCAGAAAAGTCTAAACATTTATGAAAAATTACACACGCGCACACACACAAATCCCCAAACGGAAGCGGAAAGGTAGAAGAAAATCGATCTCAAAGTATTGATATGCTGCATATTTTTCTGTTATGGTGTAGCTTTAATTAGCTCCTGGGCCCTCAGTACATTAGACTAACACTAACACACTTTCGTTCATCACAATGTTCAAATGATTTGCATCTCCAGACACATATTTTTCTTATTTATTTAGCCTAAAATGGCTCTTTTGACAGTAAAGGTTGCCGACCCCTCGTGAATGGCGTGCCATTAAAAAGTCCATTTGCCGCAATATGTTCGCCGCAATAAACATTAAGAAAACCGAGCATGATTATCTTTTAACTGGTCGGCTTCGAAACAGGTAAACCTAATGTGAGTGTTTGTTATTATTGACACACGCAACACTAAACATCGGCGTAGACGTGCAGCTAAATGGGAAAACCCTCCCGAGTCCTCTGCCGACTCCATTACATTTCAACTAATCCAATTGGAGCACTTAATGGCCTCATGACTGGGCGCTGCGCTTGGTAAGACAGACGCACATCATTTTTGCTTTATGGACTCTACGCACTAAACACAAAGGCTGGATTTACACTGCAGGTCCAAGGGCGGAATTTCAATTTTTTATTTTATTTCAGGTCATTTTTGTTGACTACCGACCAACTGAAATGTATATATACGGCTAGTCTCTGAGCCCCAAAGTCGAACTCCACAGAGGAGCAATTTGCTTTAAATTGAATTACGGATGTATGCGCGTTCATCTTTAATTTAGCTTTTTATCATATATGCATGCTAATTTGCGCCCAGTTTGGTGTTTGCGGGTGACATTGGAGGTCATTTTGCCAGGTGGGACTACACAAGAAGAGAGAATGGAGATGAAAGCCAGTTAAAAGTGCACTGCAGGACCTCCTCCTGACACTTCATTATAAAGCCAAAGGAATGCACACTTTCTCCCCTTTTCAACCTTTCTGGCAAAGTAAAAGAAGCTATTGGTTAGCTGTGACAATGACAACTTGGTTAGCTGTGACGATGACAACTTGGTTAGCTGTGACGATGATGACTTGTCGAGCTATGGCGATGATGACTTGGCTAGCTGTGACGATGACGACTTGGTTAGCTTTGACAATGACGACTTGGCTTGTTAGCTGTGGCGAGGACGACTTGGCTAGCTGTGACGATGACGACTTGGCTAGCTGTGACGATGACGACTTGGCTAGCTGTGACTATGACGACTTGGCTAGCTGTGACGATGATGACGACTTGGTTAGCTGTGGCCATGACGACTCTTTTTATACAAAAACCCAACCCCTACAGAACCGAAACATGACATTTTCATTGGCTTCTTTTGGTGCAATTATTCGGCTTAAAACAAATAAACACTTGCCTCTAATAGAAAAAAAAAACATCTTAGTTTGTAGTCATTGTCTATTTGAGCTTAGTTGCTAACCAAAAAAGCAGCAACCCTTCAAAAAAACACCTAAAAGAAGCCTTACTTATTTTATTTTTTTTATCCCATAAATATGCCCTTTGCCTGTCGAGCGCAATCAAACAATATGAGAAACCTATTCTGTTACATTTCCCCACTGCAGGATGAAGGGCAGCTGTGCGTGTGAGGACACCATCACAGGAGATGTCAAACACCTGCAGGAAGGGTGCAATTGGATCTCAGGCGGAGGCCGCAGCTCCCACCAGGGAGGTCTTACCTCTGACTCCAGCTTATCAGCACCCGCCGCCCTGAAAGCGAAGGCCCTGCCTGCCACAATGAACGGGGTCACCGGCCCGGGGGCGTCGGACTGGAAACAGGCATGCAGGCGGGCAGCTATCTCCCACAATGTGAGACGCACACACACTCAAACGCGTCCAAATTTAAATTCTATTAAGGCGGTTTAACAGAGAGATCATTGTGAGGCCAATGTGAGCTTTCGATTGTGTGGCGGGCATACTTGGATATTTAACAGCTGCCGCACTGCATCAGTAGGAATGTTTTTTTGGAGACTTAAAGCAAATCACAAATAAAAAGGTTTCATTCCCATCGGATTTATACCCAAAGACCAAAACATTTAGGTATACCAGATCTGATATTGTTGTGATACAGATTCACTAATTACTTGTAAAAAAAAAATATATATATATATATAGATATATTAGAAGAGGACCTTAAGTAGTATTTTTGTATATATTCTTTTTTTTATATATATATATATATATAAAATGGGGTATAATTTTGATGGGGCATTTAATGCGACCAACTATTCAGTTCTTAAAACCTTGAAAATCTGTGCTTTAAAAAACGATTCAAAATGTAAAAAAGTCCCCATGCTTCATAGATATCATTCTTAAAGACTAGAGATACCGTAGTTAAATGTTTCCCCTTTTTTTTTTTTATATCATAAACGGAGAGAAGGCTAAAGAGACACTATGTTTTAACTTTAAAGAAGAAAAAAAAGTTACCATTTCCTTTTTTTAAAGAGACATGCTAAACAATAATTGCTTATAATCTTCATCATTAGGTACAAAGTTGGTTAACAATTTCATTTAATCTGACTTTATTATTGGTATGACGTGAATATTTACCATTATGGGATCTTATTATTATAGCGCTGCTGATTCAATGTGTCAACTAATTTGCTGTCTAAAGAAGGAGAGATGATGAAATCAAAAGTCACCCAGTCAGCTTTTCCTCGACGGCATCAAAATCGAGATGGAGCTTGTGTTTTTTACGCGTATCCAACCAAATTGATAAAAGATCAGATCAGGCGTTAAGACCATCCTCTGTGCTCAGAATGAATTTTCCCCTCTGAGGATTTTTATTTTTTTATTTTTGGGGGGGTCAGTGCAGCGATTTTGAGGCACTGGAGTGTGAAGCGGCTGTTTCAATGCAAGAGGGAATAAACTGCTGGCGAGAAGACGACGAAGAAGGGAGGGAAAGAAAAAAAAAAAAGCTCCCTCAGACTTTGCTGTGTAATCTTGTCATTGTGGAGACACACAATGACAAGATTACACTTTGCATGTGTCATTTCGCGGCCACTTTGAACATCAAGAATCATGTTTTTTTTTGTCCCATCCTCTGTTCTACCACACCACCAAAAAGGCTTAGCATTTACAAGTAGCTTGTTTAAATTGCAGATTTTTTTTTTAAACTTTCCTATACAAATATGTCATAACAAATACATATCATCCATTTTCCGTAGCACTTGTGAGCGAAAGCCGACCCCACCTGACGTTTAGTTGTGCGCGCCATTTTGCGTCCATCACTCCGAGACGCCATTAATCAAAAGTCAGACCATTCCGGCAATCCGATCGCAAATCCTGATTTTGCCAAATGCATCATCTTGGCTAGAACTAAATCGTTGTGTATTATTATGTAACATTGTCTTTACCGTGCTGTTAAATCTTTTAGCTTTAGAACGTTTGTTACCAGATAAGCTAGCAGTTAGCCTAGCTTCTTGTATTCTTCCTCTACAACTACTCATTGTCCTTATCAAAATTAGCTTGCTTGGTAACGTCTCTTACAATGTAAAAATCTTCGAAGAAACATATTAAGAGGGAGGCCAAATTTTAGTTTTAGCTTTAGAACGTTTGTTACCATATAAGCTAACAGTTAGCCTAGCTTCTTGTATTCTTCCCTTACAACTACTCATTGTCGTTATGACATCAGAATTTGCTTGCTAGGTAACGTCTCTTACAATGGAAAACTCTTCTAAGAAACATATTAAGAGGGAGGCCAAATTTTTGTTTTAGCTTTAGAACGTTTGTTACCAGTTAAGCTAACAGTTAGCCTAGCTTCTTGTATTCTTCCTCTACAACTACTCATTGTCGTTATAACATCAGAATTAGCTTGCTAGGTAACGTCTTTTACAGTAGAAAAATCTTCAGAAAAACACATTTTTAACACCTTAACCAATTTCTAACTGGCATATGCTTACTTTGATCACAAGGAAGGGAAAAAGCTCAAATTTAGTTTAAGATATTAAAACTGGGAATGTGTATCCCGGCCTATGTGTGATTTCTCCCTGCAACCTCTGGTGTTAAATGTCACTTAACTCCACGAGGTAAGTAAAGCATGCAATACCAAATCAATACACGGGCCAAAAAGCGTAGTAACTCTTTGCTTGTTTACTCGATATTCTCCCCCCCCCGCCCCGCACACACACTGGAGGTCACGTGAGAGTCGGATGAGAGTAAAGTGAGCGATTGTAAACATTGGAAAAACAAGACTGCTCACATCGACGACGAGGATTAGCAGCTCCGCAGCGGTCGAGACATTGTCCACAGTGCATCATCCCACAAGGACAACAAAATGAAAAATAAAAAACAATTGAAGTTAAAGGAACTAATTCAGACGTCGCCTACTCAAACATGGCATTGATTGTCTTTGACCTTAAACATTTTTTTCATCCACTAGTTTCACTTGTACAGACGATATGGAGACTGAAAATGTTTTTTTTTTTCTTCCCAACATTCAAAAAAATAACATCCACTTTTAAAGATACATGAGCAGGGGTTCTCAAACTGGGGTCCGGGAATTTGGGCGTCCGCCAAATAATTTGGAGTAAAAAGTGCTGATATGATTGTGATGTGTAATTACATAAGCTTACATCCAAGTCTTTGTTTTTTAAATAAAATGCATTATTACAGAACTAGTACATCTTTTTGCGAAAATAAAATTTGAATCATAATTGAATCATCTTTGTGTTTTATACTAAGGTTAATATTAACAAACTCAGCATTTTGACAGGATGTCATTTTTGGGGGGGACAATATACAAAATTAATCTGTGAATCCACTTAGAAAATAAAGGCATCTTTTTCAGAAAAATAAGCCATAATATTATGAGTTTAGGATTTTATTTTTTTTATTATAATTTTTATTTTATTCTGTCATTAAACTTTTGACTTTAATATTGTACAATTACGACTTTTTCTTGAAAAATACGACTTAATTATCCCAACCAAAATACGTTTGTACTATCACTTTTTTGCGTGGAAAAAAAATAGAAATGCATTCTTTAAAAAAAAAAAAAAAAAGATTTTTATTAGTATTGGTTCAACACCAGCCTTAATTTTAAAGTATTGATACACGTGTAGGCATCTTATACCAGCCATTGACACTTAAGACAAAAAAATAATAATAATCTGATATCATGTAAGTCCTCCTCTGCAGTAGGTGGCGCTATACTGTGGCAGTTTGACACATTGGCAAATCATCCTCTGCGACAATTTTTTGTCATTGTGCTAAATGACACTTTTTATATCAAAACTACTCGGTAATATTGAAAATCCCTAATTATGACTTATTTTTTTGGGGGGGTACGTGTTTAATTGATATTTGGTAAGGTGGACAAAATTCTCCAAAAGCCCATGGACTCAAAAAGTTTGAGAACCCCTGCATTAAGAGATTTTTTTTCTTTGTCAGTGCTAAGCCCGACAATAGACGGCATCCAGTATTTAGAAAAAACCGGGCGGTCCTTGCAGATGCCGTTCAAAAGGCGGTACATTCCGAACGTGGTGCTCCCACTTGGCGTCTTTGGCGGCGTTTTCACAGCTTGGAGTGCGTCAGTAGTGATTTGCTGAGGTCCTTGGCCTCGCCGGTGGTCCGCACGCGCTCGTAGCCCAGCACGGCCATGGAGTGGTGGCAGTAGTCCTCCACCTGCTTGATCTGCTGGATGCTGAGCACCGTCCGCCAGGCGCTGGCCGCCTGGGTGGCGTTCCGCGACGACACGATGAACGGCTTGGACGACGAGCTGGAGCCGCTGGTCATGTTGAGGGCGAACGCCTCGATGTCACGGTTGGCCGTCAGGTTAGCGAAGCGGTAGACGCCGCGCAGCGTCTTCACCGGGTTGTCCACCAGGTCCTCATAGCGCACCGCCATGTACTTGCCCTTGAGCCAGCCGGGAGGGTTCAACGCCGTCCTCAGCGTCCGGGAGGTGCGGTCGCAGATGACCTCCATGGCGCCGATGGAGTGGTAGTCCGAGCCGTCCTTTTTGTTGGCCTTGTGACCCGGATCCACGAACGGGATCCGGCGCAGTTTGGGGTCCCGGCTGCGCACCACCTGCAGGTTCTCCCGGATGAGGCCGTGCCGGGATTTGATGCGGGAGTTGGCCACCGCCCGCGGGTCTCGGACCAGGTGGATCACCTTCAGGTCCAAGGAGGGGTCCTCCATGAGGGGAGCCAGAACGTTGACGTCCAGAATGCGCACCCCTTTGATGACTACCGTGCTGTACTTGAGGCACTCGTCTTCCAGCAGTCGGAGGCTTTGCGGCGGGCACTTTTTGCACACTTTGTCGTCCACCATCCCCACCACGTCCTTCCTGTAGGCCGAGCACATGGGGTAGGAGCAGACCACCTTGTTCAGCGTGGCGCCAAACAACCCCAGCGAGGTGAAATTCTTACCCCCGGGGCTGTTGTAAAGCTGAAAGACGGACAAGTCGCAGCGGTACAGCGAGCTCAGCATGTCGCGCGCCGCCCCTTGCAGGGACACGGCGTCGCCCGGGTACAGCTTCTGCCAGATGTGCCACATGGGCTCGTACAGGAAGAACACGTCAGGGTTCTGGTTGAACAGCTCGCCGAAGAAGGACGACCCCGAGCGCCACGTCGTCAGCACGTAGATGAGCTGCCGCTTCTTGGCCAGCGAGGGCCTGTAGAGGTAGCGCAGGTCCGAGCGGCCCTGGTAGGCGGCGCCCCTCACGGGGTGGCTGCAAGGCTGCGGCTCCTTGGTCCACTTGTAGTTGGCCAAGTTGAGCATGGTGAGCACCAGCAGCAGGAAGTAGGCCGCGAACAGCACGATCCGCTTCCTGCGCAGCACTTTCATCACGATGCCGGGCTGCGCTATTATCTTGGTATGGTTCCTGTAGGTCTTGAGCTTCCTGCCGAAGCCAGCATCCTTCTCCCAGGGTGCTGTCAACTTCAGCGGCGGGTGGTATGTTTTGCCTCTCATCTGTGCCCACGACACAGCCCCCGCCCCCCCTCCCCCCAAAAGCGACTCTCCTTACATTGACAAGAGTGGAGGAGATATGGAAAAGCAACAAAAGAAAAAAAAAGGGGGGCTAAACAAGGACGATTGTATTATGTAATCCTCGCCGATTCCAAATCCGGCTATGATATTTGGCGCTGCACTGCGCAACGGTCTTCATGGCAACGCCGGATGAGAGAGGAGGCAACAAGGAGGCGAGCCGTTATTGTCCCAGACGCCCATGTTGTAGCCGGAGCCGGAGTACTCCCCCCCGCGCACTCACCGCGGGACGCGTACTCCTCCCACCCCCACTCCCGAAAATGCGCATCCCAGACAATAAAATAGTCCCCCCTCCCCTCTCCTCTCCTCTCTCACCAATGTGGCGCGCAGGCTAGGCAAAGCTCACCTCGACTGAATCCACATCCGCTGCGAGGGAGCCACAAATCCACATGAGCGCCGGGTTTTTTTGTGTGTGTGTGGTTTTTTTTTTAAATTGTATGTTTTGAAGAGCGTTCGCCCGCTTCCTCCTCGCGTTCCGCTCCCGCTTTGGCGAATACAACACACTGGACACATTCAATCTGAATCTTACGGTGGAGCTCCGCCCGCGGAGTAACACTATAGGTTGGCCCAGTGACGTCATTTCTACGACGAGCCACGCGATTGGTTGAGTGGCCCGACATTCTGAATAATGCTGTGACGTCCAACGTCTAACAAAACGAGTAAATTCTGTCGCTTTTACAATGATTTGAGACACGGAAAAACGTCAATAACATGACTACTAATGTCTTTTTTTTAAAGTGATGATTCATTGAATTTAACTATCAATATGCGTTGTATATTTTCTCATAGTATTGTAAAGTGGTCAGCATGTCTGCCTCACAATTGTGTGAGGTTCTGGATTCGAATCCTGGTTCCCGCTTTCCTCCTTATTAAGAACTCAAATGCACATGATTGAGGTGATGTTATGATTCTTTGACCCCTGCATGCTTCATTCTTTCCACTCATCGTCATCTTCTGCATAGTTGGATGACACTATTATTGTTGTCTTCCATTTTCCATCATGTTAAAGCCTGTTCAGTGGGCCACTTAGTAGTTTTCCACGTATTTTAAGAGGGAGAAAAAAATACACTATATCTCATATGTTATGTTATGTTTTGCTCGTCTGGGTTCAAGTCAACGGATTCCTGAAATATTTGAGGACACTGCCCTCTGCTGCTGGTTACAACTACTGCAATTTATTGTCATCCAGGTTCCCTGAGGTAGGATGATCAATTTAACACAGAAGTAGCCAAACTAAAAATGTGCCAACTAAAATGCACAAATGCTACAGTTGCAGGGCACTTTATTGGACACACCATATATTGTGATGTAATTTGGTATGAATTTACTTTCTTTATATTCAAATGAGATGTGACTTTTTAAGGCTTGAAAATATACCTTAGCAGAAGTAGCATTTATACTACATAATTGTATTTGTGTATTCAAATTTAAATATAATAATAATACAAAAAGAATATTGATTTTAATAAGATAAAGCAATAATTATAACTAGTAAGAGGATCAATGTAAAAATACTAAAAATGTTAAAAAATAACAGATACAAATCCTATTGTAACGATAGTATCATTTATGCTTCAAAATGTAGTTGTATTGCTATTTTACCACATTTGTTAGCTATTAGTATTATTACTACTACTACAATCAATGAAGCAGTATTTCGGTGAGGCGCTGAAAAACTGCAGTGAAAAAGGGGTCTGTTACGTAATCGGCATCTCTCGTCGCGCGCATGCGCAGTAGGAGCCACGTCTCCATCAGATGCAGAAGCAGCATCAGGACCACCGAGCTTCCCCCCACCCGCGATGATGGCGCATGTAAACACGGCGCTCGTCCTGTTGTCTTCCCGGACCCCGGACCGTCGCTTCCTCGCCTCGATCTGACGTCACGGCCGTTTTTTGGGTGCGTGCGTGCGCCACCGAGCTTTGGACTGCCGTTGACATTGTGATGGTCACACCACGACGCGATTGCAACGAAAGGCAGCCCTGAGAGACCCCCTCGGCTCCTCATTAGGGTGGGGGGGATATGCACATCAGTGTTTGGCCCTGCTCGCTCTCCGTCATTATGGCAGCTCTGTACCAGGGCGCCGATGCCTCCTCCCCGGATAAAGTCCTTGCCCTGAAAGACGTCAGGGAGGTGAAGGAGGAGACCACGCTGGACGAGAAGCTCTTCCTATTGGCCTGCGAGAAAGGTCAGTAAACAATCCGTATGCGAATGTGCATGTCTCAAGTGGTTTTTTGTTATGGACAAAAGTATTGAGATACCGACATGCCCCATCATGCAATTGCCCCATCTTGTGTGCTTCCATTGTTTGTTCTGGATGAGTTTGATGTGGAAGAAAGTCCATGAGCAAAGAATGGAACGGGCACCAAATATGGCCGTCGAGTATTTATGTTGTCAAGAGTTATGTAATATTTTTTATTTGCATTCATTTTGCTATTCCCTCCATCCTTAAAATTGGCAAATAACCCCGTTAAACAATTTCACATGTACCAGTTTATTTTAAGTGATTGGTATTTTAAATTCTTAATTTTTTATTACAGAAACACATTCTATAATTTGTTGATTTATTGTATTTCATGAAAAAATATATAAGTACAATAAATCTATATAGTGCGCATTTAAATAAAATGTATTTGATCGTTTTTATTTTACTTTTTCATTCATTGTAATTCTACATAGTATAATACATACAGTACATATATACAAACAAAGTGAATTGTAATCTCATTTATGAATTACCTGACCTATCTGTCCACCCCCCCAAAAAAAAAAATAAACATTTTAAAATTAACTCTCGCGCGCAAAAGCTTGCCCACCCCTTACAGAAGAAGCATAAAAGAACAAAGGCATGTAGACGGGACTGAGACAGGCAGGACACAAAACAGCAACCGTGACCATATAAAGTCTCCAAACATGTCCCAGAAACTGGAGCAGCCCTTTGTGGGAGATGTTACTGTAAACAGGACTTAGCCTCGAGCCGACCCCGCTGCTGGGAGTGCTGGCCTCTGTCTATTGGGCGCTTTTTGGTCACCAGGTGACTACTACATGGTGAAGAAACTGCTGGAGGAGAACCGGCACGGCGAGCTCAACGTCAACAGCGTGGACGTGCTGGGCCGCGACGCCATCACCATCGCCATCGAGAACGAGAATCTCGACATCCTGCAGCTTCTGCTCGAGTATGGCTGCCAGGTAGTAAACACATACTTGCAGGCCTTCCCATCATGCAGTGCTGTTTTATGGATGGTTACTAGAAAATCAAGGAATAGTCTAAAAATAAGTGGCTCTGAGACTGGGGTCCTTTGACTGCCAGGATTCTTTGAGCCGGATAGCTTTGGTCCAATCCTTAAATTCAGACAACGAAATGAGTATTATTTTTTTCTGAATGTTTTGGTTTTTAGCTGTCCGCTGAGCTTTGTTTCCTTGCAGGCTACTGACGCCCTTCTAGTGGCCATAGACTCAGAAGTGGTCGGGGCTGTGGACATCCTCCTTAACCACAGGCCCAGGCGCGCATCCAAGCCCTCCATCGCCGTGAGTCGCCGCAGAACAAGAACCGACAAAACAAAACAAAAACAAAAAGCAGTCCGCTACTGACCACGTTTCCCTCCACCTCGTAGAAACTGATGCAGCGGATCCAGAACCCCGAGTATTCCACAACCATGGACGTGGCTCCCGTCATCCTGGCGGCGCACAGGAACAACTACGAGATCTTGACCATGTTGCTGAAGCAGGACATATCGCTGCCGCGGCCGCACGCCGTCGGCTGCGAGTGTACGCTGTGCAACGCCAAGAACAAGAAGGATAGCTTGCGGCACTCCAGGTGTGCCTGAAGTTATTCTTAAGACCATTAGTAAGAGAACAAATAGAAGAAGCTATGCTAGCAGTTAGCTTATCTAGTAACTAGCTTCTTTATTGACTGTTGTTCAGTTTCATGTCAAAATTGGAGTTCGGTAAACAACACAAGTGTTTTTGTACAGGAGCCACAATTCCTAGCTTTGATAGCTTCAAAGCTAACTTTCCCGCCTCTTCTTTGGAGGTTAGGTTCCGCTTGGACATCTACCGCTGCCTGGCTAGCCCTTCGCTGATCATGCTGACGGAGGAAGACCCCATCCTCAGAGCCTTCGAACTGAGCACGGATCTCAGGGAGCTCGGCCTGGTGGAGGTGGAATTCAGGTGCATGCTGTTCATCTACCGACTCTGAAAAGTACTCAGTTTTGAAGAACACGATACTCGTATTGATAGTTAGCAAGCTTTAGCCAGAAGCTGGTCATTTTTAAAATGATACAAGACACAACGCATTTGCCTTGAATCATTCTTAAAAAGTCAACAAAATTCTTCCGATTCCCTGGATTTGTTGTCGCCACCGTTAATACTCTCTAATTCTCGTTCCTCCATATCACTGCCGTCCCTGTTTGCGCAGGAATGACTACGAAGAGCTGGCCAAGCAATGCAAGATGTTCGCCAAGGACCTTCTGGCTCAGGCTCGTAACTCCAGAGAGTTAGAGGTCATCCTCAACCACACGTCCAACGAGGATCCCGTGGACAAGCGGGGACTCCTGGAGGAGCGGATGAACCTCAGCCGCCTCAAACTGGCCATCAAGTATAACCAGAAAGAGGTCAGTTAGGTTAGGTTCACAGAAGGCTTTAAATTGTACATTGGTGTGACTGTGATTGTGAATGTTTGACTATATTTGTCGTGTGACTTACTGGCAGTCAGCGGCAATATAGTAGTGTAGAAAATGGTTCTGATGCATGGATGATTTAGATGTCCCGGTGACTGACTGGTGACCAGTCCAGGGTGTATTCCGCCAATGGCCTCATCTTGGAAATTTACAACAAATAAGCGGTTGGGAAAACCTGTCTTTGTGGCACTTATCGAGCAAGCCATGGAGGCATTTAAAGCCCTGAGTCAGCAGTAATTTTCTTATGAGCTCATGTAGGTCTGCTAATTTTAGCCATGTTGTGAATCAGAGGGACGGGAAATAGGATTTTGACCTTGGTATAATGTGTCTGCAGCTATATTTTGTCTGCCCCAGTGGCCACATCTGCTTCCAATCCCTTTCGATCTTACATCAGTTTTTGTAAAGTTCTGTTTGTAAGCCACTACTTTTTTAACCTGGGACTCAAACAAAGATGCAGGTTATTTCCTGATTTTCCCAACGCCAAGCTTGTCACGTTCTTGTCTATTCTGTTTCTGTTGCTAGCTAATCGCGGGGCACATATAAACAAAAACAAAAAACGACACCCAATGTTTATTTTCTACTCCCCGTTACCGCATTACTCGCATGTGTTTTTCAGTTCGTGTCTCAGTCCAACTGTCAGCAGTTCCTCAACACGGTGTGGTTCGGCGAGACGGCCAGCTACCGGCGCAAGCACACCTGCCTGAAGATCGCCACCGTGATGAGCGTGGCCGTGCTGTGGCCGCTGCTGTCTGTCTGTTACCTGCTGGTGCCACGTTCCCGCGTGGGTCAGATCATCCACACGCCCTTTGTCAAGTTCATCATCCACAGCGCCTCCTACTTCACCTTCTTGCTGCTGCTCAACCTCTACTCGCTGGTCTACAATGAGGGCAAGAAGAACACAATGGGCCCCGCGCTGGAGATGGTAGACTACCTGCTGATTCTCTGGATCATAGGTGGGATCCGAACGTTGTGTTTTCTAGTCTGGTCTTTGCTAAGGACGTTTTGGGCTGTCTCTGTCTTGTCTGGGAATAGATTCTATTCTAAATTGGATTTTGACATACTTCAAGGGAGTCTAGAACCAAATTGCGATGACAGCTGATTTGTTTATGAATATGATGACTGTGAATGGATCTAACCACCACAGTCGTTCAGTTAGGTTACTATGTAGATGAGCCTTAACTTGCTCTCAGACTTGACTCAACCTGCCTTGGTCTTAGCCTTCATTTGGTAGCAACCCCTCAAAGTCTCGGTCGTGTGTTGGTAATGACGCCTCAAAGTCTTCGCCTTGACTTGGTGTCGATACCTCAAAGTGTTAGGCTTGACTTAGTATCAACACCTTAAACTCTTTGTCCTGACTCAGTTTTAACTTCCCATCAGTCTTAGTCTTGACTTGGTATCTAGTGTTGGTCTTGACTTGTTGACGTGGTTTTTGTGCCTTCAAGTCTGAATTTTGAATTGTTATCAACCCTTCAAATCTTGATTTCAACTTAGTGTCAGGACCTTGAAATGTCACCTTGCCTTGGTTCAGTCCCTCAAATTATTTATCTTGACTTGATCTCAACTCCTCAAAATCTTGGCCTCAACCCCTAAAAGTCATAGTCTAGTCTTGATTTATCAAAGGCTCAATCTCAACCAGGTCTCAACCACCCTTAAAAATTAATTTGTTCTCTACTACTACAACATCTTGGTTTTGACTTGGCTTCAACCTCTCTCGGTCTTATTCTGAACTCAGTATCAACCCCTCAAAGCCTTGTTTTTGAATTGGTGACGGCGCCTCGAGTCTTGGTCTTGACATGGTCTCAGCTCCTTAAAACAGGGATGGCAAACTGCAGTCCTCAAGGGCCAGAGTCCTGCAGGTTTTAGAGGTTTCCCTACTCGAACTGCAGCTGATTCCAATGCACAGAATTATTATCAGGCTTATGCAGAGCTTGCTGATGAGCTGATCATGAATCAGCTGTGTTGAAGAAGGGAAATATCCAAGACCTGCAAGACTCCAGCCCTCGAGGACCGGATCTCGCCATCCCTGCCTTAAAGACTCAAACCTTGATGTCTCGATTTGGTGTCAGAGCTTCAAAGTCTTGGTCTTGACTTGTTCACGGTTTCTGTGGTCTTGAATCCGACGCTAGCCTGTCCATCTCATGCTAATGCACTCCAGTCGTATGTCCAGGTTCCTTCAACTGTATAACCTTTTCTGAAAAGGGAATGAGGCCAATCATATTTTTTAAATTGAAATTCTAACATTGCCTAGTGGGGTGTAAATGAGACATTTGTGTTATGGGTCTGGCGTAGATCCAGCAGGCCTACCCTGTATGCGTAATCCTATCAGACGTGTACACAACAAAAAGCCATCTTGATGCTAAGAGCCTGCTTTCGCCAAATCGACATCCGCTCTCGACCGGTCGGGCGTTGACACGTGCTCAAGCTCACGTGAGGATGCTGAGACACTGTGTCCGGTGCCAAGAAACCATTAGCGCCGTGGTTGAGTCGCTGGAACGGCTCTCTGCCTCCTCGGCGGTGATAGTTTGACTCATGCTTGCAGTACCCTGCAGCAGTCAGGCGGCAGCTCATTGGTTGACGAGTCGTAACTCATTGCAGTAACAAACCCTGATAGCTTTTCCAATGTCGGCTATTAGGTGTGTGTTTTGTCATACGAAGGAATTACACTCGGGGAGGGCAAACCTTTGGGTCCTCGAAAATAGGGTTTAAAAAAGAATGAAAAATAAATGTGTTGTAAAGTTGTTTATTTCAACAATGATAAATTCATTTATGTGTACGAAAACACGTGATAAGTGTGTGAACTGGTGCTAAAGGTTAATTCATGTGTCCTATACAGTATGCACTGATGGACTTCCAATTGGTCTTATTCCTCACACTACTTTTAACCCCCGTTGCTCTCTGCATTTGCTTCCCCCCGCACCCCCCCCCCCCCGAGTCACATGCTACAGGCCTTAATGGCCTTAAATCGGATGGAGCACGCATGTGCATTCGTGTGTCAGTGAGCCCACTATGGGTGTGTGCACTTCCACTTTCCTTCCGTCTTAAAAATCCCCGCCTCCCTCTAATAACAGACAAAACAAATAAAGCTTTGGTTCTTTAACTTATTGGCAGCAGAAAGAGGAGGCGGGGGGCTGGTGGAGTGATTTCGGAGTGCGAACAGCAATAGACCAACCAGCAGGAAAAATCTCCGTGTTACTTCTTATATGCTGCTAGGCAAATACTTCCAAATATGGGCACGCTTGCACCAGCATGCTATCACCGTCCTTGCACAAAAATCCGTAATAAAGAGAGATCAAAAATAAAGAATGTGAGTTTGACAATATGTCCCCTGTGATTGGCTGGTCAAGTGATCAACTAGTCAAGGTACCCTCACCCCAAAATTTCCTGTATCCTGCAGGAATGGTGTGGTCGGACGTGAAGCGGCTGTGGTACGAGGGGCTGGAAGACTTCTTGGACGAATCGAGGAACCAGCTGAGCTTTGTGATGAATTCTCTTTACCTGGCTACCTTTGCCCTCAAGATAGTCGCTAACAGCAAGGTATACACACACAGGAGAGATGCATTTGGTTCATAATTTAAAATGGTTCCCATGTGTTATAATGAAGTAAAAATGAGTTTTGCTATTGTAGAGGCTAGAAGGGCTGCCTCTCATCATCTCGCCAGCTAGTGTATGCGTAACAGAGGCTGGATTTTGCCATTGAGTGTTGGCATGTCCACTCGACTGACATTTGAAAATAATAATTTTCCATAATATGTCCCTTTCATCTTGATTATCTGAATTAATCCTCAGAAAGTTGCAAGCATTTTTTCTTTTAATCGTTTTGGATGGAGTTTGAATGAGGGTGCATTCAGAGTTTAAGAGCTTTGATTGCACCCTTGAAAAAAACTGGAGAAACATTTTATAATGTTTTCCTTCCTCCGCAGTTCAGGAATGTGGAAACCGAGAGGAAAGACTGGGACGCTTTCCATCCCATCCTGGTGGCTGAGGGCCTGTTCGCCTTTGCCAACGTCCTCAGCTATCTGCGGCTCTTCTTCATGTACACCACCAGCTCCATCCTGGGGCCGCTGCAGGTAGGAGAGTCACGTTGCTTATTCTCAAAGAGGCGATGGTGCGTGGGATGCAGTCATACATGCGCGAAGCACATCTGTGAAAGAACAACTCTGGGAGGAAAAATAAGTGTTATGTCATCATTATAAAATGCCTGAAATGTCTAAAATCTGAAAATGCGCTTTTTGACGCCCACGTCGATGCAAGTGAACACTACAAACAACGCCAGCAGCAGAGAAAAAAAATGAAATAACGATAGACGGTAAAATTATATTTTTTAGCATCTTCATGAATTAGAGCTCGCACTTTCTCGGGTATTCAGTCAAGTCAGCCCGCCATGTTTGTGGTCATCTTATAAAACTGCCAGAGCCAGACAATGACTAATTAGCGCCCTCCAACTTTCTGTTGTTCCACTCACTTTGCCGTCATCCCCCTGTTCAGTCCCTGTGGCATCACTGTCTGTCTGGGCCAAATGGAAAAATGATTAACGTCGGGAGCGCACAAGGCGGATGCACAAGCGTTTCCACGTGTGAGTCACTCTGCGCTATGAAGGTTTTCTCTCATTTTGTCTTTCCAAGCATCATGTGACTAATATCACCTACGGAGGTTGAAAAGAGTGATTTTAGTTGTATGTATATATATATTGTATTAGTGTGGTCTCTGTATCCACATCCGAAAACGACACGATTAGCACGTTTCTGTAGAAGAAAGATGAGTTCAGTATTGTAATTATTTATATATATATATATATATATATATATATATATATATATATATATATATATATATACCCATTTCCTTTCAAATTAGTTGTTAAAAAGTTTTTTTCAATGTGCCTGGCATTGAAACGGTTTGCAAACCGCTACATCATAGGATCTTTAAAAATAGAGTTGGTGGACTATGTTTAAACAGGAGTTACAGTGGGTACCGAGGTCCCGACCCACAACATTCCTCTTGTGTTTGTACAGTTTTTACGTCGGGCCACCCGCCAAGGCCGGGCGAGCCGCCACAGCTTCCAAATAAGACGCATCCAAAGTGGTGAAATGCGCTGAACAGTGACAAGGGATCGGATGGCCCTCATAGACAAGCTTCTTGTCTAACGGGCTCAGCAAACAGTGCGGTGATATGTTCACCTTGAGATGAAGGAGCAGTGGTCTTGGCTCACACTGGAAAGCGTTGGTGTCGGGTTATTTTGCGGTTTGGAAGCATGTTTTCGGACCTTCCTGGAGCATCTGTCAGCCCTCACAAACCCCTCCCCCCCAAGGTCTCTGTCATCTTTCCCTTTTAGTTTTTTTTTTTTTATGTTCCCTATAGGTACGGAGATGGCTCCTTTTCTCAGCCAACTAAGATTTATCAACCAAATTGATAATTGATGATGAGTTATAAATGATTCTTGGGAAAATGGTCCTCCGAACATAAAATCGTTGATGATTCAAGGTAATCTAAGCCTCCAGGAACATAAGATCTTCTTATATGTGGAATTAGATTCTTAGTATGTCATATAGTATAATCATCCTTGGGAAAATGGTCCGACAAACAAAAGATAATGGCTATTTGCTCCTGGGGTCCAAGGATAATCATCCTTCACCTCAGTAACACAGACCCCTATAAAAAGGGTGAAATGAATGTTCCTAGGAAGGTTAGGGCCACAAGATCAATTACTCCAGGCAACCCTTCAAATGTTTTTTGTGTCCTCCAGAAACAAGGGCCCTAAAACCATATGAAGAAGGTATGAGGGATGATTCCGTTAAGAATAAGACCCCAGGATCATAGGAACATCTTGGAACCTGAAGGAAAAATTAAGCTGGAAATAACGCACTTGGTACATCGTAAAGGATAATTATCCTTGCGGTCCCTGGCCCTAAAAATCCGGGCGAAAGAAATGTTAGGGCCACAGGATCATGTGCTCCAAGCAATCCTTGGTATCGTTTTGAAGGGTTAGTAGCTACAGCCATAAGAACCACATGAAGGTGACAGATGGCGTTAGACCCCAGGAACATGGGGCCTACTGAAGAAAAATGGCATCAAGAATTTTGAGACCTATGGTACATTGTGAAGGATCATCATTCTTGGAAACAGGAATGTTCCTAGAAAAACAAGACCACATGGTCATGTGATCCAGGGAAATAGAGTTTGTTGTCCTTAGAGAACATATAAGGGATTATTCAGGGTACATCGGACCTTCACGGACCCCAACGGAAACATAGACCTTTGATACACAAAACAGTGGTACATATTCCAAGGGAAATTGTGACCGACCAGGCACCCGGGGAAAAGAGGACGTATGATCTTGACAAGTCCATGGAATAAAGACCCTCACAACCATGAAAAACATATGGGCAATGATTCGGGGTGACGTATCGTAAAACCCCAAGAACACGTGGAATAAAGCAAATTAGAACTATAAGACTCCTGTAAACGTAAACCATAAATAATAAGAACATGGGCTCTGGGGGTTGTTAACCCTTGGCATCCGTCACATAAACATCCTGTCTGGCTCTTTATTGACATTCAAAACCATTTCTCACCAGATCTCCATGGGTCAGATGCTGCAGGAGTTCGGCAAGTTCCTGGGCCTTTTCCTGCTCGTCTTGTTCTCCTTCACCATCGGACTCACCCAGCTCTACGGGAAGGACCAGAAAGACCCGGACAAGAGTCCACCCAGCGACTGCCAAGGCATTTTCTGCCAGCAGCAGAGCAACGATGCGTTCCACACGTACGTCTGGGCTTCCCTCAGTGCGAATGTCTTGCTTGAGAGATGATTTATTGTTGCTCTCTGCTCGCAGGTTTATGGGCACCTGCTACGCCCTCTTCTGGTACATTTTCTCGCTGGCTCACGTGGCGCTCTTCGTCACCCGCATCAGTTACACGGAGGAACTGCGCTCCTTTGTGGGCGCGCTGATTATAGGCACCTACAACATCGTGGTGGTCATTGTGCTAACCAAGCTGCTGGTGGCCATGCTCCATAAAAGCTTCCGACAAATCGCTGTGAGTGTTCCGCGTCAATCACGTTACGGTTTCCAATCAGGATGTCAAGAGTTTGGATTTCAAACCATGATCTTTCTTTATATGATCGTTTCATAGAATCACGAAGATAAGGAGTGGAAGTTTGCCCGGGCCAAACTGTGGCTAAGCTACTTCGACGACAAGTGCACGATGCCACCCCCGTTCAATATCCTGCCCTCGCCCAAGACCGTCTGCTACTTGATCACCAGTATGAGCAAGTGGATCTGCTCGCACACCTCCAAAGGGCGGGTCAAGCGGCAGAACAGCCTGAAGGTAGAACAATCGCTCATGTCGAGTCAAAACAGAACAAACGGCAGCTAACTTGGAAGTCTACATCTTGACTTTGCGCTCTTTCTTGTCAAACAAAACAAGCAGTAATAACATAATTAAATATAAGGTAAAGAATAAAGAAACATTGAGGAGGCAGTATTATATATTCATAAAAATATAAATGAAGAAGACGGTCACAACTGCTCTGCAAGCTAGCTAGCTAACTACAAGCGAGCAGACTTTTGTCAGTTGATGACGTACAGAATGTGTAATTCTATTTGTTTGATGCTAATTTTGAACAGTAAACTTCAACTAGTGGCAATAAAACGTTTTAAAGAATTAGCTACCAAACTGCTATTTGTTGTAAAAGTGGTCACTTTAAGCTACTGCCACATTTTATAGGGCAGCTAGCCAGTTGGCATGCTAATGTGGCAGCCTGATTCTTGGTTTCTAGCAAATGGTAGTGTGTTAACTTAATGATTCAAGTCAGTAACCTATTAGGATTCCAAACCGTGCTTTTGAGGAAAATGCGTCACGAGCAAGTTCAAACAAAGCAATCACATACTATTCTCCCGCGCAGGAATGGAAGAACTTAAAACAAAAACGTGATGAGAACTACCAGAAGATCATGTGCTGCCTGGTGCATCGCTACCTGACGTCCACGCGGCAGAAGATGCAGAGCACGGACCAGGCCACCGTGGAGAACCTCAACGACCTGCGCCAGGACCTATCCAAGTTCCGCAACGAGATGCGGGACCTGCTCGGTTTCCGTACCTCCAAATACGCCATGTTCTACCCCAGGAGCTAGATGCCTTTTACCCTTTCCTCTTGAATCCATTTCCTGCTACTCGTTTATTCTATAAGAGGAAAACACAAACTGACTGACTGAAGCCAACTAGAAACAATAACCACGTAGTCTCACGTTTTTTTGTAAAGACAGAAAGCCATTGTTTTGGACAGATCTGTGAATAAATATTTATGCAAACATTTCGCTGCATGGCGCAATGTTTTCGTTCCCCTCCAAAAAATAGATCTATTTTGAAGTCGAACTATTATAGGACTTTTATTAGGGAGCATGACAATAATAAAATATAAATAATATTCACAGATTTTCTTTGTCCTCTTTTAGCACTCACGAAAAGCAACACAGTAAGGGCAACAGTCATTGAGTAAAATACAGTTTATACAAAATGTTTTAAATATTGCAGAGTTTTCAAAAATATATATATTAATTTGGGCTTTGAAATGTTTAGCATCCTTCACAGACCCTTAAGGTACAGAGTATTGGGGCCACCCTGAAAAGAAATAATTACACTACGAGATTTAGACTTGAATAAAAAATAAAAAAAGATTTTTAACCTCAGAAAATTATTACTTTAATCTTTAAAATGTAATTCTTTCTGACTTTATTCTTGGAAGAAGGAATTACTGTGATTTTTAAAAACATTCAACTTTTTTTTCTTCTAGAAAATAGAATTAGATCATGACTTTAAAGTAATGTAGTGTCATTTTTTTAAATTTTTACTTTTCGATGTGGCCCATTACTCTTTCGTACTCCACACAAGAATGACAAATTATTGTCGTGAAGAATCGTGCTTAATTTATTAAAATTAAATATAAATTACCTAATTTTTTTTCATTAAAATACTTGAATAATATTGGACCCGGTACAAAAATAATTCATTTAATTAAAATTTCATTTAATTAAATAATATTTTTTAATAGTTAAACATCAGGAAAAAAAATACTTATATATAATACTTATTTTTTATTTTTTTATTCTACGTACTATTGTCAATGTCAGCCATTAGGCTGCATGTACTGTATTATTTTAGGTGATATATTATCCTCAAGTATAATGCATATTGAATGAATCCTAATCTAAACGATGTTTTGCTCAGGTCGCTGTCGTTTTACGCGGCTGCGCCCCTTCAGCATCGCTTGTTCTTCAGTACGCTGAGCGCCTTCTGGTTCTTGGTCTTGAAAGCCATCACGAAGTGGTGGGGGCCCACCTTGCCGCGGCCCTCCTCGTCCACGTGGCCCATGAAGATGTAGTTCAAGCCTGGTGAGGTCACACACAGAGAGCCTGAATGCGGCGGCGGAACGACGGAGACATTCAGGGGGGGAGGGGGTGGGGGAGGCCATGCGTGAGAATCTGATCCACTTCCACACAGGTACTGCATTTTCGCTACTGATGAAAATTTCACGATAATCGGCTTTCAGGATGAACCTAAAATGCGTTATAATATTTACAGGTCAACTTCATTTCTTTAACTGTTTGGTTATCCAATGTCCTTTTTGCAAAATGGGCTATTCTCATGGAGCTCAATTTATTTATTTTATTTTTTTAAGAGATATGTTCCTAAATATATTATATATGTTTGAAGGATGAAACTGCTTTAGCCTGAAAATGCATCTTCCCTTCAAATAATCCACAAACAAACAATTTAGAGCGCCTCGTCAAAAGTCAAATTGAATTCACCTGTAAAGGTTAATGCATTTTGAGTTCATCCTGAATGACCCCTAACCTTTTGGGTTTAGTGTACATAAAATCCACGGACAAATGTATCGTCTATTTGACTGTTTAGACTTCGAGTTGTGCCGCTTACCTCGCTTCTTAGTGGAAACGTCCTACGGCCTCAGTGTGCTAACTCAGCAGAGAAGGCAAACTCAAAAGCCATCGCTTCTTAATAAACAGTCAACCAGGAGACTCCATTTTCTTTGACAGTGGAATCTCGAAATACTGTCGCCCCCGCAAATACTACTAGCAAAGTCATCAAAGTATCTGGGGAAAAAATGCTTACAATTGCCTATATTAATAGTTTAAAGTACTATCAATAATTTTAGCTTAAAATATACTTTCTTTCTGGAATATAAAGCTCTATTCTCTTCACATTAATAGCTATAGCCGCTTTAGCTTCTGATAAGCGGCACTGATTTTGTAGCTTGATAAAGTTGTCAACAAACTAGCGGAGATTCTTGGTGATGTATAAATGTCAACTGCTGCCTTCTTGAGTGAAAATAAAACTAAAACTAAACATAATGTCTCTATTTAGCAGAGGTGGCAAATCCAGGTCCAGAAAGTAAACACCCTGCAACTATTTGGTTTTAGCCCCAGGTGCTAGCTAGCTAGCTCCCATGGTGCTCATTTACCTGCTAGTGAGATAGCTAGCTAGCTAAAGCCGAAACAGTGGCAGGGTTTTTACTTTCTGGACCTGGTTTTGCCACCTCTGCTATTTAGAGGTTCCACTGTATAAGACATTTTCCAAAAGTACGCAAGGTCAAGCTAACGTTGCTAACAGATAGCGGCACTCACCTCTCCTGACGAACGGGCACTTCTTACACAGGATGACCATCTTGGTGCTCATGGTCTTCCCCGCCTGCTGGATGGCCAGGTTGCCTTCTTTGTACACGTTAATGATGGACACGGTGGCGTGTACGCTCCCGCCGCGCGTCACCGCCGAGATGACCGTGCCAGTGATCACTGTTACGCACACCCAAAGAAAAAAAAGAAAAAAAGACAAATATTTTTGTCACGTTTAACAAAGCATTGTGTAGCCCGCTGAAAGTAAATTAATATAATTTGATAAATAGTGCTTTGCTTGAAAACGACTCATCTTCCTTTTAGCCTAGCTTCCGAGAAACGTGCCCAGGGGGTGGTATTATGTAAATGAGCCCGATTGTAACATCACACTGGCTCACTCAAAAGCACATTTTAGGAAATGGGCACCTCATAAAAAGATTGACTTGTTTAGTTAATTTCACACTTGATGTGCGGGCAGGTACTACAGAGGGCCAACTATTCGGATACTTAAAAAGTACATTTTCCATAATTATGCCCCCTTTAATATTTTTGTTTTCGTCCCGACCCCGAAGGTGTCCGCCACATTCCACACGAGCACACGCGCGATGCCAGTCCTCCTCCTCTTTCCTCTTTTTAGGAATGCCAAGCAAATCAAGTCATGTGGTAAACATCCCACAGAGGTAAACACCACATGGTGAATACATGTTATTTATCAAGGCTTAACGCCACACTGTGTCCGTACTGTACGCGCGCCTCACTTTCCTCTCAAGGACGCCTTTGAGGCGCCCTTTCAAGAGGGATATGTTTTCATAAATAGAATCATTCTGTTGAAAAGAATGTCGAATGATCATGAGGTGTTTATAGCTGTTATTGTTGATCTTTTGTTTTTGGGCAGGGGAACTATAATTGTGTCAACTTTTGAAAAAAATCAATACAATAAACTGTAACCATTAGAACCTAAGGTTTAAAAATTTTTTTTAATTAAATTAAATTTTTTTCGTATTTTCTATTATAAAGGTGAAAAAATAATTGTATCAATATATAATTTTTATATATTATAATAAAATAAATAAATACATAAAATAAATTATATATATTGTTACGGCACTATAACATTCAATACATGATTATTATTTATATGGAAATTATTGCATAAATGCATAGGTTTAGTACATGCAAAAAAATTCTAATGTATACAAAGAAATATGCCAAATTATATTATAATGGACCAATACAATGCAAAAATAATGATAATTAAAAAAAAAACTCTAATAGTTAAAAGAGGTCAAATGTAAAATTGTGTTGTATTGTTATGCTTCTTTCGTTTATTTATGTTGTTTAATTATTTAATTTGACTTTTTCTTCTTGGTTGATCAACTTAATTTGGGGGGAAATAATAAATTCATGTATATTAGAAATGTTTTTTTAATGAAGGAATCATAAATATAAGGAAATGTGCGGAAAAACATATCATGATACAGTAATAAGAAATATAAATAATAATAATAATTGCTGACAGCCTCACCGAAGTTGCTGGAGCAGAAGTTGCTCTCGAGCGTGCCTCGTCGTTTGCACTTCTGCCGGCACAAGGCCACGGAGTACTTGAGTGCTGCAAACAAACAAACAATGAATACATTGTAATTTGGCCAATTATTTTGTGAAATATATCAATCTGTTATCAATCTCGCCACACTTCACGCCACCCAATCAGGCCCGTTAAGGCACAAAGATACGACAATATGTACAGTAGGTTTCCATTTCATTAACAATATCTTTAAAAAGTGTGTTTTACTAAGTTTATATGTGTTTAGCGCAAGTGGAAAGTGTTCAAATCAGTTTTTTTTTTAAATGTCTTTTACTGTCAAATCTGCTGGCTAGCTACCTAGCTAATAAGTAGGTAGCTGCCTAGTTACCAGTAACTTGCACTTTAGCTTTAGGTAGCTAGCTGAAAGCTAGCTACCTAGTTAGAAGTTAATGAGGTTGTTAAGTAGATAAATAAATTAAAATAACGTTATAGTTGATTTAAATCACAGATTTTCATCTCGCTAGTGGCTACTATGAACAGGGGGTTTACTGCACATTGTAACTTGTTCAGTAAGTGGAAACACATTTAATTCACTATAGTGAAATGTTGCTTCTTAGAATTCATTAAAAGCCGTGTTTTTACTTTCCATCGTGGAAAACACAATAATTGAGAACACTGTTTAAATGTCCTTCTTGATGTCGTGGAAAAAGATTAGCCAACCGCAATGACCTAATTGCAAAAATAACAAGGTTATGCCAGCAAAGGGGGAAAATAAGCGTGGGTGGGTTTTTTTTTTTCCGCCGACTCGCGTGCAGCATTGTTGTCATAGATGTAAGATGAATGTTGCTACCTACGTATGGGCCTGGTGGTGGTCGGCTGCGTGGTGGTGGGCGGCGGCGTTGTGGTGACGGAGAACGTCTTGGAGCGGAACTTGTAGTGCCCGATGAAGCCGTCCGCCGTCAGGCTGAGGTCGGATAGAAACTGGATGAGGAGCTGGTTCCCCTCCGAGAACACGGGCCTGCAGAGGATGACGAGAGTTCCGGTTAGATGGCAAGAGTTGACACTGGATGATGATGATGATGATGAAGATGATGATGATGAGACGGGTTGCGGTGAGATCTGATGAGACGTCAAGTCAAATGCGACCAAGATGAAAAAAGACGTGAGACCTACGCAGGGGGGCTGTCCCCGCAGTACTTCCCGATCCTCCTGGCGTCGTTGATCTCGCCGCCGTTGAAAATGGAGACGTGGTCGTAGCGGCAGTAGTTATCTCGCTCCACGTCGAACTTCTCGAACTTGACTTCAATGATCTATAGAAGACGAGAGAGAGTCTTTAATCAAGCAGCTGCTTCAAACGAGATGATTGAAGGCGACCGGCGCCATTTGCGGGATGACGCAACTGTCTCGCGTTGCGAGTCCAGCCTTGTGCGCACAAAATTATTTTGCTAAGAAGTCTTTACCTGGTTCATTGGTGCCACGATGTGCCAGGAGCAGGTGACCCCGGCTGGGTAGTCCCTATCGGGCCAGTTGGGAGTTTTGAACGTTCCAGAAGGTTTGTTCAGTCTTCCCCCACAGTACCGATCCCCTGTTGAGTCGATAGCAATGGTGGTCATGGTGACTATGTCAAATTTTTGTTCACTGACCAAAGACCAACACTGTTTGCTACAAAAAACAAAAGTTCTGCTATGGTGTTTTTGAAATAGTAAAGAGAAACCAATCTCAATCTGGCAAGGCAGCGCCTGCATTCTCGCCGACCACAGTAATACTGAGCTGGTCTCGACCAGTCTTGGTCAAAAATCCCAAAGCCTGAGACCGAGGCTAGACCGAGCGACTAAAAATGCCTTTGATTCCAAAGACGAAACCGTGACCCTTAAAGACCTTATGACCAAGACTGATCTCGAGAACTACACCACGAGTCGTCATGCCCTAAACAAGGCACTCACGTGGATCCTAAGGGAACATTTACACCGGGGGTTCTTAAAACGTTTGGGTCCAGCAACCCCTCTATAAGAGACATGGCAGGTTTGTGTGATGATACGTTACAATCATATAAACGTTGAATTGGCCCAAAGCTAAGGTAGGGAAGAGTTAATGATTTAGTACGTTTGTTAAATTGATCCGCTTATCTCCGTATGGACATTATGCACTTTTTAAAAAAAAAAAAATGGTACGGCATTTTAACATGATGAAAACTTTAAGATTACGTTTAGACTCGGAGCAATCCTTACATTTCTAGACCCTACAAAATTTCAGTGATCAGGTTTTGCATTGATATGATATTTCCATTGACGGATCCGTAATGACTCTGCATAGTCCATGGGTGTAAATGTGAGAGTTATATCGATCCTGTGATTGGCTGGTGACCAGTCCAGGATGTAATCTTGTCTCTCAGCCAAGGCCAGCTCAGACAACATGTCACTTCAGCATACTTCCTTGACACCAATGGCTGTGCTAGTTTCCTCTTTTTTTTTTAGACAGTGGCAAAACGCAACAAATTTTGTATATCATGGGCAAGTAGCATCACTGACTAACTACTGAAACTTAGGATGAGAAATATAACCTACCGTCGTCTCGCAAACGCTACAAACTGATTTAGAACGCCAGTTAGCCAAGTCATAATTGAGCCCTGCGATGGTGTTTTGTAGTACGGCAACGACCTCTCGGCAACTAACCACCGTCAAGAGCCAGGCCAGCTGTCTGTCTTACAGTTGCTCTGGTACGAGGAACCGGCTATTAAAATTCCTCTTGGATAGCAGACCAGACTTTGCTACCCTGCAGAGAGGAAAAGGCTGTCTGACCATGTGTTGTCCTCTGCGGGGGGGGGGGGGGGGGGGGGGGGGGCTCCGCGTAAACGCCAGAGAAATTTCATATCCTGAAGTGTAATCGTATCGTGACTTTTGGGCCCAAAAAAAAAAAAAAACAGCCTACCTCTTTCGTGCGGCTGCGCGGCAGAGAAAACGGACAGGAAGCCGCTGCCGGCCGTGTTGGCGTCCGACACCATCTGCAGCGTCATCTTGTTGCTCGTGGAGACCAGCGCCCCCGGTTTGAACGTGCCGCAGAAGCGGCCGAGTCGCTGCCGGTTGACGTGACCGCTGTACACATCCACGTAGTCGTAGCGACATAAGCTGTCGTTCTCCAAGTCGAGGAAGCGGAACGACAGGACAACCACTTTGCCTTCGGGGACCTGCGGGGGGGGGGGGGGGGGGGGTTGTGGATACGTGACGATTGTTATATAGTTGGCCCTCGGTTTTACTACGGTCCTGATATTTGGAGGTTGCCAACGGCGTGAAATGGATATGTGGTCCGGCGGCGCAAGATCCAGTTCCAAACATCATTCCGCAGTTTTCTATTTATGAGGTTACTATTGCTTAACGTAGGAAGTGAGTGCGACAGACTACGGCGTTTAGGTTATGTTGTCGTTATATTTAAAATACCGTCATCTTAAATTATTATTACAGCATTTATGCTTTTATATTGTTGCTATCTGATGATAAAGGGTAGCTTCAATTTTTTATTTATTTTTTAAACATTTGTAACATAATTTGTGCATAAAAATGCAATTATGCAAATATGTGACTATATGGATTATGGACCACATATATATTTATATTTAATTATCAAAGTATAAAAAATATGAATACATTGTGATCATCCCTAATAACAGGAATTGTTTGAATTATACACTACTAAAAAATAAAAATATTTTATAAATATAATATACAGTAAATTCAATAAATTAGATATACATTCACAAAGTTCATTTCAGTACTCAATAGGTTGATTAAATACAAAAGAAAATACATTCCAGAAGGCCAATTTCTGGCCAATTACTACATTAAAAATAATTGTGATTGTTTGTCATATAAAATTATAATATCTTAGGATAATGATTTTTTTCTCAGGCTTCATGTTGCTGTAATTGTAATTTATACATAACAAGTCATGTGTAGAGCATCTACTGTATATAATGAGTGTTACTTTTTTTTAAATTGAACTATTGAAATAAATTAAGATGCTGTTCTAATTGATTGTATATGAATAGTATATGAATTTTTATATTTCATATTATTTCGACGGCAACATTTTAAACCCATTATCCATTAAATCTTTTTTTTTTTTTTTTTTTTTTTACTTTTCAGTACTTTCTGCTTTTATGATAAGAAATCACATGCTATAAAAGTATTACCCATTATATGAGCCTCGCTTCCATTTGACATGCATATACAGTAGCAGAAGTTTATACAGTACGTGGTGACCCAATTATCCTTTAAATAAAGGAAATCCATCACAGATTCAGCAAACGCTCACTTACTGTGATCCTCCACACGCATTTAGTATTTGGGGGATAAACTCCCGGGTAGCCCTGACTCCCGATGATTCCAGATTGCCCAGTGATGTTACCTCCACATGTAAAAGAGGGTCTAGAAATTTAAGAAGGAAAAAGAATAAATAATATGCTGAAATTCAATAGTAACAGCTTGTAATGCCAGAGTTACTGCAGGTTACCCTCGCTGGGATTGCGCGCTGCAGACTCGCGCGAAGACCGCGAGGCACCACGCGCAAACGACCCCGCACACTCTCCACATTGTCGGCCTGACGTGAGCGGGTTCGCTCGGCCTGCTGCTCCAAAGTAAAGTGCAAGTTCCCCTGCAGCAGCCAGTCTGCAGTCTGGGCCAGATGAATGCGGCGTTTGTTTTAGTGGAGGTGGAGGAGGTGGAGGGGGAGGGAGAAGAGAAGGAGGAAAAGAAGACACTGGGAGGGTATGAGGACACCCCCCCCCCTCCCCTCCCCTCCCCTCCCCTCCCCAGGTTGTACCACATTATCATGTTAATGTTTTACATTTATTATAGAGAACACTGACAGTGTGCACACAGAGATCATAAATGTACATTTTCCATCGCTAAATGTAAAAGTCCGCGTGAGAGCGAGCGCCGCCACTTGGTGGGATTGTGATACTACACACACGTCAGCGCCAAGCTGAAACCACTTTCGAAAGAATTGTAAATTATCGAAACCCGTGTTTTGTTTTGTTTTGCCTTTGGCATAGGGATGGAAAACGAAAGGAAATAGAACTGTGATTGCTTGCACGAAGTTGAATGTATTTTTGAGTTTGTTTTTCTCGACCTCTTTTAGCATTGTTTTGTTTTGTATTGTTATAGCTTGCACAAATCGGCATTCCGGATATATATATATATATATATATATATATATATATATATATATATATATATATATATATATATATATATATTAACATTAACATTGTGGACGTAACGAGACAAATATAAACATAATAGCCTAATCATAAGTGCGCTCTGCTATCGATTAATAAGCCTGTCATCAAGTCTATAATAAGACCGCAATTGCGCTTTCTCGCCTGCAGAGAGCAGTGTTTTCCAGTTTTGCATGGGTAAAGACGCTGGTTTCCTCATAGTCTTTTTTTTTGGGGGGGGGGGTGTGGTATTTAAACTTTCCATAAAATTAAAATGACGGCGACTTTCTGACGTGTTTCACTGTCTACACTTTGCCATATTTCAAATGAGTCTAATTGCAAGTGTTACTACCCTTTCAGTTTTAGATAAGTGTTTTGTTTGTTTGCCTGTTTATTTTTATTCATGCACACACTTGTTGACTAAATTCCACGAATAAAAGGCAGTGAGGAAAAAAAAAACCTGTGCACAGCACAAATGTTAACTTCATGATCTACTGGGCGATTTTAAAATTAAGTTAATTGCAGATGTTCCTATCCTTTCTATGTCCAATAGTTTATTTTATATTCATGCTTCTTGTTTGATTTCATTCCATTTATAAAGAAGACTTTATTGTCATTGTACATTGCATGGCAACATTTTTGTTCACTGCACTCCAGCCCCTTGACACAAAACATTGAAGAGACAAATAGACACTTTATCAAAGCAATTTATTAAAACAACACAACAGAAAAGTAGAATGCTGTTAAATGTTCAAATTGTAGCAAGTTGCAGTGCTTTAAAATTTTATTTTATTTTAAGCCAGTACGGTTCAATTGTTTTTAAGTACAATATATTTGCACTTAATCATTTGGAAAGGTTTGCTTTCAATGAAGATGCTCCAGTGCATCTTTAATCAATTCGTGTGCTTCTTCCAGGCTTTCCACAATACTCAGTTTGCGTTGAGGGCGGCATGGGGGGCAATAAAATTGGAACCCTTGGTTGCCACGATAGCCACGATAGCCACGATAGCCACGATAGCCACGATAGCCAGGAGGTAGTGGAAATTCTTGGAGTGAATTGAAAAATCCTGCATCTGATGGCAATGGCTCTGCTTCGGCTGGTGGGGAGGGTTCGGCTGGTGGTGGCGATGGGTCGGATACGGGGACGTCTGGTGGTGGCGATGGGTCGGATACGGAATCGTCTTCGCCCTCATCATCAGTAGCCTGGAGGAGTCGTCTACCAGTGCCATCAACGCTGAGTTGTTGACTTTCCCCAGGAAGGGTCCCTTAATCGGTGAAGGGGTTTGATCAGTTACAGATACATGACGACAACGAGCTCCAGATGGAAATATTTGGTTCTGATTACTTACCAAGAAGTAGGAGTGCAAAAACCAAAGTTTTAAACATCATTATGATGCCTCTCCGTTCTCTGATGTCACGAAGCAAATGTGATATTTCCTGTCAAAATGATGAGAAGAGAACAGAAAAACATTTTAAAGGGGAATTCAGCTTATTTCTCAATTTTTTATTTATTTTTTGTCATTATTATTATTATTATATAGAAAGTACTCGCCACGCTCAGTCAAGTCTGCTGTCAAGAACCTGAATGGAGCTCGAATGGAGTCTGCGCTGGTGTTGGTCCTCCACCAACACTTTATATTGCATCCCAGCCTGTCGTGATCATCATAAAAGAATGTGACCCGAACTTACGTCCAACCCTCGTTGAGGCGAGGACTTAATTATTTAAATGCCAAGACAAGTGAATGACCTTTCGCAAATCACGCCCAAACCACTCCCAAAAACGCCAAGGTCCGGGTGAAGTGAATTTGGTGGCTTCTCTTTGCCACGGAAACAAAATGGTGTTGAGAGTTTCTCACCATTTGAATTTCACACTCTTCCCCAAAACTGTTGCTGCCTTTTTTTTCCCACCCTGTTTTGTTTATTTTTATTTTTAAGTCAAACCCTCGTTGAGGCGAGGACTTAATTATTTAAATGTCAAGACAAGTGTATGACGTTTCGCAAATCACGCCCAAACCACTCCCCAAAACGTCAAGATCCGTCAAGCTCCTCTCTCCGTTCCATTAAATCCATTGTAAAATCCATCCACAAAACTTTTGTCAGCTTCAGTAAAACTAGACCAAACATAGTTCCAACAAGCTGTGGACGTCCAACAAGTAAAATAGTGAAGTAATGTGCCCGTTGTGTAAATCACACATGAGGACTAAAGGGTGTGTGTCACGTGACAGATTAGCAGAGACAAGATTTTACAAAATCATATCATTTTTGTTCATGAACTAAAATGTCCTTAGATTTTAGTCCACTTTTTATTAAGCGAAGTACATTTTCGTCTCATCTTTATTAGTCGACGAAAATGCATACTGATTTAGTCCTAGTTATTGTTTACTAGTAAAGGTTTTAGTCCAGTCTAGTCCAGTTTTAGACTGGTGAAAAATTATTTTTGTTTAGTTTTTGTTGACGAAATTAACACGAGTGGAAAGTGACAGTGACGCGTTTTACTTGGTATCTGTGAGCTGCGCATGCGCAGGAACGGAGGTGGCAGGCGACGACGACTCTGAAATCCACTTTAAAAGACCGCAATTGCGCTTTCTCGACTGCAGGGTGCACTGTTTAACAGTTTTGCATGGGTAAAGACGCTGGTTTCCTCATTGTCTACAGTTGGGGGGATTAATTTATTTAAACTTGCTTCCAATTCCATAAAATCAGGATGGCGTAAAGTTTCTGACGTGTTTCACACTCTATGCTTTCAAATGAGGCCCATTTTGAAATATCAGATTGGCAAAAATTGGAATCAATTACATTTAAAATGTCCAACATAGCCATTTTGACTGCAGAGGCGACACTCACTTTGGGTGAAGTGAATTTGGTGGCTTCTCTTTGCCACGGAAGCAAAATGGTGTTGAGAGTTTCTCACCATTTGAATTTCACACTCTTCCCCGAAGCTGTTGCTGCCTTTTTTTTCCCACCCTGTTTTGTTTATTTTTACCTGAAAAATTAACTAAGTGCAGTAATGAAGTACCGGTACTTGTAAGTCCAACCCTCATTGAGGTGAGGCCTTAATTATTTCATTGTCGCTGAAAATGTCACAGAAACTGTCACAGGCAGACATTTTGTCAATTGAAGTTGTTCTTGCCGTCTGTAATTGATCAATTAAGTGATTAACATCAAACAAATGTGCAGCGTGACAAGTGGCCACCATCTTTGCAAAATTCTCTAAAAAAGGAAGAAAAGAAAAAGAAATAGCCAGCCTACTGGGGTGAGCGCCGTTTACGCCGGTGAGTGTAACATGCCACCGGCCGACCGAAATGTCGACCGCGGTGTTTGGATGCATCAGGAAACGGACAGCTGTATCTGCCCAGAAAGGTGTGCAAATGCACATTGGTGTGTGGCGCTCAAAGTTGTCATTCCTCTCCCTCCTCACAACACTTTGGGTACACCAACAAGGATCTCTCCTGATCCTTACCAATGCCTTCATCGTTTGGACCTTTCAAATCTTAAGAGACTGTTTATCTGTTACACATTCCACACATGAAAACAAAATAAATCAGGCATTTAGCTGTTCTAATTGTAATGCGTTTCGTGTGCTCAGACTGAGTCACAACAGTACTCAATTTTCGGTTGCATGACCCATCGAGGATCAAGTCCTTCATGGGGTCGGGGCAAGACCCAAGGAAAAAAAATACCTCGAAGACAGCGTGAAAGCGCAATTGGAACGATAGTATCGTATATTGTCGGAGCTTGAAATGAGTTGTCAGATTAGGCTAATTGCGGGTATTGTCACCCTTTCTCTTCCAGGTGAGTTGTTTGTTTGCATGTGTGTTTTGATAGATTGAGAATCAGTCAGGTTGCTTTTTGGTTGATTACGTTCCAAGAAGACAAAAGTAGTTCTGTGTGAGTTCTCAAAATAGGCTAATTGCAAGTGTTACTACCCTTTCTGTCTTAAGTCTTGTTTTGTTTGCCAGTCTGTTTCTTTTTATTCATGTTCTTGGTTGACGACATTCCATGAAAAAAGACAGTGAGGGAAAAAAAAAACTGGGAACGACATGGATGTTGACTTCTGGGCGGTTCTAAAAATAAGTTAAGTACAGGTATTTTTATCCTTTCAATGTTTGTTTATTTTTATTCATGCCTACTTCCATGTTTTTTTTTTGTTTTTTTTACTTCCATGTCAAGTCAAGTCGCTTCTTGTTTGATTTCATTCAGTTTACAAAGAAAGACTTTTATGTCATTCATTATACATTGCAAAGTCAAATTTTGTTCCTTAAGTACCTTGACACAAAACTTTGAAAAGACAAATAAACAATATAAGCAAGTTATTAAAGCAACACAACAAAGAAGAAGAATCAAACTGTAGCAAGTTTGCAGTGGTTTCATTTTTATTTTTAAGCCAATACAGTACGTTGAAGTACATACAATTGCTGTCAACTTTTAAGTACAATATATTTGCACTTAATCATTTGGAAAGGTTTGCTTTCAATGAAGATGCTCCAGTGCATCTTTAATCAGTTCGTGTGCTTCTTCCAGACTTTCCACAATACTCAGTTTGCGTCGAGGGCGGCATGGGGGGCAATAATATGGGAACGCTTGGAAGCCATGAAAGCCAGGGGGGGGTGGTGGGAATTGTAGAAATCCATTGGGCACTGAGTCTGCTCCGGGTAATGGGGGAATTGGGGTGTCTGGTGATTCTGTGGTGGTTTCAGTGACTTGGAGGAGTCGTCTACCACCGTTGCTGAGTTGTTGACTTCCCCCAGGAAGGGTCCCTTAATCGGTGAAGGGGTTTGATCAGTTACAGATACATGACGACAACGAGCTCCAGATGGAAATATTTGCTTCAGATTACTTACCAAGAAGTAGGAGTGCAAAAACTAAAGTTTTAAACATCATTATGATGCCTCTCCGTTCTTTGATGTCACGAAGCAAATGTGATATTTCCTGTCAAAATGATGAGAAGAGAACAGAAAAACATTTTAAAGGAGAATTCACCTTATTTCTCAATTTCATTTTTTTGTCATTATTATTATTATTATATAAAAAGTACTCACCACGCTCAGTCAAGTCTGCTGTCAAGAACCTGAATGGAGCTCGAATGGAGTCTGCGCTGGTGTTGGTCCTCCACCAACACTTTATATTGCATCCCAGCCTGTCGTGATCATCATAAAAGAATGTGACCCGAACTTACGTCCAACCCTCGTTGAGGCGAGGACTTAATTATTTAAATGTCAAGACAAGTGAATGACGTTTCGCAAATCACTCCCAAACCACTCCCCAAAACGTCAAGATCCGTCAAGCTCCTCTCTCTGTTCCATTAAAATCCATTGTAAAATCCATCCACAAAACTTGTGTCAGCTTCAGTAAAACTAGACCAAACATGAGCAAAATAGTGAAGTGATGTGTCCGTTGTGTAAATCAGTCATGAGGACTCCACAAAGTGGAGCGATGTCTTCAATGGATTACACAATGTGGACGGCCTCACTCCCAGCCAAATGTCCCCAAAACAAGCATCCCTACGTTTGCTCCAAGGTAAGACTAGTGGACTGATGGAGCAGCATCAAGGGCAACTGGGTGCCTTAGTATACTTCATCATGGTCACACAAGAGTCAGGTATCAAACCCACAACCACTAGTTTGGGGGACCACCACGTTACCGCTGATCCATGCCATCTTACCACAAGCTTAAACAAACTTAATACAAATTAGTTTTGAGAGCAAAATATACTTCCTGTCTGTCCCATGTGTTTGTGCATGTTCCACTCGTTAGCTAGCTAGCAAGCTAGCTACAGCTATGAAAGGGTGTGTGTCACATGACAGATTAGCAGAGACAAGATTTTACAAAATCATATCATTTTTAATCATGAACTAAAATGTCCTTAGATTTTAATCCACTTTTTATTAAGTGAAGTACATTTTCGTCTCATCTTTATTAGTCGACGAAAATACATACTGATTTAGTCCTAGTTATTGTTTATTAGTAAAGGTTTTAGTCCAGTCTCGTGACGCGTTTTACTTGGTATCTGTGAGCTGCGCATGCGCAGGAACGGAGGTGGCAGGCGACGACGACTCTGAAATCCACTTTAAAAGACCGCAATTGCGCTTTCTCGACTGCAGGGAGCACTGTTTTCCAGTTTTGCATGGGTAAAGACGCTGGTTTCCTCATTGTCTACAGTTGGGGGGATTAATTTATTTAAACTTGCTTCTATTTCCATAACATCAGGATGGCGTAAAGTTTCTGACGTGTTTCACACTCTATGCTTTCAAATGAGACCCATTTTGAAAAATCATATTGGCAAAAATTGGAATCAATTACATTTAAAATGTCCAACATAGCCATTTTGACTGCAGAGGCGACACTCACTTTGGGTGAAGTGAATTTGGTGGCTTCTCTTTGCCACGGAAACAAAATGGTGTTGAGAGTGTCTCACCATTTGAATTTCACACTCTTCCCCGAAACTGTTGCTGCCTTTTTTTTCCCACCCTGTTTTGTTTATTTTTACCTGAAAAATTAACTAAGTGCAGTAATGATGTACCGGTACTTGTAAGTCCAACCCTCATTGAGGTGAGGCCTTAATTATTTCATTGTCGCTGAAAATGTCACAGAAACTGTCACAGGCAGACATTTTGTCATATGAAGTTGTTTTTGCCGCCTGTAATTGATCAATTAAGTGATTAACATCAAACAAATGTGCAGCGTGACAAGTGGCCACCATCTTTGCAAAATTCTCTAAAAAAGGAAGAAAAGAAAAAGAAATAGCCAGCCTACTGGGGTGAGCGGCGTTTACGCCGGTGAGTGTAACATGCCACCGGCCGACCGAAATGTCGACCGCGGTGTTTGGATGCATCAGGAAACGGACAGCTGTATCTGCCCAGAAAGGTGTGCAAATGCACATTGGTGTGTGGCGCTCAAAGTTGTCATTCCTCTCCCTCCTCACAACACTTTGGGTACACCAACAAGGATCTCTCCTGATCCTTACCAATGCCTTCATCGTTTGGACCTTTCAAATCTTAAGAGACTGTTTATCTGTTACACATTCCACACATGAAAACAAAATAAATCAGGCATTTAGCTGTTCTAATTGTAATGCGTTTCGTGTGCTCAGACTGAGTCACAACAGTACTCAATTTTCGGTTGCATGACCCATCGAGGATCAAGTCCTTCATGGGGTCGGGGCAAGACCCAAGGAAAAAAAATACCTCGAAGACAGCGTGAAAGCGCAATTGGAACGATAGTATCGCATATTGTCGGAGCTTGAAATGAGTTGTCAGATTAGGCTAATTGCGGGTATTGTCACCCTTTCTCTTTCAGGTGAGTTGTTTGTTTGCATGTGTGTTTTGATAGATTGAGAATCAGTCAGGTTGCTTTTTGGTTGATTACGTTCCAAGAAGACAAAAGTAGTTCTGTGTGAGTTCTCAAAATAGGCTAATTGCAAGTGTTACGACCCTTTCTGTCTTAAGTTTTGTTTTGTTTGCCAGTCTGTTTCTTTTTATTCATGTTCTTGGTTGACGACATTCCATGAAAAAAGACAGTGAGGGAAAAATAAAACTGGGAACGATATGGATGTTGACTTCTGGGCGGTTCTAAAAATAAGTTAAGTACAGGTATTTTTATCCTTTCAATGTTTGTTTATTTTTATTCATGCCTACTTCTATGTTTTTTTGTTTTTTTTTACTTCCATGTCAAGTCAAGTCGCTTCTTGTTTGATTTTATTCAGTTTACAAAGAAAGACTTTATTGTCATTCATTATACATTGCATAGTCAAATTTTGTTCCTTAAGTCCCTTGACACAAAACTTTGAAAAGACAAATAAACAATATAAGCAAGTTATTAAAGCAACACAACAAAGAAGAAGAATCAAACTGTAGCAAGTTTGCAGTGGTTTCATTTTTATTTTTAAGCCAATACAGTACGTTGAAGTACATACAATTGCTGTCAACTTTTAAGTACAATATATTTACACTTAATCATTTGGAAAGGTTTGCTTTCAATGAAGATGCTCCGGTGCATCTTTAATCAATTCGTGTGCTTCTTCCAGACTTTCCACAATACTCAGTTTGCGTCGAGGGCGGCATGAGGAGCAATAACGATGGAACCCTTGGTTGCCATGAAAGCCAGGGGGGGCTGGTGTGTGTTGTAGAAATCCATTGGGCACTGAGTCTGCTCCGGCGAATGGGGGAATTGGGGTGTCTGGTGATTCTGTGGTGGTTTCAGTGACTTGGAGGAGTCGTCTACCACCGTTGCTGAGTTGTTGACTTCCCCCAGGAAGGGTCCCTTAATCGGTGAAGGGGTTTGATCAGTTACAGATACATGACGACAACGAGCTCCAGATGGAAATATTTGCTTCAGATTACTTACCAAGAAGTAGGAGTGCAAAAACTAAAGTTTTAAACATCATTATGATGCCTCTCCGTTCTTTGATGTCACGAAGCAAATGTGATATTTCCTGTCAAAATGATGAGAAGAGAACAGAAAAACATTTTAAAGGAGAATTCACCTTATTTCTCAATTTCATTTTTTTGTCATTATTATTATTATTATATAAAAAGTACTCACCACGCTCAGTCAAGTCTGCTGTCAAGAACCTGAATGGAGCTCGAATGGAGTCTGCGCTGGTGTTGGTCCTCCACCAACACTTTATATTGCATCCCAGCCTGTCGTGATCATCATAAAAGAATGTGACCCGAACTTACGTCCAACCCTCGTTGAGGCGAGGACTTAATTATTTAAATGTCAAGACAAGTGAATGACCTTTCGCAAATCACGCCCAAACCACTCCCAAAAACGCCAAGGTCCGGGTGAAGTGAATTTGGTGGCTTCTCTTTGCCACGGAAACAAAATGGTGTTGAGAGTTTCTCACCATTTGAATTTCACACTCTTCCCCGAAACTGTTGCTGCCTTTTTTTTCCCACCCTGTTTTGTTTATTTTTACCTGAAAAATTAACTAAGTGCAGTAATGATGTACCGGTACTTGTAAGTCCAACCCTCATTGAGGCGAGGACTTAATTATTTAAATGTCAAGACAAGTGTATGACGTTTCGCAAATCACTCCCAAACCACTCCCAAAAACGCCAAGGTCCGTCAAACTCCTCTCTCCGTTCCATTAAAGTCCATTGTAAAATGCATCCACAAAACTTTTGTCAGCTTCAGTAAAACTAGACCAAACATAGTTCCAACAAGCTGTGGACGTCCAACAAGTAAAATAGTGAAGTAATGTGCCCATTGTGTAAATCACACATGAGGACTCCACAAAGTGGAGCGATGTCTTCAATGGATTACACAATGTGGACGGCCTCACTCCCAGCCAAATGTCCCCAAAACAAGCATCCCTACGTTTGCTCCAAGGTAAGACTAGTGGACTGATGGAGCAGCATCAAGGGCAACTTCATCATGGTCACACAAGAGTCAGGTATCAAACCCACAACCACTAGTTTGGGGGACCACCACGTTACCGCTGATCCATGCCATCTTACCACAAGCTTAAACATACTTAATACAAATTAGTTTTGAGAGCAAAATATACTTCCTGTCTGCCCAATGTGTTTGTGCATGTTCCACTCGTTAGCTAGCTAGAAAGCTAGCTACAGATATGAAAGGGTGTGTGTCACATGACAGATTAGCAGAGACAAGATTTTACAAAATCATATCATTTTTGTTCATGAACTAAAATGTCCTTAGATTTTAGTCCACTTTTTATTAAGTGAAGTACATTTTCGTCTCATCTTTATTAGTCGACGAAAATACATACTGATTTAGTCCTAGTTATTGTTTATTAGTAAAGGTTTTAGTCCAGTCTCGTGACGCGTTTTACTTGGTATCTGTGAGCTGCGCATGCGCAGGAACGGAGGTGGCAGGCGACGACGACTCTGAAATCCACTTTAAAAGACCGCAATTGCGCTTTCTCGACTGCAGGGAGCACTGTTTTCCAGTTTTGCATGGGTAAAGACGCTGGTTTCCTCATTGTCTACAATTGGGGGGATTAACTTATTTAAATTTGCTTCTATTTCCATAACATCAGGATGGCGTAAAGTTTCTGACGTGTTTCACACTCTATGCTTTCAAATGAGACCCATTTTGAAAAATCAGATTGGCAAAAATTGGAATCAATTACATTTAAAATGTCCAACATAGCCATTTTGACTGCAGAGGCGACACAAACTTTGGGTGAAGTGAATTTGGTGGCTTCTCTTTGCCACGGAAGCAAAATGGTGTTGAGAGTTTCTCACCATTTGAATTTCACACTCTTCCCCGAAACTGTTGCTGCCTTTTTTTTCCCACCCTGTTTTGTTTATTTTTACCTGAAAAATTAACTAAGTGCAGTAATGAAGTACCGGTACTTGTAAGTCCAACCCTCATTGAGGTGAGGCCTTAATTATTTCATTGTCGCTGAAAATGTCACAGAAACTGTCACAGGCAGACATTTTGTCAATTGAAGTTGTTCTTGCCGTCTGTAATTGATCAATTAAGTGATTAACATCAAACAAATGTGCAGCGTGACAAGTGGCCACCATCTTTGCAAAATTCTCTAAAAAAGGAAGAAAAGAAAAAGAAATAGCCAGCCTACTGGGGTGAGCGCCGTTTACGCCGGTGAGTGTAACATGCCACCGGCCGACCGAAATGTCGACCGCGGTGTTTGGATGCATCAGGAAACGGACAGCTGTATCTGCCCAGAAAGGTGTGCAAATGCACATTGGTGTGTGGCGCTCAAAGTTGTCATTCCTCTCCCTCCTCACAACACTTTGGGTACACCAACAAGGATCTCTCCTGATCCTTACCAATGCCTTCATCGTTTGGACCTTTCAAATCTTAAGAGACTGTTTATCTGTTACACATTCCACACATGAAAACAAAATAAATCAGGCATTTAGCTGTTCTAATTGTAATGCGTTTCGTGTGCTCAGACTGAGTCACAACAGTACTCAATTTTCGGTTGCATGACCCATCGAGGATCAAGTCCTTCATGGGGTCGGGGCAAGACCCAAGGAAAAAAAATACCTCGAAGACAGCGTGAAAGCGCAATTGGAACGATAGTATCGTATATTGTCGGAGCTTGAAATGAGTTGTCAGATTAGGCTAATTGCGGGTATTGTCACCCTTTCTCTTCCAGGTGAGTTGTTTGTTTGCATGTGTGTTTTGATAGATTGAGAATCAGTCAGGTTGCTTTTTGGTTGATTACGTTCCAAGAAGACAAAAGTAGTTCTGTGTGAGTTCTCAAAATAGGCTAATTGCAAGTGTTACTACCCTTTCTGTCTTAAGTTTTGTTTTGTTTGCCAGTCTGTTTCTTTTTATTCATGTTCTTGGTTGACTACATTCCATGAAAAAAGACAGTGAGGGAAAAAAAAAACTGGGAACGACATGGATGTTGACTTCTGGGCGGTTCTAAAAATAAGTTAAGTACAGGTATTTTTATCCTTTCAATGTTTGTTTATTTTTATTCATGCCTACTTCCATGTTTTTTTTTTTTCTTCCATGTCAAGTCAAGTCGCTTCTTGTTTGATTTCATTCAGTTTACAAAGAAAGACTTTTATGTCATTCATTATACATTGCAAAGTCAAATTTTGTTCCTTAAGTACCTTGACACAAAACTTTGAAAAGACAAATAAACAATATAAGCAAGTTATTAAAGCAACACAACAAAGAAGAAGAATCAAACTGTAGCAAGTTTGCAGTGGTTTCATTTTTATTTTTAAGCCAATACAGTACGTTGAAGTACATACAATTGCTGTCAACTTTTAAGTACAATATATTTGCGCTTAATCATTTGGAAAGGTTTGCTTTCAATGAAGATGCTCCAGTGCATCTTTAATCAATTCGTGTGCTTCTTCCAGGCTTTCCACAATACTCAGTTTGCGTTGAGGGCGGCATGGGGGGCAATAATATGGGAACGCTTGGAAGCCATGAAAGCCAGGGGGGGGTGGTGGGAATTGTAGAAATCCATTGGGCCCTGAGTCTGCTCCGGCGAATGGGGGAATTGGGGTGTCTGGTGATTCTGTGGTGGTTTCAGTGACTTGGAGGAGTCGTCTACCACCGTTGCTGAGTTGTTGACTTCCCCCAGGAAGGGTCCCTTAATCGGTGAAGGGGTTTGATCAGTTACAGATACATGACGACAACGAGCTCCAGATGGAAATATTTGCTTCAGATTACTTACCAAGAAGTAGGAGTGCAAAAACTAAAGTTTTGATCATCATTATGATGCCTCTCCGTTCTCTGATGTCACGAAGCAAATGTGATATTTCCTGTCAAAATGATGAGAAGAGAACAGAAAAACATTTTAAAGGAGAATTCAGCTTATTTCTCAATTTCATTTTTTTGTCATTATTATTATTATTATTATATAAAAAGTACTCACCACGCTCAGTCAAGTCTGCTGTCAAGAACCTGAATGGAGCTCGAATGGAGTCTGCGTCGGTGTTGGTCCTCCGCCAACACTTTATATTGCATCCCAGCCTGTCGTGATCATCATAAAAGAATGTGACCCGAACTTACGTCCAACCCTCGTTGAGGCGAGGACTTAATTATTTAAATGTCAAGACAAGTGTATGACGTTTCTCAAATCACTCCCAAACCACTCCCCAAAACGTCAAGATCCGTCAAGCTCCTCTCTCCGTTCCATTAAAATCCATTGTAAAATCCATCCACAAAACTTTTGTCAGCTTCAGTAAAACTAGACCAAACATAGCTCCAACAAGCTGTGGACGTCCAACAAGTAAAATAGTGAAGTAATGTGCCCGTTGTGTAAATCACACATGAGGACTCCACAAAGTGGAGCGATGTCTTCAATGGATTACACAGCATCACCCCCAGTCCCCAAAACAGCATTACTTTGCTCCAAGGTAAGACTATAATGGACATCAAAGTTATACTTACGATTATTTAATATGGTATATTATCAAGATAGTATTATCTTCAACCATTCATCACCTAATTTGGTGAGCGCTTTTGCATTTTCGACCCTTCATTCTTGTCCCGTATGCTACCCGTGTCTATGTTTTGCAGGACTGCAGCAAAAATAAAACAAAGCAAAAAACACTTGCAGTTAGCGTGGGAAAATGCACTGATGGCAAATAAAGAAAGGAAAGTGTACTTTAAAGCCTATTGCGTGAGCTCTCAAATTATACTAATGTCAAGTGTTATTAACTTACTACCCTTTTCCTTCTTATGTAATTGTTTGTTTGCAGGTGTGTTTATTTGTATTCATCCATGGCCTCAGTCAGGTCACTTGTTAGTTCAATTACATTCCATAAAGAAAAGACAGTGGGGTTGGGGTGGTTAAAAAACAAAAACCTGGGGACAGGAACCTGCCAATCATAGGAGGCGCAGGGCCTCGCCCAGCCAGTTTGATTCCCCTTTCAGTCACGAGTGGCACCAACCAATGGCATACAATAATAGCATCTATTTAAAAGTGCCCTTTTATATTAGTTTGTTGAGTCACTTGTCATGCAGCATGTTTTTTTTTAAATAGTTATGCATCAACATAACTTGCAAGTGGATCCTGTCTCTGTAGTCTTTAGCTCAGCTTGTGAGTAAGTGTAGTGAAAAGGTCAAACAAGGAGAAGTGAAATATTGACATAACAAAATAAAGCGGTGCCATAAAATGTCCGTTCATCACATACGACTAACCCCCAAGCCCATTACTTACGGCTCAAATTTAAACTAATAAACAACATCATCTCACGGTCTTTTGATAGAATCGCATCTCAATCGAATTAATACTGCAGACTGTTTTTCTTTCCTTCCCTTGTACAATTTCAAGCTATTTACTAATCACTGGACTTGGACAGCTTTACTTTTATTACAAATAAAAAATGGGGGAAGTATGATAGTAAAATTATTATACTCAGATAGAGCATTAAACCGCCAGAACGGTATTAGACAATGTGTTTAACGTTGTGGACATATCGAGACAAATAAAAACCTAATAGTCATCATATATATATTTTTTTCTAATCAAAATAGGGAAGCAATCCACAACGATGTACCTATGGATTGAGGTGTGCACTCTGCTATCGATTAACAAACCTGTCGTCAAGTGAAAAGTGACGCGTTGTCCTTGGTTTCAGACAACTGCGCATGCGCAGGAACAGGGGTGAAAAGCCAATTTCTCGTCATGGAGGCGTCCTAGCAAACATGTAAGCTTTCCTGAGCTGCTTTTCCGAACACCGACGGCAGCATGCACCACGAAAAGGTATCAAATTTATATTTGACTTTTTAATTTGAAAATATTTTTCGTTTGGCGGGTTAGTAAGATCATTCCTAGCGTCAGTAAATTGACGTTGTCGTGCAGTTTTCCCACAAACCTCTCGCTCGTTTTAAGCGTATTATACAACCACATTGCCTTCTAATGTGTGACTTCAATGGTCGCCCGGTGTGTGTTTTCTGAGAAAATAAGCATGGAAGACACCTGGACTGCTGCCGAGCTGAAAAGACTACTTTCCAGAAGGAAGGAACCGGAGCACGACAGAAAGCCGCACCGCGGAGGGGAATCCACGGAGAGACGTCGCAGCAGGGACTCCCGAGGGGACAGAGACCAGAGGTCGCTAAATACTGTACTCAAACTTTATTCTTCATATGAATAAATGAGTTTTTGCTCTCAATTACTTACTATACCCATTGACTTTGACTCCGCTTTTTTTTTTGTCATGTCACCATTGTCGGAGGTTGAAAATAGTAACAAACATGTATTGTCAAAATAAGGAATAGAAAGTACATACGTGAACTGTACATGTTTTAAAATGTTGGGAGTAAAAGTCAAGTCATCCCAAAAATAAATGCTCATGTACAGATACCTGAAAAGTATACCTGCGTGCAGAATGAATGTTACTACGTTACTTCTCATCACTGGCAGAAACTCTCACAGTGAGAGACGGGACTCGTACGCAGAGGAGAGAAGGGGTGACCGAGACAGGAGGTCGGAGCGAGACAGGCCTGAGGACACGAGCAGGCGTGCGCGTGACTCCAGAGAGGACAGAGACAAGCGGGATAAAGTGAGGCCGAGGGAGGGACATGAAGAGGATGAGGACAGACATAAGAGAAAGGAGGACAAGGAAAGACGGAGGGAGGAACGAGATAAGGAGCGACAAAGAGAGGAACGGGATAAAGAAAGACGGCGGGAAGAACGGGACAGGAGGAGACACGAAGAGAGGAGCGACGACCAAGACAGACGAGAGAGGCACGAGAACAGAAAGCATTCAAGAGAGGACAGAGGTAGATCTTTCTGAACCCGTACATTTCAATCACTTTTCTAGCAATCCAACATTTTGCATTCCCATAGAGCAATACCGAAAACAAAAAGAAGAACGAGAAAGGAGACACAGAGAGCATGGATATCATGTAAGCATTTCAAGTGTCACAAATAGACAATTTTACCTGTGCTAGTTTGATTATTCCTCGTTGTCCGTCAGGATGAAAAGCCGAGGCGAGAAGAGAGAACCGAGGAAGAGAGAGCCGAGAGGGAACGGCGGAAAGAGAGTCGGCGTAGAGAGGACGCCGAGAGACATCACAGCAGGGAATCCAAACCGAATCACAGCCGTGAGACTACGATGAAAAAAGCTGAGGTTAGTGGCTCACTCATCTGTACGGTACTGACACCTAAACACATGACGTTGTTTGTCTTTTTGATCCAGGAGGACGTGATGCATTCAGGGAGCGTGGCGGCTAAAGATGCTGGAGACACGCAAGGCCCAGTAAGATTCCAACTCAGGTTACTTATGGAAAATTTACTATTGTTCATTTTTCACCTGCTATTAATGATAACCACGATCTTGCACAGTGGAAATGAACAAGTCAAGTTTATTCATATAGACCATAATTAAAAAACTGAATTTACACACCCGCAATTGACAAATACTAACCCCGCCGGAGGGCAAGAAAAAAAAAAAACGTCATCAGGGGAAAAAATAAAAAAATCTTGAGAAGGGTTTAGGGCTGCTCGATTATGAAGAAAATATTAATCACGTTTAATTCGGTAATAATTGAAATCATGATTAGGACAATCATTTGTTTTTTGGTACAAAGCAAGAAAATGTTTATACGTAAAAAGACAAACAATATATTAGACACATTAAAAATATATATTTGAAACACTATAATTATGTTAGTTCTTTTTGAAACAAAAATATTTATTAAATTAGTCATTTTAAAATAAACGTAAAAAATATAAAGACCAACAAATAATAATTTAGACAAATAAAAAAAAAAATCTTTGAAACACTATAATTATGCAAGTTCCTGTTAAATTAGTCATTTTAAAATAAAAAAGGTGCAAATATATAAATTTAAACAACTTAAAATTTGTATTAATAATATTTTTGTTTACGGTTATGCAGATTTTTATTTATTTATTGTGGAGTGTAATAATTGAAATTATAATTGAATTTCGATTAATTGCACAGCCCGAGAAGGGGTCGCAAATATGGCAATCTCCCTTCCAGGATGAGCAGGCTGCAATGGATGGCGAGTGGGCAAAAATTTACACAATGTACGTACGATGTGCAAATGTACGTTGCTATACAATGTGTCTACAATAGTACAGGAGTCCATTTAATGAGATGAAGCACTGCAAGAAGACGGCATCAGAGAAGTGGATCCTCCTCCAAACTCAATAACTTGAAATAAACTTAAAACTGCTGGGCCAAAAGTAACCCAAACTGATTGAAGTAACAAAGACATTTTTTAGTACGTAGAATTACGGTAGTTAGATTGCTTGTATTTTTGTAAACTTTTTTTTTTCTCTCTCTCTTCTTTTTGGTCACGTGCAGGTCGCCAAGGATGATGCTTCACATGAGTACGAGGATGACTTTGAGGTAACATAAACATGGCCGCACTTGCATATCATAGTGTTGTGTCTTTTACTTCATTCATTTTCTATGTGTCATTTGTTATGCTTGCATGCCCTAATTGGTTTGCTTGACAAGAAAGCGGTAAGGATTTTTTATTTTTTTTTAAAGCTCATTTGTACAATGTGTTTGCCTGGATTTGTCGCACCCTTCACTCGGGTGCGATTTGTCATTTCGGCAGGATTACGAAGAGGATTTTGAGGAACTGGACGAGGATGACAAGGGCACGGAGGAAGAGGCGGGGAATCTGGAGCTGGGCGAGGACGTTAAAGCCATCCAGAAAGCCATGGGGGAAGAGAATGAACGTGTCCGAGCGTCTTTTTCTGCTCTCGGCAAAGAGGAAGAAGAAGAGGAGGAGGAAAAGCCGGAATCGTCCAGAGGTAGTTCTGACGAGTATAAAATCAGTCCATGTGGAATAATAACGCATCTTTCACTATCAGTGAACAGATCAGACGGGAAGGACAGTAGAAGCTCCCAGCGAGGAAAATTTATCGACTTTGTGGCGGCCAAGCAGCGAGAAGTCAGCAAGAAAGTTGCCATGAAACAAAAGTAAACAATCAATATCAACCTTGATGTTAACCCGAAATATCCTCACAGATTTTTGAACAGCCAAACAATTTTACACCCTCAATTTTGCATCTTGGTAACAGGAAGCGCAGTGCAGAGCTACTTCGCTTAATTGATCTGGATTTCTCCACCACGTTTTCCCTTCTGGATCTTCCTCCCGTCAGTGAATATGACATGTACATTAGGAACTTCGGAGCGGCAAACACAAAGCAGGCCAGTTTGTGCGACACTTTTACCCCGATCACGTTCTCTCTTGCCGTGTTCTTGGCTAATTACGAGGACTCCTTCCGCCAGGCTTACGTCCAGTGCAACGAGGAAAACGCGGACAGAGACGTCCAGACCGAGGAGGTGGACTTGAGTGACAAGTGGACGCAGCATCCCGCGGAACACAGCGGCGCCTGTGGCGGTAAGAAACAAACATCAGCAACAATCGACATTTTACAACTTCAGCATTATGCCACAGGGTAAACATCTGTCAATAGCAACAAACTGACAATACTGTATTTAAAGGGATACATGACTCCATTGAGATGTTTTTTCAGCCATAAAAAGTTCATATTTTGTCTAGAATGAATTTGATAACTTCATTTTTTCTCTTGTACAATTTAAAAACTAATTCTTCCACTTGCTGTCGACTGAAGATGACATCACCTGTGGTGAGGAAGTAGGTGACGACCAATCATGGTTCACCTGTTTTCTGGGTTTGATCAGCAAACTCGATGATTGGTCGCTACCTACTTCCTCGTGCTGCATTTGAGGATGGTCTAAAGTAAACAACCAAAATGGTGGATAGTGATAAATTGTTTTTTACTTTGGTCCTCAAAACTCGCATTCTCGCAATTTTGCTCCATTTATTGTTTTGATCTTATTTCATAAACATTCCATACAATCCAGTAGTTCACTGTATAATTTCATGCAGGGAGATAGCGGCATGCTGTCACGTACGTTGTGTTATGTTGAATATTTATGAATGTAGAAAGCTATCTAGTTTTATACTCGAGCAAACTGTGTTTTACCGTTCACGATCTGTGTCCAAAGGGGTCACCATTGTAGAGTGACGTCACATTGTAGCCGTTGGTGAAGTCAGGGTCCTTTTTTTTTTCTTCCTGACTTTGCAAGTGTGATTTCCGAGTTCAAGGGGGCGTTGCCGTGTACACTTCCTGGTTTGAACTCTGAAAAGTCTGACTTCCGACTATCCTCGAATGCAGCATCAGCACAGGTTATGTCATCTTCAGTAGACAGCAAGTGTAAAAAATAATTTTTAAAGGTATTAATTATACATAAAAAATAACAAAATATTAAATTTTTACTGCTGACAATGGCTCAATGAGTCAAGTATCCTTTTTAAAAAAGCCATTGTAACATTAGACAATTTGAACGTTTTGTTAAGTGATTTTGTCACCTGCCGCTAGAGGGAGCCAGTGTAGCAATAGTGGTACTCTTAGACCACTGATCTACTCATAGGAGTAAAAGGCAGTAGAATGCAGTGAAACAAACAATACATGCTAATATAGCAACTAACATGCGAAAGTGTAACATTAACGTCTTGCCTTTTTGTCCCGCAGATCCAAACCGGTCACATGAAACTCGAAACATGAGCGGAATGAACTTTGATTCGAGGCGTCTGACCACTTTCCTGCGTGCCGCCTCACAGGTGAATTTTCTTTATTTGTTTGGGAAGTATATTTTGTCTCTGAGTCGGCTGTTATCGTTATTACACTCTTTTTAAATTTTTTTATTTATAACCTGAAAAACTACTTAGTAATGAAGTACTGATGACAGGTGATGGCGGTGCTGCTGGAGGAGGATCACGCCGAGAGGAGCACCTTCCAGGGCCGCACGACACAAACGGACGCTCTGTTGTTCAGTGACGGAAGCCTGCAGCTCAACACCGACTTGCCCTTTCTCCGCGGTGCGCATGTGCCATCACGTTGGCTCTTATTTACTGCATACATTCAACAAAACTAATTTTGGTTGAATCCAGGTCGCACCATCAGCCAGGTGCTTTTCTCTCAGGCGCAGAGGCACACGCTCCTGTCGGTCCACAAGCCCCGAGCTTCACCCGATGCTGCCGTACAGCATCACGGCTGCGCTGTCATCTGCGTCTGGAACATGTGGGAGCCATCCAGACCGCGGAAGATCCTACTTTGCGAATCAGAGGTGCTTGTTGTGGATTATATCTAGTTCATTTGAGATGACCAAGGCTGAAACTCCTGCCGATCCTCTCTCAGGTGCAGTGCTGCTGTTTCAGCCCGGGAAAGGCCACATTGGTGTTCGCCGGCACGTCCGTCGGCTCCGTGGCGCTGTGGGACCTACGAGAGCCGGACGGTAACCACGAGCGCCTGAAGGTGGGCGACGACGAGTGGACCTTCAGACGGCCTACCTTCTCCACTGGTACGTCACATTTGGCCTGGAGTTTGCAAACCCAGGAAATGGTTAAATTGCATGTAAAATGGCAGCTTCAAATCAAAATGGCCGTCCTCCAAAGGATTGTTATCATGATACATACACATGCCTAGCAATTTAGAAATTATTAAGAACAGAAGGGACTCCTGTTTGTGTGTGTGTGTGTGTGTGTGTGTGTGTGTGTGTAGATGCAGTACCCTCAGCCCATTTCTCGCCTGTGACGTCCATGGAGGTTGTTCCCACCAATGCGACTGGGATGCCAGGGTCAGAGGTGGCCTTTTTAGCATCTGAAGAAGGTGAGAATCCCGTCCGCAGGGCTTAAAAAAAAAAGTGTCCTAAAGACAACAATCCAATCTCTCCTAATATCCAGAGTTGTTGGGATTATCCTTCCAGTTGGCCTCTCTGGACGAGAGCGGGCTTTTGAATCTTTGGGTAGGTTTTCATTTGTTTTCAAGGGGGAGAGGTTTCAGGCAAATCCTTATCGGTTGTTCTGTTTGTGGCCTGTAGGTGGTCGTGCAACTCCCAAAAGCCAACGAGGCAGGCTCACAGGCAGATCTAGGTAAGTTATTTTCTCTCTCTCTATGAACTTGTAGTTTTCACCAGAGCTACACATGTGACATTCACATTTGAAGTGCAAATTAGCGGCCATTTTGCCACTTGTTGTCGAGTGAAAATGACTCAGGTCTCAGGTAACAACCAATCACAGCTCAGTTTTAGAAAACAGGTGACCTGTAACAACCAATTACAGCTCATCTTAGAAAACAGGTGAGCTGTGATTGGTCATTGCCCGTGCCCTGAAGTTTCTGAACTGGGATGTCATCTTCAGGCGACAGCAAGTGGCAAAATGGCCGCCCCCTGAGATGGATATGAACGGCTGGATTTTGCTGCATAACTCATATTCCACAAATGTAACATTAATCAAAATGTCATGTTTAGACTAGTGAGGTCACATATAACATATTATTGTCATGAAATATTTCAGGTTGACTTCCCTTTTAAAATCAGCAAAACTCAGTATTTTTTTTATTTTAGACATTAACTCATTACAAGATAAAACAAAATCTCTCTCGGTCGGGCCCTAATGTGAACTTCTGTTTACCTATTTGCATACACAAATCATGTAAATGTCAGTCTGAGAGGGGAAAGAATGTGCAGAAGTCTGAACCTCGGGACCTCACAGCTATCTGGGGTCATGAACGTACTGTATTGTGCTCGTATTTCTCACACGTGCATGCACATGTGGTTTTGCAGGTCTGTGGCCGGGTGGCAAAGTGAAGCTGCTCCACAGCTCTGCCTGCGTGACGGCCGAGGGGTGAGCTATGATAAACAGCGTGCGATGATCGTTTGTCAGCGCCAGGCGAGCGCTTTTAGAATAAGTCATAAAGCGGCACACAGATGCCAATATGGAGTCGGGTGGGAGGTGGGGGGGTTACACGATCTTGTTTGTTATGCTGTTGATTTTTGTCGCCTTAACATTTGATGGACACTTATCTGCATACGAGTGTCGAGTGTTTTGGAGGGGAATCTTATAACCCCCTGACCTTGTCGACCTCGCAGGATGTCGCCGCCGCTTGCGGACAAAACGGGACCGCCGCAGTCACTTCATCTAAAATTTCTCCCCACTGACCCCAGTCATTTCTTCATCGGCACCAATTTGGTGAGCATGAGTCAAAATACAGAATGAAAAGTCAAACCGGCTTTAAAATGACACGTTTGCACTCAAGGGTCTGGTTAGTCACTTCACCACTCAGGGTTTGAAGGCCCTGCCCAAGTGCTACAGCTCGTGGAAGTTGGCCAGCCGACTTGTTGATGTCAGCGCCATCCACTTTTCTCCTTTCAGGCCGCACTTGTTTTTGGTGAGCGACAACCGATTGAAAACGCATACATCTATGCATTTCCTACACTACACACACAAAAAAAAAAAATGAGACTTGAATTGCTGCTAAATGTGCATCAACAAAGGATTTGTTTAAATTATATGTAGAATTTTGAATGGAAAAAAAATGAATTAATTTTGGAACGCGACAAAAACCAAAGTTTTATGAATACTTCACAGATGCGCTCTGTCATGTTAAGTGACTGTAAACACATATCTGTCCGTTTTAGATACATGATTTGATATGACAGATATGCATCACATTCATTAATCTATTCATGTTTTTAACATTACCGTGGTCGCGTACCAGGTGGGCTGCGGTGACGGGAGCATGCGGTTACACGAGGTCAGCCGCGACAAACCGGTGGACGAGTGGACGGACAGCACGGCCGGCGAGGCGGTGGTCTCGCTGCAGTGGAGCCAGACCAGGCCGGCCGTCTTTTGCGTGTTGGACGCCGCATCGCACCTTCACATTTGGGACCTGCTGAAGAGCGACACGGCACCTGTGGTCACCGAGCGACTGGACGCAGACAGGTGATTTTGACACGAGTGTTTTGTGTCCATATAGTCCAAAGATTTTCACCAAACTGAACGGACGTTTACTGTATTATTTTACTTTCTCAGACTGACGGCCATGGCTGCGTTTGGAGATCCGGGACAACAAAACTCGTACTCAGGAATAGCAATAGCACACGAGTCAGGTAAACTAGAAATGCACTATTTCACAAGGGAGTTCACCATCCAAAGTTGTGACGAAGAAAAAACATTAGAAGGAAAGATTGTCGAATCCTTTTGAAGCATTTATGATCCTCATAGATTGTGTACATTTGGCCACTTGTGTATTTTTTTTGTGCATAGTGTATAGTTGCATATGTAAATATAAACTTTTACTCTGTTTACCAATATCATCAAATTTGAGCATTTGTTGCTTTGTCTTAGAGGAAGTGTATGTGAAGTCATTTTTACTATTATCGCCGTACTGCAAAGGTGCCGTCAATGACGTGCAGTACATATAGAAACTAGCTTACCTATTGACACGCATTATAATAGTGTTACATAATACTTTATTCAAGAGAGGTCGTATATCTGTACATGTGAAATACCACGCAAGCAAACCCCGGGGTCAAATTGACACCTCTGAAGACTGCAACATGCTCCAGTCTTCCCGCTCGCGACACTTTTTATAAGTAATCGGATGGGTTTGCGGGATCAACTTTCCAGCAATACAAGTGTGGAAAGGTTACGAGTAGTTTAGATACCGTAAAATGGCCGTTTAAGTGGACTGGGTATGTGTATGTGGATTGGTGTATAATGATACCGGCAAAGCCTTGGGGCAAAAATTTGGTGTCAATTCGACTTGGGTCAACTTTTTTCCCAGCCCTAATGGAAATGTGTAATCATTAGAGCTGTCAAACGATTACATTTTTTAATTAGATTAATCACATCTTAGAATTTTGATAAATCACGAGAAATCGCTTAAAAGGCTTTTTTTTTATCAACATTTTTCCCCCGCCAAATATAAAGAGCACCTGTTATATATTATTTTTTTTCAACATTTAATGTTATGAGGACGTCTTCAAAAAAATGTTATCCACTGCACACTCTCATCCTCCTCTTTATCTAATTAGTTAATTACTTGCATAATTTAAAATGGGAAGAAATGCCAATAGTTAGACATAAACAAATATTCTGAATGTCATACGCAAACATTTATTAAATGTTTTACTTTGTTGCCGAAACACAACCTTTGCGCTACCTTTAACAGAACCATCCGCTGTCAGCTCAAGGATAATCTGCAGTCAAATTTAATAGTGTGATTAATCTGCGTTATTACATGATTAATGCGATAATTTTTCCGTGATTAGTTAACGCTTTAACTTTGACAGCACTAGTAATCATGTAAATACACTTTTTCCCAGTATGTTTACAACATGAAAGATGACATCACTGTTGAATAAAAAGAGTACATTTAGTAAATAATAATAATAATAAAAAGAAATCACAGCAGACTGTAATTGTTGATATTTATATTGTAAAGTGACAAGGAGAAAAAAATGGTTTCCTTAAAATCCACCTTTTGACACAGACTATAGCAATTTAGTGCATGGGACACAAAATGAGTTGGGAAGTGCACGTTTGGTTATTTCAGAAATTACGCAAGAAAACATGAATATATTGTACACAAATAAAACAATAAAGTTACAATGTGTTCATGTTAAATATAAAAATGTATGAAAAGAGTGCCGTGCATTATGGTCCATCACTCTACTGAGTCTTTATCATAATTGAGCAGGTCGCAAGTCAGCACAATGTCCGAGCGTCCGCAGTCCTTCAGCACTTTATTGAGGAGGCTGCCGGTGAGGTCCGTGGACTCGTTCAGAGGCCAGTATAGGAGCTGAGAGCTGGACGGCAGCTCGGGGAGTCCCGGCTGGTAGTCCTCCAGGGGGTTAGGGTAGAGCAGCTGCCGCATGGAGGGCAATCTCGCCGCCGTCCTCACCGCCTTCACCAGCCCGGCGGTGGACAGCGGGTTGTAGGCGAGGGCCAGGCTCCGGAGGGACGAGCAGCAGTCCAGGGAAGGCAGCAACGAGCCCAGCAGGTCGTCGCTGAACCCGCAGCCGCTCAGCGACAGGTGGAGCAGGCTGCCGGACGCTTGCGACAGGAGGCGGCGCATGGAGGGAAGCGAGTCGGCGTCGAATCGGTTCTGGCTCAGGTCCAGCTGCTGCAGGGAGGAGGCGTGCGGGCTGCACGACAGGTACGACAGATCGGCCGCGCTAAGGCTCAAGCAAGGCACCTCCAGCACCTCCAGGGGCTGAGATAGGGAACTGGAACAGGACGTTGAAAAGTATTACAAAACTGTGTTTCTTCAAATAATTACCTCTACTCTAATGGATGCCATGCAAAACACAAAACAGGCCATCGAGCGTATTTTAAACAAATGTCATACCTGAGCAGCACACAAATTTGTCCCGGCAAATGCAGCGCCTCGAGGCTGAGACGTCGCAGTCCCCGCAGCTGCGCCAAACCCTGGGAGAGGTCTCGGAGCGCCTCCTCCTGCTCCGGCTGGTCCCGGCGAAGGTCCAAGTTGCAATAGCGCAGGCAGAGAGAGCTCAAGTCGGGGAAGGCGGCGAGCCGAGGCAGCAGCTGTGCCAGGCCCGCTACGCCCAGGTTGCTGAAGCGCACGTCCACGCCCAGCAGGCCCCGATGTGGCAGGAAGTCCAGTAAGGTCCCGATGCTGGACACGGAGAGCTCCTCCGCGCGTAGGTATCTGCACTGCAGCTCCAGGGGTCCCGCCCCGCTCAGGGCCACGTACACACGCTTCCAAGAGCGGGCGTTGACAAAAATGTCCGCCCTGACCTGCAACGGCACGCGACTGTCCTTCCCATCTCCTTCCATTCCTGAGCTCTCTCCCCTCTTCTCAGTCTCCATCCTCCTCTTTACCCCCTTCATCAAATCCATTTCCCCTAAAACCCCCGCGGACCCTTCCCTCAGGTCGCTCTTGTTGCCAGATGCCTCCTTGACCCTCTTGCGCTCTCCCCTCTCTCGTTTTACACCCTTGTCTCGCTTCAGCGCCCAGACCCGCTTCCGTTCTCTGGTTAGGGCCTGGACTACCATAGTGCACAGCGCTATGGTCAGGGACCAGCCCCCGATAGAGTCCACCGTCTGACCCTCATCCCCTTGCAGCCCGCAGAGGTCCAGGACTCGCAGCGCACATCTAGTTGTAAGAAATTAAAATTTAAAAAAACAAATGTAACTTACAAAAAAACATCTACTAATTATTACACACGCTGTCACTTGGAAAAAGAAAATGTTCCCACCCTCTATCACGCGCCCATCCCATATGACATCACAACTCTGCCTTTGTATTTAATTTAGTTTATTTGCTTAATGTGTCTTTTCATCTTTCCAAAAGGTGTCATATGTATTGTTTTTGGATGGACGTATTATATGGTATATCAAAAACACAATTAAAACCGTTGTTACTGTTACCGTTCATTAAAGAAAACATGTATCAATTATCTTTACTTTCAAAATATTTTAAATATTCCATCCGTACCGCAAATGTAGTATCCATTCTCTAAAGTAACCAATTATCCTCACTTTCAAAATATGTTACATATTCCATCCACACATTTTATGTGCCGCTTAACGTTCGATAACCAACCTCTGATCGAAGAGTCCCCTAACGAAGGCGAGCAGCAGAGCTTGCACGCAGATCCGACAAGGGGGCCGCTGCCCTCGCTTCTTGCACCCGCCGACGCGCAACAGTCGCTCGGGCCACTTCTGCACCAGCTTCCGCACCGCCAGCGGTCTGCATCCGTCGAACGAGGCCTCCAGTAGCGGGCCGTACAGCTCGCGGGGCACCCAGCGCAGCCAGAGGGGCGACGAGCTGTGGTTGCTCACAACCTCTTTCGCGCACAGGCTAAACAGGGAAAGCGGCATCATTGGTAAGACATCAGGCATTGTCAAAAAAAAATTTTTTAATCCAAGATTATTAACAGCACGTTAACATTCACGATCGGGATGCTAATCTTTGATTCTCCATGTTAGCGACCGAATGAGGAAGCTGCAGCATCTGTTTACACTTTTACACTGTCGCATTCTTGTGACGTAAAACGCATGAGCCAGACGTAACTTCAAACACCGAGCGCATTGCTCTGTTTCTCTTCGTGTTTTTTGGATTTTTTTTTCAACCTTGATACGATTTCTTATTTTATAATATTCAAGTTAACCACCGTTGTTTCAACTGGGGAACAATCATTTAAAATAAATTTTGGAAAAACAACGGTTTTACTACCGAGTGTACACTTTTTGCCAACATAGATCAAGACAGGGACACGCCCCTCGCCCCCGACTTTAAATGTCACCACTTTGGCAAGCTGGTGGACATCAAGTACATCTTACATCGCTCTGATTTTACTCTTGCATATGCATATTTCATTTATTCTCAAATGACAGACGCTGACGAAACTTCCCGGATAGGCCTAATGTCCAAAAAGTGCAATGGCTGGATGATAACAGAAATTATTTTTAATCTTGCTCTGAAAGGAAATGTAAAGACTTCATATTTGAAAATATTTAAATTAAAAAATATATATTCTGAAATGCAGATTTTGATCAATCCTCACTGAGATCCAAGCATGTTCTAATCTAGTGGTTACTACTGCGCATCCTAAAAACAAAAAAAGTATGAAAAGAGAACGTAACGACGTTAAATTACCACAAGGTGGCAGCAAAGTATTAAGCTTTATACGTTTATGTGGTGGCTGGGGAACTTTTTCCTATCGGGTCATTTCAGGTTTTTCTCCTTAAACAAAATCCAACTTTATTGTCACGTTTTTAACCAGAAAAATAATACAGCTTTATTCTCCAAATTTAACACATGGAAAAAATATTAATTTATATGAACGTGTATTGCACTTTTTGACTTGACAAAACTTTTTTCTTTTTAGTAATTGTCTGGGGGGTTTTCTGCTTCTGGAATATTGTTGGTCCTTTTTTCTGTTTTCTGCATTTTCCCCCCTGTTTTTGTTAATATTTTATTTTTAATATTTTGACTTTTGGTGGGATAAAATACTATTTTAATGTCTTAATATTGCAACTTTTAAATTTTGAAAATATACATTTAATCTCATTATATATATATATATATATATATATATATATATATATATTTATATACTGTGTGTATATAATGTATATATACTGTGTATATATATATATATATATATATATATATATATATATATATATATATATATATATACTGTGTGTGTATATATATACTTTATATATATATATATATATAATGTATATTAAGAAAAATTCAACATTAATCTCCAATACAATTTTAAATTCGTAATATTACATTATTATTTTTCGATGGATAAACTGTAGGTCTACGACTAATAATATTGGGACATGTGACTTTCTCTATGACTCGTGTTTGTAACAAACAAAATGCCCAAACTAAAGACACCTTTCTCTATTTTCAGGTGCTCAAGTGAAATCTATCATGTGGCCTATGAATGGCTATCGTCGTTGCATTTGGAGCCTGAAAAGTGATATTTTCACACTTGGGATTCCTCCCCATCACAAATATGGATTTCCATTATTATGGCTGAGCGCCATTGTCCTGCTCACACATAATTCACAGCGATAGGGCCTTGTTAAATATGCAATTTGTTTCTTGGCGTTCTTGTGCAGGTGTCACTTCTCGCCTCGCCGTTCACACATTAAACATGCAGCGGCGTTTCATTTGCATCTTTACAAGGGAAGAATTCTGTGCTGGAGCGCGTTGTATAAGATGAATGTTACCATGCGTCTTTTTATGCTACGTGTTATTTGAACGTGCGCCATTGTAATGAGTTGTTTTTTATTGCTATATTTATGATGCTTTCAATAAAACATAGCTAACTGAAAATGTTGCAGAAAGTACTATTATAATGTCATCTTTTTTTTTATTTTTTTACTAAATAAGTTATGTATTAATGTATGTATTTATTTATACATTCCAACCAACATTTTTATTATTATTTTTTTTAGAAAAACAACCCCATCTTTAAATCTGCTCTCTGTAACATTTCCCCCCAAAATATCTTATATTTTATCTTAATACTGCCCTCTGTCTGCGGATGTGACGTTATGCGTGCGTCGTTTCATTTTTTGTCAACAGGTGGCAGTAGCGATTTGAAAATTGAAATTTTTGAATCGTTCATTAAAGCTAGTTAGCTTAGTGGTTAGTGTAGCAACCCTGGCCGGAGGAACAGTTTTTATGTACAAACAAATACGGTTCCGGTTAGTTTAGCAATTACTAGCAATTACTAAAATAAGTAAATGTTACTGTCAGTGTCAGCTTTATTGAGGTTGGCAAATTAGCAGCACATTCTGACCAGGTGGTTAAGTTAAAATAGTCCAGGTTGAATGGTTAAAGTTAGTTAGCGGTATTTGGAATGGAGATAGTTAGCCTACTCATTAGCATGTAACCAAAACGTTAGCATAGTAAACTACAGCCAATGTTTCCGCAGTGTATAATTATGCAATTATATTGAATATAAAATAAAATTAAAATATAATTTTTTTAGGTTTGTTTGACTTTTTTTTTTTTTGGGGGGGGGGGGGGGTAAATTAGCAACACATTCTGATCGGAATGCTCAGAAAAATATTTTGTCCTTCTTTTCAAGCTAGCCACTTAGCTTTTATGTCCCTTTGCTTCGGTTCAATACGGAGACTTGAATCAACCAAGCAAGCCTATTGAGTAAGTGCCATAAAAGCCATTTATGACTCTTTACGACACACAGTCACATTGAGTCTTTTGTAAAAAGTCATGTAGTGGACATTTGTTGGCGTCCGTGATGTTGTTGCGGGAATTTCAGCGAATGCTACTGCTTTCTTTGACTTTGTCGTTCTTCGCTGCTGACGTTTGTTTGAGTTTGCACTTGACCTGCGTTAATGGCCAACATGTACCAGAGGATGGCTTGTGCGACTTCACGGACGACTGCGGCGACGGTGACGACGAGCGACACTGTAAGTCAATAAAACACACGATACTGAATACAATGTACGTGTGTGCATTTACAGGAAAGGAACCACATTTTGTAACTTGAATCAAAATGTATGCCACACCTTTTACTAAAAAGATAACGGCAAGGAAAGCTAATGTAAATATACAGTAATGGGGTGTATAGTCATAAAATTATGACTCATAGAAAAATACAGCTTTATTCTCTAATTAATCAATTTGAGGATTAAAAACAACCACACATAATGTTAAAGAATATATCCAACTCTAATGATTGAGGAAAAACATGAGTCAGGATCTTGAAGACATGAAACACACCAGTAGGAACAAATCAAATATGTTTCTGTTCTGCAGGTTCCACTTATAAAAGATGTGACTTTGACGAAGGTTTTTGTGACCTGATCCAACCATCGCAATTGTTTTCGCAATGGAACAGAACGACCGCGGTTGCGCCCATCCAACGTGACCACACGGGCAAGCAATCAGGTTTGAGACTTCATTTTATAGACTTTAAATAAACTGAATGTGTTTGATTCACATGTTTTTTAATTCTTCAGCATATTTCCTGTCACTTGAGCCTCAAAGAGGTAACGCGACCACTGCACAGCTAATGAGTCCACTGTTTGGGCCTGCTGGCACCTGCCAGGTAAAAACAAGCATAACATCTGTGTATTACAATACATATATTTTTTTTATAGCTATAATGCAATTCAGTTGTACAGGTTATAGGTTACATTAACTCATTCACTGCCATAAATTCATTAAAAAAAAATGTTTTTAAATTAGGGGCAAGAAGCGATTACATTTTTTAATTGCAATTAATCGCATGACTTCACTAGTTAACTCGTGATTAATCACAAATGTCATATTTGTTCTAAATGTACAATAATTTTTTTTTAGGTTTTCATACTCTTGTTAGCAAAAGCGGAAACAAATGTTAAATAGAAATAGTTAAAATGATTTTTTGACGTTTATAGCCGTCAATGGCAGTGAATGAGTTAATGGTGGAATAATTTTTGAAATAGTTTATTTTGTTCTCATTTTTTAACATCACAAAAACAGGCATTGGAACAGGGGTATGTAGATTTAAAAAAAAGGCTTTTAATTATTTAATTGAGAAATCCTTATTAGCTGTAAGCTAATGCTGTGAGCTAAAATTAATCTGTACATCTCACAAAACATAATGCAGCTCTGCTTACCTTTTTAGCTTTGATATTACAGCAGGTCGACTGCTTGAAAGCGTCTCTGGATCTTCACCCAGCCTAGCTGATATTATCATTAGTGGAGAAATTCATTGTGGGGGAATAATAATAATAATAACTAATCTGTCCTTATTAGATGTGCTTCTACTATTACATCTCATCCCAACATGGAGCTCTTCATGTCCTGATGGAGACCGGTCCACTGGCTCGGAGCACTGTGCTCTGGAAGCAGTCCACTCCAGCAGAAGCGTGGCAGCGGGCTGTCATACACCTTTCCAGCAATAGCACTTTTCAGGTGCGTGCACTGTTCTTATTTTTGTTGTTTTCATTATTACAATTGTACTTATTTTGTATAATATTGTTGGGAGGTATTTATCATTTTTTTGTCCTCATACTTGTCTAGCCGGAAAACACATAGCTCAACAATAGATGTTTTGATGTCTGGATTTTTGGTACGCATAAAACATATTTTTAAATAAATGAAATGGAATTAGTTTTTAATCATTGAGAATTAACTAGAAATATAATACTTTAAAAGTGACATTTTGTTTGGAAAAAATTGAACTTGAAATATGAAGAAAAATACATTTAAAAAGATGTGAGCAAGAAAATGCAATAATTTTCGATCCAAGCTGCTTCCAGTTTCTCCTCCCCCACGACGACACTCCATAAATGACGGGTAATAAAGATCCAGGGTTATAGATAAAGCCACTCTGTGGACTTTGTCACTACGTGTTACGCCGAGCAAACCTCTTGGAATGAAGGGGGGTGGCTTTTAATTTTGGCGAATGGAAACAAAACAAATACGAAAAATCAAAATTAATATTGAATTGAAAATTTATACAAAAATACAATGTGTGTGTGTGTCCACTAGGTGGTAATTCAAGGGACTCTAACAGCAGACAGTGATGCATCAGAGGTGCTGGCCATCGATGACGTTTCCTTTAGTCCACACTGTGTTTCAGGTACTGACATTTTTAAAAACATTTGCATTACTCAAACCTATAAAAATATTTAAACCTGTTATTTATTTATTATTATTATTTAAAAAAAAAATGTTTTAAAAATGTTTTAGTTCCTAGTGTTCCCCCACCTACCAGCGCTTGCCCCCCGTCCTGGTTTGCTTGTGGGGGCGGTGGGCCGTGCGTAGAAGGGGACAAAGTGTGCGACTTCACCCGGCAGTGTCCTCATGGCGACGACGAAAGCAACTGCCGTAAGTGCTTTGGTTCTGATGTACAACCTTGGGACAATAATAATAAATAGTCAGGGTGTTAGTTAAAGATTTTTGGAATGCTTTTAAGCAAAAAAGAAAGAAAAAAAAGCTGATTAATAAATGAACATTAAATAACATTGAAAGACACATTTGAAAAAATTACAAAACAGGAAAAAATAAAATTAATAAATGTTTTTTAAAAAAGTTTAGTTAATTTAATATTTTTAACATTGTAAGGCACTGTGGTATTATGCACAGTTTGAACATTAACACTGTGCTTTAATATAGATTAAATCAAAAATGTATTCCACATAAAAGCTAAATAAAAACTAACTAAATACATTTATTAAATGGCACACTTACTATTAAAAACAACTAAACTGAATGAAGGTGAAAATATATGAAATTATTGAATAAATGAAATAATGATTTTTTTGCAAGGGGATGAAGTACATCTTTGTAGTTAAATAAATATAAAATGTTATGTCAAAAACATAAATGTAATTAGTTCTAGACTCCATAATAATAATAATAATAATAATAATAATGAAATCAAAGTAAATGTGAAGGAATAATTTGTTTTAAATTGCCCAAAAAATACAGTAGAAAAAAAAATCTTGAAATGTAATACAAATGAAGCAAAATACAAGTAAATAGTATAATTACATGAACAATTACAGGCAAAAAGTTTTTTTAACTGTTTGTTTTTTTAACCATAATGTAAAACACATAAACTTTGTATTAAATCCAAATTACATTTGAAAACAATTTAATTTGACTTGAAATTGACCAAATGAAAATAAAAACTACACACTTGAAAAAATTTAATAAAACAACATAGTGTATTATTGCCGGATCAATAAATTGTTATTATTGTTTTCATTACCATACATCACATAAAATGTCCTTTATGTCTTTGTCTAGCTTCGGAGTGCGACTTTGAGAGCGGCACCTGCGGCTGGTACGAACTCACCCTTGGTGACGGTTTCGACTGGGTCAGGGGCTCGTCCGAGGACGTACCGCCGGAGTATTACGGTCGGCCTCCCCCTCCGGACCACTCCAGTAACAGCACGGAAGGTACGAGCATATCCCTGAATACTAAATAGTCAGCCCACCATCTGTTGTTTTCCGATGATCGAATGAAGTGTGCGTTTTGGTCCCTTGAGGTTGTTGACATGATACGGTAACATCTGCTTGCCAATAATGAAATATGATGTGTACAGGTATACTGTGACTCAATGAAACACAGATGTGAAGTTCTCAGTAACAGTCAAACACATTGTGCTGCTTAAATAGGTCAGGTCGAGGAATAGAGCCTTGAGGAACACCACATGTAGGATATTAATGGGTCTGTTTGAATTGTGGCTCCATGACAGGGCACTTTATGTTCATACTGAAGAACAGCAGCAGCCTTTACCCGAGGGCGGTTCTCAGAGGACCGTGGTTCCAGGAGTCGGCCTCCGGGTGCACCATGACCTTCTGGTAAGGCAAACTAAGAGCTTCTCCTTGGCCAAATTGCCAGATTTCATCCCTTCTCCCCCCGTCCAGGCATTACAACTCGGGCATATCAGTGGGCGCCGCCAACATGTACCTCCGCATCCGAGGAGTCCAAAACAACACCATCATATGGAGAACCTTGTACGACCAGGGAAGCCGCTGGAACCGGGTCAGCGTGCAGCTGGGTCGCATCACGCGGCCCTTCCAGATCGCGCTGGCTAAAATCAGCATGGGCGTGTTCGACGGCATCTCCGCGCTGGACGACGTGTCCTTCCACAATTGCTCCATGCCGCCCGCCGCCGCCGAGTGCCCGCCGCTCACGCATTTCCACTGCGCCCGCACCAGGGCGTGCGTGGAGCGGCTGCTGCTCTGCGACTTGGTGGACGACTGCGGGGATGGTTCGGATGAAGAGGGCTGCTGTGAGTGGCATTTTTGAAAAGATAGAGGAAATCTGCCATTTTGATCCAAAGCAGCCATTTTGGCTCATTTTGGCCATTTCCAGAGGTCCTTCAAAAAAGAGCTACTTACCAATTTATTTACCAAATATCAGTAGGTAATATAACTAATTAATAGGGGTGTCAGGCGTTTACAAAGTTTGACCGTAATTAATCACGACTGCAATAGTTAACTCACGATTAATCACAAATTTGATATCTGCTGTAAATGTACAATAAAATGTACACACATTTTTTTTTTTCATACTCTTAATGTAAAAGTGGGAAAAATGTTGAACTAATAGAAATATGGCTGCATGTTTTAGTCATTTATACAATAGTTTCATAATAATTAATAAAATTGAGTTAAAATTAAAAATATGTACTATAAAAAACGAGTGTGATATTGATTTGTGTTGGTTATTTTTCTGCCACTAGATGGCATAATTGCATTTGTAAGACGGTGACAGCTCAGTGCATTTTTATTTTCATATTAAAAGCGATCTAATCTTTAACATGAAGTAAGTTGTGAAGTTCCACGCATTTTTAAAATTGTAAAATAAAACTTGACCCCAGTCTCCACAAATATATGCATTATTATAAAATTTATTACTGCTAAATTTATATGTGGACGTGCTTTTGCGACTGGAATTACCCCAGTACAGGCTTTCCAAGTAATGGGTGGTCATTAATCGCACGTTCACAATTAGTGGCGTTAAAGGAAGTTTAAATAAATTCAAAATTAATGCACTAATTTTGACACCCCTAATAAGTTATATTTTGGTTCTTGTCCAATTTCACAGCCCCCGAGATGCAGTGCAACTTCGAGCAGGGCCTGTGCAGCTGGAAACAGGAGCGAAACGGTGCCGGCGACGTTTTCGACTGGACCCGCACCCGAGGCCCCACCCCCTCCTTCAACACGGGGCCCTGGAAGGACCACACGCTGGGCACCAGCTACGGCCATTACCTCTACATCGAGTCGTCTGTCCCCCAGGAGTTTAAGGACACGGCGGTGTTGCTGAGCCGGGCTTTTCAGCCCACCCACCGGCGCGGCGAGGACCCCTTCGATTCGCGCCACCCATGCGTGTTCCGCTTCCACTACCACATGTTTGGCTCGCATGTCTTCTGCCTCGCCGTCTATCTCAGGACAACGTCGACGGGGCGAGGCCAATTGCTGTGGGTCGGATACGGAGACCAAGGAAATATTTGGCACAGGAAGACTCTTTACCTCACCAGTGCTCGACCTTTCCAGGTAAGAGTCCTTTGACAGTCAGCTCCTTGTTGCACAAAAATGTTATAGAAGATCCAATTAGGTGCACCTGTAAAGGTTATAGTGCATTCTTGGTTCATCCTGAAGTTTCACCCAACACAGAAAGCGCTCCTCCAGAGTTCCATTACCAATCTCTCTTTAACAACGTCAACATCGATCCCTCCAAGATGGATGTTGTGATGCCGTAATTCATGAGCAAATATAACCTGACAGGCACTTAAAGATTTCTCCTCCATCAGGGTTACTATTATTGATAACACGAATCCCTTTTATGAAATGAACTGACTCCATGGCCGGTGCATACCACACTGATCTATTTTCTTTTAGATGGTCGGACATTGAACAGAAATAGTTGGTTTTGTATATTGTGTGCAGCAATTGTGCGATTTTGGAATATATGTTATACAGTACTACATGAATCATTCCAGTGTAGCTGTTTCCAACATTTTCTATGCCTTACACCTATTAAAAATATTAATATTTAGTGATTCTCAAACCAAAAACGAAGCTCATTTGAAGATAAAAGAGACAAATTTATGAGAAAGTCATGCTCCAAAACAGTTTAAGAAATAAAAAATATTTTTTTTTGCTTAAATCTGGTAAAAATGGGTTAGTTAAAAATAAACTAATTTAATAAATTTAATGTGTGCTTCTATTGCTTTTATTATTGTATGTACTGTGCACTTTCAGATTTATTTTCTAAATAATATAATCTATTATTATTATTAAACTTGATCGAATAGAGATTACATTAATTGTAAAAAAAAAAAAAAAATTTTGATTAGATTTAAGCAAATGTATTTATTTTAATTTAATTTAATTCCTATCAATCAATTTTCTATTCAAATTTTACCTTTATTATTTATTATCTAATAAATAAGTCTTATTTCAAAATGGCCCAATACAAGTTTTCACTCCTTCATAAATGTTATGTATCCAGTTTGGAAAGCATTTACTTCCACATGTTTTCTTCCACATTGTTTCCCAGATCTAAAAAATTGTGTTTATGTCCCCGTGGTTAGATTGTAATCGAAGGTACAGTCGGAGATGATTTCAACGGGGACATCGCCATCGATGACCTCTCCTTCCTGGGCTGCATCCTGCACGAAGGTACTTCTGTGAGGTCAGCGTATGTTTTCCAATTGAGCATTAAAGATGTGCGTCATTTGCTAACCAAGGTGAGCTCCCCAAGGCGAACGCCACGGAACCCACGGCGACTACGCCGGCCCCCTCAGTACAGCCCCACCGTTGTCCTCAAGGAGAGTTTGCATGCGGTTCGGCTGGCGAGTGTGTCGCTCGCGACAAAGTGTGCGACTTCAGGCGGGACTGCTTGGATGGCTCAGATGAAAACGACTGTGGTAAATATGAGCAATGACGACACCTTTTTAAAAACAAACAATGTATGTCATCTAATCTCAACCCTAACTCCCTTATTTTTTCATGCAGTGGCTGAGCAGTGTGATTTTGAAGGTGGTAAAACATGCGGTTGGGAGACTATTGTCCCGCCCACTGCCTCGATGCACGCATTCCGCTGGTCACCTGACCAAGGGGAGAGCATTCATGCCGGAGAGCAGTATCATCGCCCCGTCACTGACCACACACAGTGAGTAAAGGAAAAAATATATTTTCATGTATATTCATTTTCATCATGTTATGGTAATGCCTGAAATAGGAAAGCAAACGACAACCAAGAACATTCCACAGCATCTGGACTCGCCAAAATACAAAGCAAACGATCTCAAAAAGGTTCAAAGGTCAAATATAAGACAAATCGGTGCATAACCATCACGATAGGAATCCCACAAGGAAATGTCTTAGGCCCTATCCGTTTCAATTGTACGTGACTGTCATGCCATCGATCTTCAGATGCACGCAACAATGGCGTCCACGCTGATGCTCGCTCAGTGGTGGAACATGTTAGGCTACTTGTTTGTTTGTTTACAGGTGTGTTTTGATTAATTGATCCTCAGTCGAGGTTGCTTCCTGGTTGACTACATTCCATGAAGAAAAAACCTGGCAACCAAATGAAAGTGGATGATGTACTGTGTGGTTCTAAAATGAAGTTAATTGCCGTTTTCTATTTTTGTTTTTATTCATGCCTACTTCCTTGTTCGTCAGTCAAGTTGCTTGTGGGTTGACTTAATTCCTTGTTCTGTATGTCATTTTCAATTGACAGCAAGTGGCAAAATGCCCGCCTTCTGATGATGATAAAAACGACTCGATTTTGCTGCTTGATTCATATTCCACTAATGCAGTATTAACCAGTGTGGCTGCATTATTGTCAAGAATGTTTCAGGGGGTTGACTTACCCTTTAAAAGGCTGTCATCGGTATCAGCAAGTATTCCATTTACCGATACTAGTATAGAAATTTGAACGCAGCGCACACTCACTGATGTGTGATCACAGGTGTTCGGTGCATGCATTTCCTGTTTCACAAAGATTTTTAAGCAGTGCCTGATTGATATAGTAATGATTTTACACAAAAGTGAAGAGAAGAGAGTATGCAGTTCTTTAGTATAAAAACAACAACATGTTTTTCCAGAATCAGAAATGGCAACGGAAGCCAAAAAGTGGTATTGTAACAATACCAGTTAGAAGTAGTACAACTCGAGTATGATCGAATGAGGGGGTGCCTGAGGTGGTTATGTCACTGGTTGAGTTATCATCGGCAGTAAGCAAGCGTTCCTTAATCAGTGGAGAAATTTGATCAGATACACGATGACAAAAAAAAGATCCTGATACTGTAGTTTTTGTTTCAGATTATTTACCAAGTAGAAGTGCACAAATAAAAGTTTTGATCATCATTATGATGCTTCAAATGTGTTAATTTCCTGGAGAGAAAACAGAAAAACATTCTATAGTGAAATGCAGCTTTAAATAGTTCCTCTTTTGTCAAAATCTACCCAGACTTTCTGAAGTGATGAAAAATGCAACTATGTATTATTATTATTATTATTATGTAGAAAGTAATCACCACGCTCAATCAAGTCTGCTGTCAAGATTCTGAGTGGAGCTCAAATGGAGTCTGCGTCGGTGTTGGTCCTCCACCAACATTTTATATTGCGTCCCAGCCTGTCGTGATCATCATAAAAGAATGTGACCCGAACTTACGTCCGACCCTCATTGAGGCGAGGACTTCATTATTGAGTTGTCACTTATAATAATGATCATGCATTCGATTTATATGACACTTTCTCTACTGCTTCCGCACGGTCACATTCTGGTGATCGTAAACTAGCTAGGTAAGTAGCCACAGCTGCCCTGGGGCAGGCTGACAAGAGGCGTGGCCGCCAGCGTGCCCCTCTGACCGCCACCAAACATTTGCACCAGCAGTGTGAGTGGCACCTGCCTGACCTCCACAAAGCCTCAAAACAAGTCAATGTTTGCTGTTTGTTTTTTTTCCATTCGTAATTGATCAGTTAAGTGGCTAACATTCTAAATGTAGCAACGTGACAAGACTTTATCATGTATGATCAAAATGAGGTCTCAAATTAGGCTACTTGTAGATGTTGTCACTTTGTGTTTAAGGTAATTGCTTGGTTGTTCGCAGGTGTGTTTGGATTAATTGGTCCTGACTCCTGAGTCAGGTTACTTCCTGGTTGACTACATTCCATGAAGAAAACTTTGGCACAGAATGAAAGGAGACTTTAGCTACTGCATAGGTGTCAAACTCGGGTCCTCGAGGGCTGGAGTACTGCAGGTTTTGACTGTTTCCCTTCTCCAACACAGCTGATATATGATCAGCTCATCAGCAAGCTCTGCATAAGCCTGATAACGATCCTGCTGATTGGAATCAGCTTGTGTTGGAAGAGGGAAACCTCCCAAACTGAGTGGTAAAAAAAATTAAGCTACTTGCAGGTGTTAGATTTTCTATTTGCAGTAGTTTATGTTAATTCGTGCCAACTTGACTTGACTTCACTCCACTTGTCTTCACAGGGGCAGCCCTGAAGGTTGGTACATGTGCGCCGACAGCTCCAATGGCGGCTACGGCAACGCCACCGACCTCCAGACGCCCGTCATTGCATCCACCGGGCCTCATTGCACCTTGGTCTTTTGGCACCACATGGGCGGATTCACCGTGGGCTCCCTGCAAGTGAGACCAGAGAACCTTGTGGAAAGTCACAATTGCACCTGTTGACATCTGCAACTGCCCCTGATCTCTTTTGCAGCTTTTGCTGAGGCGTGGAAACGTCTCACACGAGGTTTGGTGTCAGACTGGTAACCAAGGCAACAAGTGGAGACGAGGTGAAGTGTTCTTGGGGCTGTCGAATGACTTTCAGGTTTGGAAATGCTGCAATATGGAACCCCCCCACCCCCCCAAATATCTTTACAGTAGCCTTTTTATTTGACCATTGTGCTATTTCAGTGTTCCCTAACTGTCTGTGGCTCAAATTACCAAAACCAAAATGGCAACTTGAGATTTATTTGTGAGTCTACTTATGACAGACATGCCTACCAAAATTCATGTGAAACTTTCTCTGAGGGCTGAACTTTTTTCCTTAAAATGGCAACATCTTTAGCATAAGAATCAAAACGCCGGAATATGTTTGTCCAAATAGCATTTTAGCTTTCTGTGCCATTTCCCAATCAAATTCGTTCCCACACCGGAACAGCTCATTAGCTGATGGACTTGATCAATGCCAAATCGATCAAGTCCAAGTACACCCCAAATAGGCTCAAGTCGCGATGGTGGCACTGATGAGTCCTCCGGTGGCGTCTGCCAGCCGAGGTCGGTCCAGATCGGCCGACTGTGCGTGTCAGCCAAAAGTTTGATTTGTGTCTTGGAGCTCCGTCGCCGGCAGTCATTAACCTTTATGTCAGCCGTCGTGTCCACTCTGACGCTCCCGGCCGCCAAGTTGATGAGTCGCCTGTTTTTGGAGGGAGTCTTAGTGGCCTTTCCAAATGAGTCTTACTCGTAAACAGTGAGCATTCTCAGTGGGTGTCGTCAGTCAATCCAGTCTGTCTGCTTATTTCTATTCTGCAAAGTGGTTGTCATAAAAATTATTATTATATTACAAAAGGTGAGGAAAGCCTGTTTATAAAATGAATGATAGGTTTGTTGTTGCCCGTCAGGTGGTGTTCCGGGCCAAGCGCGGGATCAGCTATATGGGTGACGTGGTGATCGATGATGTCAGCTTTGTGGATTGCGCACCTCCGACACCCTCGCAAGCGCCCTGCACCCCCGAGGAGTACGCCTGCGCCAACGGCCGCTGCATCCCCCGGGACAACCTGTGCGACTTCATCGACCACTGTGGGGACGACTCGGACGAGGAACTTTACATTTGCAGTTAGTGGTCATCTAAGGATGGTTTTCAGTCTGCCAAACAACCTAAAACTATCTTGGGAAATATTTGATTTTGATCGTTGTTTTTCAGAGGGGTTTAGCGGCCGCTGTGATTTTGAGTTCGATCTGTGCTCCTGGCGCCAGAGCTCGGAGGATGATTTTGATTGGCAGATCAAAGCCGGGAGCACCCCCACCCTCGGCACGGGCCCGTCTACGGACCACACCCTGAGGGACCCCTCTGGGCACTACCTCTACCTGGAGAGCTCCTTCCCTCAGGCGGCCGGAAATGCCGCACGCATTTCGGGGCCTTTGCTGAGCCACAGGAGCTCCCAATGCAAGGTTTGGCAGAATTTTGAATTCATGGTTCATTTACCTTTTGTTTAGTGTAAGCTATAATTAAGTATATATAATAATATGTATAGAATAATAATAATAATAATTATCATTATATAATACTTATTACAATTAATAATTATGATTATTATATTAGAATTAATTATCATAATAATATATTACATTATACTATATCATAATGAAGTAATTGTTAATATTATAATTAAGATATAATACCAAAACATTTATGTATAATAAATCTGATATTTATTAATATATATATATTTTTTTACACATACTTTATTAGTCAGTATCAGTTGCCTGCTTGTGTCATCGCAGATGTCAGCCTGTTGGCAGGCGTGATCGACCGCCCCGTTCGTCTGTCGTCTCCCACCCACCGACCTGTCAGTCAATCCATCAATCATGCCAGTGGCTAAATTAGTGCGGGGGTGCGGCGAACGAGGATGACGGAGGCTGATGTAATCACATCTCTTCTGAGAGAGAGAATCTTCCTGTGAAATTTGAATTATATATCCATCTTTATGCTTGTTTTTTTAAATGACCTCTCAAGAACAGCTGTAAAAAATATATATATACAAAAATGTCATTTTGACCTCACTTTAAACTTATAGCAGGCCGAAAAAAATGCATTATCCACATCAGAAAAATAAACACCTCCCTCAAATAGGCACCTCCTTTTTTTTGTTCAAAACAAAACAAAACACTGTTGTCACACAAAAGCACATTTAAACTTTGTTGCTAACCAAAACCTGGAGCATTTACTTAGTTGTGTCTCGTAGATGACTTGCGAATGAAGAGTAAGATTTACTTTTTAATGCCACTTGAATTTGTCATGAAATGTAGCTACAGCTAATTTTGTATAACTAAAGGCCTCCCCCCATGTGCAATTCACTAGCCACTATTTATGCAAACATGGGAGTAGCAGCATTTTTTTTGTTTTTTGTTAAATCATGTAAACTACAAGTAATTAAAAACTAAACGGCCACGATTTGCCTAAATCCCAAATACAAGCTTCTTTTTTTCTTGGTTACATGGCAAATAAATACCTCCCCCTTTCTGCAATTGAAAAAATAAATGCTGCCAAGTAAATACAGTAAACGGATCGGCAACTATTTGTGGAAATATTTGCAAATAATTTTTCTTGGTTCCATCAACTAAAATAAATACAAAATGAACACCTCCTCACTAATTTGGATAATTATTACATTTCCCTTAGATGCGTTTCTTCTTCCATATGTCCGGAGACGGCATCGGGACGCTGGGCGTGTTCCAGAGTAACCAAACGGGTCTTCACCTCCTCCTCAACCTGACGGGCGACCAGGGCAACTACTGGCAGATGAGGGAGGTCCCGCTGAGCCACCCCGAGGACTTCCGAGTCACGCTGGAAGGACGGGTGGGCCGAAATCCCAAGGGGGACATCTGCCTGGACGACATCACCTTTTCGTCAGGGTGCCTGCTCGCTTCCTCGGTCGTGATAGAGGACGACGCCACTCCTCCTCCTCCTCCTCCTCCTGAAGGTACACTTTGCAGAGGTTGTTTCAAAAGCTCCTTATCTCTTTTGATTCCCGACACAGGTTTGTAATTGCTTTTCTGCCACCCTCCTGTAGACGCCTCCATTTGTCCAAGTAACACAAGGACATGTCTCACAAAGTTTCTAACAATTTGCCTTTTGTTTTGTGCTAGGAATTCCGAATTGATCTCTAAAATTATTCATAGTTTATCATTCTGTCCTCTCCGCCATTTTATTAACGAACATCTGGCTGCAGCAGGACCACAGATGCAACAAGGGGAGATTGCATTGTTCCTTTTAGAAAATGTGCATTTAGTCAAACTGCTTTTTCTGTTTGAACAATCAGAAATCTAAACGCATACAGGTAAATTACATAAATTCCAATCAGAACTGTCAACACTAAAAAGACTTGCTCTTGCTGCCCTCTGCTGGCATCTTGCTTGGCGACTGTCTTCAAACTATTATGGGGTGTTCTGTCTAATTGTTGGTCGGTTGTGATTTTACATTCAGCTTTATAGTACTTTTAGTAAATGTATGTACATTTTAATTTATTTTTCATTTTTTAAATAGTATTTCTTTTTAAATTATTTCACCTTTCTATTTTATAATCTAATATTTGTATATTATATAAACTGTATTATACATTATTTAATTAATGATAAAAAATATATATTTTAGTTTTTCCTTTAAAAAAGTACTATAGTATATATATTTTTTAACAGTTATTTAATGTTCAAATTTTTAAAGTTTTTTTTAATCTGTGTTATTTGATTAATAATCCAATATTCTTGACTATACACATTTTAATAACATTATTGGTTGTATGCTAATTCTTTTTTTTGTGTACATTTTTGTATACAAAAATATAGTCATAAAAAAAAACATTTTAATAGTTTTTTATTGTCCAATTATTTACTCAATCTTTTTATCTTTTTTTTTTACTACTTTTTTTTTTCTATGTACTTTTAATAGTAGGATTATGTATAGTATTAATCTTTTTTTGGGGATTATTGTATTTTTTTTACCAACCAAATTTTGAGGCCAGTTAGCAAATAGCTTAGCACAAAAAGTACAATGGAAAACCATTGTGTCAAATTGTGAACTCAATCCCTTTTGTTGTATTTATGTGTGTTCTTTGCAGGCAGGTGTCCTGCGGGCTCGTTGCCTTGCCGAAACGGCCGCTGCTTCTCCCACAGCCAGAGCTGCGACTTCCGAGACGACTGCGGCGACGGCTCCGACGAGGAGCGCTGCGGGACGTCCTGCTCCTTCGAGGACGGCCCGTGCGGCTGGAAGAACTCGCTGGCGGACAATTTCGACTGGTTGCTAGGGACCGGCTCGGTCCAGAGCATACGGCCGCCGTACGACCACACGTTGAAGGATGAGAGCGGTTTGTTGTTCGCCCAGCGCCTCCTTACCTGATTTGTTGTTTTAGCCATTTTTTATTCTACTTCCTGTGTCCTACTAGTCCCTTTATACTTCCTCCTTACCTTTCTTTGCTCCATCCATCTTCCCTTTCCCAATTCTACAGTTGTTTGTTTTTGAATGAGCACTTGAAAAGATCAAATCAACCCTAAAATGGCCGCTTGAAACCAAAACGGGAGGACTTCCTGTGTCTTTTCTGGCTTCGTCTTGGTCAGGTCACTTCCTGTATCTGGAAGCCACGCCGGTGGGACTGAAAGGTGACAAGGCTCACATCAGTAGTTCGATGTGGAAGGAGTCCAGCTCCATCTGCAAGCTCGCCTTCTGGTACTATATTTCCCACAAGGCCTCGGGAACCATCCGCCTTCTCGTCAAGGTAAGCGCCGTGTGGAATATCCAAGCGTGAAGGTTGAATGGTTCTTAACTCAACTTTCCTGTGTGCTAATATTAGCTTTTGTATGTCCTTCTTTCCTTTCATTGCTGCGACCGTCTTTTCTTCCTTCAACTGTAGTTTTCTGATTACTATGGTTCCTTCCTTCATTAATCCCTCCCTCCTTTCATTGCCTTCCTTCATTTTGTTCCACTTCCTATGTGGTTATATTTCTCTCTTTTTTTCCTTTCCTGCTTTCTTTCTTCTTTACATATGTTTGTTACATTTCCCATTTGCTTGTATGACCCTCTTAACTTCTTGCTTCCTTTTTGTGCCTTCAATCTTTTTCAGCTTTCTGTGTGGCCGGCCTAATACATAAATCCTTCCTTCCTTCCTTCCTTCCTTCCTCCTTGTTACTTGTTTCCCTACCTACGTTGCATTTCTTGTTTGCTATTATTTCCTTTGCTTCCTTCTTGCGTTTCCTTCCTATACCTCCATTGCCTTTTTATTATGTTTTTTCCCCCCTTCCTTTCCTCCTCGCTTTCGTCCTTCCATCATTTTGTTTTGGTGGTGCATGGTTGAAATTTTGGTAACAATTTCCAGGAGGAGTTTTCCTTTGAAGTACGCGAAAATGGTCATTTCAAACTAAAATGGCATTTTTTGTCCTTGTCAAGTCAGATTTATTCGTAGCACTCTCGTCATTAGGTTGTCTGTTTTGCATGTCTTAACAATAAAGGCTTAGGAGCCATTGTCACTTAATGGATGTTTGCTTCCTACACGGCAGCTTGTTTTTGCGCATGCATGTAGATGTGAAGAACATAACAATGTTTTTGGAAAACATGGTTTTCATTACGTTTTTCAGGATATGATTGTACGTCTAAGGGAAATATGGAGACAGCTGTAGTGAATGGAGGAGAAGCGTGTGGTTGATCGTGACAATATTCAAGGAGTTATCCTGCAAATGTAAAGCGGCTTGCTCTCAGATGTACTTTTCTGGCGGACGTACATAGAATATTCCGGCCAAAAGGAAGCCGTCCCTTGGAGGCCTTTTATAATAAGAAAATGCTGCAGGCAGGCTATGTCCTTGTTAGAACTGCTTAGAAATGGAAGTCAACCGATATTTGTTGGGTTGTTCTTGTAGAAGTGTATTATAAGGACAATCCTTGATGACCCTTGACCTCATTAAGTTCTCCAAGTTGGACTCATTGAATTGCTGGTAATTTCATTCCCTTACTCTTCAATTTTTTCGGTCCATATTTTTATTCAACTTACTCCTTCTTTCTTCACTGTCAATTTCCTTCTTTACAGGCTTTTCTCCTTTCTCCCACCTTTTTAAAACTTAGTTACCTCCTTTTATCCTTTCCTTTTTCTCCCTTCATTCTTCTCTCCATCCTTTCTTTCCTTTCAGCTTTTTGTTCAACTTGCTGTGTGCTAACAGAACGGTTATCTTTACTTCCTTCCTTTCGTTGAGCTATTTAGGTAAATAGTTTATTCCTTCCTACCTTTTATTGTCTTGCCTTCAATCCATTTTATTTCACCATATTTTGTTTGTCAGTAATTATCTCATTCCTTCTTCCATTTCGTAAGATTGCATCCCCCGCATTAATTAATACGGCCAAATTACATTACTTTGCTGTTCATCTTCATAATGACTCTCTCCTCATTTCCTGTGGACTGTGAGGTGACACCGGGAAGACACGAGACGCATGACGCATGGCTGGGTGTGATTGCGGCTCCCTCAAAGCCCCACTCCGGGTCACATTTGCTCGTTCGAACGCCGCATTAGTCACCATGTGGTGCCTGGCTGCTGCCATGGGAAAAAACCCGCGGAGGAATTACATACTTGGCGTGTCTTTTAATATATTCCATATGCGGCGGGAGAGAGGCAACAAGAAGTCAAGACACAGTCTGAGAAGCGGCGGGAAGCTTTGAATGACAAATGACGTTAATGAGAACCTTCATTGGTTGCAATGTATCTTGCTGATGATGTTCTCCACCCATGCAGACGGAGAACGCCATGTGGGAGGCGTGGAACAAAACGGGCCATCAGGGGAACGAGTGGAAGCGAGCGGACGTGCCGCTGAGAAGGCTGAGGAACTTCCGGGTGATATTCGAGGGCGTGCGTTGGCGCGACGTGAGCGGGGGCGCCGCCTTAGACGACCTGGAGTTCAAAGACTGCGCCCCGAGTGAGTGACGACGGCGAACGGCGTGAATGATGAAATTGTGTTTGCGGTTCTTCTCGCAGTCATTTCACAGTGTGATTAGTTAATGGGACTCAACGGGGCGGGAGAAGCGACGTTTTTGATGTTTATGTTTGATGCTGCACGAGGTCAGAACAAACCAGAATACTTTTTATTTTAGTTAGTTTTGATTTCGTTTTGAGTTTTGTTTTTTAGTTAGATTTACTTAGTTTTCAGGGTGATTCTGTTAGTTTTTATTAGTTTTTTTTTTTTAATGCTTAGTTTTAGTTTAGCTTTAGTTAGTTTCTGTATTAGTTAAAAAAAAATTAAATGTGTGTTACTTGTGCGCAATATTTAATAAACACCAAATTAAAATTAAATTAAAAAAGTAAGACATTTCTTACCTAGCGTTGCATTTCAGCTGAGTTAAATGAAAAAGCAGGCGAGCTGAGCCATTGGAGCCGAAAGTCAAGCATTATTATCATTATTATTTAAACTTCCTGTTTCCTACCAGGACCCCCCTTATTTTCCTGCTCCATTCATTCCATCCTTGCATCTTTTTGTTCAATTTCCCATGTGATATTACCTTCCTAACTTGTCTTCGTCATTCTTTCTTTCCGATCAACTTCCTGGGTATTGCAATTACCCCGTGACTTCTTCTTTACTCTTTTCTTCCTTCCTCACATCTTTTGTTCTTTTCTCCCCCTTTCTTCGTTGCTTTCTTCCTTCTCTCTTTTCTTCCGTCCTTGCTTCTTTTTGTTCAACTTTCTGTATTACCCTCTTCCTTCGTTCCGCCATAAACCCCTCCCTCCTCAGCACACACATGTGCTGCCTGTTACAGTGCTGTCTTCCTCCCCGTCTTAAATGAAGTGCAGCGAGTGGAAAGATGCTCCGAGCTCTCTCGACAGGCTTTTGTCCACCCCTCGCATCCTTCCGTGTAGAACGCAAGAAGTCTTTGTTTCTAAATGATGAACAGATGTATGTGTGTGTATTATATCCATTGCAAAAAATGCATTCGTCTAGGGATATATGGGTGCTCAAAAGCACCTTAGTGTCATATGTTTAATTTTTAGAGTCTATATTTGTTCCGGCTCGGCTCCTCAGGGTGTGCTAACATTGCAGCTTTGCTTACCTTTTGACTTTGAAAGCAGTCTGGATTAAATAATTTACAATTCATTTTAAAAGGTGAGATTGTTATCACATACTTGGACACGGAACAAATTTAAACCTGTGTGTGTGTTTTGTGCGTCTATGTTCGTCAAGTACTGTACTTCATTTTCCTAGTAACTATTTTCCTATTAGACAGGTACTTGGCACATTCTTGTTATTTCATAAAGAGTGCCAAAAAATGCAAACAAGAGAATTCCTAAATATCCCACAATTATGAAGGTTTACTGTGCTTTATTCTAAACTGAAACGGCAAAATCGTAACATTTACCACCATGCGCTTCCTAACAGGTCCTGCTGAGCCAATGAGCTGTCCTGCGGTCACTGATTTTGTGTGCAACAGCGGCCACTGTGTCGAGTCCCACCTGGTGTGCGATGGCAAGCCCGATTGCGGCGACCAATCAGATGAGTTGGACTGCGGTGAGCAGCCGTGAAGCAACTTTCAATCAGCTCCCTTTTTAATTGGCCAGTGAATCAGTTTTATACTTTAACACAAACTCTTAGGCGCAGTGGCCACCATGCCGGGAGCGTGCAATTTCGACGTGGACGACGGCCAATGGGAGGAGATGTGCCAGCTCGCCCAGGATACCGACGACGACTTTGATTGGAGGATCAATCACAGCAGCGAAACAGCAGGAGCCGGACCGACATCAGACCACAGTACAGGTTGGCGGGCTCTCGAGAGGGGCTCTAATTTCAGCACTGAACCAACTGTGCTATAAATACAGAGAAATATTTCCATTTTCAGCTTCTGCCAATGTTCAAACTGATTAAATACACACAATTCCCCTGTGGGCTGCTGTTATGTGTGTGACTTCACATCCAACCTCTCTGATTGGCTAGATTTATTGACTGACTGTGTCAGTGATGTTGATATCACAGGGCAGCAGATCAATAAAGTTTCCAAAACGAGAGAGGTCACACAGAGGCGACTCGTAAACAGTCGCACGCACTCACTGAATACTGACAAGCATCCAGACAACTGCTCTATGCTTATTGCTTAGTCAGTCTTCAAACCTTAAATGTGATATTCTAAAATGAAGTATCTTTTCAAAAGACAGAAATTTGTTACTACCTACGATACATCCTTAACCATTAATTATTTGACCTAGCTTGGTAGCTAGCATGTAGGTAGCCACCTAGTTAACTTGTGTTTTAGCTTTTAGCTAGCTAGCTACCTAAATAGGTAGAATAATTAATGGTAGCTAGGTAGCTATCTAGTTAATTTGTGTTTTAGCTAGCTAGCTACCTAGTAAGAAGTTTACGAGGTTGTTAGGTAAATTAATAAAGGTGTAGTGATAATTAAATTGGTACATAAGGTTAGTTGTTTGGGTAGTCAATATCGTCATACATTTTTTTAATTAATTAGACTGTTCTCCAGCGCTGTCCTTTTCCTAATTCTACATTGTGCCATGCTGGATTTCTCTTACAAAGGTGGCGGGGGGAACTTCCTCTACATCCACTCAGCCGCCCAGCGAGAGGGTGACGTTGCCAGGGTGACCACCATTAGTGCCTTTCCAGCCAGCGTGGGCCTATGTCACCTGCGCTTCTGGTTCTATATGCACGGATCGGACAGGATGGGAACGCTGAAGGTGGCTGCAATTTGATAAATAATGTGCTGTCATTTTAGAGCGGAAGACTTCATTTTTAACAATCGACTCGTACCCGCTGGGAAGAATGAAAGACAGTGGCAGGAAATAATTAATCAAAGTGTCATCATTTGTATCCATTCATGTCTTTTTTTGTGTGTCTTTGGGACTGATTTTGAATAAAAAATAAATAAAAATCTTGGTTGGACTGACACTACAAGGAAGGGGCGGTTCACCTTTCATGGACCTGCTTTTTTTGTTTTAACTACAGTTTTTAATTATGTTTAGTAATTTACACAATACAGTGCTATTTTTAAAATCTAAACGAAGTACAGCAACTGCACATTTAAAAACGAAAGTGTTTGTCATCTTGGCTCAAATCATTACAGTAATTCTGCGTTTGTAGGTGTTCACGGTCGGACCGAGCGGCACCCCATTGCTGATGTGGGCCTTGGCCGGAAACCAAGCCGAGGGGTGGACGTACGCCGGCGTCATCCTGTCCAACACTGCGCCTTTTCGAGTTAGCTTCCAGGCGGAGGTGGGCGGAGACATGTGGACCGACGTGGCCCTGGATGACATCACGTACACGGCAGAGTGCCTGGTTGGAGGTGAAGACTTTTTCTTCTTTTTTTTTTTAAATAGTGTGTTTGCTGTGCCTACCAACCTGCCTTCTTTTCCGTCTACTTAGCTACCTATGTCATTAACATCCTTAATTAAGCTAGCTAGCTAGCTACCTACCTAACTTAGTCTCCTCCACCCTCAGAACCGGTGACTCCCCAGCCTCTCACCTGCACCTCGGACCACTTCCGGTGCGTCTACTCGTTCCAGTGCATCCCCAGGAGCTGGCAGTGCGACGGCGAGTTGGACTGCTTCGACCAGTCGGATGAAGAACGCTGCCCCACGGCCGTACCGGGCACTCTCCCCCCGCAGGGTGGCTGCCCCGCGGGCCACTACCGGTGTTCCAACGACGTCTGCCTGCCGGCCATTCTGCGCTGCGACGGCGTCCCCGACTGTCCCCATGGCGAGGACGAGCACGGCTGCCGTAAGTGTCGCTGATGGAATAAATAAATCATCTTTTTGATAGAGTTTGGAGATTGTGCTGCCTTTTTTGTGTCCAGCCTTGCTGCAGTGCGAACTGGGAGAACTGCTGTGTGACACTTTGTCCGCTTGCGTTCCTCTTGAGAAGCGTTGCGACCACTTTGCAGACTGTCTGCCTTTCCTCGCAGATGAGTCCAGTTGTGACGGTAATGTGATGTCCCACACACCATTCACATCAACCTAAACGACACATTTAAATACAGTAATCCCCAAATCACTTCTTACATTCAGTGTTACCTTGCCCCAATTTATGAGTTTAAAATTTAGGATGTGTCTCCAAAGTATCTTAAGTTTTTCTCTTGACGTCTTTGAGATGGACCCTCACACTGTATCTCTGTGTGTGCTTGTTAGAGAGCATATCTGCTGTTTGCGTGTCAGAATCTGCCAGCTTTCTGCCAAATTCCAGCATTTTTCCCCCTTTTCCGGGCTCTACTTGCTGTTCTGACGTTTGACATGGAAGTTTAAAACCCGTTCAACTCCGGAGAGCAAACCTCCCACTAAGTGTGCGTCACTACATGTCAATTTGACCTTAAAATATCTGCATCCGCCGGCATTTCTGTTGTTGCCAAGGTGATCCCGTATCTGCCATTTAATACAATATTGGTGGATTAGCCGTGATGCCTCTCGGGCTGTGTTAGCTGTGGTATTGGTGCTACGTGTTCAGAGACCAAAACATTTTGACAGTGTTTACGCTGGATGAATTCACTATGTAGCAATTTTTAAATTAATCTGAGTTAATTGTATTGTTTTTATAAAAAAAATTGTGCAGCAATTAACAACAGTAATACTGTCACTATTTTTTAACCATACCAACAATTGTGATTAACTTAATGGTATCTTTAATGAAAAAACAAACAAATAAGGACATTTATAAGGAGAAATAAAATAAACATCAGAAGACATAGGTACGATTTATAATGATGTCATTGTAATTTTTTTTTTTTAATTAGAAAATCAAAAATCTGTTTTTTGTGAAAAAAATAAGCAACTTCTTAATTTGGCTTGCCTCATTGAGCTTTGTCTCACTCAACACTCAGATATTCTGTCTATTTCAGTATAAAGTCACTTTCACAAGTCTAGTGGGGATCCCTGGAGTTACATGGAATAAAAAAATGTTTCTTACTGCTACCTGTTTTTCATGTTTGTAATATCAGAGAAATGAATGGCTGACTTTTTAATATACATGCTAATGCGATGACATTTCCGTTGCAACGGCAACCTCGTACTCGCGGCTCATTATTATTGAGGTGAGGCGGGGGGGGAATCATTTTAGCGAGACGGGCTTGCCATATGGTAATAACATAAACATGTGAATTATTAATATTACCAGGTTGTCACTCTGACTTTTTATTCATTATTTTTGTTATGCAGATTGTCCTCCCATGTACTGCCTGGGTCGAGGCCCGTGTCACGTGGAGGAGCACGGACCTGTTTGCATGTAAGGTACACACACACACACACTCAACAACTCACCTTATCTCGCATGGTGAGACGTCGGACATAAAAATTCCATCCGTCTTGCCCCGTGAAGCATGTTAGAACCTGTAAATTCAACTCGCTTTCTTCCTCAGCCAGAATGTGCGGCTTCCCGCCTTTATATATCTCAACGGCGCCTCTACGGAATTGTTGATAGATCCTGCTGGTCAATATTTAAACACGACGTATGCGTCTGGTTGGCTCATTCTAACTTTGTAGTTACAAACCAGGAAGATGGAGATTCTATATGACTGTGTTTAGCTTGGGATGTCTGTATTTTAGTTCACTAAATTAGATACTGTGTGTGTGTAGGTGTCAAAGGGGTGCACCACTAAATGATGAAAGAGGGGTGTGTGACTTAAAAAGTTAGAGAAAAACTAAAAGTATCCAAAGGGTTTTGTTTTAATAATACTTTTAAGCCACTCACCCTCTTCAGCAACCTGACAAAGTTGGCGCGCCCCTTTCTTTGTGCACACAAAATGAAGTCTTTTGGATACATTCCGAGCAGTCTTTCGCAAATTTTTCAAGCCGCGCGCCCCTTTGAAAGCGTGCCTGGCAGCCTGTCCAAGGATGAAGGCCCGCCGCCATGACCACACGCATGACGGCCCCGTCCACACCCCAGCTTTGGATGATAACGACATCCCCGATAGATGTGTGTTCCGCATTAGAAGAGCGACCAAGCGAGGGAAAGCCAGCTGATATCGAACAGATGTCGACTTAAACGAGAATCTTTCGAGAAGGAAGCTCTCGCTACACACACAAACAGGCCAAAATCTTCCAGCTGTGGAATTTCCACCAAGAATAACTGTGAGGAACTGGAATTGCTCATTTTGCTATGTGTTAGCAGGTCAACTTTTAGCATGGTAGCATTCTAACAAGTGGCCTTAGCACTGCAGCACACGCCCATTGAGGCATGAGAAGTTCCTGAATTAACATTATAGGTCCACGCCAGTTGTTAGCATGCTAGATGTTAGCATTGTAGCAATGTCCATTTTGTCTGGATCATTACAGTGCTTCCCTGTTCCCAGGTGTGATCCAGGCTGGACCGGCAACCGTTGCCATATGAGGACGAAGCCGCCACTCACTACTCCATCACCACATGGGCTCGAAGACACGCAGCTGGGTAACATTTCAATGTTTTCCACGCTGTCCAATTAGTAAATAACAATTCCACTTGACACTGACCATCTCTCTCAGATGCGGTATACGCCGGCATTGCCATCGGGATGCTGCTGCTGGTGGCCGGCGTGGCCGTCTGTGTCTTGGCTCTGTGCAGTAAGCGATGCCGCGTAACGTAAGTCTCAGATAATGACTCTCGTGGGTTTTTTTTTTCTGGGGACTTCTGATAATGATGATGAGCTCGTTTTTGTCGACTCCTCCGCAGGAATCGCAGCTCGACAGGCTACGGGATGATGGATCGCCCCACCTTTGACTGGAAGGCAGAGGTGATTTCTGATCCATCGTTAGACAATTCTTTTGGGGCATCATTAGTGTCCACAGTCATACAAATTGCAATGCAGTAATCCCTGGCTATTCGTTATCCAATCTAATGTTTACAATGGGCTCTATAATTTAAACCGTACACAGACTGCAAAAAATGGAACCACCAAAACACTTTAATATAATTCAAAATTCCTATTACCACATTACCCATATAATTAACTTCTTCGCTCCCAAAAAGTATAAATACGTTCTATTTTAAATGTGTTAAGTGCCCCACTTTTAGTTCCAGTTTTAAATATTTTTTTATTACTTCACTGCATATTTTTACATTACAAATTGTATATTTTTCTATTTTAATATTCCACTTTAAAAATATTTCATGTTTTTTGAATTTTTGTTATGCATTTTGTTGTCCTTTATTATTTTTTTAATTATAATTTTAAATATTTTTTTTATTAATTCACTACATTTTTTACATTTTATTTAAAAAAATGTTTATTGTTCTATTCTAATATTCCATTAGAAAAATATTTACTTTATTTTTTAATTTTAAATAGTTGTTGTTTTCATTTACCGTAATCTGAAATTTAATTTTGACTATATGTTTTTATTTTGAATTTGTTGTTTACCTCATTATTTTCATCAATTATTTGTTCTTTTTATTTTTGTTATTCAAGTAAGAGGTGTTACTATTATGATGTGTCTAATGCAGCTAAATAAGGGTGTCAAAATAATATCAATATAATGCAGCACATTTCTACATTCTTTATACAGCGCTCACTGGATGCCATTAAATACAAAAAGGTGTATGATGACGACAATGATGATACTTATTTATGGGCTGTTACATTTTGAGACATTTGATTTTACCTGTCCTCATCAACACTTAACCCCCCCCCCCCCCCCCCCCCCATGCATCATTTCAGTTTCGCCGTTGCGCAATTAGGCGCAGCAACGTCGGTGGGGTTCTCTCCATCAGCGTGTACCCTTGGAGGAGGGAGACGGAGGTGAGCCACTTTCCCCCCCCCCAAATTTTTTTTTAGCCCCTTGCTCTAAGTAGCAGATGTCAAATAGAGCGCCTCGTGTTCCTCACTCAGCAGAGCTCGTCCTGGAGGGACGCCAGGTTGTCCTTTGCCAACCCGCTGTACAATCATCATCATCATCATCATCATCTGAACCCTGATGAATGTAGAAGCTCCCAGGCGTAAGCGCAAAAAAAGATGGACTGTGCATATGGACGCCTTGTGCGAACATACCTTGAATTTAGTTATTTTTCCTCAGGGAAAGTGAATAGAAACAGCGCAGATAAACAGAATTGCTTAAAAAAAAAAAAACTTGGTCACTTGTTGCTAGGCAGAATTCTCAGGGATCGATCATAATTGCCCCAAAGGCCAATGAAAAAAAAAAAGTCATTTCAAATGACGACTACTAGGGGCTACAAGAACAGGTACAGTACAACAGAATGCATTGGGTCATTTTTCTGGTCAGTTGTTGCTAGGCAGAATTTACAGAGCTCATTCATCGGCCAATGAAAGCATAGCGAAGCTACATTCTTAATCTAATTGCCTTGCCTTGTTTATTTACTAATTGTTATGTTGTTATAATAATGTAGCATCACACTTGCTTTGCACATGAGCAGCGTGGCCATAACTGTCTGACATTTTATGATAAATATAGATATTTAATTGGACATGTATTAAATTGACATACATCCTTTTGTTTTGATTCAGATTTCTTTTATAGCATGTTATCTATTCCCATTTGTTTTCTTAGCACTTTCTCTACTCTGATTGCTATCTTGCTAGATGTTGGCATACTGGCTGTTTACTTTTAATACTACCAGACTACAGGGCAAGATGAAAAATCTTTATCTTAGAGATTTCTGATTGGAATTTCCAATTGCCAATGTTAAAGTAGTTCTATTAGCACAATTAGTTATAAATCCCGGCTGACGGGTTAGCAACAGGTGGACAAAAATTCCTAACCCTCCAAAAACGACAAACTCAGCTCAGTGCCATTTTGCATCAACCCAGTGACACTCGAACCGACGACCTGTGCTCTAAACAATAGCACTTTATGCACCTTTATGCCCAGTTTGCACACTCGTGGGCAGAGATTATGAAGCCGTCATTGTTTTTGGTTTGTTTTTGTGCGCCTCTGGTAGCTTCGGTATTCATGCCGCTAAATGGCATGTTGCGCGAGCACAAAGTCTTTGTGGAAGTTGTTTTTGTATTGTTGGTGGGTTCAGCTCACCCTGATGGGGGAGGTTTTACATCGCTTGTCCAACCAATTAGACCCAATTGGGATGTGTTAGAATGAGTAACTTGCTATATTTAGTTGGACACTTGATTTATTTATTTTATTTTATTTGAATCAAGATTAAAACTATGGGAAAATATTGTTATATAATTTGGCAGGGTCTTTTTTTGTTTTACTTGATTATTTTTTTTGTTAATATGCAAAGCTTAGGTCTCATTTATGATTATTCTAATGAATTTATTTTTGTTTTTAATTTGACATGTTTAGTTTTTTTTGTGTGTTTTTTTTAAACATTCCAAAATACAACATATATCTTTGTGTTTGTACTTGGGTCTTATTTTAATTTATATATTTTTTAAATTTTTGTGTGTATCTTTTTTTGTTACAACTATATGCCGACATATTAGTTTATTTATTAATTAATTTTACTTAATTAAACTTTTTTTAAATGTAGAACCTATCATATCTTTGTATTAAAAAAAAAGCTAGGGCATTATAGTTATAAATATTTATTTAATGAATATTTAATTATTATTTTTTTTAAATACAACAAAATACAGGCAACTAAGACTTACCTGTATTTTTTCCCCCAATTTTTTTCTTTAAAAAATTGGTAAAATAAGATTTATGGCCTAACCTCTAAAAAATATTTTTGCCAAAACACAACTATGCTACATTTTTTTCTAAAAAGATCTTCATCAAGGTCGCATACAAATTTCATGAAAGCAGGACCAATAGGACAAGCCATGCTGTAAAAATATAATTGACGATTTCACTTCATTTCATCCCTGCTGGCACAAATCTAAATACACCGAGCGGACGACCTTGTGCAAGTGTTCGCTCTGGGCTAAATGAGCTCAAGTGCACTTTGGGCTCTGATTGCCTCAATAGAAAAAGACGAATTGACCGTGATGAGACGAGATGCGAATGCTGAGACACGAAACTGATTGTAAGAAAGACGAAAGAAGCTTTCCCTTGAGTGATGAGCTGCTCCTGTGAGGTAAATACATCACACGCCTTGCCATCATTGTTCTCGGCGCAGATACGTTTTTGCCACAAGGTGGGCACTGATCAAATCAAGCCGCAAGATTTTATGCAAGAAAGTGGATGATGAAAACCCCTGAAGGCTCGTGAAGGTCGTGCAAATGCTGGGTGAAACTTTACTCACTTCAATTTAGATGATGCACAAAGTCAAGTGTCACATTGTGAAGTGTCGACTTCCAAGCGATCTTTTTTTTTGTTGCAAAAAATGTTGTTTTTTAAAGTCTTTTTTTTTTTTTTTTTTTTTACCGTGTGAATGAATAACCGTCAAATCTGCTTGAGGATATTAATTCAAGGCGACACAAAAAAAAATGGCCCATTGAAAAGTCAGTCTTTTTTTTAATCCCCATGTTGAGTTTAACATAGACTTGCGCAATCCTTTAACATTTACATTTTGGCTACAATTTTTATGTTAAACCATCTGATGAGATTTCATACTTTTAACTACTTAAAGGCCAACTGCATCATTATAGAAATGTAATCATTTGTATGTCAAATTTGATTTGCAAAAATTATTGCCAATGTGAAGTACATTTTCTTTTCATGTTATGTTTGTACACCAGATTGTACCACGTTTTCAAAGCAGCAAAATTTCACTCCTTTTACCGGATTGAGTCAGGTGAGTGGGTGTCAGGTTTGTTACTTTTAATTGTTGATATCTTTTTTGAAATGCATATGATACGGAGCTACTTTCCCCATTCAAAGCATGCAGCAAAACCGTTTCAGCTACATGCATTGCTATACGTCTGCGAGACTAATTACTAAAGTGTAAATAATAATCGTTACATACAGTATGATTCAGGCTAAAGTAGCTTGGCCTGTTTAAATAAGACCCATTTTTTAAATATAGTTTTCTAGCTGTTTTTGGGGAAGGTGACATTTTTTGTGGTTAGTCACATAAGGTATTTAAAGGCCCTCTCAAGTGTTAATATTTGATGGGAGCAGCTGAGAGATTTATAAAAGCGCTCCTTCATTTTCTCAGCTTTTCCGTGACCGCTCCCGAAATTCCCACAGCGGGTGGTGTCTTAATTGTTGAGTTCTCCTCCCTGTATGGGCAGCAAAGGAAACGCCATGGCAGGGTAAGTGGGAGAAAAAAAGAAGAACGAAAAAAAAAAAAGACTACCACCTCCCTCCCAGGTCTGGCCGCCTGTGAGGAAAACACACATGATGGTGATGTCATGGCGTCAACACTGTAGGCTTGTACTTTCTTAAAGGTGACCACAACTTCTGGCGAGATATCAAGAATGTACAAAATAATACATTATTTTATTTCTTTATAGCACTTTTGCACTAAGGTAATATTGCTATTTAGCAGGTTGTTTTTTTTATTTATTAATTATTATTATTATTATCGAATAGCTGAGCTAATTTGATAACACATTTCCACTTTAGGATAAACAATATTAGGATGTCACCAGCTCAGTGCAAAGAAAGCTGCTTTTATGAGTGTAACTTCAGAGCGACATGTAATTTCTCTTACCACTGCACATAGCTAGCTAGCTTGCTAAACATGTAGCTAGCTCAGCGATTTTCAGTTTGACATTTCCCTTAATTTACTTTAGTTTGGTAGCTATCTTAGCAATTGTTAGGTAGATATCGATACATAGAGTAAGTAGATGGATGTTTTATGACATGTTTTGGCATTTCCCTTCATTTGTCATTTCTTTAGCATAGCTAGCTTAGCGATAACGCGATACAGGAAAGGCGGCAAAACGTTCGTCTACCAAGCGCGTTCGCGCAACATCCAAAAAGACGCCATCTCATTGGCTGCAAGGGGCGGTGACGTCACACGCGCACTTTCTTTTCCTCCAGGAGCGCAACATCGGACCTCACACACACACCGAATCATACCGGGTGAGCTCCGATGCGTTCAACTTTTCCCTCTCGTCACATTTGAATATTTCATTCTTATATTTTCGCGCATCTTGTTGGTTCACTTTGGAAGCGGGCGGCGCGCAATTGTGTGGGAGACAAAAAAGCACCTCCGCGAGGAAGACAAAGCAGGTTTTTATTTCTCTCTCCCCGTTTCTGTTTCCTCCGGGAAGACGAAGGAGAGACCTGCGGGGTTCCGCCGCCTCGGAGGAGTGGAGCGGCGGATAGTGGGGGGGTTAGGAAGACGACCACCTCTCGGATATCTGTGGCCATGGCGCTGGAGAGGAGACTGGACGTGCTGCTCGGACTTGTCCTGCTTGTGCGGTGCGTGTGCGACGTCGCAGCCCAGACCGGTAAGAAGCAACAACAACACCTTCACATGGAGACCTGCTCACATTTTCTTTCTCTTGCACTTTGTTGACTTCAAATGACGTGTAAGTGGGGTGGGGTGGGGGGCACGTCATAACCACACATGAGATCTGGCATGCTATTATTATTGTTCTTTTCCAAGCTACTAGAAGATTTTACATTCCACACATTTGAGTGTATTAACCTCTTTTTTTGTCGCCTGGTTAAATATTTAAAAGCAAAACAATATCTGGAGCTAAATTGGGTGTTAAAAAAATAATAATGGTGGAAAAAAAGCTGTGATAATCATAACAACATAATCACCCTAAGCGAGCGCTAAGCAATTAACTAGCTTACAGCGAGGGGTTGTTCCCCCGTGGGCAAAATTCATAAAAACATTGTAATTATGTGTTATGAGCTTTTTTGGAAGCCAGTTGTAAATGTTTGGCATGTTTGCATCGCAGTGGAGAGCTTCTGGGTTTGAATCCTTCCATGATTTGTCCAGAGCTTTGAGTGTGGTTATTGTAGCAGCGTAGTGCCATAGTGGTTAGCACGTTTGCACCGTAGTCAACAAGTTCTGGGTTTGATTCCCTCCTGTGTGGAGTTTGCATATTCTCCCACCTCATCCCAAAAGTCAGCTGAGATAACACTATAAAATATGATGGATGTTTGTTGTTTTTCTCCTGGGTGTTTTATTTGTAATCAAATGTGCATCCAACAACACTGCAGCTCTGCTTAGGCTTTGCTGTCGACACGATAGTGCTCCTATGTCGTTCCGACCACACTGCGGCTCTGCAATTAAATCACTTCAAATACTCTCTGTGTGGTAAACGAGCGCACCTAGGCGGTCACGTCAGTGTATTCCTCGGAGAAAAGTCGTCATCCCAACATCATAACAGCCTCGCCTTCCCCCCCACACCCGCTTCGCTCCCTCCCTCCCTCCTGGAGCGTTTATTGCTGCCAGTGCATTTTCACCAGACAGCGGTTGGGTGAATATGTTCAGCTGCTGACAGTGACTGTAAATTAAATCAGTGTGTGTTTTGTGTGCAAGCCCCCCTCCCAACCCACCCTTTGCTTTCTCTGTGAGCGATGCTATCGGGTGGCACGCGTGTCGTATTTATGCGCCAGCGTGGTTTGACAGTTCAGTCAGTCTGCATGTGGAGCGCATTTGAACGTCCTTGCAGGAGGGAGATGGACTGATTTAAACAAAAGCATTCTTGACTGCATTTCTTTTTCCTTCTGTAACTTGTCCTTGTTTTGTATGTAGGACAATATTTTTAGATATCATGACGGAGGTGCTTCCTCACACCTGGAGTGGCGCGCCCTGTGTTAGTTTATTAATGGCGGAGAGGCGCAATAGTCCTTTCTATTTAAGAACCTGTAAAGGGAAGACTGAGAACTATCTAGTGCCCAATTGTGGATAAATAGCGTGAAACTGCACACCAGTTTTCCTGATTTAAATTTTTTTTTTAGGCATGGCTAAAATGGAGTCCAGAATCACCCCTCCTCACCCACTGTATAAAAACATTAGCGCCTTTGTTAGCATCAACAATAATCCAGGCACAATCGCGACATGCAGTTACAGTAGCTTGATTAGCTATGCCTATTACCCAAAAATACATGTTTCCTTTTAAAAGTCCGCTGTTGTGGTTGCTTTAGAGTGCCTCGTTGTCTGCCGTGAGTGTGCGGATGTCGCGCGAAGACAGGCGGAAACGCAAAGTGGGGTGGTAAATAAAATAATGCTCGATTTGACAACCAGCATGTAGACCACAAATATGGGCTGGCGTGGCTACTTTAGAGTGCCCCGTTGAATGTCGCGAGTGTGCGGATGTCACGCAAAGAAAGGCGGAAACGCAAAGTGGGGTGGTAAATAAAATATAGTTTGATTTGACAACCAGCATGTGGACCACAAATATGGGCTGTCGTGGCTACTTTAGAGTGCCTCGTAGTTGGCCATGAGTGTGCGCAATTCACACAGCCCTACTTTTAGGGCTTTGTGGCCCACTTTTGGTATCTTCAATCTATCTCTTGTTAGCCACGACAGTTGAAATCATGTAATGGGCCCATTTTGAGAAAGTAAGACGTAGAAACTACAGATCAGAAAAAAAAATTGTTTTTAGTGAAGACCAGATACCTGATAAATGTATTTAAGTACAGACACCCACATTTTTTAGATTGTATGTTGCTCTTTTTATGTCCCAAACAAAAGGGTGCCAAGCAGTGTACCATGGGAAAACAAAGCATGGTATCAAACACTACCTCTTGTTGGAAACTGTGCTGAACATCTGTGCGGAATTACACAACATCCTGCACTCATACTTGTTTTTTTTTGTTTTTTTCTCTCCCAAAGATGTGATTCTCAGCAGTGGCACACAAAATTGGGGCTGATTTCCCAGATAATTTGCACCCCGAATGGAAAAAGACATGTTCCTCTCGGGCCTGGAATGCGCCGGCATATGCGATGAGCGTGAGAGCAGCGGTGTCGTTCGATTGAAAGAGAGAGAGAGAGAGAGAGAAAGAGAGGGAGGGAGGGAGGGAGGGAGAGATAGCGACCGGTGTAATGATGTGGTTTGCTTTTAATGGCTGTGCTCAAGGCTGTTAATGTGCTAAAATTGTGGCGGCGTGTGGAGCGTACCCGGACACTGTGTGACTTCACACTACTGTAACGTATGAGAGCTAAGTGGCTGCGGAAGAAGTCGGGTCCGATTGGGGAAAAACCTGCAAAAAGCAACAGAATTTGTAATATTATTATTTCATAATATTATTTAATATATTTAATATGTTTTTCCCAGGGTCGATACCGATGGCAATTATTAGTAGTCAAGGAGGCCGATAACCGATATTTATTGCAGCAAAAGGTGTAATATTGGCGTCAAAATGTTTTAAAATACAAATGCCAATCTTGACTCTGTTGTAATGCCTTAAAGCATGTTTATTGAAATTATTTTCAAAATTTAAGCAAGTAGATACCATGGCTCTCTATTAGAGATTGACCGATTATCGATGCCGATGACAAATATCGTATCGGCTTTTTTTTTGTTGACTTCAGGAAATGATTTATTTAGATTTTCCGTTCACTTCATTAGCGATGCTGGAACTCTCGTCATCTTTTGTTTTTGTTTGAAAGTAAATCAAAGATACCTGAAAGTTTAACATTTTAGTTGTTTAAAAATTATGGAAAGGTTTTGTTTATGCTGTAGTAGAACACTATAGGGAGCTATGATATTTAATTGTTTAGGCTTTCATTTAGTTCTTAAGGCATACTTATGTTAGAATTTTATAACATATATGACGATTGTCTAAGATTTAAAAAAAAAAAAAAAATCAATGCTTTGCCAATCTGAAATTCTGTTCAATAAACATATGCTTTCATTCAAGACATTCCAATAAATGTAAGAGTTGAAATTTATATATGTATTTTTTTTTTTACGCCAATATTTTTAACCTTTTTACTGAAATTGAATATCGGCTCCAAATATCGGTTATCAATCTATCTCTACTCTCTATAGTTTTCTACAGTAATTTTTTCTTTCTCTAATTTAAAAAATACTTGAAATCTTAAACTTTGACATTTCTTTGTTTTAATGTCAAACAAAAACAAATGATTCAGAAGGTTCCCAGGGTCAGTAGATTCTCTTATGAATAATAAAACATTTTTTTTTTTAATAAATAACTCCCTGAGATTAAAATTGTTTTCGATTTACCCGTGAGTTGTGTACTTTTAAAACCAGACATCGGCAGAGTCCGCTTCTTTATTGCCGGTCCGAATGACCCAACTAAAAGGGAGAATGCATCACGGGGGTTGGGAGCTTTAAGAGTGGGGGGATGCACGTCCAGGACAGGGGAGGGGGCGCTTCATTGTGCCGCCCTCCGCGGCAGTCCCGGCGGCCTTTCGCCATACAAGCCAGAAGAGCGGGGTCGTCACCCGTACCAGCATGCAACAGCAGCACCAGGCCGGCGCATTAGTCACGCCCTGGAACCTCGACGCTCCCCTCCACGCCCACTCTCGCCGCTGTGGGAAGACGCTCAAACGGGGGGGGGGGGGGGGGGGGGGCTTTAGAGCTCAGGAGTGGCGCGCTGGGGTTCAATAGGCGCCCGAGACAAAGAGCCAAGAGGCCACTAGTTAATGAAACGCGGCGCAGTTAAGCCCCTCTTCAAGTTTGCATCATCGTCTTTTTCATGTGGGCCCGCCAGATCCTCATCTTCCTGCGGTTGGTTTCAAGGCCCGCTTGAAAAGGTCACAAGCAGGGAGGCTTGTGATGGATAAGAGTTCAGTGAGAAATGACAAGCAATTTCCGCCACTGATAAACATCTTTATTTTTTTTCCCCCCCTTCACAAATGACTGGAAAGCGTCGGCCTTGCCCGCAGTCAGGCAGCGTTAGATGCTTCATTTTTGGCTGGAGAAGAAGAAAAGTCACATTTTGGGGGAAGGATAAAGCCTACTTAATTGGGGTACACAGATATGATAGCGCCATCATTAATAAGTCTCCTCCGCATAACAAAAACATATACAGTGTTTTTTTCTGATTAGCCTGAGAATATTTAAAGTACAAAGAACCCCAAGACTTCAATCAATCGGGATCGACAGTTACCACGGTTGACTAAAGATATTTTTGTGGGTGTGGCCTACTCCTGATAGACATGCCTATTAACTATCACATGGCAAAGAGAAACTGGTATCTGCGGCAGATCTTTCTTTGAAGGTCACTTGGATTGTCCAAAATGACCCTATTGCGCTAAAAACTGTTGGGTCAAGAGTAACCCAATTATGGGTCCAAAATGGACCGATCTACTTTACGGGTCAATTTGACCCAACTTTCTGAGTTGTTTTACACTACAAGACCCATTTCTTGACTCAAAGTTGGGTCAAATAGACCCAAGTAGAGGATCGATCCATTTTTTACCCATAGTTGGGTTATTTTTGACCCAACTGTTTCTAGAGTGTACGATTGCCTGTTCAAAGCAAAATGGTAGATTATTAGATTATTAGTAGTCAAGGAGGCCGATAACCAATATTTCAAGCCGATGTTAATTTGCAGTAAAAGAGAAAATATTAGCGTACATAAAAATAAAAAATAAACTTTTTCTTTTAATTTCAAACATATCAAATTAAAAATATAATATCAAATAAAACAAAAAATTGCAGGGAGCATCCAGGGTCATCAGCAGCTAAATTAAAAACTAAGCAAGTAAATAATTCCCTTAAGTTTTCTACAGTAAATACAGTTTACCAAAATTTAAACATAATTTCTTAATTTTAATTTTTTTATTATTTTAATAAAAATAAAAAAAAGTCTAGGGAGTTCCCGGTATCAGCATAATTTTTTTTATAAAGTGGAAATTTAAATAAGTCCACAAATGAAGAGTTCCCTGTGTCTCACTGAGCAACAAACGCATGTGAATGTTTCAAAAGATCATCGCAGGCAGCGAAAAATTGTCTGAATATTTGACTTGTCTTTGCGACAATTAAAAACTGTCTGTGAACATCCTGATGAAAACCCGAAAGTGAGATACCAGCTTCAGATTCGTAAAAAGGCCGATGTCGATATTTAGCATTTTGAGAAATATCGGCACCGATAATTGGTGTAAATTTTGCAAATTTACATTACAGTTCTAATAGCCATGCCTATGAAATATCATGTTGCCAAGGGAAACGGACTCCTCAGGCTGAGGGTAATTTCAATAAGGCCTCCTCATATTGCACGTTTGATTGGATCGTGCAGGTGTACCTAAAATTGTGACCCACTGAGGGTGAAATTATAACCGCAGTCGGAGGTCGTTTTTGAACAGAATGCGATGCTGATTGTAACCCCGTTGAGAGGATCACAAGAGAAGGGTTAATCTTCTTAATAGGTTTATCTTAAATCCGGACTAATTAAATATAAAAACCCAAAAGGACCGAGCCGATCCGACAAAGGTGATGCTGCTATGTGGCGTTATCCCTCACTTCACTCGGCAGTGAAAGCAGTCGTATGCAAACGGTGAACTTTCACATGAACTTGCTGCACAGGCATGTCGCGGCGTGCCTTAAACCTCGCGGCCAACAACTTGCTTTGTGGAGAGACCCGAGTGGCCGCCTCCTCCTGCTGAGTTCAGGATATGAAGTCTGGATGAGGGGCGGGGTTGGGGGTGGGGGGTGGGATCTCGGCTATACGGCGCGGTGCGTTATCTTCTTTCAGCATGCCTCCGTTTCATGGCAACAAGGCACGTAGCACTTGGTTCCCCTTCATCGAGCGGCTTCTTCAGGCCGAGTGTGGAGGAGGAGGATTATTTCCACATTAAGAGATGCTTTGAGCTATAATGCGCGTGCACGGGATTTGCTAAATAGAATTGTTTAGAATGTCTTTGATCAGGTTCGGGGTTCGAATTGAAAAATTTGCACCATCACGGGGGTGCTTGCATCGTTTTTTCCCACCAGTACTCCAAAAACATGTTTAGGACTTTAAATTGTCCACAGGTGTGAACGTGAGTCTGAATTCTTATTTGTCCCGTGCCCTGCGATTGATTAACTGATAACCAGTCCAGCAGGTGCAGTCGGAGGGAGGGTCTTAATTTGCACTCTTAATGTTGACAGGGTCATTTTTTTCGCAGCTTCACACCGACGTTATTACAAACATAAAAAAACATCTTAATGAAATTAAAAGTTGACTTTCCCAATTAGGGCCATTTCTTCTAAAGGTAGCCTGCCACGGCTGCCTTTTTTTAGCGTCTGCAAGTCATTTGTGAATCTCATCCTTCTCGCTCTCACTCCCATTAGACATAAAATATTTGGCGCGACGGGTCGAGCGAGTATCAAGCGTGAGATCACTCCATCTGGGTTTCGCATCACTGCCTCTTATTTGAGATGTTGGAGCAGGTTTCCGCCGCGGCCTGGGTCGCCCTGTTTTTTAAAAAAATTCTGTTTACCCATAAAATCCAGTGTGAGAAGCTCGGTCATCCGGGGGGGACTCAGTTGAGCCGCTGCTCCTCCGCATTGAGAGGAAACAGTTGAAGTGGCTCGGGCATCTGGGGGACGACCCGGCACGCGCTGGAGGGACTGTCTCTCGGATGCCCCGGGAACGCTTTTAGATTCGGCCGGAGGAGCTGGTTGAAGCGGCTCGGGCATCTGGTTCGGATGCCACCTGGACGCCTCCCTGGAGAAGTGTTCCGGGCATGTCCAACTGTCGTTTCTCACCTCTTATCCAATCCTGGATGTAGTCCACCCTTTCTCGACCAAAGCCATCTTAGATAGGCACCAGCTCACCGGCAACCATATCAGGCACAATATGGAGAGATGGATGTTTCTCTCAGCTCATAGAAAAGCATTTTATTTGAGCAATCGCAGTGGATGCGCCTCGATCCACATGCCCTTATTTGGTCAAAAGATGTGAGCTATCACTATGATTCATTGGCTGCAATTTCGACCGTAATATTCTCAAGTATGACAGAGAATACACAATCTCATGGCAACCCCAGCATCTTTAATTTATCTCTGATGCAGCACATGCTCGCCGCTTTAACTTGACAGCATTTCTCAAGAATGTGTCACCGAAAGAAACGGCTCAGATTCATGGGTCCTGCGATTTCTCCCCCGGGGGCGGAGTTTAGCCGCGGACATCGTCATCTGTCACTTTACGTGTTTGTAAGAGAACAACAACATTGTTATGCGACTCCAGTCCGCGGATGAGTTGTGAAGATTTGAACATCTGCGAGGATCCGTGTGGATGAAGATCTGCCAGGGAGGGGGGGGGGGGGGGGATTAAGGAGGAATCCCAGAGGGCGGGGGTCAAGAGTTTTGTTGTTGTTGTCGTCGTTTTGCACGGAACCTTGCACAAGCTTGACTATGTGCCTCCTAAACGAGAGCCGCAGCTGCAAAAAGCAGAACTTTGGCAACTCGCTTTCATCCTGTTTACCACTGAATCACTTGACAACGCAAGTCCAAGTCCAAAGTAAACCAACAAGTCATTCTCTTTTTTTTTTTTTTTTTGCAAATACGTCCTGTTTCACTTCTCGTTTTCTCCACTCGCCGGTGGGTGTGTTGCCACGAGTTCCGTGTTGTTTCTTTATGCTAGGTGATATCATTGGAGGCCCCCGGGGGGGGTGTGGTAGCGGCTCGCATCATTTTAATGAGCTCCATAGATCACATCTGCGGTCTGGCGCGGGACGGGTGGAGCTGTCATTTGGCAAATCTGCACGCCCGGGCCTGGCCGCATGTGGCATCGCCAGCTATTTGCTAACTGGGTTGGGTAGCCGTACCTACTAACTCCCACTCGCCAATGACTCGCCTTAATTCTCATTTTGAGAAGTTCTTGGAGTCTTACCAGTTCCGTTCATCGTTTTTTGGGGGGGAGGGGGGGGGGGGCAGTGGAGCCCATCCTAAATGACGCTTGTCTGCGTTGGTCTTCAAATTTGGATTTTGTGGGTAGGAAGAAAACTGACTCATGTCGCAAAGTGGAGAGAACAGGATGGTAGGACTGTAAACTGGTTTTCAGTCAAGTGCAGAGTGATTGTCAACGGAGTCTCGACTGGGATTCGATATTTACTTCATATTGCTGTCACCGGTTCGTTCTATAAATTATATGCATTACTTCTACGGTTCAGCATGTATGGATTATTAAAACCTCAACTGCGCATATTCTTTCTTTCCTCATCTGTGCTTGGTTTTTACTACGAACATCTGGAGAACTCTTGTGGCCGACTGTAAGACAAAAAAAAAATTTTTTTTTTGACCAGTTATTTCTTTAAATATGTCATATTAGCTCTTGACAGCAAGCCTGGCTCTCGTCATATTCTCGTTTGTGTTGAAAAAACTCAGTAACACCCCCCCCTCCCATTATTCTTCACTTTGTCCCGACTCTCTCACTAAATCTGCTTCCGACATTTGCAAAAGCATTTTAATGACTTAAGTATTAATATATCTTGTTCAGTTCCAAGTTTTTTGTGGGGTCTTACACGAACAAGTCAGGGTGAACAAAAACATTTTCGTCCACCAACTTCAGGCCATCGAATAATAATGTCACCCCATGTTTTATGTTGTGAAAACGATAACCCGTACGCCGTCCAAGTAACGTGACGAATTGCCTTGGTTGCTGACGGAATTGCTTATTTGTGGTCATTAAGGCGCATTTGCACGAATGCCTGTTTGTCAGCTGCTGAGGATTATAAACTACTAATTGACTCTCGTTTGAAGGCCTTCGCCGCACGCGCTCCGACGGCAAACAAATTTAGCGTGAGCTGTTTAATTATCCATCCATCTATCCATTTTTTATACCTCTTATCCTCATTAGTATGTTATTTGTAACGAAAGGCCGGGTTGTTCGTTAGTATGAAATATTTTTTCTCCAGTCTCATTTCGTATGCGATAAAGGAGGGGTTTCATTTCACCGGTGCCACCCCCCCCCCACCCCCCCACCCGCCCCAACGATCGAAGCAGGCATGTGGAACTATCGATTAAATGTCTTGTCAGCTCACCATTCACCCAAAAGGCCTCTGGCATTGTGCATCATCACATTAGGAGCCTGCACACTGCCAATTGTGGTGAATCCAAACATAATTTGACACCGACCCATGCAACCACCCGGTTTCTATACTCATTAGGGTCGCCGGTAAGACGGGGGGTGCACCCTGGACTGGTCACGACGTGAATTTTTGATTGCATTCCATCCATCCCAAGCCGACAAAGTCAATTTCCTCATGTTTTAACTTTACTTTCTTACTCTAAATGGCTGACAGACATTTGGATTAATTCGATACATCGTCATTTTAAAAATCGAATCGTTGAAAATTCGCTAAATCGTGAAATTGAATTTTGCCTTCTGGACTATTAAAAGCTGTTGTTGCATTCAAATGTTTTTGTGAGTTGTCATTTTGCACGTGGGGCTGAATGCTGGATGGGTGGTTTACAAGACATGTTTGCAATAGATACCAACTACTTAATTGTGGCATTTAAGAACAAACTATGAATGTTAAATTTATGTAAAAATTAATTTAGAATTAGTATAGGGAATTATTTTAGAATAAATGAAACCTTTAAATAAATGTTTGTTGGGTTTATTAGTTTCAAATCGATTAAAATCGGAATCGTCCTAAATGACTGCAAAAATCGAGATTTTATTTTTGGGCCATATCTCCTGCCATACTCCTGCAAAACGAACCTTTGGATAAATTTGCGGACGTCCATGACATCATTTGAATGCATCAAAAAATCGAATGAGCCATCATAAACAATCTATTTTCCAGGGGACTCATTCACTCCCAGCCATTTTCACTGAAGCAACCCCCTTCGCTCCCCGCTGGTTTACTGGATTTTGACTTGCTGGCCGTTTTAGTAATAACTACTACTTTGTAACTACTACTAGCATTCTCTTTAGTTCCGAGGCTGCATCAAAGCCTTTTGTATGCTCTAGCTTAAAAAAATAAAAATAAAAATAACATATAAATACGTCTTTGGGAGCATACATTTTTGAGTTACAGACTCCTAAATACCTAAATTAATTTTCACCAGACTTAAAAGCATGTGATATCTCTACAGTGCATGCCTTAATCTTTATTTGTGTCCGTTTGATATTGGTTGATGTAACCTTCAAAGGCATACAGCACAGCCTCCTTCCCGCTTCTGCTGAAAATGTCACCGTTGATTAATTTTGACTTCCTTTTTAGATCAACTATTTGAGCTTTTAGAGAATGAAACACTTGCTTTCCATCGCACTTATTTGTCCGCTGTCTAATTTTCTGGCCCGCCGCGAAAGAACGGAATGAGAGGAACGAGAGCTGGGAATACCATGTGGGACTTCACATCTGTCCCGAAGACATAAACAGGTCCGGCCTTGTCAAGAAGACAATGCACAAAAGGGGATAATGGAGAGAGACTGCCAGGTTGAACAGCTGGCGTTTCAAGGAAGGAGCTCGGACACGCATTACATAAACACGTAGCCGACAGATTTTTAATAACTGATTTTTGCAATGTGAAAGACCCCACACATGAAAAGAAAATATTTGGGATTGAAAAATCATGACATGCCGAAAGCCGCAGTTAAACACAGATCACTTTTTTTTTTATCGCTTGACCTCTTGGCCCCGATGCAAGCGGACTGCGAGAAACGAAAAAGTAGCTAATGGGTTTCCTTTCCAGCTAACTAACGATTAAATATGAAGTCTTGCCATCCACTTTTTAATACTCAGCTGAGGTAATATCACACATCTGCACATCTATTATGCGACTCCAGTTTTTAAAGGTCAACGTTAATCGTCAAGCTGTGGAGAGATTGTTATTGCACATAAATCTGCTCGCAGGGCAACGATCAACATTTATCTCGTGTCAGCCGTGTCTTGTAAATTCTTGGGAAGACGATCGTGTGCGTCTTTATCCCTCCTCGTCTTTTTTGCCCTCATGGGAATTGTGGGCTTTTGTTAGTCCAGATTTTTTTTTTTTTAGCTGCTCAGTCACCTTTGCTGTTTATTGTTGTATTGAATAGTGCAGATGGTGTTTCATTATAGATAAGGTGCTTTTTTTTGTGCCGGTGGGAGAGTTCTTATTCGAGACAAAGTCAAATAAAAGATGTCTTAAACACTAATGTACTTGGATTAAGATGAGGTGAAAAGGCCCCTCGCACATTTTCAGCTTTTTCGCAAAACATACGATGTTTAAGGTGAAGAAAATGGCCACCTATAGGGCCCTCTCAAGGGTATACTTAATTTTTTTTTAAATCTCTTTTTACACATCATTTAACCTTTTTTTACAAGTTCGATTACATAAATTAAAAAAAAAAAAGTGTTGTAGCATCCGTCTTGCTGTACGTGCTAATTAGCATAGAAAACAGTGGAGAAAATGCCCTCATTCGGACTAAATGTTAATTTCAAAATACACTTTTTATTGTTGTTAGCCTTTAAAAAAAAAATTACTTGAATTTAGTCCTACTGAAATGATCGTTCATACAAGATTTTGTTGTCTTCACAAGGGATTGACTAAATAGAAACTAGCTTTCAACTGGCTAACTAAATTGACTTAAATTTCCTTGATCAATTCATCATTATTTGTTGTTATTTTGTAACCTTCTACTTCTTATTCTAGTGTTTCTGGATACCTTGTAGCACCATACTGCCCCTCGCATGTCACTCCTGGTACTACAACAGACTTCTGGTTCAGGATAGGAGACAAGCGGTTTTTGATGGAGTTATCCATGTGTGCGGTGGGCTACCTTGTCATTTTTTGCTTGTCGTGTGTGGCGTCTTTAAAATTAAAAAAAATCAGTCAAGGTGTTAGAAATCTGTTTACCCTTCTTTAGACAGTAAAATGGCTTCAATAATGTCAAGACGCCGTCGGCGCCAACCTCTTTCACCCCTCAGTTGGAATATAAAAACCCTTTTCTTTTCACACTGTCATCTTAAAGGTATTATAGGTCTTTTTTTTTTCCTCGCCAAGTGGGTCAGTGTTTACTGACTGACGGCCGCTGAATCGCACAGCTTTTGTTGTCTCCCGCGCGCGATATTTGCTCCTTGAATGTGTCGACGGTGAATTATTTGGCTTAGATTTAAGTGCGTCTGCCAATTACCTCGCATCTTCCTGCTTGTCAACGTTCTTTATCGAGTCCATCATCGACTTTTAATCAGCCTCGATTTATTATTATTTTTATTCCCAGCCCCCCCCCCCCCCCCCCCCCCAATGGAGATCAGCCTCGATTTATGATCGCCGATGTCACTCAAATTGAGAACGAAGTCTCTCAGCGTTTGAGAAAATTTTGCTGGTCAAGGTCGTCTGGTTTAAAGACAAGATCAAAAAGCCGGACGTGCTGGAGCAGGTTTTTACGCGGAGCCCTGGCAGACGGCGTCGTAAACACGGCGCGGCAGAGATTGATTAGAGGGAACGGCAACGGCGCACGCGACTCAAGTGTCTTCACAGACTCCACCAAAGGAGCCGGGGTGTGATTTAACGCTGTTTTTTTTCTTCCGCGTCGCCCACTTACCGCGACAGGGACAAGTCTGTACGAAACTTAAACGGACTTGTCTCGCATGGCTTTGCGTCAACAAGGGTGTCAAACTTGTTTTATCGTTGTTGCTGCGACTGCGTTCGATTAGGATCAACAAAACTTATAGCTATCTTTCAACAAACAAGAACAAGTCCAGTTACCTCGATTCAACCTTTGCAGGTTCCCATAACTTGAATGACTGAGAATCTGGAATCTGCGCGACCGATAGCGATCTTGTTTTTAAACAATATTGGGATAGAGGGGCTTCGTCTTCATTTTCTCCTTTTACCTTTCACACAGACCGGCGACATGGGAGAAAAAAAAACTTCTGAATTCTCAAATACACAAGTAAGCATTGTGGGAAATCGGTTGTAGAAGAACATTGCGTCGCAAACTTGATTTGGTCTGTTTGCCAAACGGTAATGGCGGCTTTATGTTGAAGCTTTACTTCGGGTTGTCACTTTTAACAGCCATTTACTCGTGCACTATTTTGGTTTATTTTTATGTTTGCTGCAGGCAGAAAGAACCCCGTTTATCTTCACCTTTTATAGTTATTTTTTTTATTGTCTGTATTTGCTCTAAAAAATATCCGACTCAGTCTGAATTCCGCCTCATCTTTCCTTTGGCTGTCTTTCGCCTCCGGGGCCCCTGAGTTTGATCAATGGGAGCCCGGAGAGGAAGAGCATGGGGGGGGGGGGGGCATGGGTGCCGATGGCTAGCTGCCCCGGCGGCATGGCAGCGACAGTGGGGGAGCGAGGTAGGTAACGAAAGCCATAGTGAGTACAAGCTTAGGGACTTTGGACGAAGATCTATTTTGAGAGTTGACGTTGAGTTTCGGACTTTGCGCTATCAAAGTTGATTTCTTTGATTCTTTGGTCTGAACCAGGAAAGCCTCAACGACACGCGAGCATGAATCTTTAACAGGCCGATTAAGGGGGTCCTTGTTGACTCGCAGCCAACGCAAAGGCAAGCCTTTTATTTTTTTTCTTCAGCCTTTCGTCGTCCTCACCCTGGGAAAATCTGGACGGTTTGTAAGTGGAGGCTGAGACTGCCAACAGGCGTCCATCCCCCTTCGCCAACGCCAACAAAGCTGGCTCCTCTAACCCCTCCTTCATCGTCACCGGCAGAGGGACCAACTAACTCTCATCTGCACTGACGGTTTGCAGAGTATGAAGGGATAAACAAAAAAAGCTGAAACCTTCACGTTTTATTTTTTTTATTTTTTTAGTCCATTGACATTTTTGGTCCCAAACTGGAATTGTATCAAATCAAATATAGTCTGAGCAGGACTGAGCCACTGCCACTGCCCCCCCCCCCCAAAAAAAAAATTGGTTCTCCCAAGTCTAGCTCATATTTGTTGGCAGAATATGAAACCTTAAACCTGCGTGGGTGTCTCTCGCGGAGTTCAAATCTACAACTTAAAACTCACAAAACAAACTAATAGGGTGTATTAGTGTGGATTTGTGCCTTGAGGGACTAATTGAACTCCAACTGTTTCTTACAGTAGGAAGCGTCTGTTAGAAACAGTGAAAAAAGACGAATATAAGCTGAAAATTGGTAGGTATTAAGGTGATAAAAAAAAAAAAACAGTAGTAATGTGCGCCAGAAACAAGTACGTTGCATACAAGAAGAAAGACGAGAGTTCCGCACGAGTTCTTATCACTTACTTTCCCCCTTTGGCTCTGTCCCAGAATGCAAAGCACACCTGGCGAGGAGCTGATTATATACGGTACACCTGGTTGTTGGTTTGTATTCATATTGACTGAGGCCGCTTGCTCTGAAAGGCTCATAAAGGCCCAGAAACGCCAAGACCTCTGGGAAAGTAGCCGGACCCATCTGAGTGCGTTCCGCTCCACTTAACGACACACTGGAGTGTGGACACGTTTGGCAGCTAAGAGGCTGCACGCCGCTGATGGATAAGCCTTGCCCCCCCCCCCCCATCAGCCCCCCCCCCCCCTCCCAAGTCTAGAAGTGGCAAAAAAAAAATACACGGTTAATACACCGTCTGGTCAGTCAATCTCCACCTGCAGGACAAGAACAAGCTTGTCAGAACAGCAGGGAACAGGCACGGTTTTTGAAAAACTGCTGGAATGGATTCCTATCAGAGGGACGCATGTCGTTATTAGGTGGGCAGCACAGGTGACGAGTGGTTCGCGCGTGCAGAGTTTAGATGTTGTCCTCAAAAGCAAAATAGCCTTAGTAGACTTTTATTTCGGAAGTTTTGCCGTGTCGCGGCGCGATGGCTAGCTTGGCTTGCCTTTTCGACGTTTAGGTTTTCTTTGTCGTGCTTTTTTTCATTGACATTATATAGTTTCGACAAACATCGACTGAACTCGTATTCAATCGCTAATTTAGGACGCTAAGAAACCGCTAGCACTGGCTAGCGGTTTCTTAGCTGTTAGCATTAGTAACGGGTGCCTGGCTGGTAATAACCATAAATGAGTTTGACAGCTGGTACCTGGCTTGCTTTCTTTATTATGGATCAAGGCTACTTTGTAATTCACTCTTCACGTTTAAAGGAAGGGAATATGCCTTAAATTGCACTTGGAGGTCTTTTTTATTAAAGAACTTTGACTTAATTTATTTTATAAAACACTTTTGCCCATTAAATAAATGTAAAAAAAACAACAACATTCAACTCTAAAATGTCAGATTTAGCCGTTTAGATTTTAGGAACACAGCTTAAAGCCATTAATAGCTTATTTTACACATGGACCATGTATAAAATAAGAATGTTTCTGTTTCATATTGCACTTATAGTTGTGTTCCTAAATCCTAAACTGCCATATTAGACATTTTGGGGTTTGTGTGTGTGTGTGTGTTTTTTTTAATGGGCAAAAGCGTTTTATAAAATAAATTAAGTACTATGTATGTATGTATTTCTTTATTTCTTTATTATTATTATTATTATTTTTATTATTTAATTAATTAATTTTTATTATTATTATTATTATTTTTTTTGTGATCCCAAAAACGATCCGATCCAAACCATGACTTTTGTGATCCGTTGCACCACTAGCATGCATATTCAGCGTAATTCTGGTACTTTATTTTTTTTTATATGCCAATGTATGTATTTTGTGACCACTGTTGTTGTGTTTAAAATTTAAAAAAACGGAAATAAAAATGTGGCTATAAAACAAATGTTGTGGAACATGAATAGCTCGCTGCTATTTTACTTTTCTAAAAATAGCTCGCAGTGTAAAAAAAAATGTCGGAGACCCTTGTTTCCAGATTGTCCATAAGCGAATGGTTGTTTGTCAATGTGTCACGTGACTGGCCAGCTGTCAATCATCTGCTCATGACTGCAGGTTCCTTATTCCCGGTAGTTAGCGCTTGTAGCGGTAATCGGATAATTGATGTTGAGTATCTGAGGTCATATGCGGGCTTTTTGTACAAGACGCATCCTCTAGACCATTTCCAATTTTCAGCTCTGTTGAGCAGTCTGCTTAGAGTCTAAGCAGACTGTGGGAACGGTGAATGCACAGATGTGTGACTGTGTGTGTTAGATTTAAGTCCGACTGAGCTACAGCCACCCCTGTCCTATCCTAATGCCATTTTAGAGCTCAGTTAGCCTGTGACCTTCATGAAAAGAGAAACACCGCCACCGGTTCGTGGGCAGTAGAAAGAATAATCTCTTATTAGAGCAAGCCCAGTAGCGTCCAATGAAGCATTTCTCCGGTACCGTGACGCTGAACAGTTCGGCTCAGAGTAGAAAAATGGAGCCGAGCCAACAGTAGCGCTTCATGGTCTTTGCAGTCAATCACTCAATCTTCTGAAATAGGAGAAAGACGACGTGCCTGACTGGAATCCTAAATTCCGAAAAGCCTGTGTCCTTTTTGTCCTGTTGTTTGGTGTCGTTCCCTGAACATTTTCAGCTTGCTGCACTGACCCAAGTGGCTAACCACCAATTACACGAGGAAAGCCGCAGCGGTGACAGCGGGCTCCTCGTGTTTTGGGTTTCTCTCACCCACGTGCCTGCTTGACTTTGTACCCAGCGCGTTGGCTCGTTTTAGCCAACTGCTTGACATCGTCATAAATCACGCAGCTGACAAAGAAATCCTTTGTGATTTATTACAAAACTTCACGACTGGAATACGTTTGTCTAGCCGGAACGCAGATAAATCTTTTTCCTGTTCACGATTTGAGGTCGAACGTTTGCATATTACCTGCTCGTGTTACTCACTTAACTTTTAAGGCATTAGAGAAATTGCGTAAGAATGCTCAAGGGGGAAGCAATCCCCCCAAAAAATTGGGGGGGCAATCATATGTTCTATGCAGCCCCGGTATTTTTGGTTAATATTGCGTTAAATCCAGCAGTTTTTACTAATATCAGAAGGCGGCCATTTAGGTCTCGGGTAACAACCAATCACAGCTCAGCTTCAGAAAACAGGTGAGCAGTGATTGGTCATTGCCTCATTCTACAAATGACTAGTGAGTTTGACATATTGTCAAGAAATGTTTAAGGTCGACTTCCCCTTTAAGATGCTTGGCTAATAGGAAAGTAGTAAACACCTGTCAAAGATGCACAAGTGATCAATTGGAGTCGCTTTAAGACGTTTGCATGTCAAGGATGGGCTAACTTTAGCCGGGTTTGTTACGTTAAGCAACTTCTATCGAATAACAATGGATCAGAGCAAATTATGCAACTCAACGGAGTTACGAGACATTTTCGTTTAAAAATCGCTTTTTAAAAATGTACAATGAAATTATAAATGCACCAAGTGTTGGCTGTAATATAGCCATACCCATTATTTCGAAATGAGGTACTTCTTTTGCTAACGCTGTTTAAATATCATGACTCAAGCCAGAGTCATAATTAGAAATCACTGGGCCGGCGTTTTACAGCTACGGAGCTCTCCAAATTTACGCGCCAATACCCATTTAGATGATTGTCCATTAATCTCTACAAAGTCTGTAATAGTTTAACATAAGCCACTTTGTCGCTTCATACTATGTATATATTTTTTTATTTTACCAATCAATCTTATCTAATGTGTCGAGGCTCCCTTTTTTTTTTTTTTTTCTTTTTGCATGACTTATTCCCAAGGTAGTGTGAAGGCACTCTTTGTAAAATTGGACATGCTCTGCGTAATGTAATTAACATTTCCCGCGCTGATAAATGTTCCTTTTTCCGATGAGTTTGGTGTCATGCCAGAGGGAGCACGGCGCGGTATATTCAAAAGGTCGGATTATTATGTTGTTTTAATATTTGATTTATCAACCTGATTGCGTCGGCAGGTGTTTAGGTCGGCAGTATTGTTTACACAGGGTTGGCATGAAAAAGAGTTGCTTATTTTATGAAACTGAAAAGCCAAAAACATTAGTTGGAACGCTTGCTTAGGATGTTTGGGTTCAAAGAAATGTTTTTACCTGTTTTAAAATTCAGTTAAAAAAATAACCCGACGACTTCAACGCTGGTCAGATCATAACAGTTTTTATCATTTGAGAGCTTTTAGAGCCAATGGATGCGCAAAATTGGACGGCCTCCAAATTTTATATACAGGAAAAAGCTTCTTTTTTTTATATGCAGTTCTTTTTTTTCTTTTGGTCTCGTCTTTAACCCCGTTTTGGTTGTGGCTGTTGCATATCATGTAATATTTACACTGCGATATCCACCGCAAGTGTGTTCTTCTGTGAGAGAAAGCAGCAGCCTTTATCTGCCGCTCCAATCTGAAGCCCCCGAGGAGGTCTGTGGCGGAGTGTTTTGACTGGGACAAAACGTGACTAATCGTCTATGAAAACAGAAACGATGGCATCGAGACCACCAGGAATTTAAATTGCCTGTGCGTTCTGTGAGTAAAGCGGGGAATTCAAATATATTTGTTAGGACGTAGTTGACCCTAAGAAACCTACAACTTGAACGGAATCTAGGGGTGTCAAAATGAGTTCCTTTAACGCCTGATTAACTCATTCACTGAAGCAATCGCCTTCGCTCCCGGCTGTTTTACTGGATGTTGACTGATTTTGCAAGGCCCACAGAATATTGTGTTCTATAGCTATAACAATTTGAAACCTACCAAAAGAAAGATTAGAGTCTCTCCATTCATCACGAAAAAAAAAGTTTTCGTTTTGCAGCAATTACCATGACAATCTAGCTAAGTTTCATCATTATTCACAGTTTTTTTTCAAATTGTGAGTAATTGAGTTTTTTTTAACATGGCCCCGGTTGATCTCTTATAGTCTCTTGTCACCTACTGGCTGTTTTTGTAATGACTGCCATTGCTTTAAGTGTTCTCTTCAGTTCAGAGGCTGCATCAAAGCCTTCTGTATGCTCTAGCATTTAAAAAACGTATAAATACGTCTTTGGGAGACTTAAAGCATTGAAAATAGAACGTATTTATACGTTTTTGGGAGAAAATTAGTTTATGATCGCCCCTTACTTGGAAAGCCTGTACTGGGGAACTCCAGTCGCAACGCAGCAGACACATCCACAGCAAAATTTTGCAGTCATAAATTTGAAATAATGTATATATTTGTGGAGTCTGGGTTAAGATGTATTTTACAATTTAAAAAAATTGCAGAATTTCACAAGTTGCTTCATGTTAGCTTGGCTGTTTGAACAATTTTATTGATCATTTAATCCAAAATGTTGTACTTATAATAATTTGTCCCAATCTGTACTGTATGTCTGTCCAACTTTGTGTTCTTTTGCTGCTGCCTGTCTTGGCCAGGTCTCTCTTGAAAAATTGGTTTTTAATCTCAATGGGACCAACCTGGTTAAATAAAGGTTAAATGAAAAAAAATTGTTAAAGATTAGATAGATTTATCTTAATATGAAAAGAAAAATGCACTGAGCTGTCACCAATGTCTTACAAATGCAATTATGCCATCTAGTGGCAGAAAAATTATTATTATTAGTATTTTATTTTGTTTTCTGTAGTCACTTTCACACTTTTTTTTTTTTGAGAGACGATGCTTTGAACGCTGCCATCATCTGCACGACGACTGTCGATGTGCAGACATTTCGGGCGTTCGTGCAGGTGCCGCCTCACTCCGCACCTGCTCTTTAACTTTCCCTTTATGTGCTTGCCTAATGATAATGTAGGCTTTTATGTGTGTGATGTGTTATAAAAGCAAGCGACGGCATGTTATAAAAGCCCACCTTTGTGACATCTGTCTGTCAGCAGCGTCTACGCTCACTTCATAAATGCACTTAGAAGCTCTCGGGTTTAAGTGCGAGGAGCGTAACAGTACGTGTGTTTGGTATGATGCAGAGTTGTAACTTGGTTAACTCATTCACTGCCATTGACGGCTATAGACGTCAAAAAATTAATTTGAACTATTTCTACTAGTTTAACATTTTTCCCCACTTTTGTTAACAAGAATATAAAAACCTAGAAAAAAAAAGTATCTTACATTTTAAACAGATGTAAAAAAAATTAATTAATCATAACTTAACTATTGAAGTCATGTGATTAATTACAATTAAAAAATTTAATCTCCTGACGCGATAAAAAGAAAATAAAATATTATTAAATATTAGGGGCGTCAGGCGATTACATTTTTTTATTGTAATTAATTGAATGGCTTTACTAGTTAACTCACGAATAATCACAAATTTTATATCTGTTCTAAATGTACAATATTTTCCCCCCTAGGTTTTCATACTCTTGTTAACAAAAGTAAAAAAAAAAAAATAAAATGTTAAACTAATAGAAACAGTTCAAATGAATTGTTGACGTCTATAGCCGTCAATGGCAGTGAATGAGTGAAAAGGGGCAGGAAGAGTAACTGTCTCACACTTATCCACATGTCAGGCATGTCATTAAGAATGGATGGATAGAATTTCATCGCATAGTGTCAGAATTTTCAGTGTCGAGAAGCCAAAGAAGACAAAGAAAACGAACGGGCTTAAGCAACGCTTACATCAGCCTCATTTGTATTTGCGTTGCTGAGAAAAGCTCCTTTCTCTTTAGATGCAATGCAGCAACAGCATTCCTTTCTTATTTCTTGCGTGTCAGCTTCCCGCCAGCGACGGTGAGTCAGGTGGGAAACGAGTAGAGAAAGGGGAAAAAAACGTGGGGGGGGGGGGTGTCTACGCAGGCAAGACCTCCATTCTGCAGCTTTATGACCTGCTAAATGTCCTTGAAAGGTTTTAGGTGCAAGAAAATGACGGTGGGCCGCCGCGTGGTGTGAATCAGTCGCGTTGACAGCCGAGGGTCTGGCCAACGAGGCTGCGAAGCTATGCGGGGGCCCTGAAAGGAGACGTAAAAGGGGAACGATTTGCTTTCACGCTCCAGCTGAGGACTAGTCCCACACCCAGGCGGCACTTTATGGTTTTTCGGTGGTCTTACAGGCATGACAAATAACGCGAACTCTGTAATAATAGACAATGTGAGTAAATCAAAAGAGAAGAGAAACAGGTTTCTCCTTTTTTCTCCAGGGTGAGTCATAGTGACATTTTTTTAGTACCTGCTGTTTGCCAGCTTTCCATCATCCACTGAGGAAGTGACGATGGTCCTTTAAAACAGACCGGCTATTCTTGCCCAGGCCATTCCAGTTTCTATGAAGTCCGACAAGAGCCATATGAAATTTATGGAAATGTGGAAGTCAACCTTAAACATTTCTTGACCATAATGTGTTATATGTGACCTCACTAGTCTAAACATGACATTCTGTTTATTATTACATTTGTGGAATATGAGTTTTTATCCACCTCAGAGGGCGGCCATTTTATCACTTGCTGTTGACTGAAGATGACATCACAGTTGAGCAACTGTGATGTCATTTTCACTCGACAAAATGGCCGCCTTGGGAAAAACTGCTGGATTTTGCTGCTAAACTTATATTCCACACACACATTATTAACTCATTCACTCCCAGCCATTTTCACCGAAGCAACCCCCTTCGCTCCTGGCCGTTTTACTGGGTTTTGACTGATTTTGCAAGGCCAACAGAATATTGTGTTCTATTGCTATAAAAACACGGAACCTACCAAAAGAAAGATTAGAGTCTCTTCTTTCATCAGGAGATATCATTTTGCAGCAATTCAAGTGTCATCGTTATTCACAAATCTGTTTAAAACACTGCGCCTTTTTGCAACATGACCCTGGTTGATCTCTTATACTCTGCTGCCACCTGCTGGCAATTTTTGTAATAGCTACCACTTCTTGAAGCGTTCTCTTCAGTTCAGATGCTGCATCAAAACCCTTCTGTATCATCTAGTATAAAAAATAAAAAAAACATAAAAAACGTATACATATGTTTTTGGGACCCTGGTAATATTTAAAATATTTACGTTTTGGGGAGCAAATGAGTTAACCAAATACCGTATTTAGATTAGTGGGGCTGCATAGAACATATTATTGTCAATATTTTTTTTTGGGGGGGAGGGGTTGACTTCCCCTTGTGTGCCTTCATGTTTTCAAAATCCCTTATTTGTGTTTTTTATTTTTGTGGAACCTTTCCTCAGGTATTCATATTTTTGATGCCCCTTTTCTGAAATGTCCTGAAATGCCACCAAATCCCTAGCTAATAGGAAAGTAGTAATTAGTGTGATTGAAAGTATGTTCAAGTGATGCATGTTTGTTCCTGGGTTGTTAGCGGAAGTTACAGATAATCAGTCAAAATCATATCAGGGTTTCCCCCAGCGCTTTATAAGCATGGCGGACCACCAGGCTTAGCAAGTTTTCCTTTGTTCAGAGTTATGTAAGATTGATAAAAAATGATATAAATGTATTTTGGAGGATCATATTTTGTTGTATATTCACGGTTGAATACACTTTTAATATACCCATATCAAGATAGAAACATGCTGACGACTTTTCTCTGAAAAAAAAAAGACGTTATACTTTTGGTGTATTGTTAAGTAGCACTTTACAGGTGTTATTTGATGAAACATTGGCGGCATGGTCTTGCGTCAGAATTTTGATTGAGGAAAACGCTTCTAATGAGTTATCACTTTGGGCTGGGTTTAACATATAACAGCGCTTTGCGGTGCATGACATGCCTGGAGACATATGGATGTTGTAACGCATATTTAAGCCTCCGGGCTCGCTTCCATTGAGGGCTTTATCGTTTACGGATATGGGAAAATCTGTGAATTAATGACAGGGGAACTGACCTTTCATCTCGTCGTCTTGTCGTGATTGTTTTGTCATATCGTCGTAATCTGCCTGTCCCTAAATGTGCCAGGATTTATGGTGAAGTCTGCGGTCCCGGCTCCAGTTTGTTCATCAGTCGTCGCTGTCTGTCATGTGTTCTCTATAGTCTTCAAGCTATACGCGTCATCCCCAGCAGCTGATTGGTGTTACTTGTGCTCCATGTTTAGCATTAGCGCGACCCTGCAATGCAGTGGTTCTCAAATTGACCCCCGATGGTCCATGAGTCATATTTTTGTGTGTGCGTGTGTCAAAATTAGTGCATCAATTTTGAGTTAATTTAAAGTTCCATTAAAGAAAATTTTTAACGTGCGATTAATGACCGCCCCTTACTTACTTAATTGAATAATAATGTATATATTTGTGGAGTCTGGGGTCTAGTTGTATTTTACAATTTTAAAAATGTGCAGACTTTCACAAGTTACTTCATTTCAAACATAGCTCTTAATATGAAAATAAAAATGCACTGAGCCGTCACCAATGTCTTACAAATGCAATTATGCCATCTAGTGGCAGAAAAATGACCAACACAAATCAATATCACACTCGTTTTTTACAGTACAGTACATCTTTTTCATTTTAACTCAATTTCATGAAGTATTATGAAATTACTGTATCAATGACTAAAAGATGCAGCCATATTTCTATTAGATTAACATTTTTGTTCCAGTTTTATGTTAAGAGTATGAAACTATACATTTAGCACAAGATAAAAAAACACATTTTTTTTAATTAATCGTGACTTTACGATTAGAAAAAATTATTGCCTGACACCCCTATTTTTGTAACTTATACATACGGGGACCAGCACACCAGTAAAATAAATCCACTAAACCAATTACTCCTCCCTACCTTAGCTTTGGGCCAACAAAAATCTCTGATTGGATTGCCGAGTCTCACATAAATCTGACATCCCACGCATGCATGTAACATTTCCAAATCTATCGCACTCTTTTTTTCATAAAGAGTTGTATGGCAAACTCGGCAAAATATGTTTGGCTTGGAAGAACAAACCTTGGGCAAAAGTTTCCAACGTGGATAAATCTCTGGTTTTGCAACACATGCTGTAAATGGGCTTCCATGTCTTTGGCAATGTTCAGCACGGTTGACACGGTGATTGCCTTCCACAGGGCTTTTTTTCCTCATCATATGGAAAACAACGTGAAAATGATTCCACTCATGTTGTCTGTTTCTTAGACGGAATTAAAGTCTCCTTTTTTGTCGTTGAGAATTTAACGCTTGAGGGATTGGAAAAAGTTGACTGTACTTTTGCTAGCTCTCATTTAGCAGACATGGTGTTGGTGTTCGCAGTGCACGCCAGCGCAGATGCAAAACAATTAATGAAATGTTCCTGATAAATCAACTTTGATGGAATTAATAAAAAAATGATTGTGTCCTTCTTAGGGGTTCCTTACTCTTATGCGCATGGTGGACAAGCGGTGGATGAGGACGTGGTCATGGACATGAAGACGCACGCACACCGCTGGAGGAGATGGCTTCCGAACAGCCCGCGGAATATGGACAGTAACAGGGCCAGTCAGGAGCAGGAACACGAGGAGGAGGAGGCGGCGCAGGAGGAGGAGGAGGCGGAGGCCGAGCGCTTCCCGGGCCTGGTGTCAGCCGAGGATGTTGGCAACAGCTCACAAATTGAGGTGGGTGGCGGCTGTGTTTGCATGTATTTTATTTTATGCTATTCCAACAAGGACCGTTCTAAATGGATGAAGAAGGGTCATTTAAAGGGTAAGTCAACCCCCCAAAAATTGACAAAAATATGTTCTATGCAGCCCCATTAGTCTAAATACAGTATTTAGGTAAATATTGCGTTAGTGGAATATGAGCTAAGCAGCGAAATCCAGCAGTTTTTATCATTATCAGGAGGCGGCCATTTTGCCACTTGCTGTCGAGTGAAAATGACATCACAGTTGTTCAGGTCTCAAGTAACAACCAATCACAGCTCAGCTTCAGAAAAAAAGGTGAGCTGTGATTGGTTGTTGCCTGAACCCTGAGCATCAGTGATGTTATCTTCAATCGATAGCAAGTAGGAAAAAAGCCGCCCCCTGAGATGGATTATTATATTATTAGTTTAGTAATCTTTTCCCACAATTTAGTCATTTGTTCCCACAGTTTAGTAATCTGTACCCACCTACAGATTAGCAAACTGTGGGTACAGATTAGTAAACTGGGTACAGATGACTAAACTATGGGTATAGATTAGCACAAAAAAAACCCACAGGGAAACTGATTCTGTACCCACAGTTTAGTCATCTGTACCCAGTTTACTAATCTCAGATTAGTTAATTTACCTGTGGGTACAGATTAGCAAACTGTGGGTACAGATGACTAAACTGTGGGTACAGATTAGCACCAAAAATAAACTGATTCGATGGAGTTTAATGATTGTTCCCTTCTAGAGCAACTTCCATTAAAAACCTCACTGCCGGGCGCGGAGCTCATATATTGAAAATTAATCCATAAAGTCCTCTGCGAAAAGCACTCGGTCGTCAGCGGCAGCAGCAATGAATCGCTCCAGACAATTAAATGTTTGCAAATGAAGTGCATGCATGAATATTGTATACCAAATTAAGATTAGGGAGCCTCATTTGTTCACCCACTTTATGCAGGGGGTGGGTTTCTAAATTGGAACCAGACAGCAGAGCAGGAAATGGAGCCAGCGAGGCGCAAGAAGCTGGTGAAGCTACTTGAAATTAATGGTTGGGGTCTGTTTATGAGCCTATGTAAATTAAAGGTACCGAGGCCTTGTACGCTCCGCTGTGGCGCCACAGTCCGCGTTCTGTAATGACGCCGGCCTCCCTCAGGGGGTCGAGGCAGCTCGTTATGTTTTTTTTTTCTTTTTCAACGGCTTCTAATCGTGATGGGTTCACAAGCCGAGTCTCCCACTGAGGGAGGGAGAGAGGGAGCTTTGATCGCCAGCTGTAAAGGTCCAAACACAAGCGCGCGCGCACACACACACACACACACACACACGCAAACAGTCATTTAAACACATTTTTACTGTAAATACACGCCCTCTACTTAAAAGAAGGCTGAAATGCCAAATGGAAAATAGTGCAAAACCCATATTGAGTTACTAAAACCTGATTTGCATATTTTGGTTACTGAAGCGGTTCTTCAAAAACGATGGTAGAAAGACGGCGCCCAACACAGAATTAAAGTTTGTTTGGATCTGCTGAATCACTGTTAACAATCACTTATTCCACTTTATCCCCTGCATCACCTTTTATAGCCACTTTACACCAGAGAAGAAAATCCCTCCATCTTTTTTATGCGCTGCGGTGGGAGGTTGTGTTTGGGTTAACTGGTGCCACCCGGCCAGCTTTGGATCCCTCTCACCTGGAAGTGCGCGTTTAAAACAGCGGTGGCATCGTGACAGCAGACGGTGTGGCGCCCGGAGGCTGTGAATCACTCACTCTCCAGGTCATTAACCCCGATTGAAACCGATGGCAAGATGGCGGCGGAGATTAGTATTCCAATATTCCATGCTGAGAGTTTTTTCAGTCTCATCTTAACAAACTTGAGCTAACTGGCCAGCCCTTCATTCACATCTGCGAGTGTCCATACTGAATGAGCCGATGCGCCGTGCTGACCTCAGGCCCGGCGAACCGTTTGAAAAAGCCGCTCTCAGCTGTTTGGGGTCCGCTCTGCAAACGCAGAACAGGCCGACGAGCCAAGCGCATGCCGCGGGCCACTCCCTGCTGGGCGTTACATTCAACACCCTTCTCCTTTCCAAATACTGCATCATATGTGATATGTCAATGCCGCCGGTCGATATCGCTTCGGAGGGCCCAGACAGACATATTCCTCCCTGTGCGCCCTCCCAAAGCACTGGCGTGCATTCCGCGGCCTCATTTTCACACCCTGCCGCTTATATTTACACTACGTGCGGCCTGTCTTGAGGCTTTAACCGATGTCAGACGTGACAGTTTGCCAGGAAAAGCAAACGGGAGTATGTGGGGTCCGACCAGGGATCTGATTGTGTGGCTCGTTCTAATGTGCGGTAATGGGGGGCGGGGGGGGCTTTACGGTGGCGAGATTTCATGTCTGCGGCCACTCGCACAGAGGCTCTTTTGAGGGGGGGGAATTCCCATAGCTCGGATTCTGAGTGCTGCTCTTTACCTTCAGCTCATTTGAGCTGAAGGACAGGCCGGGCATGCAAGGTGCGACTGGCAGGAGATAATGTGTGGAGTGTTGGAGTTGGGGTTATTCCAACTTTTTTGTTTACATTCATAACCCAAAAAGTTGGGTTGATCTTTAAAAAAAATAATAAAGTTGTGTAGTGGGTTACTCATTCTTCCAACTTTTTGGTTTACAAGGTAAATAACCCAAACATTGGGTCAGGTTATTCATTTGAACCAACTTTTTGGTTTACATGCATAACCCAAAAAGTTGGGTTGGTGTAAAAAAGAAAAAAGAAAAAAGAAGAAGTTGTTTAGTGGTTTACTCATTCAACCAACTTTTGGGTCAGTAAATAAATAACCCAATACATTGTTTTCTGGGTTAGTTTGTTTTGGTTTAAATGAATAAACCAACTTGGGTTATTTTTTACCCAAATTTATGTTTCTCATGCACAACCCAAAGCATTTGGTCAGCCCCCCCCCCCCATTTTCTTTTTTAAGTAAATAAATCATAACGTTGGGTCGATCCCTTTTTGACCCAATTTGGGTTATTTTTGACCCAACAGTTTTTAGAGTGTAGTTTGGAAGGATCGTAGGAAATGACCCCCTAAAATGGCCGCGTCAAATCAATATGGCAGATGGCATGTGTCTTTTCAGGTTTTTGAGACTTTTGTATGGCTCTACACACAATAGACACGACCACCAGAAACAAAGCAATTTCAAGAGCCCTTTGGCAAAGCAAGGGACAAATCAAGCCGGTCTAAAAAGCCCTTAAAAAGCAGGCTGCTATTTCGGGATTGTCTCTCATCAGAGAAACATCGGAGCAGTGCTTGTAAAAATCGCACTTTTATTGTTTCCTGCACAAAATTAGGAAGACGTGCTTGTGTCATGGGGCTTCCTGTTGCTTGCCTCCTAAAAAACCTTCTAATAAGTCGCCTCACAGCTGCACCTTTTAGCTCAAAAACCTTGTTAAAAAGTTTGTGTTTCAGAGACTGGACTTTTAAAGGAGGATGTCATTTATCAGAACTCCCACAGCGTAGTTGATATTTGGACACATGGATGGTGTTCAAATATAGCACGCTTAATTTGACAAAAGGCCAGTAGACAAACGTTAATTAAAGAAAAAACTTGGCTTAGATAAGTCAGTGTTTTATCATCCCTTTAGAGAATGCATTACGCGCCTCTACATAATATTAGCTTTGGAATAAGAGACTTGAGATGAGAAATTTCTCATTCCAAACGGGTGTTCCTCTCTGTGATTTGATTTAAGCTAACACAGCCAGGCGCCTTTCATCAGCGCTAGCGCAGACAAATCAAGTCAGAAGAAATCCCCCTAGGGTCAGCCTGAGTCAGCACTTTTTAGGAGAGGGAAGTCGTAAAGGGGTTAGAGCATCCAAACGATAAGCACCGGATGTTTTTGGAGATGGTCTGAGGAGTAAAGGTCAAAGATGGACACCTGGTGACAGAGACGAGTCATTCATCCAGGTGGGGGCTTGTCCGACAACACAAGATTTGCTTGGTTGCTTAGTGCCCGACCGATTAATCAGCCGTCGATTATAATCGGCCAATTGGGCCAAATGGCTGATTATTTTCCCCTTAAAACGTTATCATCGAAGAAATCCGAAGTTTCCGACGCTGTGAAAGTACCTTGAATGCACCATATTTGTTTGCTTGCGTAGCATTGGCAACTAGCTAATGTGTAGCATATGTTATTCTGGTTATTCGTTTGTCCCTAAGCGTCGTTTAAGCTGTTTTTAATGACACCCCAGTTGGAGTTAACTGTAAAACTAAACACACGACGATAAGAAATGTATCCACGGTATATTTAAATACAAAAAAAGCTTCATTTTTAAAACATCGCTAGCCTAGCGCTAATGCTATAAGCAAAGAGAGGAACCCATTCAAATGCTAACAGGAAGTTAGCATAGACTTCGGGAGTGTTTATCCTTCAAATAACGAACATTCCCACACACAAATGCAGTGGGAACACATACTAACAGGTGAAATAACACTACGCAAAGGCACACATTCTTCCTAATGTGTGAAAATTTTGTTATTTTATTAGAATTCAGTCGGAGTCCAGTTTAGTAACTTTCTTCTGTACTCACTTTAAGCGTGTACACCATGGATGCACGGCACCAGACTGCCCCCAAGAGGCCAAAACTCACATGAAAAGTCAGTATTTGTTCTTACTGGTTTTTCAGTCGCTATTATTTTATTTTATTCTATTCTTATTTCACTTTCTTGTTTTATCTCGTCATTTTCCTTCCAAGTTATATTTAAAGTTGATATTATATCGGTTGAGCCCTAATTTCATCCTTGATGGGTGGGCATTGGGCAGGCGCTCCAGACACCATTAATTGTAAATAAGCTATTAAAAAAATGAATTTTCATTTATCCCCTTTTAACTAGACAGACAGACAATATTAATAAGTATAATTTTAGATTACGCCATTGCGTGTAGGCAGACGCCTCGCAATAAAACATAAATCAGAGATTTATGTTTTAAATCAGAGATTTATGTTTTATGGTGAGTTCTCCATCTGGCGCTCCTCCAACATATGTGGGGATCTAAACTACTTGAGGCGTGCTTTGTATCCCAATAAAAAAATGGGGAAAAAAATCTAATGTGGGATACTCTGTATTTCTAATTGGGTGTTTATATTGCATACACATTATCTTGTGTTGTTTATCCCCCCACGTAGGAGGACACAGATCACAACTACTACACATCCAAAATGTACAGCCCGACGGATCCGACAAGCAAGGGATTGTGGGTAAACATCGAGCAGATGGACAAGGAGAAAGTAAAGATTCACGGGATTCTGTCCAACACGCACAGACAAGCAGCGGTAAGTCGACGAACGACAACCCGAGGAGGATTTCTTACATAAACGAGTCACACGTTAATGAATTTTCCTACGCTTGCATGTTTGCTTTTGATATTATCCAGATACTGACAGAAATGTTTGGGTCATGGACAGGAAAAAAAAAAAAAGAAGCAATTTGAGGACATTTGGGCTTTGGGAGAAGTCTCAATTAGTCAAAAAAAGTAACAAGGTAGCTGGAAATAATCATCAGTTTCAGTCCTACTTTCCATGTGTGCCCTGCAGTTCAACTATGATTTACATTTCCAAAATGAAAGAAGTCATCATTAATGCAATTTGGTGTTTGTGGTGGAATGCTAATATCAAATTACCCTGGTAAAATATTGATGGAAACTCGAGTCGCTCGCAAGCTGCCGTATGGACTCAACGGAAGGGTGAACGTGCAGTCCTCCGTTTGGTCGCATTTCAGCACCCCAAAAATTACTCTAGGCGTTAAATGTAAACTTGAATAATGAGCCCCATGCTGCTTCACCATGTCTCATTCTATTATCATATGTCGCAGGCTGTTCTGTGAAATTTCTAGTAAAAAAGCCAAGAAAGAGTTTTCCGCATTGTGCATTCGACTCGTTTTCCTTCAACTGGTGATGGATTGAGCCTCGTTTTAGTACAATGGGGCCTGATTTTGAGCGGAATCTCTTCCCTAGAGCAAAGTGGGGTCTGACTTTGGCTTTTGTCCTGGAGGAAAATCGATAAGTGCATCTGGCCCGCCAGGCCTTGAGATGAAGTGAAACTATACGTGCCTTTCTCCGTTTCGGTAGCAGTGTTGCATTTCAAATGAACCGAGTTTTTAAGGCAGGCTTTAGAGGTGCAATTCCGATTTAATGCCTATATCTATTTTCAAGCACTGACGTGACAAGACTGGTCGCAATGACTGGACGTGGCGTGACTGGACTGGTCGCAATGACTGGACGTGGCGTGACTGGACTGGTCGCCATGACTGGACGTGGCGTGACTGGACTGGTCGGCGTGACTGGACTGGTCGGCGTGACTTGGCGTGACGTGACTGGACTGGTCGCCGTGACTTGACGTGACGTGACTGAACTGGTCGCCGTGACTGGATGTGACTTGACGAGACTGGTCGCCATGGCTGGACGTGACTGGTCGCCGTGACTGGACATAGTGTGGCTGGACTGGTCGACGTGACTGGACTGGACGCCATGACTGGATGTGACGTGACAAGACTGGTTGCCATTACTGGACGTGGCGTGACTGGACTAGTCGCCGTGACTTGGTAGGACGTGACTAGACTGGATGCCATGACTGGACGGGACGTGACGAGACTGGTCGCCATGACTGGCCGTGATGCGACTGGTCGCCATGACTAGACGTGACGTGACGAAACTGGTCACCATGACTGGACAGGACGTGACTGGACCTGATTTGATTTGACTTGCTGTGGAGTGGCTATGCCGTGGCTGTGACGAAGACGACTTGGTTAGCAACCCCACACAACCGAAACGTGACATTTAGCCATATGCTAAGAAAAAAAATAGCAAAATACGATAGTCGCATGTTTTTAAAGTCTTTATTGGTGTTGTTTGGGCAGACGCAGGTGTGTATATCTGACCGATCAATGTATTTGGGGTTTATCCTATCCAGACTTTTACGCTCACTAATTTGGCACATATCTAATAAGCATTAGATTTGTATCCATTGATTCCAATCTGAAGCATTTTATTTGACATTTCTTCTTGTCTGCTTATTTCCTCACAGAGAGTCAACCTGTCCTTCGATTTCCCTTTCTATGGACATTTTCTGCGTGAGATCACCGTGGCAACTGGCGGTAAGTCAACATAAGTCAGTAGTTCACTATTAAATATTGTTATTGGATATGCTGTCGATGCTACCCGGCAGACACATTTTACTGCAATGTGGTTTGGCGGAGGAATGTGGTTGGGATTCATAAGCTGCTGAAACATTTATGAAATGTACAGCATTGTGTATATGTGTGTGTGTGTGTGTGTGTGAGTGCCATTATTGTGTGTTTTTTTAGAGTGTGGCTGCGGTACGGCACACCAACATCATAGCCCCTTAGTACTGAAAAGCATCCAACAGCAAAGGCGTTCCTGACAGGTCTTAAAAGATTTGGACCTCAAACGGCTCCAAATAGTTGTTCTGACACATGACCATTTGCAGTTCTCACCTCGGCGGGAACGTCTGTTCGGAAACAGAGGATGAAAAACAAACTCCCCACCACCTACGTGACGAACTGAACTGAAGGGGAAAGCAGGCGTTGGGTTTGGATTGGAAACAAGAGTGGGTCTGCCAAGTGGCTTCGCCGCCATTGATAAGGCGGCGGCGGAATCAGAAGGCGGGTGTGTATGTGTGTCTAAGGCTAAGGCTTGACACGGCCGCCTGGGAACAATTTGTCTTCCGTTCATAATAAACATGCTAGGTAGTAGTTAACGATGACACTTTGGAAAGTAACACTAAATAAGATTTTTCTCACAGGTCTTTTGCCACTACAATGAACCACTAATAGTTTCCACATACAAAAATGGGTAATAATAATAATAATAATTATAGTAAACTTGAATAATAATAAAAAAGATAGAAATCTTTAAGAATAATTAAATAATAAAAACATACATTTAATTAAATAGTAAATAAATAAAAACATACATTAAGTTAAATAATAAATAAATAGATAAATGAAAACATAATAAGATTTTTCTACAATGACCTGCTAATAGTTTCCATAATTTAAAAAAAAAAAATAGATAATAATTATAATTTAAATAAATAAATAAAAACATAATAAGTTTTCTCTCACAGTTCTCTACCTGCTAAGAGTTTCCACAAACACAATTAAAATAGGTAATAATAATAACAAATAAAAACATAATAATAAGATTTTTCTCAGTTCTTTTGCCTACAATGACCAGCTAATAGTTTTCCACAAAAAATATTAAAATAGCTAGTGATGACGATGATAATAATAATAATAACATTAATAATAATACATTTGATAAAAATATAACAAATAAAAATAAATAAATAATAATAATAAACAAATAAAAACATAACAATAATAATTCTAATACTACTACTACTAATAATAATAATAATAATAATATTATTATTATTAATAATAATAATAATTATAATAATACAGTAGGTCAATTTGTGAATCAAAAACTGCAAAACTGTGTGGGTTTAGTGTACTGGCTGATGATTGGCAAGGTTCTTACCAGATAGCTGAGGGACGTACAGAGGACGGATATGAGCCGGAACGACGGGAAAGAAGTTAGAAAATAAGACGTAATGGAGCCAAAAGGTCAGGACATGTAGGAGAGACAAATAATTCTCCCCTCTTCAAGCTGTGTTTACGCACGCCGTCCTGAGTACTGCTTTTTCGGGAACGTCCAAAGAAAACATCAAGCGGGAATTAGCGCGCCTGCTCGACTGCTGGAGCTTCACTTTATTGGTGTTTACATAAGCGCTTTTTGTTCTTCTTTGCCTGATACTCGGCGTCGATCGCATCTGCTCGGGGTCGCCGCAGAGTGATCGCATGCACGGCCAAGAGTTTTTTGTTTACTCAAGCTGTCTTCCATTACTAATTGATAGAAAACCTATTCAGTCCATTAAGTGCTTTCCAGAGGACGTGTGCACACATCCCTAACTGATGGACCACATTAAGTGGACCATAATAATAATAATATACCATTTTAAAGCCAGAAAGACCTCATCACCTTGTCGACTTTGAAATAATCACAGTAGTGCGCAGCCATTACCAGGTCAGCACAAGTGCTTTACAAATGTATTAGAGCAACACCCAAAGAAAAGATTGCCAAAGTACCCTTTAACCAAAATAGTTTTAAAGCTGTAATGAGATCATTACACGAGCATTCAATATTTCAGTACTTTATACAAACATAGCATAATGACATAATTGAATAGAATGTAAAAAAAATTAATAAAAATAACTGTTTGTGCATCATGATTTCAATTCAATAGAGATTGTGTGTTTCCTCCTGCTGTGCACGCCTTGGCCACAAGGGGCAGCTATTGATACACACAAAAAGACTGTTACAATTTAGCTTAGTAAGATGCTGTAATGTTAATATTGTGAATATATGTGTTCAAATATTAGCAGAGGTGGCAAATCCAGGTCCAGAAAATAAAAACCCTGCCACAGTTTGGCTTTATCCCAGATGCTAGCTTGCTAGCTCCCTAGCTAGCTCCCATGGTGCTCGTTTACCTGCTAGCTAGCTAGCACCTGGGGCTAAAGCCAAACTGTGACAGGGTTTTTACTTTCTGGACCTGGTTTTGCCACCTCTGAATATCAGTTGCTTAATGGCTAACTTATATCTACTGCATCATTAATGATAGTTTTCTTAGCCAGTCTGTGGCTTTTTGGATTGTGTGCTAGTATTAAGCTAGTAGATGTTATTAGGGCAAAGTCATGATACTGCAGAGTCATTTCTCGTGGGTTTTTAATTCCTGTAAATGCGATTTGCTAATTTCAATACTTCAGTCATTTAACTACTGTACTAATGTACAAAACTACTAACTAAGAGCAGGTTTCCCATGATTTCCTATTTTTACGAAGACATTAATAAATATATATAGACATTGGTGACAGTCAGGACAGACGCTAAACTGAAAGGGAGGAAAGGAAGTGAGAAGTCAAAGCCTGAGAGGGCCTGCAGGAGAAAGATTGCTGCTTCCACCTTCTCTTTTTCACTCTCCTCCCTTCATCTGTCTGGATGAATCCTTTCTTATGGGCTCGTCACCACCCAAATGCCTTTTCCAAGACGCCACCTTGACATCGCCCTTGGGGAAGAAAAACAGCGAGTGGTGATCATGATAAGAGATGCGTGGGATTTTTCTTTTTCTTTTTTTATTATTCCACTCAGCTGTAACGGAGCATCTTCGGAATATTTGGCCAAGACTCGTCTTTGAGGGTCTTTGATGTGATAATAGCTTGGCTGGGCGGTTGTGGTTTTTGCCGTCAAAAAAGACTTGTGTGGAAAAATGCCGATTGCTTCGCCTAGTGTCTTCTCATTTCCAGCTCCTCGATCCCCCCTGACACTCTACACAAACACACACACACGCACTTTGGGGCCGGTTACGCCACTATTAAGTAAAAACGGTTGAAAACAGTCTCACTCTGGTGGTTGCTTTAAAGCATTTCCCAACCTTTATTGAGCCAAGGCATATATTAGCAAAATCTCACGACACACCACCATCATAAAAACTACATACAGTTGTACCTTGACTTATGAGTTTAATTCGTTCTGTGCCCTTGGTCCTAAAACACCACAATTACTATACATACTATTTTTTGTCATGAGGGAACGTGAGTGGATGAGGGATGGTGGACCCAAATGCAGGGAAACAGGAAACAAGTGCAATATGTGCTACTTTTATTAAACCATAGTGCGAAAGGTGAGCAGACAATCATGACTGGATGGGACGTGAGTGGACTGGTCGCCATGACTGGGCGGGGCGTGAGTAGACTGGTCACCAAGACTGGACAGAACGTGACATGACAGGACCTGATTTGCCTTGATGTGACTTAATGTGGAGTGAATTTACTTGGCTGGGGTTATGGCTTCATGGCTGTGACGAGGACGACTTGGTTAGCTGTGGTGAGGACGACTTGGTTAGTTGTGACGAGGACGACTTGGTTAGCTGTGGCGAGGATGACTTGGCAGTGGTGATGACTCGGCAGTGACAAGGACTGCATGGCTGTGACGAGGACGACTTGGCAGTGGTGATGACTTGGCAGTGACAATGGCTACTTGGCTGTGATGAGGACGACTTGGTTAGCTGTGACGATGACTTGGCAGTGACTATGGCTACTTAGCTGTGAAGAAGATGACTTGGCTGTAATGAAGACTTGACGCACGAACTTCGACACAAAACATAGGTAATGCACCCACACCGACTGGACAAACATACCTGGGGAAGGGAAGAGTGGAAGACACACACAGGTGGACGTGATTACACATAATGAGACGAGGGGAAAGACAAAGAACACAAAACATTGAACACTCGAACAACAAAGAACATGGGCACACAAAATCAAATAAAAACCCAACCCCAAAGAACTGAAACGTGACCATTTAAAAAAATATATATATTTCCTTGACCACATGTTACTGTTCATTACTGTTCTGTTGCTCCATTCCCCCTTTCCCACTTTTGACTACGGTGGCGTATCTGAAGCTCGCTAAAAATGGTAAATGGACGGCACTTATAGAGCGCTCATATGGTGCTCAAAGTGCTTTACAATGTGTCATATTCACCCATTCATGCACCAGTGGTCAGCAGATTTGATCAGATTGCAGCTGTAGCTGATGTGAAATAAATCTCTCGGGCACACAGCTTGTAGAATTTAAGAATCGAAATTTGGTTTTCATACTGTGGAGGGAACACACATTGGATTGAGAGCAAGTGAATGGAAATGTATCCTGCTAGTGGCACTTGGCTAAACTCTACTGACGTCCTAAACGGCGCATAGTTGGGATTATTGCTGAGGTTCCTAACTGAATCCTGGCGATTAAATCAGAATCCCGATTCCTCAAATGTGCAGCTTTTGCACTTCTTCCTTGATTTATGCTCGGCCGGTTGGATAGAAATGCTCGAATGATCTCGACGTCTGCTTTCATTTGCATTCAAGGGCTGGATTTCTTTTCCAGAAGCCGCGTTTGTCGTTGTTCATTTGTGTGATTTGCAGAAATGCTAAATACACAACTTTTTCGGGGGAGGGTGGAAATACAAATGTAAGCAAGTCGGTGGAGTTTTGACACCACTACATAAAGTCACATGGTCCTCACTCACTCCCCCGCCCTCTTGTGTCCTTTGTGCTGTCTGTGCTCAATGTGGAGAATTATTTACAGGGAGGTCTTAAGGGAAAGATTGATTCCCCTCACGGCATCTTCTGCGCTCTTCCTGCTGCATGACATAAAATAACAAACTTTAATCGCAATGAGATTCCTCCTCTCAACCAAATATACTTCAATGTTATTTATATATATATATATTTTTTTTTTTTGCAATTATATAAACTGGTTCAAATAATAATTGTATAATGCGAAATGCATATATGTTACGCTAATTAAACCTTTACTTGGCAACATATAATCTCCAGGAAGACTGGCACGGTTGGTATAGCCAAAAGGGAGTAAAACTTTCGTTGCCATTTTAACCATTGCTAATTTCCGCATTCTGAGTGCGCTCCCTTATGATGACTAATGGGCGGTTTCTCCATTGTGCTGGAGTCCATTAATAAGCGTGTTTACAGGCCGCTAAGCGGTAAAGATCTGGTTTGCGTCGAGCTCGGGGCACGTGTGAGGAGAAATCCATTTGCTCAGAGGACGCCAACAAAGTTGCCATGTGTTTGTTTTGCAGTCAACGCGTATTCCTGATACATGAGTCACTCGGCGTAGATTTGCTCAAGGCCCCTTGCGATTTGCCTCTTCTGTTTCTGATAGAAGACGCTACCGCTAATTCAAACCATCGCTAAAGCAGCTTGAAACCATGCTCCGTGTCTTGTCAGGCTCAAAACTGTACTAATTTGTATGTGTTTGATCTCCCTCAGGGTTCATCTACACAGGCGACGTGGTGCACCGGATGCTGACAGCCACGCAGTACATAGCCCCCCTTATGGCCAACTTCGACCCCAGCGTGTCCAGAAACTCAACCGTCATCTACTTTGACAACGGTAGCAACATTGTTTTCTTTCCTTCTATATTACTGTTTTACTGTGATATGTTGAGTTTTAAACAAACAGCTCTTCTCTATGGCAAGGTGTGAAACCTTCCCGTAATGCTCTCTTAAATTTTCACTCACGCTAACTGAATGAAAGCCATCGGGCTTTTTTTCTTTCTTTTTTTTCATCACATTCGTCGTCGCCAGACTGTGTGACCTTCAAAGCGGAGCTCACCCGACTAGAACCACACTAATCCATTCTCAGCGCGCCGCCGATATCGGTGAAGAGTTTCACGGTCTGTTAGTGACACTCGACGCGTACGTGCAAAACCTAGGGATAGATTTGGGATTAGCCCTGAGGCTAGCCACAAACTGCTGGTCTTCTTTTTGGTTACATTTAGCAATTTATGATATGGTACAAAAAGAATATAGGTACATTTAGCTTTTGTTCTATACATACAGTAAAGTGCAGATGATCTTGCATGCAAAGGTGAGAATTTATGATCATTCAGACTAAATTACAATTAATTGGCAAAGGTCTGAACTCTGCTGACATGGACGTACAGTTATCATGCAGTGATCGTAGTTATTTCACAAACTAGCAATGCAGTTGGTTATTTACTTAGCTCAGTTGTTTTGTTTGTTTGTAGTTGAGTAAGTCCCTGCGTTTGTCCTTGAGCAAGTTCGTCAGCTAGACTTGTAGTTAGTTGGTTGGCTAGTTAGTTCATCTATCTGCTGGTTAGTTAGTTAGTTCATACTCACGCATATCAGTTAAAGTTACATTGGTTAGTTGGTTAGTTAGTTGGTATAATAGTTGTTTACTAGTATGATGTTCATTGGCAAGTTAGTTAATCTGTCTGTTGGTTGGTTACTAGTATGATGTTCATTGGCTAGTTAGTTAGTCTGGTCGTTAGTTACTTAGTTTGTAAATTCATTAGCTAGTTACTACTTAGTTAAAACTTCACATCAGTTAGTTAGTTAGTTAGTTAATTAGTTAGTCAAATTTTCTCAACTACTTGTGTTTGTATTGTTAGCAACATATTTAAACTTGTCGTCTCAGTTTAATTCAGGAGTGTGTTGTTAATCTTTTGTTGCACTCTGTCAGGATGTTGAAGTGGGTGCACAGTTCCAAAAAAGTTGTGGGTGAAGGCTGATGGCTAAGTGGTATGAGAAATGATAAGTGATAAGGCATGAATCCTGAAGTAGATGAAAGTGAGAGGGGGATTTGTGTCTGCTTAGTAAACTGATGTCATTTAAACACTAAAGCCTTGGCCATGGATAATTTAACTAAAATGAGGTTGCGGTAGTGCAATTTGTAGTTTGTGGATTCGCTTTTGTTTGTTTGGAGCTTGCGCAGCCTGCTGAGCTGGTAAGTGGAAATAGAAACAAGGCCAACATGTGCTCTCTCATCCCCCTCCCCTCGGCCCAGTTTGCACGGCGGCCCTCCCCCGCTGAACGGGACCTGGATCAGGTCTAAGTTGCTGACAGACCTCTTCCTCGCCGTGGAGGTGCAAACAACCGACGCCACTTTGGAGCCCGGTTTTTAACCGTCTTGACCTCGTCCTTCAGGGCTCGCCGTCTCCCGTTCCGCACATGTAAATCATTACCGGCTTTCCTGCCCCGACGCTCTCCCGAGCTGTCAACAGAAAGCTTGCTTTTACGTTAGATAGAAGCCCTCCAGCTGTAAAAATTGATGAGAGTGTTGGCAAACCTTGGCGCTTACTCCTTGGGGGAGAATGGCTGTCACATCAATAGGTTGTCCACAGTTTGCAGTAAAACTAAAGTGTGTCAAAGATAATGCCTGAGGGCTCCTACTAAATCCCTCATGAGCTTGCTACTAATGGCCATGTTATTGGACTTCTTATTTACAGGGAGTCACTTATAGTATATGAACTTGTATTACACCTTACCAAGCATGAATCTGAGAGGTTTGTTTGATCACAATTGTTATTTAGTGCATGTTATTTAGTTTGTTAGCTCGCTAGTTTGTCTATGTGTAAATCAATCAGTTTGTTAGTTAGTTAATTTGTTCAACTGTTAGTTTGTGGTTGGTTGGTTGGTTCATTAGTTCGCTTGTTAGCTGCCTTTGTAAGCTAGTTAGTCAGTCCATCAGTTAGTTAGTTGGCTAGTTAGTTACTAAATTAGTTTATTAGCTCATTCATTATGTTGTTCAGCAGTTAGATTACTTTATTTGTTGGTTAGTTTGCTCGCTTGTTCACTTGGTCACTTATTTTATTAGTTCAGTCAGTTAGTCTGCCTGTCCGTTTAGTTGACTTGTTAGTGTGCTAAAAACTTTGCTAGCTGTGGCAGTTAGCACATTGGAATGAAACCGTGTCACCACGGAACATCATGAATTTTCAGTCCAGACATATTTGGCTTTGTTGAAGGTCTGTTTATTTTGTGTTTTGTGTGTATGGATCTCAGATGATCATGCCATCCATGTTAAAAAGGGCAATCTACTCAAATAATAATAATCGTTCCAAGATTAAGTCCGACGAGAGTGTCAGTGGAGATATTAGGTGTTCTTTTCTCGACATAAGAAAAAGTCATTCACAGCATTGTCATTTGGTCTGATTTCAAACTTGCCAGAGCTACATAATCCATCATCATAACCGCCCTTGCCTTGATTCGCTCTCGCCCGGCTTGCTGTTTTTATTGCACCGGTGCGGGGCTTTCATATCAGCTCACATGCTTTTTTTTTTTTTTGCTTTTTTTTATGTCATTCAGCTCAAACTTGCAGCAGAGGCCTGAGGTGTCTGCCAGGAAAAAAAAAACATGACTGTTCCACTGCATGTGAAGCTATATGAGCACCAGATGTGTGTTATTCACCCCTTCAGGTACCGCTTTAGTGGTGCAGTGGGACCACGTCCACCTGCAGGACAACTACAACCTGGGCAGCTTCACGTTCCAGGCCACGCTGCACGATACCGGTCGCATCGTCTTTGCCTACAAGGAGGTACATCCACTCGCCTTCAGTCGTCTACTAAGACTGTTTGTCTCGTGCGAGTTTGGTAGACTTCCCTTTTTCTGGCATGCTTGGAAGAAGTTGGCTAGACAGGTTATATAGTTACCGTATCGATCATCCCTGATATGTTCCAGCTATTTAACAAATGCCACCTTAAAAATAGAAATAACAAGAACTAATCCAGACAAAAAAAAGTCCTGCTGTTTCATTTGCCTTCCTTGTCTTTCAGATCCCCGTCGAACTGTCGCAAATCAGTCCAATTAACCACCCGGTGAAGGTGGGCCTCTCGGACGCTTTCGTGGTGGTCCACAAAATCCAGCAGATACCCAGTGAGTCTTTAGCTATAATCACAGTGTCTTCTTTTTTACAGATCTATCACACTTTGTGGGATTGCTTTTTTTTTTTTTAATTATCTTGTAACCGGCGTCACTTTGGTCTTGCGGGAAGATATTTTTGAGCCAGAATTATTTTCGTCAAGCAACGAAAATGATGTCAAGCGGAAGCTGATTCATTTAAAGACATGAGAAGTGCAAATAAATAATTAAAAAATAGAAATTATAAATGCGAGCAGACAGGGTGAATTGCTGAGCCACTAAGAGTTTCTGTTCTACAAAGATGACAATTAGCATCATTCAGCTGCCATTTTGAAGCGTTGCGGCAATGAGGACGGATGCTTTTAAAAGCATGTTCGCGCTTTTGTTTTTGTCCATGCTTGCGGTTATTGCCATTTGCTACAGACTAAAACATCAAAGACAACATTTTACACTTCCCTACACATTCACGGTTGGGGTAATTGTTTAAAGAATCCATTTGTGTGAGGATGTAATTAGTATTTAAAAACAGGCTAAAATGTTTTCACACAACAAAAGTACCCACAAGCACATTGAATTGAGCGTGTGCATTCAACTTAATTTCCTTGCTATTTTATGTAAGTTGTTACCTTTCCACCACTGATGTCATGTGTTGTACTTCTTTATACAGCAAACGTATCGAGACTAGTTTAAACATTTCCGATACAATTCTTTTATTGGATCTCATGAGATTACTACTACGTTTCCTAAATTTAGCCGAAGCAGAATCTTATCAATATAAATATATCAATATCACACATTATTTTGCAAAATGTATTTTTTATACACCTGCCCCTGCAGTATTTCTACATAATTTACCAAAGTTCAAAAGTAAATAGTTTGTGTAAATGCTGTATTTAAATGTAATTCAATTACCATTACGTTGAAAATCCATTTGTAATTTGTTCTACACAGCAGGATTAAATGCTTTACATTTGTCATTGATGTGTGACGGCAGACTTCGAGCGCAATTTATGAGTTATACGTTATAGCCCGTCCCAGCTTACGCGTACAAATTTGGGATATGTCATATCTCTTTTCACAGCTTTCAGTAACTGGGGATGAATTACCACCTGTCTAGCCTTCATTTAACTCCTGATAGCTTTTAAAGTCAGTAGAATCAATCCGCTAAAAGAGATTTTAACATTAGGGATCAATTCCATCTAGTAAAAAAAAAAAAAAAACATCCTCACAAAGCAATGAGAGTCGGTGATAGATCGCATGCATCCCTCCATCTTCGATTTATGACTCCTCGCTGTGCCCGTCAACAGCCTCTGATTTATCCGGCAGAAAATTGCCGCCTCCAGAGAGCGGGAGACATAAAGAGCAAAAATCGGGCCTCCCCCATTTGACCTCATTCCGCTTCATGCTGTCTTTTCCTCTTTCTTCGGGGGTTGTTTGTCCCATTTTTTTTTTTACCCCCTTTCCCTCTCTCACTTCCCGCCTCGTCTTTCTCCAAAAACTTAGACGTGAGACGGCGGACCATCTACGAATACCACCGTGTGGAACTGTCAAAAACGAGGATCGCCAACTCCTCCGCCGTGGAATTCACACCATTGCCCAGTAAGAGACGTTCCCTCCCTGACCACTTGGTCCCTTGTCTTATCTGTCCATGTCTTGGATTTGAGAGAATGTTTCTCCTATCCAGCGTGTCTCCAGTTCACCACCTGTGGAACGTGCATCTCCTCCCAGGTTAACTTCAACTGCAGCTGGTGCCATCGACTCAACAGGTTGGTTGAGCTGCAGGTTTTGTTTGGAAATACTTTGTTGAAATATGGAAAGGTATTTGGCTGATTCGATTGAAACAGGTATTAAAACTAGGGGTGTCAGGCGATTTAAGATTTTTAACCGTAATTAATCGCATGACTTCAATAGTTAACTCATGATTAATCGCAAATTTTATATCTGTTTAAATGTACAAGAAAATATGCATTTTTTTCCCCTAGTTTTGTACTCTTAACATAAAAGTGGAAAAAGTGAATAAAAATATGGCTGCATCTTTTAGTCATCGATACAGTAATTTCATAAAAAATCATAAAATTTAGTTAAAATTAAAAAGATATACTGCACTGTAAAAAATGTGTGCGATTGATTTGTGTTGAGGTCATTTTTTCTGCCACTAGATGGCATGATTACATTTGTAAGACTTTGGTCAATTTCATTATAAATTAATTAAATCAATAAAAAATAGTGACATTAAAAGGACCTTTAAATTAACTCAAAATTAACGCACTAATTTTGACACCTCTAATTAAAACGATTAGCAATATTATGATCCTTGAGCAGCGCGGTGTCCTAGTGGTAAGGGTGTCACACTATTTTGAGGTTAAGGTTCGACTTAAGGTGTTCCGGCTTCCTCCCGCATTCTTAAAACACGCATGTTAGGCTCACCCTAATAAAGAGAAGCGCTAAGATTTATTTAACTTTTTAAGCAACCCATCACTCTGCTCAAGAGGCGTAGGTGTTTCCTGGCGGCTGAAAGTGATGTCCTTGAGAGTGAAAATAGTAAACGTTATATTCCGTGATGGATGATCTCCTCTGGCAGGATGTTAAACAAAGTGCATTCACTGGAATGACCTTTCATTAGTATTGATGTTTTACTTGCTATTTATGGCTCTTTTGTGTAAATACATATGGTACATGCACTCTCGCAGACTAGCACACCGTCCACAAATCATCCTGGTTGTACATCCTGCTAATAATCTGTAAAAGAAATGACTTCCTCTAGACCGTATAAAGGTCTGGGATTCCACTTTCCACAAATGATTCAAACGTCAAAAATTTGCAACGTCCGGCACAGATTGGATCGCAGCTTTGGTTTCAACTGACCACAGCACTTTCTCCCAAGTCTTCCTTAAATCATTTCAATGTTCAGTGGCAAACTTGAGGCATGCTTGTGCCTTCCTCAGCAGCAGAGGTGGGCACGTCAATACATTTGCAGTGTACACATTAAAAAGGTGAGATTGGGAATATTTGGTAATGGGTTGACTTTATGAGAGCCAAAAATCTGGCTGAACTTTAAGGGATCAAATACTTATTTTGCATTTTTGCATTCTCTCTATTTTTACCATCATCAATAAAATAATTACAAAGTGGCCGAACATACACATTCAGCAGGCGATCAAATTATTTTGTCCCCCACTGCTTATTCATCTGCATTAAAGTTCAATTATGGAACTCTGAGACGCTCCCAACTTTCCGACCTGCTTTGATAACACACCGCGAGTTAACCTCCGCCAAGGATGTTATGTGACGAAAAAAATTTGTTGGCATTTTTTTTCCACTCTACACCACTCAAAACCTCATAAGTCAATATTACAACTGCTCAAGAGGCGTAGGTGTTTCCTGGCGGCTGAAGCGGGACCGTTTTGTTTTGCTCGGTCGGAAAAAGTTCCCGTTGACGGAGAAAACAATAAAATGGAACAGCTTAGAAACAGTTCAGAGTCAATTGATTGTTTCTATCTTGTCTCATGCACTTTGAATGCCTTCCGTATGAAATATTAATCTTTTATTTTGATTACGTGACCGGCTCCCACGGGTTTCATTAGTTAGGACTCACCTCAGGCCCGGCTTTTTAAATAGAGGCAGTCATTTATGAAAATAAATAAATAAATAATGTGGCAAATTCGCGGAGGGATGCTGTTTTGCCTGTAGCTGCCGTCTCATTAAGCCGCATTTTAATTAGCTATCCAAGTGTGTTTAAAACGAAAGCTCGGCATGGTTCGCCCTTTTGTATCCATATGCTTGCTTTCTTTGCAGGTTACGCTAATTAAAAAGTACGCTCGGCCTCCTCCGATGCACGGCTAGTGTGAGGCGCTGACATTTTTTTAAAGAACAACGTGAAGAGGCACATGGCTCGCGCCGGCCAAGGCTGGAGCAGCGCCATGAAAATATAGGCCAGATGCCTTCAGTGGGACGAATGTGCAGACCAACATACGGGTGGCATATTTACTTGGAACACTCAGCTGTGACAGCTTACAAATGAACAAGAAACATTGACTTTTCAAAACACACTTTAACTATGCCAAAGATTCATCCAAAACAGCTATTTCAAATTGAGAAAAGACACACTATATTAAAAAGCAAAGAAAAATGCACACAAAAAAGTGGTAATTTTTTCAACTGGGGCGCCAGAAAAATACTGTGAAATAACAGAAAACTACTTTCTTGTAAAGGTGGCAAATCAGGCTTTAGCCCCAGAGGCTAGCTAGCTAGCTCCCTAGCTAGCTCCCATGGTGCTCGTTTACCTGCTAGGGAGCTAGCTAGCTAGCTAGCTCCCTAGCAGGTAAACAATCAAATCTTTTTTTCTTCTATTTAGGGTTTTAAAGTTTTATGCCATCAAATTAAAATAAATATTTGTAAAATTACGATACATTTGTGGACGTATTTTAACAATCAATATATGTATTTCTAATTTTTTTTTGTGTGTGTGTAAAAGAACAGAAATATTGGGTGTTTCATGTTATTTTACAGTTTTTACAGTAAAATCAGTTTATTTTTGTAGATTAAACATTTTTTTGAATATATTTTATATATACTATATTTATATACATTTATATACATATATTTTAAATAAAGAAAAAACTAAAAGAAAGAAGAAAAATTTAGTAATATTGTTTTTGTTTTTTTACAGTGCACCTAGTGGCTACTGTATATTTAAAGGATCTTTGTGCAATTTGTCACTTTTTGTTTGTTTTTTTTCACTTGCGACTGCCACCTCTGGCCCAAAGCGTAACTGCAGCATCTGTATCAGGCTCGTTCATGGTGACCAGATAAAAGCTGATAGGCGCAGTCAGAGTAAAACAGTCAGGGCTCTTCGTACTCATCTGGACATTGGTGGAGCATGCATGATGTAGAAAAAGCTTTGATATGACCTTTTTAAACAGCACAATGCACCTGGTCCCAAATGAGTTATTGATATTGGACTGAATGTCAGGGGCCCATTTTTGGCGGTGCCGTTCAAACGTAACAAAAGGCTGCTCTCGCCACACCTGCTGTGCTCCGTTTCATGCGATCTCACAGTCTGCGGAAAAGTGGGGGGATTAAGAGGAGGAATCTGTCTTGCCTGATTGGGCTGATGAGGTTGATTATGTTCAGAATTGAGAGGGGGGTGTGGGGGGGGGGGGGGTAAAAGCAGCGGCGTGATTGAAGCGCTAGGAAACTTCTTCCATCATAATATGGCGACGACGGGAATCAAATGCTAATGTTCTATTGGACTGCATCGTCTAGCTGGGGGATGGGATGTCAGCAGGGTTCACCACGGGGGGGAATTATATTTGAACCACTGGAGGATTTGAAGCTGCCGCCTCCAATACTGTCTGACTTTTGAAGGTTTTTTGAAGTCAAAGTCACGCAATCCACCCGAGACCAACGTGGCCCCTCGCTGCGCTCCCTCCTCACCTCACAGAGATCCCTCAGACTGCCGCTCCCAGAGGGATAACGGAAGAGGGAAGACTGAAAGATTGTTTGATTTAAAATTCAAAACCGAAACACATCCAGGTTCATTTTCGACTGTTTGCTTGAACGATGGCCTCTTAAATTGATCAATCAGTTAAGTGGATTTTCACTGATAGCTTGTCTTCTTCGCTTAGATGTTCCAGTGGATTTGACCGCCATCGGCAGGACTGGGTGGACAACAGCTGTCCAGATGAGGTCAGAGAATAGGATCGATATTTGGGTAGTCAAAAACAATACTTGTCATCAAGAATCATAGCAAGTTAGTCAGAGACAACACTTGCAATATACTAATAGTTAAAGGCAAAATCAGCCCTTTTTTTTGTGACAATAATATGTTCTATGCAGCTCCACTAGTCTAAATATGTATTCTGGTTGATATTGTGTTAGTGGAATATGAGTTATGAAGCAAAATCCAGACGTTTTTCTCCATCTCGGCGGCGGCCATTTTGCCACTTGCTGTCAATGTTGCTCAGGTTTCAGAAAACAACCAATCACAGCTCAGCTTCAGAAAACAGGTGAGCTGTGATTGGTCGTTGCCTGAGCCCTGAGCAACTGTGATGCCATCTTTCGTCGACAGCAAGTGACAAAATGGCCGCCCCCGAGATGGATAAAAACGTCTGGATTTTGCTTCATAACTCATATTACACAAGTGTAATATTAATCAGAATGTCATGTTTACACTAGTGAGGTCACATATTATGGAGGACCAAAACTGCCAAAATTAAAAAATAAATAAATGACAAAATAAATAAATCAATCAATAAAAATGAAAATGAAAACGTATATAAAAAATATAATTCAAAAATTAAATACAATTTTTTTTATATAAATGGAAATAAAAACAACATATAAAATGAGATTCGAAAATAAAAACAAATATAAAAATAAATGTTGAAATAAATAGAAAAATAAATGTTGAAATAGAATTCAATATCAATCAATAAATAAAAACGCTCTGCTCTCACATTTATTTATTTCATGCTGCAGACGCTCCGTCATGTCGACATGTTATTCAAATGAGGGGGCGGTCCTGTGAGAGCAAAACATTTTTATCTATTGATTATTTAATTATATTTATTTATTTTTGTATTTATTTCAACATTTATTTTTATTTTTTGAATCTCGTTTTTTATTTTTCTATGTATTTTTACTTGTATTTATTTATTTAGGGATATATATATATATATATATATTCGTTTTTATTTCCATTTATATATTTAAAAAATATTCATTTTCATTTATTTATTTATGTAGTCATTTATTTACTTTTCATTTTGGCAGTTTCGGTCCTCCGTAACATGCAACATATTATCGTCCAGAAATGTTCAAGCTTGACTTCCACACCTGTCATACATGAACATTTTAAAATCTTGGTAATACTTGTCTTTGCAGACAAAGGACAAGATGTGCGACATCATTGACACCACGTACCTCTACCCCATCACCACATCTGTTGGCGCCAAGACCACGCTCAGAAGCAATGAGGCCCCAGCGTCCACGTCACAGCCCCCAACCAGCGCCCCAACTGAAGGTACAACATTTGCCTTGTTATGTGAGACAGCCGATGGAGGATGGCAGACGACTGGGCTACTGTTGATGTTTTGCACACCAACTCCATTTGTCTCACGTCTTCTCCTCTTAAAACTCTCGCTTGTCCCTCTGAGCGAGTTTTGCATGAAAGGTTACAGGGGTCACGCTTTGATTTTGCGGCATTAAGTGCGAGCACATGATCCGGCGCACCCCGCCGGGAGGTTCTCTCTCATGCAAATCCGGTGTGAAAGGCACATTCTTTTGCTGATGATAGTAGAATGGACAAGGTGTCCTCCAAAGTTTGTTTACCCCTTTGTTCTTCTTCTTTTTTCTTTGTCCGCAGTCGTTAAAATTGGGTAAATAATCCGGCTGACCTTTCAGCTCATTTCCCTTTGGAATCGCGTTTTCAGACTATTTCATGATAGCGTACTTGGAAGTGACGGCTAAAATGTGGCGGACGGTTTTAGACAGGTCATCAGAAGCAATACACCGATTAGAGCTGTCAAAATGAATTGAGTAACTCATTCACTGCCATAAATTCATAAAATAAAAAGAAGAAGATTATTAAAAATCAGGGGCGACAACTTTTTATTGTAACTAATCGCAGTTAGTGAGTTAACCAGTGACTTCACTGGTTAACTCACGATTAATCACAAATTTGATATCTGTTCTAAATGTACAATGAAAAATGTTTAGGTTGTCATACTCTTGTCAACAAAAGTGGGGAAAAAAGTTAAACTGATAGAAATAGTTATAGCCGTCAATGGCAATGAATGAATTTAAAAAAAGAAAGAAAACATTATTAGAAATTTGGGGCATCAGGCAAAAAGTGGGGAAAAAATGTTAAACTAATAAAAATAGTAAAAATGAATTTTTTACCTCTAGAGCCGTCAATGGCAGTGAATAAGTTAATATAAGTAACATAAGTAATTGGCACCAATCAAAATAGCTTTGTAATTACGTACAGATGCCACACGATGGCAGCAAAGCACTTTTTTTCATATTAGACAAGGCTATGTCTTAACTAAATCAAGCACCTTCATTGGCCTAAAGATGCCACAAAATGGCGCCAAAGCAATATTTTTATATTAGACATGGCTTTCAGCTAATAGAAATAGTTCAAATGAATTTTTGACGTATATAGCCGTCAAAGGCAGTGAATGAGTTAATCGACATTTTGCACAGTTTTTTTTTTAAATAAATGAAACCTTTAAGTCATTTTTGTTGAGTCCATTAGATTAAAATCAATTTTGTTTGTAATCGTCCTGAATGACTGAAAAACATTGAGATTTTCTTTTTTGGTATACCCTCATAATCAGAAAACTAAAGCCATGTATAACCTTTGATGAACAGAATTATGATTATTTTCCCCCTGCTGGCTTCTGTCTCGTTCCACAGACGTCCGTGATCCATATTCATGATCGCTAATCGAGCTTTGGATTTGGCTTTAACTAGCTGCTTGTTTACATTAGCCCATCTCATTTTCCTAACTTCACATGCGCCAAAGCGTGTCTGGAAATTGACATGAAAGATCCTTTTGAATTAATTTGTCGAGTGAAACGCGTCTGGTGGCGCTTCATTTGCATACGGCGAATCCTTATGTGTGTTTAAGTGTCTGCGTGAAGAAGTGGGCCACGCCACATTTCCATACTTCACACGTACATTTAACACAACAGTCGGCTCCAAAAAGCCCTGAATTATACATGTTGGACCATAATAGTTAAATAATGCATTTTTAATCAAGTGTGAATTATTACCTTGGGGGAGCAATTAATTTGGAAAAACAAACTACAGAGAGAAATATTGATTATTTTGTCTGACTGATTTGTTTGTGCCCTCACAGACGATACCAAGATTGCGCTGCATCTCAGAGAAAATCAAGGTATGCGCTCCATGTTGTCACCGCAGTGTTTACGGATGCTTCGTTTTTACCCGAGTCAGCACTTTGTTTCTCTTGGCCTTTTTTCGACATTGTCACTCAATACTCAAGTAGCTAGGACCAATATTTAAAGTAGTACGACTAGTACTTGAGTACTTTGGAAGTATAGGTAATCAGCGGCACGTGATCAGAGGCAATATGCTGCAGCTGTGACCTTCAGACTGCTCAGTTTGAGTTGTTCTTGGAATCCAATCGGCCACATTTGAAAAAGACTCATCTTTAAAACATGGCGGCGCCGCACAACAGTGCACTGCTTTTATTGGATTCATTTTAGTCCACCGGCATTTATTGTGTCTTCAGGCTCAAGGCTGCTTGGGACTCACATCAGGGAGAAATTAATCTGCGAGCATTTTAAGAGGACATCTTTGACGCTTTACAAGCCCAAATGATGTGTCTCAGGAAATACGGAGCATCTGGAAAGCAATGAATTTTTGTGAATACATTCATTTTTCGCAGTCTCATTAGATTTAGTTAAAAAAAAAAGTTGTAGTCATTATGGGATTGTGTGTAAAATCTTAGGGATTTTCTAAAATATTTTTTAATTCAGCACAACAAAATGTGCAAAAAAATATTTTTTTATTCAGCACAGCAAAATGTTGCTTTTTTTTTTTAATAGCACAACAAAATATGGAAAATATATATCTTTTTTTAATTCAGCACAATAAAATGTGGGAAAAAGTTTTTTTTAATTCAGCACAACAAAATGTTGAAAAAATATACATTTAAAAAAAATTCAGCACAACAAAATGTGGGAATATATATATATATGTATTTATTTATTTATTTTTTATTCAGCACAACCAAATGTGAAAAAAAAAGTTTTTTAATTCAGCACAAAATGTGGACAAATCAATATATTTTTTTGATTCAGCACAAAATGTGGAAAAATCTATTTTCTTTTTAAATTCAGCACAACAAAATGTGGAAAATCAATATTTTTTTTTATTTAGCACAACAAAATGGGGGGGGGGGGAATATTTTTTACATCAGCACAAGAAAATGTGTAAAAAGACAAGCGCTGTGAATACGTTCCAACACGTTACTTTGTAACAAGGAAGACAGGACCCATCGAGCATTGCTTGGCATTAGTCTTCACAGATGCCAAGGTCCCGCAATGGGAACCAGAATAAATCTGCTCGTTTAAAGAAAGCAGAGCGCTGCATTTCCCTCCTGAATTCCCATCGGCCCTGCCAGGCTGCTAACAGCCTGTAGCATCACGTTGGGCTTTTAAAACGTGAATGCAATTTAAGAGCCTGTTGTAAAGGTTTGATTGTTATGTGGGCCGGAAATCAATGAGGCCGACCGGGCAAACCAATGGCGAGCTCCGTGGACGCTTATACAGTAGCTGCTAATTAAAAGCACAACAGGAGGAGGCTCTGTCAAAGAAAATGGCACGCAAATGTTCCATACTGATTGCTTCCAACGTGATTGTTTTGCTTTTTAGAGATGTGCTGGCACAATCATGAATGCTGTTTCCATGAGGGAATTTCAAAAGCAGACACAGCCTTTAGATGAAATGTATTAGCGCTGACTTTTCACTGATCTTTGTCAGCATCCAGGAGGCCAGCACCTCGTCCTCATCCTCCTCTTGTGTGGAATGTATAGCGTTGACCTTGACTTGGCTTGACATTCATTCTTGCTTATACATGCTGGAGCGCTGCAGCTCATGAATCGCTAACGAGAGCCTGTTTGCGTTAAGCCAAGCATCCTCTATGACCTTTTTTTAAACAAAGTATCCCAAAGGACATCAAACCACCACAACTTTTCCATTCAGTCGTTGAAAATTACTTTGAATTTCTTATTTTTAATGAGGTCAATTAATTTTCAGCTTTATTATTGTAAAAACACAGCTTGCTGACATCTTATCGGATTTTTACAAGACAAGTAAGGCTGGACACTGAGTGCCCCCAGCTGGCTGATAGGAGAACAGCACCACAACCTTATTTTGTTTATTTTTATTGTTGCAAGTTAAGTTGTATACATTTTTTTTTAATTATTATTTTATTTATGTATTTATTTTAATATTTACTTATTATTATTTTATTTGAAGTTCCTTTACCAACATTTTTATTTATTTTTAATTAATCAATTAATTAATCTATTTATTTATTTGATTATTTACTTATTTTTAATTTTATTTAAAGTTCCTTTAACACCATTTTTATTTTTAAAATTAATCTATTTATTTATTTTATTATTTACTTATTTTTATTTTATTTTAAGTTCCTTTAACACTTTTTTTGTATACATTTATTAATTTATTTATTTTATTTTATACTTATTTTTATTTTATTTAAAGTTCCTTTAACACATTTAATAATATTGTATATATTTGTGGAGACTGGGGTCAAGTTGTATTTTACAATTATAATTAAATAAAGTTACTTCATGTTAAAGATTAGATGGGTCTCAATATGAAAATAAAAATGCACTGAGCTGTCACCAATGTCTTACATATGCAATTATGCCATCTAGTGGCAGAAAAATGACCTCAACAAAATTCAATATCACACTTGTTTTACAGTGAAGTACATATTTTTAGTTTTAACTCAATTTTATGAATTATTATGAAATTACTGTATCAAGGAAAATTTTTATCAATAGTTAACTCGCGATTAATCACAAATTTTATATCTGTTCTAAATGTACAATAATGTATTTTTTTATTTGATTTAATTAATTTTATTTTACTAAGTTTTATACTCTTAGCATAAAAGAGTGTGCAACCTTATTTCTATTAGTTTAACTTTTTTTTTGCCACTTTTATGTTAAGAGTATGAAACTTAATAAAATCTAATTAATTAAATAAATAAATAAAATATATATATTATACATTTAGAACTGATGTGAAGTTTGCGATTAATCGTGAGTTAACAATTGAAGTCATGGGATTAATTACGACTTAAAAAAATTATCCCCTGACACTCCTACTACTAATCTAACAATATTTCTTAATAATATGCATCCACCTTGTAGTGAATCATCTTTTGTGTGTTTGCAGTGATGCCAGCAGACAGCGTGGCGGACCGCACGACGGGCGCGCACCCTCTGCACACGGGTTTGATCCTGGGCGTCCTGCTGGTGATGCTCATCATGGTGGCGGGCGTGATGGTCACCGTCTACATCTGCCATCACCCCACGTCGGCCGCCAGCCTCTTCCTGATCGAGGTGAGCCGTGCGCGCCGCCGCCGCCGCCGGCCGTGACGGAAGACTGCAAAGCGAAACATGAATTCATAATTTGATATCACGGTGCGTCCTCAGAGACGGCCGAGCAGGTGGCCGGCCATGAAGTTCCGCCGTGGCTCGGGCCACCCGTCCTACGCCGAGGTGGAGCCGGCGGGCCACGAGAAGGAGGGCTTCATCGTGTCCGAGCAATGCTGAGGGCCAAATTCCCGGCCAATGTCGTCACCGGGATCATCCCGGATCTGGACTCGTTATGCCGAGCAACTGATGCCACGGAAGGACAACATGGCTGCCTTGACCGCATCGTGTACGGGCATCAGGAGGGAATGACAACATATATACGTGTTTTCAAGAACAATGTGTGAATGAGTTTACTCTCTATTATTGCTGGGGTTCTACGATAATAGGCTTTGAATGTCCATCCGGTTCTGACTTTATTTGCTTTTTCTTCCCAGAGAACCATGATTTTATTTTATTTTGATTATTTTTTTTACTGTGGCAATGCTGAACAATAATAATTATAGTACAAAAATAAATAAATAGTAAATGTTATGATAAATAATAACAATATTTTTTTTCCAGAAAAAGTCACATTTTATTTTTGATTTTTTAAATCACAATTTCCCTCCTCAGAAAAACATGTCTAAATAAAAAACAATCACGTTTTCCTTAGAAAAATAGGACTTCATTCTCATAAGAGTCCAACATTTTTTCCCCTCGAACTTTGTACGTCTGATTTTCTTCTTTTCAGCATGATCCCAATACACTGTTTTTGAAATTATTTTAACTTGGTTCTAATCCACTCAAATGGATACAGTTGTATTTATGTACCTTTTTTTTTTGTACATGTTTTTGCCACCGTGCCATTTTGTGTCTGAGAAATTTGCACTTTTTTCCCTCTTTCTTTCGTTTTTTTTTTTACGTGGTATTAATGCAAAATGACAAGACAGGCGCTTGTGAGTGTGTATGACCAATCTATTTTCTTATTGTGTATGTGTGAATGCGAATGGGAAAAAAAACAAGGGTTTTTAGTTGCAGTTGAATTTCCACCAGCTGGCTGTGCAAAGATGAATTCATTGTTCATTGCTCGCCTGATTAACACGCTGGTCCTTGCTTTGTTTGATTGGACAGTGTGCTGTTTTCTTTTGTTCTGATTGGGTGGAGTGTTAATTTCCTTAGTTCTGATTGGACAGTGTGTTGCCAGCATGAATGCAGTACTTCCTCACACAGTACATAATACACATATACCACAGCCAAAACATTTGCAGATTCAGGTAAATCGTGGCAAACATTTTAAGTATGACTGCACAGTAGGCAAGGGAAAATATTTTTTATAAGTGTCCTTTTCTACTGCGTGAAACTATTCCAGTCTTTATTTTCACACATCAGCTTCTGGGTATATATGTACTATTTTTTAACACAGATTTCAAAAATCAGCGTACTCACTCTGAAATTCTACTGACAAATAATATGTGCAATGTAACACTTTTTAACGTTCAAATTAAAGAATCGCCCTTTTTTTTTGGAAAACTTTCTTTTGCCATGACCAAAGACCATCTTGTGTACGTGTAGCTCAACCTGTCACATAATTTAACTATTGGCTAATAAATAGCTTTAAATTGGTTATCATAATTGTGCTAATTTAAGAGGTTGTTGCGAGACGAGTCTTGCTGCAGACCATTGGCGAGTGGAGCTCAACCGGAAACACGTGACCTCCACTTCCGTCGTCAGTTCTCACTGCATAGTTTCTGAGCCTAAACCTAACTATAACACTAACCATAATCTTAACTCTAACTAACGTTAATTTGTATCATTTGCATTTTTGAGTATATTTAGCTGTTGTAACTATGACGACTGCTGGCGCTATCTTCCCCACCGGAAACACGTGACCTCCATTTGAACGCCAAAGTTGTAGCGCAGCGCCACCGAATGCAATGGGTTAGGAACAACTCACAATTAAGTACTGATAACTTTTTATTGAGGTGTAAACAAAGTAAATATGATAGCTCGTCACATGCATGTACATTACATTCATGACAAAATAAATGTAGAATAGTGCGCAAAATGTTTGATTTAAAGAAAATAAACAGACTATTTATTCATGCATTTATTGCGTTGTCAGACAACCTGTCAACCACGCACTTTCGCCTAAATTGGAATTGAACATTCTCGCTTTTCGTACGTATCCAGTTCAGCAAGAAACTATAGTTCGAGTATAGTATTTTTGAAACATTTTTCAACTGCCGTTTATATGTGTATGCACATACACGACCGAGAAGGATTTTTTTTAAATTGCACTCTAGTTTGTTGATTGTTACTCGTGAGGTCATTGGGAGCTCGCGTGCTAATATGTCAACAAAGGTGGGTGGCTAAGCAGCTAGCACGCTCACAAATAGCACTCAGCTGTCAATCAGAAGTCAATCAAGGAAAGCGCTTGACTTGGATGTTATTTGGCGTGTTCTCCTCCACACGGAAGCTGATGTCCACAGAAGCTTATGTACATCATGCACATCTCGTGATCAACATCTTCTACAAGGTAACACGTTTTCGTTTTAGAATAGAAACCCCAAAATAGAAAAAGAGCTTGGTTTTCTTGTTTGTTGTCTGGAACCGGTAAGGAAAAGTCTAATAAAAGTTTTTCTTTTTTTTTCAGTTGCGAAAATAGGATATAGCACAAGACACAAATCGAAAACCTGCTCGTATTTTTGTTTTGCATTGCCGGAAGTTGTCACCGAGAGCATTTCTCATACTGGCCAGGAGATGGCGATAACTTCTTCTCTTCGAGTAGCCAAGGTGAATTTTCTTCATATCCCAGCGATACTCTTTACTAACGGATTTACCTATGAATGTTACTGTTGTTATTATTATTATCATTATTCTTAATATACTCACATTAAAAGATGGGTTCCAGCGATTTTCTCCACGTGTGAAGTTACTGTTTATCGAATTTTTGCTGGAGATTATCATATCATACTAACCTGACAGTCCAATAATTCAAGATGATGTTTGGGCAATGCGGCAACTTGTGCACATGTACAAAATGTCGTCGCACAAACATCTTTATCAGCTAATAATGCATGAAGCGCTTCTTGCTGTTCAGAAAGGAAAATTCAAGGTTAGGAGAATCAAAGAGAAGACGATATGTTTTTTTGTTTTGCTGTAGTTTTGGGTGATGTGAGAAAGGAACAGTAACAGACTTGTGTCCATTGTAGTGACTAATGTGCAACTCTCACCTCAAGACGCAAAGTGACTTGGAAAGAGAGAAAAAAAAATAAAAATAAAATAAAAATAACTTATGACCGCCCCAAACTCCGCCCAATTCTGACTCCACCAATCATGATGCTGCTCTAATTTGCATAGCCAATCAGAGTGGTCTGATTTACATAGCCACGCCCACTCTTGCTAATCTGACCAATCGCAGCGTTTTGAATTTGCGAAGTTACGCCCATTTTCAGACATCCAATCGCAGCGCTTCTTATTTGCATAGCCACGCCTACACGTCAACCAATCATAGCATTTTATCCTCATTGCTCCACCCATTCCCAGTGCCATTGGCAAATCATAAAGCATTTTTCAAGCCCCGTCACACCCACTTCTGGGATTTTTTTTGGGGGGGGGGATTTTTGAAAAAAATTTGGCCCAAAAAATTCCCAAAAAGTTTTTCAAAAAAAATTCCCAAAAAGTTTTTCAAAAATTTTCTAAAAAAAGTTTTCCAAAAAATATTAAAAAAAAGTTTAAACTTTTTTTTTTTTTATAAAAAAAAAAAAAATTACGATTTTAGTATGGTTGAAAAGGACAAATTTAGAGTTGAAGTGTTTTTTGTAATCAAGCTTTATTTCTTTTGCAGAGTAGACATTAAATCACAAAGCAAACAAAAGTTTCAAGTTGGATGACCGTCTGCTCTCGTCCCTGCGTCTGGTCATTTGGTCGGCCAGGAAGGATAGCGTGGACCTAAGAGAGAGAGAAAGAAAAAAAAGTGAGTCAAAAATATCAAGTCAACTTTTGCAGACAGAAAAAATGTTCTTGGCATGAAACGTACCAAGGTGTCTTTTCTGCGACTGCATCATCAAGAAGCTGATCACGTTCCTTGCGGCTTTGCCTGTGAACAGACGCTCCATCGTTCCGCCACACTGGACACCGCCGGTGTCTTCATTCAACGAGACAATTGAAACACGCTAGCTGAAATGAAATGTGCCTTCTCTTACCAGCTGAAGTCTTTCTGTCACCTTGGAGCATTTCCAGCAGCTTCATCTGCAAGACAACATGCGAGACACCAGTCAAAATGCTATTTAGCATGTTTTATTTGCATGTCTCCCAAAAAAAAAAAAAAAATAAATAAACTGTAGGCAGCTTTGAGCACCATCTTCACGTTGACGTGGAATTTGTCACTTTGCCCAGCAGGTGGAGGGTCCTGGTTACAAACTCCAACGGACGGCATTTTTACTGGAAGCTGTGCTGCATGCAGAGGCAAAGAAAATGCAAGTGAGTAAACTCTTTAAACTGAAACATGCAAATTTGTCTTTGCAACAGGTTCCAAACCTTGACGAAGAGGAACTCGACTTCACAAGTCCAGCCGTGGTGCGGTGAATCCGGCTCTTCAGTGCCACCTGGTGGACAACTAGCAGGAAGAACATGCAAGTGTACACGAGTGATAAAAGTCAAGTAGCCAATCTTTGGCCCTCCAGCTGGAAAATCCAATCAGGCCTTCTTAGCCTCCTTCCTGGAGGGATAATGCAGCAGCACAAATTAAAATTGTGTTCTCACATGCTGAAATAAATGTTTCAAACATTTGTACTCGTGAAAGTGTGTTTGACCAGCGAAGGGCAGGGCAGCACTTGGACGCCTCTTACACGACGGCAGCGTGGTGGCCTGAAAGACACGGCAACGTAAGCATTCAACTTTCATTACAAGCTAGTTTCGCTTAGCCGTTAGCAACATGAGATATGCCAGCAACATGTTTAGCAAGCGGGGACCTGCAAAAGTCTCAAGACAACAAGCAGCCATTTTGGAGCCAGTAGACAATTAAGAACACACAGCCTGATACTTGATTTAGTCTGTTTAATAGATACATTTGATATACATTTTTTTAAAGTGTTATTTTGCATTCAATCTGGCCGTTGTGATGGACAGAAATTAGACAATTTTGATAGAAATGGGTTTACTTGTGAATCCACATTAAATCGGGGAACAGGAAGTCGGCCATTTTAGGTTCAATTTGAAGATTTCCACCTGTAGACAATTAGACAACACGCATACACAATAAATATTTGATTCATTCCGTGTAATTGTGAATTTACACAACTTTATCTACTTACCGTCGGGAAGAACGGCGCTTTCGTTAGTCCAGCCTGCAAAAAGTGAGAAGACAAGTTATCGCATTTTTAAATACTTCAACGACTACGTTCGTGCGTTTATCAGCATACAACAAGATGCAAGCTCGCTCAGCAAAAGTGGCCACATGACGTTAAAAGGGATCAAAAGTAGTGAGTTTTAAAGCTATTAAGAGTGAACACTCACCTTGTCAATGTGTTGGATGGTCTTGTGGAAAATAGAAATGCGTGCGGAGCAGCAGTGGGCGAGGACGACGGGATGCTGTCTGAGGTGAGAAAGAATAATTGGCACGTTTGTCCCGACTTAAATAGGTTTCCGGTGATGACGTCACGCAGAAAAAAACCTTTTAGCAAAATGTAATAGAAAACGAGTTATGTATGTTGCGTTGTTAAAACGGGAAACTAGTTGGTAAAACGAGAGTGAAATAAAGTACTAATTTAGAAGTTCCCTGGAGGGGTTCGAACCCGAGTCATCTGAGTCCGTTGACAATGTCGTTGACCACTTGACTAAAACGCCGTACTAGTTTTACTCTTTCTGCGTGTATTCATCACATATTGCAGTGCTGTCTGTCAACATACACATCCAATAAAACGAAATTCAGTAGTGACTTCGAGTTAGTCGAATGGTCTGTGGCGACGGCTGAGACTCGGGAGATCCCGGTTCGATTCTTTGCTCAATTTTAAAAACTCTAATTGGAGGTTAACGTGGGGATCGAACTGGGTTCGTCTGAACCCCAGGCAAATGTTTTACCTCTCGGCCACTTCATCCAGATGACGGCGGATTTTATTTTTATATCTCACGTTGGAGGTAAAGCGATGTATTCTATAAACCACCACCACCGTCTCCAGCTTCACCAGTTGTGGCTTTGGTAAGAGTGTCTCCACCATCAAAGTAAAAATGGAAAGTACCCCTCTTGCCCCACCTCCATCACTGAACATGTCCTACCTTATCCACTTGAAACATTTTATTGCGCATTCCTTTTATTAAAAAAAAGAAAGAAGCTTCGGTGTCTTCATACAAATAGTAAATTACAGACGAGTTCACCCACTTGTATTTTGTGTTCAGCTCGTAATTTCTCATGACTTGATTTGAGCATATTTGTCATTGTATGGTATGTTTTCATTGTGTTGGAATTGCTGCGTGACTTTATGACTGAAGAGGCAAGTGTGGTTTGTTACTTGTGCTTTATTTATTTTTCACAAAGAACAGACGTTGGATTTTTCTTCCCATTTTATTCCACACCAATCTCATTCGTGTAGTTACATTTTGGGGTTGAATACATTTGGAATAATAAAAATGGTTTCAAAACAAGTAACGTTGTTTTATCATCGTAAAGGTGGATTATTTTTCCAACATATTGTTGTACCCAATGAAGTGGTCCGTGAAATTTTAGCCTGCGCCGCCATCTTGTGTTGAGGAGGATTAGCGCAGGAAACAAGCAACATACTTTAGTGACCACTGAACGCCACAAGATGGCACCAAAAGCACACTTTAAAGCAATTCCTTTACCTGCGTACCACAATAAAAATACTCATCTTGACTTTTGAAGGACTGCTCTGACACGTAAGCAGATTGGAAATGAAATTTTTATTAGGAATTATTTTCAATGAGGACTACAAAAACAGAAAATGACAGCATGAATTCATGGTGGACTATTGTCATTACACTATCAATTCCACTGAGGTGTTTTGGTGGGGGGGGACGCACACACACAAGAACATTTTTGTACAATATAAAACAGTAAGGAGACCCCCGCCTGCCCATAAACGCTTCATTGTCATAACGGCCCCGTTAAACTACAAATGTGACGCAGTGGCGGTGCTTTTAAAGGTAGTCGTCGGCGTCAGTGTTTACTCTTCTTGGACTTCTTGTGAGATCGGCTGTGCGGGGACCTGGACTTGGAGCGGGACTTCTTGGTCGACTTCTTGGGGGTCCGGGAACGCGACCGCCGCGACCGTTTGGGTGTGTGAGGTGACGACGGAGACCTGGTAGGACAAAGAAGAATGAAACGTGTGCCAGTATTTAGAACTGCGTATAAAAATAACCTGGCCCATTTTTCCGTTTAGTCCACCATTTTGATTTTTTTTTTTGGTGCTACTTTGTCACATAAATAAACACACAAGGCGTCCATTTTGTGTGGTACCTCTTTGAGGACTTCTTGACAGATGAGCGCGGGGAGTCCTTGTGAGATGAGCGCGAAGACGAGTCTTTCAAGTACGAGCGCTCGGACCTCTCCGAGCGGGGGGACGGCGAGCGGCCCCGTCTGCTGCCGCCACGCGTGGGGCTGGGAGAGTTGCTGTGTCGCCGCTTCCTATCGACGGCCGGGGACGAGTACCTGTCGAGGCGGGAAGTGAGCGCGGCCTCAGCGATCGCTTTAAGAAGGACAACGAGCGCACGTTTGACTCACTTGTCTTTCCTGGTTGGCGTATCTTCCTTTTCCTTCTTCAAGTCTTTCAACCTCGAGTCTGCTTTCTCTTTGTCCTTCTTCTCCCGCTCTTTCTCCCGCTCCTGTTTCTCCTTTTCCTTCTCCTGCAGCAGCACAGTGAACATTGGAGGTGTTTTTACTTCCACATTTCTCAACCATATAAATAATTCTATTGGCAATGTTTGGAATTTTTTTATTCTATATTCACCATAAAAATGTCCAAACATTTGACATATTTACTTGCTCCTTCTACAATTATTTTCTCAACCAATTCGAACCATCGTAACATTCCAACTGAAATTCCGTCTAGAAATCCACATTTTTCTAAGATTCCTAATTTTTCCCAGACGAAAATGCCCAAATTCTGAATCCTTCCTACCTTCTGCAGTAGTTTGTCCCTGTAATGTTCCACCTGCTCCTGAAAACTCTGACCGGGTTTCTTCGACCTCTTCCCTGATTCCAGCTCATCTTGAAACTTCATGACCTTCACCTGGAAGCGAATTTTGACAAACAGTTGATTGTTACCACAGTCCAAGGGCAGATATTGTGGAAAATGTGCTTTTTAATGGCGTGTATAGCGTTTCTCTTGCCATTTGTGGCAAACCCTGTCGCAAATAGCAAAACTGCGAATAATGGCTGCCACAAGATGGTGGCGTATGGAGGACCAAAACTGCCAAAATTACAAATAAATCAAAGTGAAAATAAAAACAGATATAAAAAAATAAAAACAACAATAAAACCATAAATAAAAACAATAAAAAAGTAAAAAACAAAAACAAAAAAAACAAAAATAAATGTGGCAATAAATACAAAAATTAAATATATAAATAGAATTAAAATATCAAATAAAAATGCGCCGCTCTCACGTTTATTTGAAAAAAATAAAAAATAAAAATCATACAAAACGGGTCAATCTTTTGCGACCTGTGATCTCATTGCATTTCACCTCTCACCTCTATCTCCCGTAGCTTCGATCGCTTCTCCTCGTTCATTTCGGACAGTTTGGCCTTCACGTCCGCGTCGTCCCTGCCGGGGTTGGAGTAGCTCGGCGTGGCCGTCGCCGAGCGGGGACTCCTCTCGTCCTCGCTGTTCTCCGCATACCTTCAAGTCAGCGCACGTCCGTTTAAACGGAATACAGGCGAGTGCTGTCCAGCGTCTAAAATAATAACCCCTCCTCGTACCTTTTCGGTTCTTCGGGCTGCTCAAATGCTTCCCATTTTGAGGTGGTCACAGCTGAAGGCCAAACAAAAGACGATGTGCACTTAAGACACATCAACTTGTGACTGCATTTAAAAATGACAAGTTTAACGCAGCTCACCTTGAGATGCCAGTTCTGACTCGTCAACAGCTTCCCATTTTGAGGGCGCCACCTTGAAAGTTGCCTCCTTGGATTGGTCAACTTGAAAAGAGAGAGACAGATATTTATTATGTTACTGTAATAAGTGAAATCTGATGTGAAATCAAATAAAAATCAAAGTCTCACAAGGTATTCCGTCGATGTCCTCCTCCATAGGCTTGATGGGAACGCCGTCCAGGTCGTCCAGAGGGGCTCCGTCGATGGTGGCGCCGTCGATCGTGGCTCCGTCGATGGGCCCGGCGTCGATGGGCAGTCCGTCCACGTCTTCGATGGGCGAGCCGTCCACGTAGCCGCCGATTGGCGCGCCGTCGATGTCCTCCGTGGGCTCGGGCTGCGGAAATCATGATCCGGTGTTAGTTAGGTTGGCAATCATCAATTCAGACCAGACGAGTTGCAAGCCGCAATCGTCGTAATCAACCACGTCAACTTCATTGACCTCAACAGGAACTCCGACAGGCTCCTTTTCCACCGTCAGATTGACAAGACCCAAGAATATGTTCTGCAACTTGATGAGGAAGGGGTCAGGATACACGGCCCAGTCCTCCCACGCGCGGAAGCATGACATCACTCGTTGCTGTAACCACGGAGACAAGATGGCTGAATGGCAGAAAAGCACACAATCCAACTCGATGGGATCGTTTTATTCACATTTCCCCTGCGCGTACCTTGAAGTTTTCACTCTGGAGGTGACCTTGGATGGTTTTGTACGTGGCGTTGAGATCTGCAAAAATCTGGCTGAGCTTCACTTCAAAACTGTGAGGAGGCAAGGACAAAAAGGAGAGATTTTAAACACAAAGTGCGCACTAAAAAGTACGCCGCCCCTGAGGTGACATGGTAGGAGGGAAAAAATACTTTCGTGTTCCCACGCAATAATTGCGAGATAACACAAAAGTTTATTCTGCGAGAGGAAGCAACTTTTTATTTTCTTTCAAAAAGGTTAATGTACTTTTGGGTCATCTTCTGCGTGACCAAAAGCGACCAGGATGGAGCGTGTACAGCGTCGCTTTTGGTCACGCGGAAGATGACCCGGACAAAACGCTTTGATCATTCACATCATCCTTGAAAACGTTCTATTTCCTAAGATCCGCCATGTTTTCATGTCATTTAACACCCCTGAGCCCATTTAAAAGAGATGCAATGCTGCCATCTGCTGGCCATAGTTAATGCTTGTTTTTGGATTTTCACAACCTCATGAACAAAGCAGCGTTGCACAAGACGTTGCACTGCCAATTGAGGAAAAAAAACAAAAAACATAGTTGACTTTAATGGCGGTAAAAGAGTTAAGCAAATCACACCAACTTACTATTTCCTGTAGTAGGAGGCGTTGGTTACTTTGGCAGAAGAGTTGTACAACACGTCCGACACCAGATATAACCGTGCAATCTGAAACGACGACAAACGGCATCGATTAGAGGACGATTCGGGGAAGTAGTCGTCTTATTTGAATACGTCTGTGTAATTGCCTTCTTGGGGAGAGGGGTCTTGAGGATGGAGAGCGACTCGGTGATGCATTCCACGATCTCTTCGGCGGCCTCGGCGTGAGTGAGGCAAAACAACATGGCCTCGGCGACGTCGCCCCTCCTGGGCGTCAACCCGCGGAGCATCTCCTCCAGCTTGTCTCGCTCGCTGCGAAAATGGCACGGGACATGGTTGTGCTGGAAATGAGCTCATTTGGAACACTCGTCGTATGTTGCGTCTTACTCTTCTTTCAAGCAGCCTTTCTTGAGCGAGTCCTCCTCTTCCTCCTCGTCATCGCCATCGTCGTACGGGCCGTGGAGGTAAGGGTTGAGAGGCGGCGGGCGCCACAGGGAGCCGTTCTTGAACATCTTGAAGTCATCCGTTCGCCATTTGACTGGGGCTTCGCCCTGGAAGCGTCGTCATGTAACGTGAAGGTCAAAATCAAACTGCCGACATCCTCTGGATGTTTGAATGTGACTATGTTCCAAAGTTTCTTTTCACTCATTCAAACGCAAAAACATATAAATATGTTTTTTTAATACTTGGTCCTTCTCTCCCAAAATGTTTTTTTTTATGCTAGAGCATACAGAAGAAGGCTTTGATACAGCTTCAGACATGAAGAGGTCGCTTAAAGTAATGGTAGTCATTACAAAAAATGGCCAGCAGGTGGCAGCAAAGTATAAGAGATCAGCAAGGGTCAAGCAAGATTATTTTAACGAAAAAATTAACAAAAATTCAAAAAACAACTTCGTTAACAAAATCAAATAAAAAACTGAAACTACATTTTATGTTTACAAAACGAACTACAACTAGAATTATAGCGAAAATGTCCTTCGCATTAATCATGAATTAACGCAGATTAATTGCACTATTAATTTTGACCATAGATTAGCCTTTAGCGTGACAGCGGACGGCTACATTTAAGGTAGCACATGTGTTTGAGCAATAAACATAATTTCATGCATTTAATGAATGTTTGCGTATTACATTTAGAATATTTGTTCACGTCAAAATATCGGGGTCATTCCCCCTCCCCTTTTTTTAAATTATGCAAGTAATTAACTGATTAGAAAAAAAGGAGTGTGTGCAGTGGATCAAAAAATGTTGAAGACGTCCTCATAACATTAAATGTCAAAAAAATTAACACATTACCGGTGCACTTCTAATTTGGTGTGTGTGTGTGTGTGTGTGTGTGGGGGGGGGGGGGGGGTTGTTAAAAAAAGCCTTTTTTACTAGGCGATTAATCGTAATTTATCAGAATGCTAAAATGTGATTAATCTGATTTTAAAAAAAATTTGACAGCTCTAGTATTTTTATTTCAATATTAACCGGAATAAAGACTGAAGTGATGTCATCTAGCAGCAGCCAATAGAAAAGCACCTTCAGATGATGTCACTCCTAGGTGACAAATTTGCCTGCTTGACTTTTGGCTCAGCTCGCCGGCTTTTTCATTTAACTCAACCAAAATGCAACGCTAGGTAAGAAATGTGTTATTTTTTCATTTTACTATGGTGTTTATTAAATATTGCACACAAGTAAGACACATAAAAAAACTAATTCTGAAACAAAAAAACTAAAACTAAACTAAGGATAAAAAACAAACAAAAAAAAACTAAAACCAATATAAACTAACAGAGCCACCCTGAAAACTAGGGAGGGACGGGGGTTGCTTCAGTGCAAATGGCTGCGAGTGAATAAGTTGATAAAGCAAATGGAACAGAATGTACAAGGGTTACGAACCTGCAGTATGGTGTAGAGCTTCCACCTGTAGTAAACATGCGCTGGGCTCTGGTTCTCAAACAGAAACCTTCAAGAGAGCAGACAAATCCAAAATGTCAAAACACGAAAGGATGATGAGTTTGTATGAGGGGGCGGGCCGGCTGACCTGTACATGGGGTTGTTGATTTCCCGGTTCATGATCATGGCTTCAAACATTGGGCCTTCACGCACCACAAACTCGATCATTCGGTGGATGAGAGAGAGCAAATTCCTACAAGAAAGACACAGTTAAAGCAAACGGATTCAGACCGGCTGGGAAGTCTAAACAGCTACACTAATCACTTCTATTTATGCTCAGCAGGTTGGAACGCTTTGAACGGCTGCCTCTCAAATGACAATTCAGTACTAATAACATTTGTTGATCTGATTGAGTACTGCCAAGGGGAAGAGAGCAACAGAATAGTTCAACGTTGATAGTCAACAGGCCCCTTTGTTATCCATTTTTAAATTTGCATTAAAAAATAAACTGATATTATCTCTCTCCTTAAAGGTCTGGGGGGAAAGAAGAAAAAAAAAATCATTCGCTGTCCTCTTCTCCTGAGATGACTAATAGGTTTTTCATTTTTATTTGAGAGAGCTACTTCATGTGCAGTTAAACCAACCCGTTTGTATTATTTCACAGAAAATGTTCAATGTTCTCCAATAAAATAGGATTGGAAAACTGCAGGTGTATGCTGCTTGTTATGAAAAACAAAATTAGGATCAGCAAAAATCGGGATTGCCACATCAACCTTTTTAAAAGATCGGCGATCGGTCAGAAAAGTTTTTATACCTAACAGCGCGACAATTTAGCCCTTATTTTAGTGTCATTTGTTTTGTACTGTTTTAATGTTTTGAAATTATGTTATATTCAATTGTCTAATGTTCCCTTTGTGTTGTGGTAGTGTATCGATTTTAGTAACATTTTCTAAACCCATCCATTTTTTAAAATTCTATTCTAGATAAGTATATATTATTCAAAACTGCATTATTTATTGTTAAATATTTTGGAATCTAATTGCCTCAATGAAGAAATAGAGCGACCTCATCCTAATAAACTGCATCTTAACAGAGAGGCAACGTTCAAAATGCATCATGTGACCAAGCATAAATTCCAAACAAAATGACTAAATATCAAGTGAGATTTGTGTGCAACTTAGTGATGTCTATATTGATTTGAATGATTTGAATAAACTACTCAGACTCTTCCAAAGACACTTGGGAAGGTGACACACCGACAGGACACCGCTTTCGGCAAAAGTTTGTCCACACGTGGCCTCGCGGCGTGTCACACTGCTCCTCTGACTGGTGTTGATGTAGTGTGTGAGGGAATGCCGAGTGGATCACTGGCGGTCATTTTTTTGGGGCGTTAGTGGCCAAATTGGACTGATAGGAGTCATGTCATGAAGTCAACACAGATCACAATTACTTGGTGTTGGAGCCGATCGTACCAATGGCGGGGTACAATCCCGAATACTTTCCAAATCCATCCCATGACGCCTTTTTCGGGTCCCGCGCTGCCGCAGACAGTTCAACGTGTGCTGCTCACCAAGGCCATTGTCAAAGGTCATGGCTAGTCTAAGTCATAGTGGCTTTGTTTGGATTTGGCAGTGGGGCCGGATTGACTTGAGGGTCCCAATGGCGTGACAGAGGCCAGAAGGGAGGCCGGCAAACGTGAGCAATGGTCAGATGGCGGCGGTGAACGGCTACGATTTCAGGTGGACCGTGTTAAAAAATGAGCGGCAAATGAATGTGTCGGAAGAATACAGTGGAACCTTCAAAGTTGGACGCAATCTGTTCAGTATTGACAAACTCTGTTGTTTTCAGTTGATCGGAATCAGGAGAAAAAGATCAGGTTTGAAAAATATATATTCTCTTGTACAGATTTTTAAGGGAAAAATATGTCAACACTAATTTGGGATTTATTTTGTTAATGGAGTGGTATCATTTGACACAGTGCCCCCCTAGTGGTCAGACTGTGAAAACACACAAATGAAATACCTTATGTTCCAGGCTACATTCAAAGAACATGCAAATGAAGGTCAAAATGCTCAAATAAATTTGAATGATTCAAGAAAAGTTTGCGTTTTTTAACAATATGAGTATTTTGTCAAGATTGCAAGAACCATTTTGCTGCATCTCTGAGGACTGATTGTAATTATTTTAGCTGCAGCTATCAAGTATTTTAGTATTTGAATACTCGACTGAAAATTCTATCAAGTACTCGAGTATTTGGATGAAATATATTTTTGCTTGGATGAAGAGTAATTTAAAGTGCATACCAAAAAATAAGACATTTTTACTAAAAAATTAAAAACCAATTGGTCTCTCTTGTTTTTTTAAATTGTACACTTACATTATATGCCAGGGTCGTGGTTGTGCGCTTATGAATTTGGAGCAGTTGACCAGCAAAATAATGCAAATAGGGCATTTTTAAGGCATTCTATTCCTTTGCGTAGAAGTTCAAAAAATATATATTTTTTATGTTTACAATTTCTTGCAGCCAGTCGGGGATTGTAAACGAGCCGTTTTGTTTCACGTGCGTTGCTTAGAGCCTTAATTAAACGAGTACTCGAGGCAGGAAAAAGCCAGAGGATTTTTCGTACTCAAGGTACTCGAGTACTGTACTCGTTTCAGCCCTTGATTATTTGTGCTGATATTTGTTCTTAAGTAAGTAATATCGTGTACCCTACACACAAGTGCTTAAAATAGGTATGGCTGTCTAAAAACACTTTATAAAATTTTAATAGCAGGCCAATAGACTCTAGAATTTATGTCAGACAGAGAAAAGTGTTGTTTTTTTATGGCTTACCTTTTCATTCTAGTCATGATCAATTACGCTTATTTTGGTAATTGTTATATTTTTACCAAATTCTGGTCAAAATCCAAATTTGAAACATTCCACTTTGGTGGTTCCAAGTACTGTATTGGTGAGTTTGAATGATAATAAATACCACGCGTGTGTGTGCGTGCGTGTGTTTGAAGAGTTGATGACCTCAACCATTGCTCTCACACACCGACCAGCCCCCTGTAGCATGCAGTGATCAAATTCTCCAGCTTCATTATTATGGGATGTCATTTGTTTTGGTTTCTGACTTTGTATACCAATTTAGGGGGAGAAAAGGAAAAAAAGCATGTACCTTTCTGTTGGGATAACCACTTTGACTATGGCTTGCGACAGAGTCTGTATATGAAGTCACATCAGATAATAAACATACAACGTGAGTATTGTTAACAAGGCAACATGTGAAATATAAAAAAATGCATTTGAATAGTGACACTAGCCTAATTAAATCAAAAACATTCAGTGTAAACTAATGCAATTAAGCAACAATGATCGCTAACAGAAGCTACCTTTCACTCATGATAAAGTCTAACTAAAACCAAAACACTGATCAAATAAACCCATGAGAAGAAAAAAAAAAAACACACACAAAAAGCTGTCATTGTGAGTTACCTTCTCAAAGTCGTCCTTGTTTTTGGGTGGAGGGACCAGGGGTGCATTGGGGTTCTTTAGCCTCTCGCGGGGCTGCGCGTTGAAGGGGAGGCCCGAGGGAGGCGGCGGGAGGGTGTGCTCCATCATGGACGGAGGGATGTAGATGGGGTGGGGTGGGATGGGCACGCCTTTGCCCCAGCCCAGTTTCATCTCAAAGTTCATGATTGGCTTTCCTGTATTCCACAAAAAAAAAAAGAAGCAAATGAGTACACCCCAAGCACATTTCTGAACGATGACAACATACCGTTGAGGTTTTTGAGGGCCCGCTCGGCATCCCTCCTGTTCATGAAGGCCACAAAGCCGCAGTTCCTCTCCCGTGCCCTCTCCTCGTCCGTCCTGGGCCACATGATCTTGACGCTGGCCAGCGGTCCGTAGCGGCCAAATTCTTGACATAGCATCTCCTCGTTCATCTAACACAAAGCGGGACATCGCGTGTGACGCATCTTCACATTTTTAGCGTAGTTTCTTACAAATATTCATGCTCCCATTCAAACTTATACACCAGGAGTCTGCAACCTATGGCTTTGGAGCCACGAGTTGCTCTTAAGTCCCTCTCCTGCAGCTCCCTGTGCATCTCAACAAAAAAAAAACTAGTAGAAATTTATATATTTTTAAGCATTTATTTTTAGTTTTTGGACAAAATGTTCCTTAAATAAATAATAGTAAAATATTTAAAAAATACCAGAGTCCAAATTTTAAGTTGTCTGAAAAGAGAGACGAAGTGTAGATGCAAAAGTTTTAAAAATGACCTCAAAATGTCCAAAAAGGGACCATAAAATGTCCATAATGGGGAAAAGCAGAAAATGACCATAAAATTCCATGAAAATGCCAAAAATGTCAGGGAATTTTAAAAGAACAGCCATATAGTAGTCTGTTTAAAAGAAACTGTTTAAAATGTAACTATAAAATATCAAAAAAGAAAAGAAGAAATTGCGAAAATTTATCATAAAATTGCCCCACACAAAAAAAAGCTGCGCTTCCCTTGCAGTCTTAGAGGAATGGCCACTGTTGTTTACAGCTATTTGGTACAGTGCAAAAAAACAACATGCCACATTATCTATTCACATGCAGCAGCCTGTTGTGGTTACATCTTCACAGGTGTACCTAATAATGCGCACGACTGTATGAATATACCTGTGGATTGATGTTTCCTAGATACAAGTTAGTGGTGGATGGGTCGCCGACGTCGTGCGAACCGGGCGCGCAGTCGTCCAAAACTGCAGACACATAAAAGGCAAGGCTTTTTTTCCCCCCAACTACACTCCGATGACAAAACATTGACGGGGAAAAACAGACAAATCAGCGAGGCACTGTCATTGTATTCAAAATCAAAACTACCATCCACCAAAGCAGAGACGGAGTGTAAATTTTGGGACACTTACATGAACGTCTTCCCTCCGTGCCGCCCAGTGGTTCAAAGCGACTAACTCGCCCCTTCATCTTGTGCCTTTCGTCCCGCTCCTCCTGGATTCTGAATGGAAATTGAAAAAAATAAATAAAATGCTGTCAATGTCAGAAATCAACACCACAGAAAGACAATCAGGCTGAATTTCAGCCCGTTTATCAGATATTGCAAAATGATTATCTTGATATATCCCGCTTAAGACGGACAGCAATGCCAGGACGTACTGTTTAAGCTCTTCTTTAAAAAGCTCCAGGTTGCTCTTCTTCTTTTCCTTTTCATTGCTCTTCTTGGCAGACTGCAAAACAGGAGAAATAAAAAGAGAAAACAAACAATAGCAAAAGACAGTGGTTTGTTTTTCTCAGTAATGCTCACGTGTCGTTTGTCTACGGGTAAAAACTGAGGTGGGGTTTCCAGCGGCAGGATGCTTTTGGTCTGGGTCTCAAAGCGTGACTTGGGCTTGTACAGTTTGCCTTTCTTCTCATCTGTTGCTGTCTCCTCTGGTTGGGGAAAAATATATATGAAATGACTAAATAATGGGGGGGGGGGGGGGTGCATGTCTCCTTTCAAACAAAATACTTGCATACACACGAACCTGATGGCCATTAAATGAAGCGGGGGTCTGTACATTCATGTAAAATCCAGGAATATCGTACCTTTTGTGGCGTTTGCGATCCCACCGCGAACAAAAGCTTTTATCTTCCCCTCGCCGCCGCCTTCGAACGCAGCCAGGAACTCCTCGTAGATTTCCGCCGCTGCACGCTCATCCTCCTGAATCAAATAAATAATTAATTGTATGATTCATTTTTTACCTTAAAATAGTGTATGTGCAAAATGAGCCACAGTGACCCATTTTTTTAAGTTTAAGAGTCATTTGCTATATATGTATTATGTAAAATTCCGCAACGGGCTAACACAAAATATATTTTCATTTGCAAGTCAGCAAATAATTCTAGAAAAAAAAAGTGCTTCTTAAGGAGGTATCAGCACACATGAGAAAGGTCAGAATGGTAGTATCCCTGAATATTTTTTTATTTTCATTTTTTTACTCACTTTCTTCTTGATCTCATCTTGCTCCTTCTTGCTGAGGGTTCTCTTGGCCACGGACAATTTGCCAATGCTGAAAGACTTCAGTTTGCTCTCCAGCAGCGCCTGTGGATGCAAACGTACAGCAACTTAAAGAACAGGATTGATTCACGTGGAATTGTCATATTCATATGCTTGATTTCTTGACAGCTGACATAAACCACTAGCTGTAGCGCTGCTTAACCTGCGATACAATATGGGGAAGTTTAACACATTGCATTGTCATGATAATTGCACAGGTCACTTTAATTTCGATTTGTTAGCGGTAATTAGCACAAATAGCGAGGGAGGGCCTTCACCGCTGCACTGCAAGGCCAAAATTTCTCTGAATTAAACCTAATCTACATTTAAAACACATTACTTTGCAAAAACACTAGCAAGACACATTTAATATTAACGCAGTGTAATGTGTATTTAAGTCAATATTTCTGCAGAGGGAAGGGATTGAAATTTCGGGACCGGGAATTGTTAGCGTTGCTAAGCTAACGCAGTAGCAAGTGTGGCCACACAACCGTAGGTTAGCAGACGGGAGGTTAGCATGTTAGCACAGTGGCGTACACGTCAGACGCGGCCTATAGTTAACATTTTGGCCACCGTTCGGCCCACATTAATCCGACCTATGTTCCAACGTCGCTAATGTGATGGAGTGGAACCAAACAGAAAACGCAAGTTCACCTTAGCGCTAGCCTTTTGAGAACCTCCTGGCGTTTGGTCCGCCATTTTTTCCGTATGGAACTCAAACACAATCGAACACCGACAAATCGCTCTCTCTATAAGGACAATATGAAAGCTAGGCTGTGTAATCGATCACCAATCGCGCAATGTTTCCTAACTAGAAAAAAACACACATAAATTGTATATTAAGAACAATTTATGAATAGAGTACGAAGTTGTAAAACCTGCATTAGTTCAAGTTTTTTTTAATTCGTTGAAGACTGAATTTATTTGAGATTCGAAAATCATAATAACAAAAATAAAACAAATAAACATAAATGACATATTTCATAATTCATGAAGTACATAATATTATTATTTGTATGTATGAATATAACATATATATTTACATTATATTTGTATTAAGATATAGTTATTAACAATGATATATTGTATAATTATATAACATAAAAAAGATTATACATTTGTATTAATAAATGATGAGTAATAATAATACAATCATAATTATTATGAATAAAACTGGCTTTCACTGGCTTTCTTAAAGGTTAGAAGATCAAATTCTGTCTGTAATGCTATCCTTTGTTTGCTTAAATCGGCTGTAGGTGACGAAGAGCATTGCCGAACCACCTCCCTTGTTGATTTGGTTAACTCATCTAATCTTTTGATTTGCGCTTTATTGGGACTGGCAGTATATTCAATCACCTGGCCCCTAATGTAAACCTTAAGAGTTTCCCAAAGTGTAAAAATGTTTGTACCCTGTAAATGATTGGTTTCCAGAAATAAATCTATTTGTGATTAGATGAATTGCAGTTTCTCATCCGACAATAAGTAAGTATTAAACCACCAATTACACTCAGGAGGCAATCTATTTTTAAGATAAAGTTCTATAATTACAGGTTCATGAGCTGAAATTACAATACTTTCGTAGCTACTTGACTTAATTAGTGGGCGTAATTTTGGCTCTAGTAAATAAAAGGCCAATCCTAGAATATGTCTGGTGGACTGCTGAGAAAAAAGAAAACGTTTTGTAAATGGGATTTTTAGTTCTCCATGGGTCGATAATTCCAGACGACTGACAAAAGGTATTTATGATAGAAGCAGATTTGGTGATGTTCTGGATCAATCGAATAAAGGCTCCAGAACCGTATTTATGTCGCCGCCGAGTACAAGGTAGGGTGTATCAAATTCTGGAATGCGACCAAACAACTCTTTAAAGAAATGAGTGTCATCCCAATTACCCTGTACAATAACAAACCATGACTTTATGTATAAAAGTATACAGAGGAGTAAAACAAGGGACACCAATTATTAAATAAAACAAAGGATTATAAAATAATTCAAAACTAAATAAGCATAAATGGGAAAAAAGAAAGTACTCTTATTCCAATAACACTGAACAAGAAAAAAAATAGTAATACATATACACGCACTCATCACTTATGAACATATATAGAGAGAACTGACATCAATACGTGTAAATCAGGAATTAAGAGACAGATGTAATTGAAATCTCCCTACCAACACTATCAACTTTCTGTCAAAACTTAATGAACTCTCAATATCCTGGCAATACGAACTATTGCCAAATCACGCCGACACCAGTCCTTTGGGAAACGATTCACCAACTTTCACCAACGTTCACATGGTCAGAGAACATCGGCTGAACACCATCCGGGGTTGTGATCCTCAGTGTTGCAGGAGACAAAAGTCCGTATTTCACTCCCTCGCACTGCCTCAGAATCTGCCTCGCCCGGCCGAACGCCGCTCTCTGCCGTGCCACTCTCTGCGTGAAGTCAAAAATTCGGATGACGTCCCCATCTTTAGAGACCAGTTTCTGCGAAGAAACTTTCCTCAAAATGGCTTCCTTTTCCTGAAAATAGTGGAACGTCACCACAAAGGCTCTGAGTGGCTTGTCTTTTCCAGGCTTGCCGGATTATGGATTGGTGCGGTGAGCCCGGTCGATCACAGGTGGGGTTGCCATTTGCGTTACATGCTGCAAAAGTTCCGCAACAAAGGTGCTTGTGCTTGTTCCATTAAAAAAAAAAAAAAGAGAGATACTCATTTTCAGCGGTAAAAAGTTATTCTGTCCAGAATATATTTTGATAACGTTATTTTTCAAGTACAATTTATACTTTTAAAAACACATTTTTCCACTTGCTGTTGACTGAAGATGAAATCACCTGTGCTGAGCATATTGGTAACGAGCAATCACTTGTTTTCTGGGTTTGGTCAGCTAATTAAGCCATGATTGGTCATGACCTGTTTCCTCAGCACAGGTGACGTCATCTTCAAGTCGACAGCATGTGGCAAAATTAGTTTTTAAAGGTATTAATTGTTCATGAAAAATAATGAAGTTATCACATTAAATATAGACCAAATATTATCTTCTTACTGTTGAAAATGGCTCAACGAGTCAAGTATCCCTTTAAGAAAAAGATGGTGGCCACTTGCAACGTTGCTATATTTAGTGTGATGTGAGTCACTTAATTGATCAATTAAAGAACAATTTGAACTGGCAAAAGTCCTCTCGTTCACCACAAAGCATTGGCAAACGATTGTCTTTAAAACAAAACGAAGTGACAGTTTTAAGGCCTCGCCTCAACAAGGGTTGGGTGTACGTTAGGGTCACATTCTTTTATGATGATCACGACAGGTTGGGACGAAATATAAAATGCTGGTTGAGGACCAACACCGACGCAGACTCCATTCGAGTTCCACTCAGGGTATTGACATACATTTAAAAACTTTTTTTTCCACTTGCTGTTGACTGAAGATGACATCACCTGTGCTGAGGGTATAGGTAACGACCAATCACCTGTTTTCTGGGTTTGGTCAGCTAACTAAGTCATGATTGGTCATGACCGGTTTCCTCAGCACAGGTGACGTCATCTTCAGTCGACAGCAAGTGGCAAAATGAGTTTTTAAAGGTATTAATTGTTCATGAAAAATTTACTTATCACATTGATTATAGACCAAATATTATCTTCTTACTGTTGAAAATGGCTCAACGAGTCAAGTATCCCTTTAAGAAAAAGATGGTGGCCACTTGCAACGTTGCTATATTTAGTGTGATGTGAGTTACTTAATTGATCAATTAAAGAACAATTTGAACTGGCAAAAGTCCTCTCGTTCACGCACAAAGCATTGGCAAACGATTGACTTTAAAACAAAAAGAAATGCCAGTTTAAAGGCCTCGCCTCAACAAGGGTTGGGTGTACGTTAGGGTCACATTCTTTTATGATGATCACGACAGGTTGGGACAAAATATAAAATGCTGGTTGAGGACCAACACCGACGCAGACTCCATTCGAGTTCCACTCAGGGTATTGACAGCAGACTTGATTGAGCGTGGTGAGTACTTTTACTTTTTTCATATAACAATAATAATAATAATAATAAAAGGTTCGAACATCCTTCACACTCCTACAGTGCTTCCAACAACGTGTCATTTTTCATCACTTCAGAAATTCCAAGTAACAAATGACAAAATTGAGAAATAAGCTGAATTTCACTTTAGAATATTTTTCAGTTTTCTCTTCCGATCATTTGTACAGGAAACACTACTTTTGCTTATCAATCGATCAATCGATCAATCTTTATTTATATTCAGTGTTCTCTCATTTTCCACTGGGGTTAGGTGAAAAAAAAATACCCACAATAAATGAAATCCGTGAAGTAATTAGCTTTATGTTTTACTTTTATTTATTATAAATGTTTTAAGCTTCTAAAACCTCTTACCACACAATTTATACACTTTTCTCATCGAGTCATTTACATTTTCTCACATTTCACTCTTGTTTAAACATTCTCAAAGTGCAAACCTTCATAAATTTGATAAAATAGGTACATTGCCGTGTAACGGAAAATGCATGCAAAATTGCACTACAAAAAAATACGCGAAACAGCGAGGCTGCAAAAAGTGAACCACATTATAGCGAGGGAACACTGTAGCACCTTTCATACATTCAAATGCAATTAAAGGTGCTAAACAATTAAAACAGACCCACTTCCCCCCACCCCCCCCACCCCCCTGCCAGAGGACCTCTGGATCTGCAACGGTTGATACGATTAAAGCATTTTTCACACATTGCATCGTAGTTTTTGTAAAAGTTTCTCTCACTGACCTCCAGGACCGATAACTAAAACTTCTGTTTTGTCCTGGTTTGCTTCGTGACATCAGAGAACGGAGAGGCATAATGATGATGATCAAAACTTTGGTTTTTGCACTCCTACTTCTTGGTAAGTAATCTGCAGCAAATATTTCCATCTGGAGCTTGTTGTCGTCATGTATCTGTTCAATCTCCTCCGCTGATTAAGGAACCCTTCCAGGGGGAAGTCAACAACTTAGCGTCAATGGCATTGGTAGACGACTCCTCCAGACTACTGAGGAACCCGTATCCACCCCATCGCCACCAGAAAACGAAGCCACACAATCGACACCAGAACCCCCAACCAGCCAAATTTCTACAGATACTACAACCCACTCAGGACACAATTATTGCACCCCTTGCCCCCAACCAGGCACTATTTTAGAAAAGCTGTCTGAAGCACACAAATTGATTAAAATGGCAATGGATGCTATTGGTTGAAAGCAAACATTTCCAAATGATTAAGTGCAAACATATTGTACTTAAAAGTTGAAAACAATTGATTTGTACTTAAATGTACTGTACTTTAGAAAAAATAAAATTTGAAACCACTGCAACTTGCTACAGTTTGAACATTTAATTCAGCGTGTTACACTGTACAGCATTCTACTTCTCTGTTGTGTTGTTTTAGAAATTTGCTTTGATATATTGTCCATTTGTCTCTTCAATGTTTTGTGTCAAGGGGCTGAAGAGTACTGAACACAATTTTGTGATATAATGCACAAAGACAATAACGTTTTTCTTCTTCGTAAAAGGAATGCAATCAAACAAGAAGCATCTTGACTGAGGAACAAGGACCCGCAGTTAAATTATATTTTAGAACCGCCCAGTGGATTATGAAGTCAACATCCATGTTGTCCCCAAGTTTTTTTTTTTCTCACCGTCTTTTCTTCATGCAATGTAGTCAACCAGGAAGTGTGTGCATGAATAAAAACAAACAGACTGGCAAACACACAAAACCTAAAACTGAAAGGGTAATAACACTTGCAGAGAACTCCCACAATCGACTATAAAGTCCACTTTCACTCCTCTTCAATGAACGTAATCAACCAAAAAGCAACCTGACTGATCTATTAAAATCGATGAAAACACACATGCAAATAAACACCTGGAAGAGAAAAGGTGATAACACCTATAATTAGTCTAATCTGACAACTCACTTCAAGCTCCTACAATAAGAATAGAAAGTCCACTTTCACGCTGTCCTCAGGGTATTTTTCCCTGGGTCTTGTCCCCCCCCCAATTCCAAATGGGTCATGCAACAGAATCATTGACTGCTGTTGTAACTCTGAGCACACCAAACACAATACAGCAGGGATGGACTGGCCATCTGCCAAACTGGGCAGATGCCTGGTGGGCCGGCCTTTTTTGGGGCTGATGCAGTGCTTTTTTAAATTATTATTTAGAAACAAGAGACTGGCCCACAATTTAGAAAGAGCAATCCATTAATCCATTTCGAATATAGATAGCAAAATGACACATCAGTAAACATCAGTGGTAGAACCAGATGTGAGCAAGAGTCGGGCTGGGCCGGCGGGCCGAAGTCAAGATGCCAGGGCAGAATTTTTTTTTGCGCCAGTCCTGCAATACAACTGAGCTGTTAAATGCCTGATTTATTTTGTCTTCGTGTATGGGATCTGTCACAGATAAACAGTCTCTTAAAATTTGAGGAGGGAGGTACAGACGTCCGTCTCCCGATGCATTCAAACACCGCTGTCGGCATTTCATCTGGGGCATACTCACCGGCATAAACGCCGCCCACCTCATGAGGCTGACTATTTCTGGAGGATTTTCTTTCTTTCTCTTTCTCTTTCTGATCTTTAGAAAATTCCACAAAGATGGTGTCACATTGCTACATTGGTATGATGTTATGTTGGTCACTTCATTGATCAATTACAGACTGCAAGAACAACTTCAATTGGCAAAATTTATGTTGGTGACATTTTCGGTGACAATTGCATAATTAAGGCCTTGCCTCAATGTGGGTACTTCGCTACTGCACTTGGGTAATTTTTCTGGTAAAACAAAAGAGGGTGGAAAAAATGACACCAACCGTTTCAGAGAAGCAAGATACTTCCCAACCAAATGAAGAAGTTCATTCGGCTTATGGTTCGAGTTTTATGTGACCGGTTTGGAACAAAAGGCAAGATGACTCTCAACGCCATTTTGTTTTTGTGGCAATGGGAAGTCCCCAAATTCACTTCACCTAAAGCGAGTGCAGCCTCTGCAGTCAAAATGGCTATGTTGGACAGTTTTACATTTAAGTTATTCCAATTTTCGTCATCTTCAGTCGACAGCAAGTGGCAATATGAGTTTTTAAAGGTATTAATTGTTCATGAAAAATGAACTTATCACATTGATTATAGACCAAATATTATCTTCTTACTGTTGAAAATGGCTCAACGAGTCAAGTATCCCTTTAAGAAAAAGATGGTGGCCACTTGCAACGTTGCCATATTTCATGTGATGTGAGTCACTTAATTGATCAATTAAAGAACAATTTGAACTGGCAAAAGTCCTCTCGTTCACCACAAAGCATTGGCAAACGATTGTCTTTAAAACAAAAAGAAGTGACAGTTTAAAGGCCTCGCCTCAACAAGGGTTGGGTGTACGTTAGGGTCACATTCTTTTATGATGATCACGACAGGTTGGGACGAAATATAAAATGCTGGTTGAGGACCAACACCGACGCAGACTCCATTCGATTTCCACTCAGGGTATTGACAGCAGACTTGATTGAGCGTGGTGAGTACTTTTACTTTTTTCATATAACAACAATAATAATAATAATAAAAGGTTCGAACATCCTTCACACTCCTACAGTGCTTCCAACAACGTGTCATTTTTCATCACTTCAGAAATTCCAAGTAACAAATGACAAAATTGAGAAATAAGCTGAATTTCACTTTAGAATATTTTTCAGTTTTCTCTTCCGATCATTTGTACAGGAAACACTACTTTTGCTTATCAATCGATCAATCGATCAATCGATCAATCTTTATTTATATTCAGTGTTCTCTCATTTTCCACTGGGGTTAGGTGAAAAAAAAATACCCACAATAAATGAAATCCGTGAAGTAATTAGCTTTATGTTTTACTTTTATTATAAATGCTTTAAGCTTCTAAAACCTCTTACCACACAATTTATACACTTTTCTCATCGAGTCATTTACATTTTCTCACATTTCACTCTTGTTTAAACATTCTCAAAGTGCAAACCTTCATAATATTTGATAAAATAGGTACATTGCTGTGTAACAAAAAATGCATGCAAAATTGCACTACAAAAAAATACGCGAAACAGCGAGGCTGCAAAAAGTGAACCACATTATAGCGAGGGAACACTGTAGCACCTTTCATACATTCAAATGCAACTAAAGGTGCTAAACAATTAAAACAGACCCCCCCCCCCCCCCCCCCCCTGCCAGAGGACCTCAGGATCTGCGACGGTTGATACGATTAAAGCATTCTTCACACATTGCATCGTAGTTTTTGTAAAAGTTTCTCTCTCTGACCTCCAGGACCGATAACTAAAACTTCTGTTTTGTCCTGGTTTGCTTCGTGACATCAGAGAACGGAGAGGCATAATGATGATGATCAAAACTTTGGTTTTTGCACTCCTACTTCTTGGTAAGTAATCTGCAGCAAATATTTCCATCTGGAGCTTGTTGTCGTCATGTATCTGTTCAATCTCCTCCGCTGATTAAGGAACCCTTCCAGGGGGAAGTCAACAACTTAGCGTCAATGGCATTGGTAGACGACTCCTCCAGACTACTGAGGAACCCGTATCCACCCCATCGCCACCAGAAAACGAAGCCACACAATCGACACCAGAACCCCCAACCAGCCAAATTTCTACAGATACTACAACCCACTCAGGACACAATTATTGCACCCCTTGCCCCCAACCAGGCACTATTTTAGAAAAGCTGTCTGAAGCACACAAATTGATTAAAATGGCAATGGATGCTATTGGTTGAAAGCAAACATTTCCAAATGATTAAGTGCAAACATATTGTACTTAAAAGTTGAAAACAATTGATTTGTACTTAAATGTACTGTACTTTAGAAAAAATAAAATTTGAAACCACTGCAACTTGCTACAGTTTGAACATTTAATTCAGTGTGTTACACTGTACAACATTCTACTTCTCTGTTGTGTTGTTTTAGAAATTTGCTTTGATATATTGTCCATTTGTCTCTTCAATGTTTTGTGTCAAGGGGCTGAAGAGTACTGAACACAATTTTGTGATATAATGCACAAAGACAATAACGTTTTTCTTCTTCGTAAAAGGAATGCAATCAAACAAGAAGCATCTTGACTGAGGAACAAGGACCCGCAGTTAAATTATATTTTAGAACCGCCCAGTGGATTATGAAGTCAACATCCATGTTGTCCCCAAGTTTTTTTTTTTCTCACCGTCTTTTCTTCATGCAATGTAGTCAACCAGGAAGTGTGTGCATGAATAAAAACAAACAGACTGGCAAACACACAAAACCTAAAACTGAAAGGGTAATAACACTTGCAGAGAACTCCCACAATCGACTATAAAGTCCACTTTCACTCCTCTTCAATGAACGTAATCAACCAAAAAGCAACCTGACTGATCTATTAAAATCGATGAAAACACACATGCAAATAAACACCTGGAAGAGAAAAGGTGATAACACCTATAATTAGTCTAATCTGACAACTCACTTCAAGCTCCTACAATAAGAATAGAAAGTCCACTTTCACGCTGTCCTCAGGGTATTTTTCCCTGGGTCTTGTCCCCCCCCCAATTCCAAATGGGTCATGCAACAGAATCATTGACTGCTGTTGTGACTCTGAGCACACCAAACACAATACAGCAGGGATGGACTGGCCATCTGCCAAACTGGGCAGATGCCTGGTGGGCCGGCCTTTTTTGGGGCTGATGCAGTGCTTTTTTAAATTATTATTTAGAAACAAGAGACTGGCCCACAATTTAGAAAGAGCAATCCATTAATCCATTTCGAATATAGATAGCAAAATGAAACATCAGTAAACATCAGTGGTAGAACCAGATGTGAGCAAGAGTCGGGCTGGGCCGGCGGGCCGAAGTCAAGATGCCAGGGCAGAATTTTTTTTTGCGCCAGTCCTGCAATACAACTGAGCTGTTAAATGCCTGATTTATTTTGTCTTCGTGTATGGGATCTGTCACAGATAAACAGTCTCTTAAAATTTGAGGAGGGAGGTACAGACGTCCGTCTCCCGATGCATTCAAATACCGCTGTCGGCATTTCAGCCGGGGCATACTCACCGGCGTAAACGCCGCCCACCTCATGAGGCTGACTATTTCTGGAGGATTTTCTTTCTTTCTCTTTCTCTTTCTGATCTTTAGAAAATTCCACAAAGATGGTGTCACATTGCTACATTGGTATGATGTTATGTTGGTCACTTCATTGATCAATTACAGACTGCAAGAACAACTTCAATTGGCAAAATTTATGTTGGTGACATTTTCGGTGACAATTGCATAATTAAGGCCTTGCCTCAATGTGGGTGCTTCACTACTGCACTTGGGTAATTTTTCTGGTAAAACAAAAGAGGGTGGAAAAAATGACACCAACCGTTTCAGAGAAGCAAGATACTTCCCAACCAAATGAAGAAGTTCATTCGGCTTATGGTTCGAGTTTTTATGTGACCGGTTTGGAACAAAAGGCAAGATGACTCTCAACGCCATTTTGTTTTTGTGGCAATGGGAAGTCCCCAAATTCACTTCACCTAAAGCGAGTGCAGCCTCTGCAGTCAAAATGGCTATGTTGGACAGTTTTACATTTAAGTTATTCCAATTTTCGTCATCTTCAGTCGACAGCAAGTGGCAATATGAGTTTTTAAAGGTATTAATTGTTCATGAAAAATGAACTTATCACATTGATTATAGACCAAATATTATCTTCTTACTGTTGAAAATGGCTCAACGAGTCAAGTATCCCTTTAAGAAAAAGATGGTGGCCACTTGCAACGTTGCTATATTTAGTGTGATGTGAGTCACTTAATTGATCAATTAAAGAACAATTTGAACTGGCAAAAGTCCTCTCGTTCACCACAAAGCATTGGCAAACGATTGTCTTTAAAACAAAACGAAGTGACAGTTTTAAGGCCTCGCCTCAACAAGGGTTGGGTGTACGTTAGGGTCACATTCTTTTATGATGATCACGACAGGTTGGGACGAAATATAAAATGCTGGTTGAGGACCAACACCGACGCAGACTCCATTCGAGTTCCACTCAGGGTATTGACATACATTTAAAAACTTTTTTTTCCACTTGCTGTTGACTGAAGATGACATCACCTGTGCTGAGGGTATAGGTAACGACCAATCACCTGTTTTCTGGGTTTGGTCAGCTAACTAAGTCATGATTGGTCATGACCGGTTTCCTCAGCACAGGTGACGTCATCTTCAGTCGACAGCAAGTGGCAAAATGAGTTTTTAAAGGTATTAATTGTTCATGAAAAATTTACTTATCACATTGATTATAGACCAAATATTATCTTCTTACTGTTGAAAATGGCTCAACGAGTCAAGTATCCCTTTAAGAAAAAGATGGTGGCCACTTGCAACGTTGCTATATTTAGTGTGATGTGAGTTACTTAATTGATCAATTAAAGAACAATTTGAACTGGCAAAAGTCCTCTCGTTCACGCACAAAGCATTGGCAAACGATTGACTTTAAAACAAAAAGAAGTGACAGTTTAAAGGCCTCGCCTCAACAAGGGTTGGGTGTACGTTAGGGTCACATTCTTTTATGATGATCACGACAGGTTGGGACAAAATATAAAATGCTGGTTGAGGACCAACACCGACGCAGACTCCATTCGATTTCCACTCAGGGTATTGACAGCAGACTTGATTGAGCGTGGTGAGTACTTTTACTTTTTTCATATAACAACAATAATAATAATAATAAAAGGTTCGAACATCCTTCACACTCCTACAGTGCTTCCAACAACGTGTCATTTTTCATCACTTCAGAAATTCCAAGTAACAAATGACAAAATTGAGAAATAAGCTGAATTTCACTTTAGAATATTTTTCAGTTTTCTCTTCCGATCATTTGTACAGGAAACACTACTTTTGCTTATCAATCGATCAATCGATCAATCGATCAATCTTTATTTATATTCAGTGTTCTCTCATTTTCCACTGGGGTTAGGTGAAAAAAAAATACCCACAATAAATGAAATCCGTGAAGTAATTAGCTTTATGTTTTACTTTTATTTATTATAAATGTTTTAAGCTTCTAAAACCTCTTACCACACAATTTATACACTTTTCTCATCGAGTCATTTACATTTTCTCACATTTCACTCTTGTTTAAACATTCTCAAAGTGCAAACCTTCATAAATTTGATAAAATAGGTACATTGCCGTGTAACGGAAAATGCATGCAAAATTGCACTACAAAAAAATACGCGAAACAGCGAGGCTGCAAAAAGTGAACCACATTATAGCGAGGGAACACTGTAGCACCTTTCATACATTCAAATGCAATTAAAGGTGCTAAACAATTAAAACAGACCCACTTCCCCCCCCCCCCCCACCCCCCTGCCAGAGGACCTCTGGATCTGCAACGGTTGATACGATTAAAGCATTTTTCACACATTGCATCGTAGTTTTTGTAAAAGTTTCTCTCACTGACCTCCAGGACCGATAACTAAAACTTCTGTTTTGTCCTGGTTTGCTTCGTGACATCAGAGAACGGAGAGGCATAATGATGATGATCAAAACTTTGGTTTTTGCACTCCTACTTCTTGGTAAGTAATCTGCAGCAAATATTTCCATCTGGAGCTTGTTGTCGTCATGTATCTGTTCAATCTCCTCCGCTGATTAAGGAACCCTTCCAGGGGGAAGTCAACAACTTAGCGTCAATGGCATTGGTAGACGACTCCTCCAGACTACTGAGGAACCCGTATCCACCCCATCGCCACCAGAAAACGAAGCCACACAATCGACACCAGAACCCCCAACCAGCCAAATTTCTACAGATACTACAACCCACTCAGGACACAATTATTGCACCCCTTGCCCCCAACCAGGCACTATTTTAGAAAAGCTGTCTGAAGCACACAAATTGATTAAAATGGCAATGGATGCTATTAGTTGAAAGCAAACATTTCCAAATGATTAAGTGCAAATATATTGTACTTAAAAGTTGAAAACAATTGATTTGTACTTAAATGTACTGTACTTTAGAAAAAATAAAATTTGAAACCACTGCAACTTGCTACAGTTTGAACATTTAATTCAGCGTGTTACACTGTACAGCATTCTACTTCTCTGTTGTGTTGTTTTAGAAATTTGCTTTGATATATTGTCCATTTGTCTCTTCAATGTTTTGTGTCAAGGGGCTGAAGAGTACTGAACACAATTTTGTGATATAATGCACAAAGACAATAACGTTTTTCTTCTTCGTAAAAGGAATGCAATCAAACAAGAAGCATCTTGACTGAGGAACAAGGACCCGCAGTTAAATTATATTTTAGAACCGCCCAGTGGATTATGAAGTCAACATCCATGTTGTCCCCAAGTTTTTTTTTTTCTCACCGTCTTTTCTTCATGCAATGTAGTCAACCAGGAAGTGTGTGCATGAATAAAAACAAACAGACTGGCAAACACACAAAACCTAAAACTGAAAGGGTAATAACACTTGCAGAGAACTCCCACAATCGACTATAAAGTCCACTTTCACTCCTCTTCAATGAACGTAATCAACCAAAAAGCAACCTGACTGATCTATTAAAATCGATGAAAACACACATGCAAATAAACACCTGGAAGAGAAAAGGTGATAACACCTATAATTAGTCTAATCTGACAACTCACTTCAAGCTCCTACAATAAGAATAGAAAGTCCACTTTCACGCTGTCCTCAGGGTATTTTTCCCTGGGTCTTGTCCCCCCCCCAATTCCAAATGGGTCATGCAACAGAATCATTGACTGCTGTTGTGACTCTGAGCACACCAAACACAATACAGCAGGGATGGACTGGCCATCTGCCAAACTGGGCAGATGCCTGGTGGGCCGGCCTTTTTTGGGGCTGATGCAGTGCTTTTTTAAATTATTATTTAGAAACAAGAGACTGGCCCACAATTTAGAAAGAGCAATCCATTAATCCATTTCGAATATAGATAGCAAAATGAAACATCAGTAAACATCAGTGGTAGAACCAGATGTGAGCAAGAGTCGGGCTGGGCCGGCGGGCCGAAGTCAAGATGCCAGGGCAGAATTTTTTTTTGCGCCAGTCCTGCAATACAACTGAGCTGTTAAATGCCTGATTTATTTTGTCTTCGTGTATGGGATCTGTCACAGATAAACAGTCTCTTAAAATTTGAGGAGGGAGGTACAGACGTCCGTCTCCCGATGCATTCAAATACCGCTGTCGGCATTTCAGCCGGGGCATACTCACCGGCGTAAACGCCGCCCACCTCATGAGGCTGACTATTTCTGGAGGATTTTCTTTCTTTCTCTTTCTCTTTCTGATCTTTAGAAAATTCCACAAAGATGGTGTCACATTGCTACATTGGTATGATGTTATGTTGGTCACTTCATTGATCAATTACAGACTGCAAGAACAACTTCAATTGGCAAAATTTATGTTGGTGACATTTTCGGTGACAATTGCATAATTAAGGCCTTGCCTCAATGTGGGTGCTTCACTACTGCACTTGGGTAATTTTTCTGGTAAAACAAAAGAGGGTGGAAAAAATGACACCAACCGTTTCAGAGAAGCAAGATACTTCCCAACCAAATGAAGAAGTTCATTCGGCTTATGGTTCGAGTTTTTATGTGACCGGTTTGGAACAAAAGGCAAGATGACTCTCAACGCCATTTTGTTTTTGTGGCAATGGGAAGTCCCCAAATTCACTTCACCTAAAGCGAGTGCAGCCTCTGCAGTCAAAATGGCTATGTTGGACAGTTTTACATTTAAGTTATTCCAATTTTCGTCATCTTCAGTCGACAGCAAGTGGCAATATGAGTTTTTAAAGGTATTAATTGTTCATGAAAAATGAACTTATCACATTGATTATAGACCAAATATTATCTTCTTACTGTTGAAAATGGCTCAACGAGTCAAGTATCCCTTTAAGAAAAAGATGGTGGCCACTTGCAACGTTGCTATATTTAGTGTGATGTGAGTCACTTAATTGATCAATTAAAGAACAATTTGAACTGGCAAAAGTCCTCTCGTTCACCACAAAGCATTGGCAAACGATTGTCTTTAAAACAAAACGAAGTGACAGTTTTAAGGCCTCGCCTCAACAAGGGTTGGGTGTACGTTAGGGTCACATTCTTTTATGATGATCACGACAGGTTGGGACGAAATATAAAATGCTGGTTGAGGACCAACACCGACGCAGACTCCATTCGAGTTCCACTCAGGGTATTGACATACATTTAAAAACTTTTTTTTCCACTTGCTGTTGACTGAAGATGACATCACCTGTGCTGAGGGTATAGGTAACGACCAATCACCTGTTTTCTGGGTTTGGTCAGCTAACTAAGTCATGATTGGTCATGACCGGTTTCCTCAGCACAGGTGACGTCATCTTCAGTCGACAGCAAGTGGCAAAATGAGTTTTTAAAGGTATTAATTGTTCATGAAAAATTTACTTATCACATTGATTATAGACCAAATATTATCTTCTTACTGTTGAAAATGGCTCAACGAGTCAAGTATCCCTTTAAGAAAAAGATGGTGGCCACTTGCAACGTTGCTATATTTAGTGTGATGTGAGTTACTTAATTGATCAATTAAAGAACAATTTGAACTGGCAAAAGTCCTCTCGTTCACGCACAAAGCATTGGCAAACGATTGACTTTAAAACAAAAAGAAGTGACAGTTTAAAGGCCTCGCCTCAACAAGGGTTGGGTGTACGTTAGGGTCACATTCTTTTATGATGATCACGACAGGTTGGGACAAAATATAAAATGCTGGTTGAGGACCAACACCGACGCAGACTCCATTCGATTTCCACTCAGGGTATTGACAGCAGACTTGATTGAGCGTGGTGAGTACTTTTACTTTTTTCATATAACAACAATAATAATAATAATAAAAGGTTCGAACATCCTTCACACTCCTACAGTGCTTCCAACAACGTGTCATTTTTCATCACTTCAGAAATTCCAAGTAACAAATGACAAAATTGAGAAATAAGCTGAATTTCACTTTAGAATATTTTTCAGTTTTCTCTTCCGATCATTTGTACAGGAAACACTACTTTTGCTTATCAATCGATCAATCGATCAATCGATCAATCTTTATTTATATTCAGTGTTCTCTCATTTTCCACTGGGGTTAGGTGAAAAAAAAATACCCACAATAAATGAAATCCGTGAAGTAATTAGCTTTATGTTTTACTTTTATTTATTATAAATGTTTTAAGCTTCTAAAACCTCTTACCACACAATTTATACACTTTTCTCATCGAGTCATTTACATTTTCTCACATTTCACTCTTGTTTAAACATTCTCAAAGTGCAAACCTTCATAAATTTGATAAAATAGGTACATTGCCGTGTAACGGAAAATGCATGCAAAATTGCACTACAAAAAAATACGCGAAACAGCGAGGCTGCAAAAAGTGAACCACATTATAGCGAGGGAACACTGTAGCACCTTTCATACATTCAAATGCAATTAAAGGTGCTAAACAATTAAAACAGACCCACTTCCCCCCCCCCCCCACCCCCCTGCCAGAGGACCTCTGGATCTGCAACGGTTGATACGATTAAAGCATTTTTCACACATTGCATCGTAGTTTTTGTAAAAGTTTCTCTCACTGACCTCCAGGACCGATAACTAAAACTTCTGTTTTGTCCTGGTTTGCTTCGTGACATCAGAGAACGGAGAGGCATAATGATGATGATCAAAACTTTGGTTTTTGCACTCCTACTTCTTGGTAAGTAATCTGCAGCAAATATTTCCATCTGGAGCTTGTTGTCGTCATGTATCTGTTCAATCTCCTCCGCTGATTAAGGAACCCTTCCAGGGGGAAGTCAACAACTTAGCGTCAATGGCATTGGTAGACGACTCCTCCAGACTACTGAGGAACCCGTATCCACCCCATCGCCACCAGAAAACGAAGCCACACAATCGACACCAGAACCCCCAACCAGCCAAATTTCTACAGATACTACAACCCACTCAGGACACAATTATTGCACCCCTTGCCCCCAACCAGGCACTATTTTAGAAAAGCTGTCTGAAGCACACAAATTGATTAAAATGGCAATGGATGCTATTAGTTGAAAGCAAACATTTCCAAATGATTAAGTGCAAATATATTGTACTTAAAAGTTGAAAACAATTGATTTGTACTTAAATGTACTGTACTTTAGAAAAAATAAAATTTGAAACCACTGCAACTTGCTACAGTTTGAACATTTAATTCAGCGTGTTACACTGTACAGCATTCTACTTCTCTGTTGTGTTGTTTTAGAAATTTGCTTTGATATATTGTCCATTTGTCTCTTCAATGTTTTGTGTCAAGGGGCTGAAGAGTACTGAACACAATTTTGTGATATAATGCACAAAGACAATAACGTTTTTCTTCTTCGTAAAAGGAATGCAATCAAACAAGAAGCATCTTGACTGAGGAACAAGGACCCGCAGTTAAATTATATTTTAGAACCGCCCAGTGGATTATGAAGTCAACATCCATGTTGTCCCCAAGTTTTTTTTTTTCTCACCGTCTTTTCTTCATGCAATGTAGTCAACCAGGAAGTGTGTGCATGAATAAAAACAAACAGACTGGCAAACACACAAAACCTAAAACTGAAAGGGTAATAACACTTGCAGAGAACTCCCACAATCGACTATAAAGTCCACTTTCACTCCTCTTCAATGAACGTAATCAACCAAAAAGCAACCTGACTGATCTATTAAAATCGATGAAAACACACATGCAAATAAACACCTGGAAGAGAAAAGGTGATAACACCTATAATTAGTCTAATCTGACAACTCACTTCAAGCTCCTACAATAAGAATAGAAAGTCCACTTTCACGCTGTCCTCAGGGTATTTTTCCCTGGGTCTTGTCCCCCCCCCAATTCCAAATGGGTCATGCAACAGAATCATTGACTGCTGTTGTGACTCTGAGCACACCAAACACAATACAGCAGGGATGGACTGGCCATCTGCCAAACTGGGCAGATGCCTGGTGGGCCGGCCTTTTTTGGGGCTGATGCAGTGCTTTTTTAAATTATTATTTAGAAACAAGAGACTGGCCCACAATTTAGAAAGAGCAATCCATTAATCCATTTCGAATATAGATAGCAAAATGAAACATCAGTAAACATCAGTGGTAGAACCAGATGTGAGCAAGAGTCGGGCTGGGCCGGCGGGCCGAAGTCAAGATGCCAGGGCAGAATTTTTTTTTGCGCCAGTCCTGCAATACAACTGAGCTGTTAAATGCCTGATTTATTTTGTCTTCGTGTATGGGATCTGTCACAGATAAACAGTCTCTTAAAATTTGAGGAGGGAGGTACAGACGTCCGTCTCCCGATGCATTCAAACACCGCTGTCGGCATTTCAGCCGGGGCATACTCACCGGCGTAAACGCCGCCCACCTCATGAGGCTGACTATTTCTGGAGGATTTTCTTTCTTTCTCTTTCTCTTTCTGATCTTTAGAAAATTCCACAAAGATGGTGTCACATTGCTACATTGGTATGATGTTATGTTGGTCACTTCATTGATCAATTACAGACTGCAAGAACAACTTCAATTGGCAAAATTTATGTTGGTGACATTTTCGGTGACAATTGCATAATTAAGGCCTTGCCTCAATGTGGGTGCTTCACTACTGCACTTGGGTAATTTTTCTGGTAAAACAAAAGAGGGTGGAAAAAATGACACCAACCGTTTCAGAGAAGCAAGATACTTCCCAACCAAATGAAGAAGTTCATTCGGCTTATGGTTCGAGTTTTTATGTGACCGGTTTGGAACAAAAGGCAAGATGACTCTCAACGCCATTTTGTTTTTGTGGCAATGGGAAGTCCCCAAATTCACTTCACCTAAAGCGAGTGCAGCCTCTGCAGTCAAAATGGCTATGTTGGACAGTTTTACATTTAAGTTATTCCAATTTTCGTCATCTTCAGTCGACAGCATGTGGCAATATGAGTTTTTAAAGGTATTAATTGTTCATGAAAAATGAACTTATCACATTGATTATAGACCAAATATTATCTTCTTACTGTTGAAAATGGCTCAACGAGTCAAGTATCCCTTTAAGAAAAAGATGGTGGCCACTTGCAACGTTGCTATATTTAGTGTGATGTGAGTCACTTAATTGATCAATTAAAGAACAATTTGAACTGGCAAAAGTCCTCTCGTTCACCACAAAGCATTGGCAAACGATTGTCTTTAAAACAAAACGAAGTGACAGTTTTAAGGCCTCGCCTCAACAAGGGTTGGGTGTACGTTAGGGTCACATTCTTTTATGATGATCACGACAGGTTGGGACGAAATATAAAATGCTGGTTGAGGACCAACACCGACGCAGACTCCATTCGAGTTCCACTCAGGGTATTGACATACATTTAAAAACTTTTTTTTCCACTTGCTGTTGACTGAAGATGACATCACCTGTGCTGAGGGTATAGGTAACGACCAATCACCTGTTTTCTGGGTTTGGTCAGCTAACTAAGTCATGATTGGTCATGACCGGTTTCCTCAGCACAGGTGACGTCATCTTCAGTCGACAGCAAGTGGCAAAATGAGTTTTTAAAGGTATTAATTGTTCATGAAAAATTTACTTATCACATTGATTATAGACCAAATATTATCTTCTTACTGTTGAAAATGGCTCAACGAGTCAAGTATCCCTTTAAGAAAAAGATGGTGGCCACTTGCAACGTTGCTATATTTAGTGTGATGTGAGTTACTTAATTGATCAATTAAAGAACAATTTGAACTGGCAAAAGTCCTCTCGTTCACGCACAAAGCATTGGCAAACGATTGACTTTAAAACAAAAAGAAGTGACAGTTTAAAGGCCTCGCCTCAACAAGGGTTGGGTGTACGTTAGGGTCACATTCTTTTATGATGATCACGACAGGTTGGGACAAAATATAAAATGCTGGTTGAGGACCAACACCGACGCAGACTCCATTCGATTTCCACTCAGGGTATTGACAGCAGACTTGATTGAGCGTGGTGAGTACTTTTACTTTTTTCATATAACAACAATAATAATAATAATAAAAGGTTCGAACATCCTTCACACTCCTACAGTGCTTCCAACAACGTGTCATTTTTCATCACTTCAGAAATTCCAAGTAACAAATGACAAAATTGAGAAATAAGCTGAATTTCACTTTAGAATATTTTTCAGTTTTCTCTTCCGATCATTTGTACAGGAAACACTACTTTTGCTTATCAATCGATCAATCGATCAATCGATCAATCTTTATTTATATTCAGTGTTCTCTCATTTTCCACTGGGGTTAGGTGAAAAAAAAATACCCACAATAAATGAAATCCGTGAAGTAATTAGCTTTATGTTTTACTTTTATTTATTATAAATGTTTTAAGCTTCTAAAACCTCTTACCACACAATTTATACACTTTTCTCATCGAGTCATTTACATTTTCTCACATTTCACTCTTGTTTAAACATTCTCAAAGTGCAAACCTTCATAAATTTGATAAAATAGGTACATTGCCGTGTAACGGAAAATGCATGCAAAATTGCACTACAAAAAAATACGCGAAACAGCGAGGCTGCAAAAAGTGAACCACATTATAGCGAGGGAACACTGTAGCACCTTTCATACATTCAAATGCAATTAAAGGTGCTAAACAATTAAAACAGACCCACTTCCCCCCCCCCCCCCACCCCCCTGCCAGAGGACCTCTGGATCTGCAACGGTTGATACGATTAAAGCATTTTTCACACATTGCATCGTAGTTTTTGTAAAAGTTTCTCTCACTGACCTCCAGGACCGATAACTAAAACTTCTGTTTTGTCCTGGTTTGCTTCGTGACATCAGAGAACGGAGAGGCATAATGATGATGATCAAAACTTTGGTTTTTGCACTCCTACTTCTTGGTAAGTAATCTGCAGCAAATATTTCCATCTGGAGCTTGTTGTCGTCATGTATCTGTTCAATCTCCTCCGCTGATTAAGGAACCCTTCCAGGGGGAAGTCAACAACTTAGCGTCAATGGCATTGGTAGACGACTCCTCCAGACTACTGAGGAACCCGTATCCACCCCATCGCCACCAGAAAACGAAGCCACACAATCGACACCAGAACCCCCAACCAGCCAAATTTCTACAGATACTACAACCCACTCAGGACACAATTATTGCACCCCTTGCCCCCAACCAGGCACTATTTTAGAAAAGCTGTCTGAAGCACACAAATTGATTAAAATGGCAATGGATGCTATTGGTTGAAAGCAAACATTTCCAAATGATTAAGTGCAAACATATTGTACTTAAAAGTTGAAAACAATTGATTTGTACTTAAATGTACTGTACTTTAGAAAAAATAAAATTTGAAACCACTGCAACTTGCTACAGTTTGAACATTTAATTCAGCGTGTTACACTGTACAGCATTCTACTTCTCTGTTGTGTTGTTTTAGAAATTTGCTTTGATATATTGTCCATTTGTCTCTTCAATGTTTTGTGTCAAGGGGCTGAAGAGTACTGAACACAATTTTGTGATATAATGCACAAAGACAATAACGTTTTTCTTCTTCGTAAAAGGAATGCAATCAAACAAGAAGCATCTTGACTGAGGAACAAGGACCCGCAGTTAAATTATATTTTAGAACCGCCCAGTGGATTATGAAGTCAACATCCATGTTGTCCCCAAGTTTTTTTTTTTCTCACCGTCTTTTCTTCATGCAATGTAGTCAACCAGGAAGTGTGTGCATGAATAAAAACAAACAGACTGGCAAACACACAAAACCTAAAACTGAAAGGGTAATAACACTTGCAGAGAACTCCCACAATCGACTATAAAGTCCACTTTCACTCCTCTTCAATGAACGTAATCAACCAAAAAGCAACCTGACTGATCTATTAAAATCGATGAAAACACACATGCAAATAAACACCTGGAAGAGAAAAGGTGATAACACCTATAATTAGTCTAATCTGACAACTCACTTCAAGCTCCTACAATAAGAATAGAAAGTCCACTTTCACGCTGTCCTCAGGGTATTTTTCCCTGGGTCTTGTCCCCCCCCAATTCCAAATGGGTCATGCAACAGAATCATTGACTGCTGTTGTAACTCTGAGCACACCAAACACAATACAGCAGGGATGGACTGGCCATCTGCCAAACTGGGCAGATGCCTGGTGGGCCGGCCTTTTTTGGGGCTGATGCAGTGCTTTTTTAAATTATTATTTAGAAACAAGAGACTGGCCCACAATTTAGAAAGAGCAATCCATTAATCCATTTCGAATATAGATAGCAAAATGACACATCAGTAAACATCAGTGGTAGAACCAGATGTGAGCAAGAGTCGGGCTGGGCCGGCGGGCCGAAGTCAAGATGCCAGGGCAGAATTTTTTTTTGCGCCAGTCCTGCAATACAACTGAGCTGTTAAATGCCTGATTTATTTTGTCTTCGTGTATGGGATCTGTCACAGATAAACAGTCTCTTAAAATTTGAGGAGGGAGGTACAGACGTCCGTCTCCCGATGCATTCAAACACCGCTGTCGGCATTTCATCTGGGGCATACTCACCGGCATAAACGCCGCCCACCTCATGAGGCTGACTATTTCTGGAGGATTTTCTTTCTTTCTCTTTCTCTTTCTGATCTTTAGAAAATTCCACAAAGATGGTGTCACATTGCTACATTGGTATGATGTTATGTTGGTCACTTCATTGATCAATTACAGACTGCAAGAACAACTTCAATTGGCAAAATTTATGTTGGTGACATTTTCGGTGACAATTGCATAATTAAGGCCTTGCCTCAATGTGGGTACTTCGCTACTGCACTTGGGTAATTTTTCTGGTAAAACAAAAGAGGGTGGAAAAAATGACACCAACCGTTTCAGAGAAGCAAGATACTTCCCAACCAAATGAAGAAGTTCATTCGGCTTATGGTTCGAGTTTTATGTGACCGGTTTGGAACAAAAGGCAAGATGACTCTCAACGCCATTTTGTTTTTGTGGCAATGGGAAGTCCCCAAATTCACTTCACCTAAAGCGAGTGCAGCCTCTGCAGTCAAAATGGCTATGTTGGACAGTTTTACATTTAAGTTATTCCAATTTTCGTCATCTTCAGTCGACAGCAAGTGGCAATATGAGTTTTTAAAGGTATTAATTGTTCATGAAAAATGAACTTATCACATTGATTATAGACCAAATATTATCTTCTTACTGTTGAAAATGGCTCAACGAGTCAAGTATCCCTTTAAGAAAAAGATGGTGGCCACTTGCAACGTTGCCATATTTCATGTGATGTGAGTCACTTAATTGATCAATTAAAGAACAATTTGAACTGGCAAAAGTCCTCTCGTTCACCACAAAGCATTGGCAAACGATTGTCTTTAAAACAAAAAGAAGTGACAGTTTAAAGGCCTCGCCTCAACAAGGGTTGGGTGTACGTTAGGGTCACATTCTTTTATGATGATCACGACAGGTTGGGACGAAATATAAAATGCTGGTTGAGGACCAACACCGACGCAGACTCCATTCGATTTCCACTCAGGGTATTGACAGCAGACTTGATTGAGCGTGGTGAGTACTTTTACTTTTTTCATATAACAACAATAATAATAATAATAAAAGGTTCGAACATCCTTCACACTCCTACAGTGCTTCCAACAACGTGTCATTTTTCATCACTTCAGAAATTCCAAGTAACAAATGACAAAATTGAGAAATAAGCTGAATTTCACTTTAGAATATTTTTCAGTTTTCTCTTCCGATCATTTGTACAGGAAACACTACTTTTGCTTATCAATCGATCAATCGATCAATCGATCAATCTTTATTTATATTCAGTGTTCTCTCATTTTCCACTGGGGTTAGGTGAAAAAAAAATACCCACAATAAATGAAATCCGTGAAGTAATTAGCTTTATGTTTTACTTTTATTATAAATGCTTTAAGCTTCTAAAACCTCTTACCACACAATTTATACACTTTTCTCATCGAGTCATTTACATTTTCTCACATTTCACTCTTGTTTAAACATTCTCAAAGTGCAAACCTTCATAATATTTGATAAAATAGGTACATTGCTGTGTAACAAAAAATGCATGCAAAATTGCACTACAAAAAAATACGCGAAACAGCGAGGCTGCAAAAAGTGAACCACATTATAGCGAGGGAACACTGTAGCACCTTTCATACATTCAAATGCAACTAAAGGTGCTAAACAATTAAAACAGACCCCCCCCCCCCCCCCCCCCCCTGCCAGAGGACCTCAGGATCTGCGACGGTTGATACGATTAAAGCATTCTTCACACATTGCATCGTAGTTTTTGTAAAAGTTTCTCTCTCTGACCTCCAGGACCGATAACTAAAACTTCTGTTTTGTCCTGGTTTGCTTCGTGACATCAGAGAACGGAGAGGCATAATGATGATGATCAAAACTTTGGTTTTTGCACTCCTACTTCTTGGTAAGTAATCTGCAGCAAATATTTCCATCTGGAGCTTGTTGTCGTCATGTATCTGTTCAATCTCCTCCGCTGATTAAGGAACCCTTCCAGGGGGAAGTCAACAACTTAGCGTCAATGGCATTGGTAGACGACTCCTCCAGACTACTGAGGAACCCGTATCCACCCCATCGCCACCAGAAAACGAAGCCACACAATCGACACCAGAACCCCCAACCAGCCAAATTTCTACAGATACTACAACCCACTCAGGACACAATTATTGCACCCCTTGCCCCCAACCAGGCACTATTTTAGAAAAGCTGTCTGAAGCACACAAATTGATTAAAATGGCAATGGATGCTATTGGTTGAAAGCAAACATTTCCAAATGATTAAGTGCAAATATATTGTACTTAAAAGTTGAAAACAATTGATCTGTACTTAAATGTACTGTACTTTAGAAAAAATAAAATTTGAAACCACTGCAACTTGCTACAGTTTGAACATTTAATTCAGCGTGTTACACTGTACAGCATTCTACTTCTCTGTTGTGTTGTTTTAGAAATTTGATTTGATATATTGTCCATTTGTCTCTTCAATGTTTTGTGTCAAGGGGCTGAAGAGTACTGAACACAATTTTGTGATATAATGCACAAAGACAATAACGTTTTTCTTCTTCGTAAAAGGAATGCAATCAAACAAGAAGCATCTTGACTGAGGAACAAGGACCCGCAGTTAAATTATATTTTAGAACCGCCCAGTGGATTATGAAGTCAACATCCATGTTGTCCCCAGGTTTTTTTTTTCTCACCGTCTTTCCTTCATGCAATGTAGTCAACCAGGAAGTGTGTGCATGAATAAAAACAAACAGACTGGCAAACAAACAAAACCTAAAACTGAAAGGGTAATAACACTCCCACAATCGACTATAAAGTCCACTTTCACTCTTCTTCAATGAACGTAATCAACCTGACTGATCTATTAAAATCTATGAAAACACACATGCAAATAAACACCTGGAAGAGAAAAAGTGATAACACCAATAATTAGCCTAATCTGACAACTCACTTCAAGCTCCTACAATAAGAATATAAAGTCCACTTTCACGCTGTCCTCAGAGTATTTTTCCCTGGGTCTTGTCTACCCCCTCATGGAGGACTTTATTCCAGATGGGTCATGCAACAGAATCTTTGAGTGCTGTTGTGACTCTGAGCACACCAAACATAATACATTGGCTCTTTTTAATTACTATTTTACAAAATTTTACCACAAGAGACTGGCCCGCAATTTAGGAGGACCAGTCCATTAATCCATATTGAATATCGATAGAAAAAAGACACACAGAAAAGAAAAAAGAAGAAAAAGAAGAAGAAAAAAGACACAGAAAAGAAAAAAGAAAAAAAGAAGAAGAAAAAGACATCAATAAGCATCAGTGGTAGAACTACATGTGAAGCAAGAGTCGGGTTGGGCTGTCAAAATGCCAGGGCCGATTTTTTTTGTGCAAGTCCGTCCCTGCAATACAACTGAACTGTTACAGTTTTTCTCAATTGCCCCAAAAAATTCTTCAAACCTGCACCCACTTTCTCAAAACCTTAAAAACAAATCCAAAAATTCTCTGGTGAGCGAAACCCAGCCTTGAAATGACTCCACAGGTAGATCATCACAGGCCTGTTCCATTGCCTCCAATAAATTTGCCCTGGTGTAAGGCTCTCGGTCATGGACCTTCCATCATTGGAAACATGAGTGTTCACCTATGGGTTGTTGTGTTTGAAAGATGACGAATATGTTGAGAGTTGTGTTCATATTCTGCTGCCAGTGTTTCAAATTTTGCAACACATGTGCATCACTGTGTGAAATGTGTTTAAGGTTTGTCCAAAAAAGATGATAGGTTTTGAGATTTGCGTCTAAGCCTGAACAGTGCGTAATTTTGGCTGAAAAAGTGTTTGACTTGAGGAATTAGTCTCAGAGCAGCGGCGTGCGTTTGAAGCAACCTCATTAGCAACAAGAGTCTTCAATTTGGAATCATTGTGTGAATGACGCCAGGTGTGTTCATTGTGTTCAAATGTTGCAGACTGTGGCAAGCGTTTTGCATCACGTGAGCTTTCATTTGAGAATGTGAACAGAGTTGTTTTGCAACTTGTGTTTAGCAAGGTAAAATGTGTTTTGATTTATGAGAACGGAGGATTGTGTTGTGGGAATTGTGTCTTCATGTGAAATGTGTTTATGATATTGGCAAATGAGGGGTTATACATTTATTACATGTGTTTAGACAACTGGTCATTTGGTTTAGAGGATCGGCTTTTGTGTTTTAGCATTTGAGAAAAGTACGTTTGAGCTTTATAGTCGCATGTGATGAACAGGCATATTCATGTGCACGTGTGCGCGTGTTATGTCAATAGGTCACTTCTCCTTGCTTGACCTTTTCTTACATAAACTCATAACCAGAGGTGGCAAATCCAGGTCCAGAAAGTAAAAACCCTGCCACAGTTTGGCTTTAGCCCCAGGTGCTAGCTAGCTAGCTAGCTCCCATTGTGCTTGTTTACCTGCAAGGGAGCTAGCTAGCTAGCTAGCTAGCATCAGGGGTTAAAGCCCAACTGTGGCAGGGTTTTTACTTTCTGGACCAGGATTTGCCACCTCTGCTCACAACAAACAAGCAGAGCTAAAAAGACTACAGAGACAGGATCCACTTGCTTCTAAACAAAATTGCTGATTTGGTGAGCTGAAATGTTGATGGAGCTACAACTTAAATGTATGTATGTATAAAAGGGCTTTTTTTTTAACCCCCCGCTGTCTTTTCTTTATGGAATGTACGAGTAATCAACCAAGAAGCGACCTGACTAAGGATCAAATAAACACCCTGTTAATAAACTAATATGTAAGACAGAAAAAGTAATAACCTTTGCAATTAACCCAATTAGAGAGCTCACACAATAACTTTCACACTTCCTTTGTTCTTTTGCCATCAGAGCATTTTTCCCACGCTAATTGAAAGTGTTTTTTTGTTTTGTTTTTTTGCTCCAGTCCTGCAAAGCATAGACACAGCTAGCATACCGGACCAGAATGAAGGGTTCTGAGCCCTCAACGGGGAGCTCAGATCCCTGTTTTGCAAGTTTATCCGCCTCCTCATTGCCCTGCACTCCCTGATGACCAGGTATCCGTGAAAAGAGAAAAAGGAGGGCTTTTAGAGCCATTTGAAGTGCTCATTCCATGTTATTTCGTTTTTAACTCCACAAAGATGGTGGCCACCTGTCACATTGCTACATTTAGTCACCTAATTGACCAATTACGGACTTAATAAAACAACTTCAAAGGGCAAAATTGCTGTCTTTATATAATAGCATTGGCAAACAATGGACCTTTTGCAAAAGCCCCGCCCCCCTCACTTGACACTTCCGAGTGCAACATCCTTCTGTACACATGCAACATAAATGAATGTACCAGAGCATGTCAGTGGGTGATTATGGAGCAATACAAGCGTGATATTTTCCAGATCAAGGCAAAAGGGAAGGATATATCCATAATACAAAAAAATGCGGAAGTGCGTGCTTAATTAGGCGATGAATGGCTGATGATCACAATATCCTGATAATATAAAATACTAAACAATCATGAGTATAACTTTGTTGTCCAGTTTTGTGGTTGATCTTGCCTCTACAGCAAAAGTGAACTTGACAACAGTTTTAGCTCGTCCCTTTGCTAGTTAGCTTTAGCCTAGCCCATTATAGTCTTACCTTGGAGCAAACATAGTAATGCTTGTTTTGGGGACTGGGGGTGAGGCTGTGTAATCCATTGAAGACATCGCTCCACTTTGTGGAGTCCTCATGTGTGATTTACACAACGGGCACATTACTTCACTATTTTGCTTGTTGGACGTCTACAGCTTGTTGAAACTATGTTTGGTCTACTTTTATTGAAACTGACAAAAGTTTTGTGGATTGATTTTACAATGGATTTCAATGGAGTGGAGAGGAGCTTGGAGCGTTTTTGGGAGAGGTTTGGGGCATGATTTGCGAAAGATCAATTACTTGTCCTCAAAACATGAAGTGGCATGTAAATAATTAAGGCCTCGCCTCAACAAGGTTTAGATGTAAGTTCAGGTCACATTCTTTTATGATGATCACGACAGGCTGGGATGCAATATAAAGTGTTGGTGGAGGACCAACACCGACTCCATTCGAGCTCCATTCGAGCTCCATTCAGGTACTGGACAGCAGACTTGACTGAGCGTGGTAAGTGCTTTCTATATAATAATAATGATAATAATAATAATAATAATAATAATAATTAGGGATGTTCGATACCACTTTTTTTCAGACCAATACAGATACCCAACTCTTGAGTAGTCATCAATAACGATAAAAGATACTGCACCACTAGTACATAAAATCCCCCCCCCCCCCAAATTTAAGATTTTAAAGTAAGACCTATATATCCCAATATAGCATTTTTCCTGAAATGTGCATGAAATTAATAGCAATTTTCTATTCCTCTAATTTCTAATTTTTAATTTCTAGTTCCTGATTGCAAAATGGTCACTCAAGAACAGATAATATCCGTGCTGGCCACCATTGCGAGTACCGATACCTTAAAATAAGGCTTGTATCAGCACCTGGTGTCGGTACTCGCCGAAAGTACCGACAGTTCAATGAGCAGTTCAGGAAATGGATTGATAGATGAAAATAATAATAATAACTAGAACATTTTCCACGGAAATTTGGAATGGGACTGCTTACTCTTGCAAGGTGGAAAGCCGCATGTAGTAGACTACTTGTAGCAGAAGTGGTAGCACTTGTAGTAATAATACTTGTGAAAGTAGTAGTTGTGGAAATCAGGTAATTTCCTGTCGATATTAGGCCATTTCTGGGTCACTTCCTGTTGAAATCAGGACACTTCCTGTTAAAATCGAGTCACGACCTGTTGATTTTAGGCCCCTTCCAGTTCACTGTTGATAACAGGTCACTTCTGGGTCACTTACTGATGCAATCAGGTCACTTCCTGTTGAAATCAGATCACCTTCGGGTCATTTCCTATTGAAATCAGGTCACTTCATGTTGATTTTAGGCAACTTCTGGGTTACTTCCTGTTGAAATCACATCACTTCGTGTTGTGATTGGGCAATATCCGGGTCACTTCCTGTTGAAATCAGGTTACTTACTATTGAAATCAGGCGTAAGGAAATTGAATGGTTTAGAAGGACATTGAGGAGGGCTAGGACGAAGCAAGCCTTAATAACTTGAAAATGTTACCTTTTTTTTGTTGTTTTTTTGTTTTGTGTGTTTTCTTTTTCTTGTGTCTTGTTTGATAGCACTGTTCTGGTTTGTGTGCTCAGTTTGAATTAGATGTTGGAGTTTGAATTAATAAAGAAAGCACACAAAAAAAACTATTGAAATCAGGCCACTTCCTGTTGAAATCAGATCACTTCCTGTTGAAATCCGGTCACTTCCTGTTGATTTTAGTTAATAGTAATATTTGCCTGCTTTGCTCCGCAGCAGTCCCATATTAATGATTAATGTTTGAACATCCTCATCAACACTCCCACAAGTGCTTCCAACAATGTGGCATTTTTCATCATTTCAGAAAATCCAAATAGCTTTTGACAAAAGATGAAATTGAGAAATAAGATGACTTACACTTTACAATCTTTTTCTGTTTTGTCATCATTTTTATAGGAAATGCCACCTTTGCTTTGCTACATCAAAGAACGGAAAGGCATCATAATGATGATCAAAACTTTTGTTTGTGTTCTTCTAATTCTTGGTGAGTAATCAGAAGCAAACATTTCAATCTGGAGCTTGATGTCATCATGTAGCTGATCAAACCCCTCCACTGATTAAGGAACCCTTCCTGGGGGAAGTCAACAACTCAGCGCTGGTGGTAGACAACTCCTCCAGACCCCTGAGGAAAGAGAAACTCCAACCACCCAATTTCCCCTCGTTTCTGCAACCACCCAATCAGACGGTACAACCACCCGATTTCCCTTCGTTTCTGCAACCACCCAAACAGACGGTACCACCACCCAATTTCCCTTCGGCTCTGCAACCACCCAAACAGACGGTACAACCACCCAATTTCCCTTCGGCTCTGCAACCACCCAAACAGACGGTACAACCACCCAATTTCCCTTCGGCTCTGCAACCACCCAATCAGACGGTACAACCACCCAATTTCCCTTCGGCTCTGCAACCACCCAATCAGACGGTACAACCACCCAATTTCCCTTCGGCTCTGCAACCACCCAACCAGACGGTACAACCACCCAATTACCCATCGCCAATCCGACCATCCAACCAGACGGTACAACCACCCAATTACCCATCGCCAATCCGACCATCCAACCAGACGGTACAACCACCCAATTACCCATCGCCAATCCGACCATCCAACCAGACGGTACAACCACCCAATTACCCATCGCCAATCCGACCATCCAACCAGACGGTACAACCACCCAATTACCCATCGCCAATCCGACCATCCAACCAGACGGTACAACCACCCAATTACCCATCGCCAATCCGACCATCCAACCAGACGGTACAACCACCCAATTACCCATCGCCAATCCGACCACCCAATTGCCCTAAGATGTCCACCCATCAAATTCCCCCCATTCCCTGTACCTTTCCCAGGGTTCCCATATTATTGCCCCCCTCCACACAGTGTTGTAGTCTGCAAGAAGCACACACATTTCTTAAAAAGGCACTGGAGAAACTTGTTTGAAAGCAGAAGCCAATCGGATGTTTCAAAATGGGTCTTATTTGAAGGCTGGCGAAGTGTAACATGTGAAACACGTGAAAAACTTTACGCCATCTTGATTTGATGGAAATGGCAGCAAGCTTAAATAAGTTATAGACAATGAGGAAAGAGACGTCTTTACCCATGCAAAACTGTGAAAAACACTGCTCTCTAAAAGCAATTGCAGTCTTTTCAAGTGGATTTCAGCATCTTCACCTCCGCTCCTGCGCATACGTAGTTCTCAGAAACCAAGGAAAACGCGTCACTTTCCACTTGACGACAGGCTTGTTAATCGACAGCAGAGCGCACGCCTCATTCCATTGGTGTATCGTTATGGATTCCTTTCAAATTGTGATGAATAAAAATAATAAATGATAATTATGAGTAGGCTATTATGTTTGTCTTTGTCTCAATACGTCCACAATATTAAACCCGTTGTCAAACTGATACCGTTCTGACAGTTTAATGCTCAAATTGAGCATAATAATAAAACATCTTATCGTGATTCATAATACATTATTGGTCGAACTTTTTAGATGAAAGTAAAACACTTCAAGGCCAGTGATTAGTGAATAGCTTGAAAGGGTACAAATGTAAAGTGCATATATGTATTGAAAAAAGAAAAAAGAAAGAAAAAAAAGAAAAAAGAATGAAAAAAAGACAGAAAGAAAGAAAGCCTTCCCCTTTGGACTGTGCGGGGAGCGCGCCCGGCGAGGACAGCTCGCTCTCGGCCACTAGCGCTGGATGCTGAACGGACTCGTGGTGTATTTCTGGTGGAGGAGAAATACCGGAGGGAAGCGGAGCCACTTGGCTTGAGTCAGGCTTTGGCTTTCTTTGAGGGGGAAGAGATGAGCCTCCTCGGACCTACCGCCTTGGGTAAGACACCGCGGATCGCTTTGTTTCCCATACCATATGATTGGCTGAGTCTTCACATGTCAGAGAAGTCTGAATGAAGCCTAAGGGCTTGGAGCTTTTCATTGTAAATGTTTTTGATGTATAGACAACAACACAAGCGTGCCATCTATCCATCAATAGAGATGATGCGTGGCCGTTCTCCCTACCTTTCACTGTAAACAGCAGCAGCGGGTCAGGTTCAGGGTGCCTGGTCATGATCTCATAGTCCATGTTAATACTTGGGAGGGCCACCCAAGTAAACTGGCGACCACCCAAGTCGATTTCTAGAAAATGTAATAAAAATATATTTTTAAAAAAAACTGTGTCGCGACCAGATATACCGCATGTAACATTAGTTCGCCGTCACTCACTTGTGGATCATGAGGTTAGAAGAGATACAAGTAGCAGGACTGAACTTTTTATTATATTGTTTTCTGTACTTCTTATTTATTTATTTTTTGTGTCCTTGTTGTGTCCCTCCTTTGAAGCATTTCACCTCTTTCATTTTTTTTGCTACACTTGCTGAAGTAGGCAGTAATCTTTCTTTCTTTTTTTCATTTTTTTCATTAACCACATGACTGGGCTTGTGTTTGCTAGTCTGGTGGATTTATCTCAGGGGTACGCTGTACACAGGCCCAGATTGGGCCATTTGGAGGTGGGCCGCCCTATATTCAACCGTAAATAAATAACATCCACGTCATCGTATGTGACCTGTCTCATTGCTACTGAACTGTAACTCAAATCACCCTTACAGGCCATTATATTATATATATATATATCAATGACTGCCTGCCTTTGTTACTAGGGTGTCACCTAGTTACAATTTTAATATCAAATGTAGCAAAACGTTAATCCCGAATAAACTTTTTTGCCCATTTTATGTTAACATAATTGTTCAAATAAAAAATGATTGTGCTCTTGTAAGAGCATTCAATTGTAAATTACATTTTTGATCAAACGCAATATCGTTGGAGGTAATGCTCATCTATTTTACATTGATACACAACCTGTAAAATTTTGTATGTTCATTAAAATGTGAACTTAAGTGGGCCGTTCTGAGCCCTGAAACTCCAGGGCTGAAAATGAGTCCCAGTCCGGCCATTTAGTTTAAGAATATGCACTATTTACATACAAGACAACTAAGAACATAGCTCATTCCAAGTGACCCACTTTTTCCTGAAAAACACTCAAAATGGCCGCCATGTTAGAGACTTCAGTGTTGCGCTGGCTGTACATAGAACATATAAACATAATTATCACTATTCAATCATAATTGAAGTTTTCAAATGATATTCATATTATGAGAGGCGTTTAGTTTTAATTTATCTGACACGTTTTCAGGGCTTTTACAAATGTTTAAAATATGCTCATATAACGGCGGTCCAGCCCTACCTCACCCTGTCACGGATCTACTTGATACTAATTTAAACAACAGTCACAGCGAGAAAGACTTAATAGCGTTTCAGTCACGTTTACAGTGTTTTGTGGTTGAGCGGAACGTAATCATAAAAAAACCTACTCGATGCTTTCTCTGCCACTGTCAGTCAAGAAAGCCTGATCTTTCCTTGGCGCTAAAAGTTGTGTTCGTCAGTGAAATGGGTCCATGGGAAACTGCAGTTATTTAGGCGTGAGGCGGAACAGATATTCTGCAATATGCACACAAAGCTTGTCAATTATCTCGAGATGATTTGGTTTGTTTGACTTTTGTCTGTTTTTTTAATTTATGTATCTTTAAATTTGTTTTTAAAACAGGTTTGCTAATTTCTGATTTACTTTTTATTTTGAATTTTACTTTTGATGGGGAATGGCTTGAAATGGTGCATATATGTATTTAAAAAAAAAAGAAAAAAGAAAGAAAGAAGAAACAGCCTGCCCTGCATTAGCGATTCGATTGAGATGCGTTTTCTTCCAAAGACCATTAGGTGGTGCTGTTTGTTTATTTATTTGTTTGGGCTTGTGCTTTAGTGGTATGGGATGAACAAACACGTTCAAGCACATGATCCCCAGTGCACGTTTCGGGAATGTTCATTCCCACCCCCGAGTAAGCGCCGGAGCCGCGAGGCTCTGCAGCTTAATCGCTGCAACCAGAGGAATGGTTCCTAAGGGCTCCCCTTGAGGGTTATGGGTCAGCAGCGGCGTGCTTGTGAAGCAACCGCACTGCCTTTCTCTTCCCTTTTGGACAGTCGGAACACGGAGACATGTCCAGAGACAGCATGACGGCCGTGCGAGGAGCCCACGGTGCGAGTGCCAGCACCACCGCGGCAGCGGCGCCCAAAGAGAACGGCCACGCCGGGCCGAGCCCAGCTGCGCCCGGCGCCCGCTTCCATCGCCCCTCTGCGGGGAACACGCCCGGTGGCGAGGACAGCCCGCTGTCGGCCACCAGCGAGCTGACGCAGACGTGGGTGCAATTCGCCAAGACCTTTGTGCTCATTTTCCCCATTTACGCGCTGGGCTACTTTGAGTTCAGCTTCAGCTGGATGCTGATCGGACTCGTGGTTTATTTCTGGTGGAGGAAAAATGCCGGAGGCAAGCGGAGCCGCTTGAATCGGGCTTTGGCTTTCTTGGAGGGGGAGGAGAGGAGCCTCGCGCCGGGTCTGACCTCCTCGGACCTACCGCCGTGGGTAAGATCGCGTTGTTTTCCACCTGCACTATAACTTTGCCTGTCAGCTGACTGGAGGTGTAAAGCTGTGACTGGCGACCAGCTGTCCGCTCTCAACCCCGTAAGGCAGTGACGTTAGACCCATAGCCCCAGCCTGAGCTAAATACAGCAGGGTACAATGGTTAACCAGACACCCTGTTATTTTGGGATCTAGCCCGCTCACTTGCTCTGTTTTAGTCACCTTTTTTTCTTTTTTTACATCATTCTAACAGGTTGCGTTTTGATTTGGTAGCATCAGGTAATGATGCACGATGTGACATCATATGCAACAGATATGGTATTGTCGACCAATAACCCCCCAAAAAATACATTCCCAGTATTGCTGATACCAATTACAGTATGGACGATTTTGGCGATGATGATAGTAAATGTTGCAGTATGTTGCACATGTTACCCTGATTAAAAAAAAAAAAAAAGTGACTAAAAGAGAGACAGAGAGAGAATATTAGATCGCAGATTGTGGTTGCCAATGTTGCAAATATGGTTATCAATAGCAATGATATGTTGTGTTATTTGGTACCGAGTCAATACAAAATCTTTATTTTTTTATTTTTTATTTTTTTAAGAAAATCTTGTTTTGTCGCACACTAATGCCAGTTACAATGATAAAAAGTGAATTGTGAAGAGCAAAGGTACAACCAAAATGCCAGTATCTGTTTTAAAGACTAGTTTTGACCAGAGTAAACTATGGTTTACAGTATCAGCAATACTGACGGAATTGGGTTGATACTGACTGATACAGTATCCCCAACTCGGTGATGTTAATATTATAACCAGAAAAAAATGCTGGCAATTTATTTACTTGGAATCTGGTGGATACCAAATCACGCAGTACAAAGAGCAGGCAAGATGCTGAAATATCAATATGTATATGTTGTTTTCATCACTTTGCATTCCAATAAACCATTGGCAGTATTGTTGATACTGATATTGTTTTTGCCATACATGTGTTTACTTTGCATCATGATATCAATACTAAATTGTGCAACACTTAGCAATGAAATATAAATATAGTGCTTCCCCCAGACTTATTGGTACAACTATATGTCATACATGGTGGACTTTTCACCGTTGAGCCAGAAAATAACGTTAACGTAACGTAAATCAATGTATTCAATTTAGGCAGCCTGAATGAATGGCAACGTAAGATGGCCGCCATTGACAGTCACAACTGCCTGGCTGGATATTGTCCCGATATGACCTCATCTTACAGTCACCGTTTGCTCACAATGTCTCATAAAAAAAGTAAAATAATAAAGTTGCAAGCTGACTCTGTGCTGACTCGGGCGTGAGGATGCACAACGGTGCTGATTAATGCAAAGAGCATCCCACTTACAGGATACAAGACAACATGGTGCAACCTCCACTTGCAAAGCCTTTTGTGTCATGTCAGAGGAGACACAATTCCAGTTATTGGTTGTGTCTTGCTCTACTTGGAAAGTAAACAATGTAATTGACAGAGTCTTAACATGTCAGAGAAGTCAGGTCACCATGCTCTTGATTGGTCCTTGGTCCTCTCTCCCCACCACTTGCCCGACTTGCGTGCACCAACTCACTCTACTCGCAAAGTCGCCCAGAACAAATAAGGCTTAGTCTTGTCAGTTCAGCGAAGTTACGTCTGAAATTGGTCCTTGGAATTCACGACTCACCGCTTTCCCACCTCATACACGTCCACTTGCTCTACTTGAAAAGTTGCTCACAAAATAACATGTCATTGGATGAGCCTTGTCACTCTCTTCACCGCTTGCCTGACTCACGCGCTTCCACTTGCTCCACTTGCTTGGACAAACCAGGCTGAGACTTGTCATTTCAGAGGAGTTACAATGCCCGAGATTGATCTTTGGACTTCTTTCCTCGCTGCTTGCCCATCTCTCACACACACCCACTTGCTCCACTTGCAAAAAAATTCGTAATAAACTAACTAATTGGCTCAGTCTTGTCACGTCAGAGACGTCTGCCTGTGATTGGTCCTTGGATTTCTCTCCTCACCGCTTTCCTGACTCGCAAACACCTACTCGCTCCACTTATAAAGCAGCTCTGTAATTTGATTGGCTGGGTCATGTGACAAGGGAGTATTTACTTATTTCCCGTGTGCGCACACTCTAAAAACAATTTGGTCCAAAGTAACCCAATTATGGATAAAAAATGGACCAATCCACTTTATGGGTCAATTTGACCCAAGTAGAGGATTGGTCCATTTTTGACCCATAGTTGGGTTACTATGGACCCAATTGTTTTTAGAGTGCATATTTACTGTAACAACTACTGTGAATCTTTCAAATGTTGTGCTTAAGTTACAAGTATTTGGTCAAAATAGGCATCTGGGTCAAGAACTCGCAACCTGGTGCTCTCAGTATTCAAAAAATCTTCAGTCTGCACCAGCATCCGTTTGTCCCCACGAGGTGAAATCTTGCAGTGGCTCTACCTGCGCTTGCTCTGCAAAATCAATAAAGCGCACTTGGTCCATCTTCCCTTTTCCTCCCAACCGCCGCTGCTTGGGGTATCGGTGTCTCTCACAATTCTATCCGCATCCTCCTCATCCGCGTCATTGTCACCTTAACCCTGTCCTGACTCCTCACTTTTCGCTTTGTTGCTGTTGAGCTCATAACAAGACGGCTTCATACGTCGCTCTAAGTAGGACTTCATGTTCCTGTCGCCGCTTCATCGCCGCAATGACATAAACGCCGCATAAGCACTTTGGCGGGGGACCCTGGTGGGAATGGCACCGTGTTCTGAGATCTGCTTGACTGCGTGCCATAACTCACGATGCATTTGGGGAGGGGTGGGGGGTCTGGTCTGTGTACTCGTAGGGGTTGTGGAGGGGGGGGGATGCTTTGGCCCCTGTTCAATCAATACCTCATTGACTGTTGGAACCATTTAGCTAAGCGTCAAAGTGGGGAGAAAGGTGTGAGAATGTCAGCAAAGTTAAGGGATTGCATCGTGATGGATTGGATTTGTGCTTATTAACATCAATGAACTTTGCACTGTGACAGCAATGTTAGTTTGATTTGAATCCATACTGCTTCCTTGTCCTTACAACAGTGCATTGTAGCGAAAAAAGAAAAGGGAGGGGGTGTCCAATCCAATTGGGCTTAATTACATCTGCCGGCGCTGAGTTTATTTATGTGTTTGTTTGTGCAGAACGATCTGTCCGCAGATTTTGATATACTGTATTGTGCCATAGCTTTCTTGTTTTCATCAGCTTTTTCCACAGCTCGACATAATAAACCCGGAAACAGTAGGAGAGACTTGTTTGCAGTGACTTTGGTTTTAGATTTTAGAGAAGCCGATTTCAGCCCAAAATTTGAACCCGATCTAGGTTGGACCTTCCTATTGGTCAAACCAGTGAGTTCCTTAGAGGAACTGCCAGCAGCAGCACATTCTGATCACTAACAGGACTTGGCCTTGTCAAAATATTCAGGTGGGACCTGTACATCTAACGTTGATCCTGTGTGGATTTAGAGAAAATATAACATTTACTAGGGGTGTCAAAATGAGTATGTTCATTTTGAGTTAATTTATAGTTCCTTTAGCGGCAATTATTTTTTAAACGCTGTTTTAATGACCACCCTTTACTATCTGGGGGACACGTCCACGTCAAAATGAGCTAAATAGAAAATGATGCACTGAAAATGCAGGCCTTAAAAATATTACGTTATGATGTGTTATTGCAGGTCAGGATTCAGATATCCCATTCATATTTTTTTCTCCTGTGAACTGCAGTGCTTTTATTTTGTCTGTGTTGCTTTTTTCAGTTTTGACGTCATGAGTTTCACCTTTGACTGCTTTCAATTTTACTGGCAGAGTTGTGGCATCAAGGTGAGGGGCTAATGGAAGGTGCGACTCAGAAAGTTCAAACTGAAAAATGGAATATTGGGGAAAATAAAAGAATAAAAAAAGATGGAGGGGAAATCTCACGTTTGGTTTTGAAAAATATAATGTAAAAATATCCAAATGCAATGCTGCATTTTTGGTATGTCTGTATTTTAGTGTTCATTGCCCTCTTTTGTCAGTGCCAATCTGTGTTAGCACAATGTTATGTTCAATGGCAACATTTTAATAGCCTCATAATAAATTGTTTGCCCTAAGCTTTTATGAACTTGTTATGTATTCTTTCAAGCGTGGACGCATATTATGTTGTCTGCGTCCTTGGAGTTGACCTTTAAAGACATTTTGGCATTCATCGGGCTTACAGCTCAACTGAGGAATTTGTCTACTCTGTTTTCCCTGCAGGTCCATTTCCCGGACGTGGAGCGAGTGGAGTGGCTAAACAAGGTAAAAGAAGCTGGCGGCCGTCTTTTGGCATTATTCGCTTGAGTGAAGCCACGCCTGTACAGTACATTCCAAAGCCGTTCATAAATATTCATGCTCCAACTTTCAGTCATATGCAGCGGGATGCTAACCAAAGCTGTATATTTAATATACTGGAGTTCTGCGGCAGTTATTGTACACAATGGTGGCCTTTTAACTGTTTACAATCATTATTGTTCTCCGCAATGTCAGACGGTGAAGCAGATGTGGCCTTACATCTGTAAATATGTGGAGAAGCTATTCCGAGACACGGTGGAGCCAGCGGTTAAGGAGTCCAATGCTCACCTCAGCACCTTTCGCTTCAGCAAGATCGACATCGGAGACAAAGTGAGCATCCTTAATGGCTACATTTATTGCATCAATTAAGTCGAGTTGTTTGTGCGCATAAGCACTAGTGATTGTCAGCTTTGCCTTACAGTCAATGAGTTCTGGGTTTGAATCTGGGCTCTGTTAAAGAAAAACAGTCTTGTGAGGAAGTCTGTTCCTATCCATGGCGTTAGCGCTGGAAGTCCAGAAAGACAACCAAGTCACTGAAATCAGAAATGAAAGTTTGAACTGTGTGTTGCGGTGTAGCCTCTGAGGGTCAACGGTGTGAAGGTTTACTCCGAGAATGTAGACCGACGACAGATCGTCATGGACCTGCAAATCAGGTATGACTTCAGTGTTTGCTTGGGCTACAACAATGGCCTAGTTAGCCAGCTAAGCTAACAAGTGCTGATTACAAATTTAGCCCGTTCCATTGGCTGGAACATTAACAGATGGCATATCTTTTGTTTGCCAGCTTTGTAGGTAACACAGAGATCGACGTGGACATCAAACGCTACTACTGCAAAGCAGGAATAAAGAGCATTCAGGTGAGTGTGCGTTTGGTACAAACTACTACCTGTATGTGTTTTTCGCTCTGTCAAAGTGTTTTGTGGCTCTAGTTTGACCTTCACGTGCCTCCACTGAGATTTATTTCTACTGCTTCTTGGGATGTAACCTCTGTAGCTCATTAGCAACGCTAATTAGACGGCTGCTTATTAAGAGATTTTTTTTTCTTTTTCATTAGATCCTAAAATGGGTCATTTGTTTCACATTGGCCAAGATACCATATTATTAACAGCAAAATTGCCGTTATACCGCTAATACTATTCACGCTAACAGTATTAGTACTAATCTCTTTACCAAAACATGTATTAATAAATAATATGAATTGCTAAATATTTGTGCCTGTTCGCATTAGAAATACTTTTGTTAGCATGGTAGCTTCGCAGAATCGCAACATGTTTTTTCCTCAGAGTATAATTATGTTTAGCTGTGAACCATATTAGCATGGTACTATTAGACTATTTTAACCAAACCTGAAGCATTGTAGTCATACTCATTAATGAAAGACTTGTGTAATGAATTATACCAGATTATTAACTATGTAATTTGAGACAAATGGGTTAGTAGTAGATCAGTTCTCATGTTAGCATGCTAGCTTCTAAACACAAATGTCCAACTACGTCTAGATTAATACATTTCCACTCACAACTATAATATGTATGGTGGAAAATATAGATGATTTTACTAGTACAGTATGGTATTCATACTAATGATATAATTCAAATATAATTAGACTATTTCAACCAAACTTTAACTACAATGCTTTTTAAGTATTTCATTATACAGAGACAAAGTGGTAAATAAATGTTAGTCTTGATGAATTCTAACAAACTTTTAACTACATAAATATATCAAGCCCTCAATTTCCAGACGTTTGACTCTGTTAGCATGTTAGCATTGTAGCAGCAATTCATGAAAGGATGACTTGGTTCCCTACGAGATTGTCACGTTGACGCCATCCAGCAATATTTATTTGTACAACAAGTATTTGTTGTTGCCTGGGTATCAATGACAGCAGCTGGCGTCCTCGAACAAACCGCCAGTGCTTTAATCCCCCGTAATTGTATTAATTTGTTATGAATGAGAATTTGGAGGATGATGCTGAGATTGTGTTTCCAACCTACAGGGGGAGCGTCAGGGAGCCAGCGTTTTGTGTGTGCGTGTGTGTAAGTGCTTGTGTTAACGTGTTCCTGTTGTAATCCCTCAGATTCATGGCTTGTTGCGCGTGCTGATGGAGCCGTTGCTGGGCGACGTGCCTCTCGTTGGTGCACTTTCTCTGTTCTTCCTCAAGAAGCCTGTAAGTTTGGTATTTTGTTGTATATTTAGCGGGGCAGCAAGGTGAATAGCGGACAGCACATCTGCATCACACTTCTGAGGTTCTGGGTTGGAATCCCAGGCATTTGCAAAACAGGCATGTTAGGTTCACCAAAATGAGCAACATCTCGATAGGAAATGGATGGATGGGCTAAAATAAAAATAAAGCAGCACTTTGAATTTTTTACATATTCAAGCAAACCACATAATTTATAAAGTCTGCTATCTTAACGATAACACAATACAAAAACGCCATAAATAAGCTAGAAAAACTAGCATCAATGTCGAGGTAGTTAAATCTTTCAGCAACAGACATTTGAATACAAACAATACACCAGACAGACAGTACAACAAAACTCACAGGAGTATCTTCTTTATCCTCTGCGAAAAACCACTAATATTTCTGCCGCATAGATATCTTAGAGACCAAAACCAAAAGGAGCAGCACGACGTCAATGGGCATTCAAGCATGAAATCATGGTGCACAATGTTTTAATTCTTTGAATCATATTTAATTTTGTTTTTATGCTATCCTAAATATTGTATTTTTTTTATTTTATGAAAACATGTTACACAATTTTTTGTTGGTATTTTGTGGGGGCTGGAACGGATTAATGTCATTTGCACTGATCTCAATGGGGAAAGATCATTTTAGATACAAGTGTTTGGATTTGGAGGTGTATGGAAATCAACGCACCACTGTATAAATAAAGAATAAATAATGATCATTAATAAAATATAAAAAACAAAGATAAATATTTTTATGTTTTAATAGCTCAAGAAAATTTTCAGTTGAACTCCAAATCGTTCCACTTTTGGGGTGCTCCACCGTCTCCACATCATTAAATAGCGCAGGTGTCCTTAATATAGTGTCTGGGGAGTGGCTGTGATATGATTGGAGGCCATCAAATATCATATTTCTCCCAAGCTTGCGTCATTATCCTAGAGTTCATTGCTTTTTCTGCGCTGCTGATACTTCTTTATTCCTCACAGCCACACATCCTAGTTTAATCTCTGCTCGCTCTTCCGACACATCGTTAACCACCTCGCTGGTTATAAAAATCACACATTTGACCGATTTACAGCAAATGGGAGCACCCGGTGGAGCTGTATACCAAAGCTTTTAATAGGCAGCCCTACTTTGTCCTCACACCCGCAACTCGGAATCACTAAATTACTAAAGCTTGCTCAACATTTTGCATTTCAATCATTCTTCATCCATATGCCAGGAATGAATGACAGTTACGTAAAAGTAATGTAGATGGATGAAAATTCTTATATGAATCTGTTTGACTATTATTCAATTAATTAAATATTAAGCAGAGTAACGTATTAGCCCTGCCCTGCCTTTTACATTATCCTTTAGCATTAAGCAAACAGACTTCTGCAAGATGAAGCCATTTACTTAAATACATTTATTAAGTATATTTATTTTGTGTTAGTTTTAGTGTTAACTAGTTGTGTCATTAAAGGGGAAGTAAACCCCCCAAATTATTTTGATAATAATATGTTCTATGCAGCCCCACTAGTTTAAAAATGGTATTCTGGTTAATATTGCGTTAGTGGAAATATGAATTAAGCAGCAAAATCCAGCCGTTTTTATCCATCCCAGGAGGCGGCCATTTTGCCACTTGCTGTCGACTGAAGATGACATCACAGTTGCTCAGATCTCTGATAACAACCAATCACTGCACAGCTACAGAAAACACATGAGCTGTGATTGGTCGTTGCCTGAACCCCTGAGATGGATAAAAACGGTTGGATTTTGCTTCATAACTCATATTCCACAAATGTAATATTAATCAGAATGTCATGTTTAGACTAGTGAGGTCACATAACATATTATTGTCAAGAAATGTTGAAACTTGAAAATCAGCTTGAAGCAAACACATGGTGACTCTTTTTGAAGAACTGTTGGCTATCTGACAAACGACACACTGCGAAGTGGAATCGAGTGTCATAGTAATGGAACGTTTTCATAAGTACAAGTTCAAGTACAGACATTCAGTATCGGCACGCCTAATTAAATCCAATTCCTGGATGTAAGCCACCATATCAAAGGTTCATTTTCCCCTTCCTTGTGTCATTTTCTTTTAGTCTACTGAAAAGGGAGTCTTGCTCCCGCCACCCGCATAAGACGTTGCAGTGCTCAATATGCTGCTGCAGTGGAAGCATTATGAGGATGAGGAAAGTAGAGTGGGCTCATTAGGAAAGCTGTGAAATCTGGTTCAGTGAGTGTGAATATTGACATCATTCCCTTCACATTCTTCCATCAGTCTCTGCGGGGGGGTTCTGAACAAGTGCCACCCATGTCGATGTTGTATCTTTGCTCATTATAACCTAGTGTTCAACGGTGTTAATGAGGCCCTGAGGAGGGCTGCTGCAGCTCTTATTAATAATTTAAACAGCTGTTTCCACCTGAGAATTTGTGCCCACTGTCCCACCTGTGGGCGCGGCTCACAAACTGCAGCCAAAGGAGATCGCAGCAGTGTTGTAAGCACTCACTGGATGCTCCGATACGTGCGCCGTCGCGGTCTAGCAAGAGATCCAAACGCGAGTTTATAGTGGTGCCACAAGATGCGAGTTCAATTAGTTCCGTTGCCACGTTTGTAAACTCAAAACATTCCCTATTGAAATGAAATAAATGCCATTAGAGGGGACCTCACTATTCACGGGGGCGGGGATAGGTACTGGGACAGCCAGCCAATAGTGAAAATGGCAATAAATAAATAAATAAATGAACCCCACAAATGATTAAAAGGTGTGTATCAGGGCTTTCAGAATTCAATTCAGTGGCGGAATTAGAATTTGAATTGGCTCCGCCCCACAAGATGTTGAATTGAATTTGAATTGCAGTTCAATTCAGAGAAACTCATTCTCACCACATGTCACTAGTGTGCTTCAAACAGAATATCCAATATGTTTGGGCAGCCATTTTTAAAAAGTTACATATAGCTGTTCTACCATCTTATCAAACAATTTCAAAGTATTTACAATTTTAATGATCTGTTTTATCCAGTGATGTACTGGGGAAGAAAATTCAATCTGGGGAAGTATTCTATACTACAAAATGCATGCAAATGAATGCCTTTCTATACTTTAGTCTTTTGGATCTCATCAGATTGTGCACATTTACCTAATGTGCCTCATCACTATACTAGCTATGCAGTGCAACAGTTGTGTTTGGATGCCTATTCTATGAACTGAATAAGCTGAAATAAAAAAAAGTCTGACTTGGGACCATTAATAATAAATGCATGCGGTCAATGAGCCATTGCAGCCAGCAATCCACATAGGACTTGATTTATCGATTTACGTTACGCTCTTCATTATACTGTAGATCCACAGGGCGGGAGTCAAATTGTGAATGGAAAACAAACCAAGTGTGCACTTAGACTCTGTCTGCTTTTATTGCAGCTTTTCGACATCAACTGGACGGGACTCACTAATGTACTGGACATTCCCGGGCTCACGTAAGTCGTTTTGCTTGTTTCTAAGACCATGTCGGGTCAATGGTTGTTAATTAAGGAGTCTAATGTAATTACTCGCGTTAAGGAGTTCATACATTACTAATAATTTATTCAGGGTCGTCCATGGATCCTTTGAAAGTCCTTTGAAAAGCCTTTTTTTTTTTGCTGTGAATTAAATCACATTTACAATTCTCATGTAAAAAATTCATATTCTACATGTCATGTGTCCCTCTGATATAGTTGTCATGCCAAAGCATGCAAGGACAATTAAAAAAGTCTTCTTTGCTGCCATAAACAAAGAATCTTAAATAACGTTATTCCTTAGACAGTGTTAAACCTTATTACACGGATATAATATTGAGCCCATATTTCTCACCACTCCTTGCGGTCACATTTATTGAATGAGAGTTCTTAAATTTGCCGTAAAAAGGTTCTTAAAAAGTTGGGCTTCCATAAACCTGAAAATATACTGTTTTTCCCATCAGGCCCATTTTAGTCTCTGCAAAGCCCACCAAAGGCCGCACACCAAATGTATGAAACAATATAAAGAAGAAAGCAACAAATGTGTATCATACATTACGATGATCTGTCAGTTGAATGTTTTCCCAAACAGTTCCAAGAAGATTTTTATTTTTTTATCATTCTGTCTTTATGACTTTTGTTGGAAGTAATAAAGTACAAATATTTAGTTACTGTATATCTGATTGCCTTTTACTTTTACTCCCTACATTGATTTCTAACAGTAAACATGTTTGACTATTTTGTTACTTTGTACTCAACTAGATTTCAAAGTCTAGGTTGTTTTTTTTCTTCACTCAAAGTACAGTACAACTGTTGAATCTGTACATTTTCAGTATGTCAGTACCGGTAGTTTTGCAGACATGTTGGCACAAAAATACTTGCTGCCCTTTTGTGCTGTCCTTTGTGGGGGGTGAAAAAGATCAACGTTGCTGCTTGTGCAATGCAATACTTCTGCGTGAGTTTATGTTTAGTGTGTGTTTGTTGTGGCGGCGGTCACGTGAAAGGAGGTGTTGGCCAGTGAAGGACAGGTCGAAGTGGTGAAATCAGACAGACGGCATCAGCTGGCTGCACAGCGCGTGGTTGTGATGTTATTATGCAACACGTGCGCGGTTAACAATGTAACAGTGTGTTTATTACTGTGGCTGTGCAGTAGTTTGCAGTGATGTGAAAGTTTCCATGAATGCGTTTTTGTTGAGATTAGCCGTTTAAATAATTTGAATGAATCTATATTTTGTTTCTTCAGTGGGGGAAATAAATGTAATACATTTAAAAAAAAAAAAAGAAAATAAGAAAGAAATAGAATCATAATCAATCTAAATGTATCAGCAGAAGTTCAAAATAATCATTCAAAATAGTAAAATAAATAAAAAACAAAAACAAACATGCCCTTTGTGTCTCTCTGAAATAGTTGCTGCTGTTGCTAGGCAGAATTCGTGTCAAACCTGGCAATAAAATCAACTTTTGCCTGTCATTCCTACTGTGCCGTTACCTTGGAAACAGATGGGCGGAAAACGGTAGTTGTAATTCAATTGATTCAATTGATATTCTGACGCTTTGTCGTTGAAATGTCACTTAGCTGCTAGTAAAGGCTAACTGTTGACATTTACGTGGTTTGACATTTAGACCATTTTTAATTGATCAAATCAATCAGAGACATAGGACATTAATAAGATCCAGTATTTGTATTTGGATGATAACCCGGTTTGCACGGTTAGAGCTCTTATAAGAGAAGAAGAAGTAAAAGAAGAAGCTAAAATAGAATGCTAATGCTACCTCTCGTCTAAGATTTCACCATTAAGTGTTTCTTACATTGAAAACTCAATGTCGCTCAATTTAATTAAATGCGCTTGGAATGACAAATTGGCCAATCACTGTTTGGGGACTAATACACGTATTTTTTCTTAGCCTCCAGTGCATTTTTGAGCGACAAATTTATTGCGGTGATTACATTAGGCTATGCCGCTTGGTCGACGCGCCCCGAGAAGCCTCATCGAACCCTTTCCCGACTGATATATTAGATGCCTTGTCAACGGGTTGTTTGTTGTTGTGCCCCTTTTGTTGATTGAGGCTATTTGTTTTGGAGTCCTTTAGAGGTAATTACCAGCAGTTCTTCAGACGACTTTCATTAAGTGGTACAGTGGATAGACAAGGGCTTGTAAGTTGTAAGTAGCATACTTTTTGAAGTTATGCTATGCTATGTTTCTTATCATTTCTTCTACGACTTTCAGAAAGAGCAGAAAATCGTGAATTCACATTTGGTTGGTGGGTATGAACCCCTAAAATGGACTCAGTAGCACCACTGTGACTTTGTGCAAATTCCAGCCTCTGAAGCCAGTTTTGCTTAGCAACTTGAAAGTTGGTAGACATGTTTATCATAAGAAAACCTGCATAAAAAAAAGTCTCAAGAATCCATGCTCGAAAAGACAAAATTTACCATTTTGGTTTGAAGCGGCCATTTTTATAGGACATTTTGACCATTTGTATGTGTCCTTCAAAGATAGCACTTTCTTTTCTTATTTTTCAAAATTGGCAAAGTGTATCTTGGTAAATACAATATTCACGGATGGTACACATGTCCATAATGACAGGACATCCAAACATCAAAGTAGGACTTTTGCTATTGATCACACAGCCATTCCGCCATTTCAGTTGGAAGACATTGATTTTCAGGGTTATGATCCCTTGCAGATTGAAAATGGTTGGTGAGAGCCTTCATACCCGTGCTAAAATGAGATTAGATGAGAATATTTTATAACCCAGGGGGTGTACTTTTTTACCCGTCTAGTTCATAAATAATGCAAGGCCTTCTGTTTATATTGCTTTCCTCACAGTGGCCTGTCGGACAGTCTGATTCAAGATATCATCTCTTCCTATCTGGTCTTACCCAACCGGATAACCATTCCGCTGGTTGGAGACGTGGAACTGGCCCAGCTTCGCTTCCCCATGCCGAAGGTACCGGTGGAATGTGTTTGTATTTCTTGGAGGGTTGGGGGAATTTGGTGGTTAATCAGATAATTCGATGATGTCTGTTGTAACGTATAAAAATAGTTGTCGGACAGTGACAAGATTTTAACGCAGCAGGTCTGGAGAAATGAATGTCTGATGTTAATCTTTGCATGCCTGTCGCTGCATTTTGAAATTTTCTAACTCATTGTCTCGATTGTCTTTCTAACGCAGTGTCTCGATACGTTGACGGTAACTCAGAAGGTTGAAAATTGCTCAAAAATACCAGTGAAATGCAATGAAATGGTGGCCAACAACCTCTCAAAAATATCCTCAGTAGTATCTCCTTAATGATTGCCTGTTTCCTGTCTTTGTAGCAGTCCAGTTCTTCTTTGACAATTATGCCATGCTTTTGTGATTATTGTTATTTTTTTAATTAGGGGTGTCAAAATTAGTGTGGTAATTTTGGGTTAATTTAAAGTTCCTTTAATGCCACTAATTTTTTTAACACGCGATTAATGACCGCCCCTTACTTGGAAACGCAGCATCCACATCCACATCAAAATTTAGCAGGAATAATAATGAAATAATATTTAATTATGAATAATAATTAAATTATAATTAATTTAATAATAATGCATATATTTGTGGAGACTATAGTTGTATTTTACAATTTTAAAAATGTGCAGAATTTCACAAGTTACTTCATGTTAAAGATTAGATCGCTCTTAATATGAAAAGAAAAATGCACTGAACTGTCACCAATGTCTTACAAATGCAATTATGCCATCTCTTGGCAGAAAAATTACTTGCTTTGTACAATACAGTACATCTTTTTAATTTTAACTCTAACTCGACTAACTAATTGTATTAATTATTATGAAATGACTGTATCAATGACTAAAATATGTAGCCATATTTCTATTAGGTTAACATTTTTATTCCACTTTTATGTTAACAACTCTACGAAAACATAGGAAAAAATATTATATTGTACATTTTACTGTACATTTAGAACATATATAAAATGTGTGATTAATCGTGAGTTAATTAGTGAAGTCATGCAATTAATTACGCTAAAAAAAAATTCCATCCATTCACTGCTCGATGCGTGGCGGGCATTACTCAAAAAGCGATTGCCTTCAACACAGGGGAAATAAATAGATACATCTTTACAGGAAAAAGATTGACATGCATGTGAACGGGGTTCTTGAATCCTGAGTAGTTTTTTTAAATACCGGTATTTATTTGATACTTTATTTGATCTTGATTATGGTTAACTTCCACATTTCTTGACCGATTTCAATGGTTGAAAGTTTAAACTGTTCGGCTCATTGAAAAGAGTTAGCAGGCCCATTCAAAATTTCCGCGGGAATTTTTCTAGTTTTATATATTATCAAACTGAAGCGCTAACAAAGTGTGTGTGTTTATTTCCTGTAACCATGACAGTTGAACGCTCACAGGCAACAGCCTTGATTGAGACGCTTGAATTTTTTTCATCCCCCCGCCTTGTTCATTAAATTAATTAGTGAAAATATCAACTCATTACCGCTCATTTAAACAGGAATAATGAAGTGAGGCTGTTCTAGGCTCTTGGTGGCATTAAAAGCCAAAGCAAGAAATAAATTGCCTGAGCACTATAAAACCTTTGGTAATGGTAATGGTACATTGAAGCATATCGAAACAACCCTGGTGTAAAATAGCAGTAGCGGCTCAGAGTAGTAGGAATGAGTAAGACTAAAGTTTGTTAACTGACATTCAAAGAAATGTTATGATCATTAATTGTTATTTATTTGTGTTTTGGGGATCAGGATGCTTTGGGTTAAGATTTGAGATAAGGTTCTTTGGTTCAGGTTACACTACAGGATTTGTGGTAAGGTCTATGGTTTAGGATTAGAGTGGTATGGTAATCTGTAATCTCTTCATTATGTCTTCCAAGGGAGTGCTTCGGATTCACTTTTTGGAAGCCCAAGATCTGGAGGGGAAGGATAAATTCCTGGGCGGGCTCATCAAGGGGAAGTCGGACCCTTACGGCATCCTGCAGATCGGCAATCAACTCTTCCAGAGCAAAACCATCAAGGAGAGCCTTCACCCCAAATGGAACGAAGTTTACGAGGTGACAAATTGCAGATTTGCTTTTTCACAAAGGTGCTCGTCGGCTGTTTGCATCGATGGTAAACAATAATTGTCCTCGTCAGGCATTGGTTTACGAGCACTCGGGTCAGCACCTCGAGATTGAGTTGTTCGATGAGGATCCCGACAAAGACGATTTCCTGGGAAGGTGCGTTTCTTCTCGTTTATCACACACCAGGGAGGGGGGATCGGCATCACTTGGCGCTGAGTCGACAAACCGCTGCCATGCTGTAGTCAGTCGCAAAGATTGATTTTCTGTCTTTGCACATTTTGGGAATTTAGCCTCGCCCATTTGTCTAGTATACATCAAATTTAGTAGCAATGGGACAAAATCTGTAGGGCTTCATTCTTAAAGAACACATGGAAAAAGGCAAAATGACCCTAAATTGGCATTTTCAAACCAAAATGAAGACTGATTGAAGGCACTATTTTACCGCTAACTTTTTTTTTCCCGGTTTCTAACAGTCTCATGATCGACATGGCCGAGCTGCACAAAGAACAGAAGGTGGACGAGGTGAGCGTCTGCTTTGTTTCCCTTCTTTCCCTACTTTCAGTTTCACGCCCTGCGCTTGATGTCTTTTAAAGGATCAGTTTCACAACATCAGCAAATGCGTCGAGGCACCGCCCTCGTGCGCGTGTTTGTTGAGTGAGCTTTAAAGTAAAGCCAGTCGGCTTTGAATAGACAAGAGGGAATAATGAGGCAGCGGCAGCTAAATCCACCTTCTGTAGATTGTTAAAAAGTTGAAATACAAAGGAAAGAGATAATTGAATTTAGGACATTAGTGGCAGTTTATGTATCGTATAAAATTGAGGCCACAATAGTGCATTTCTGAACTGGGCCCATTCCATGCTAAACTAAATTACCCAGTGGGTTGAAACTTGGTGTACTTGTTGATAGTGGTGGCACAGCACAAAATCTCAAATTGGAGGTCAATCAGAGCAGGGGTTTGGGAGCTATGCTCCTCCGATTTTTTTTCTTTTTCAGGAAAAGGGGCGTGTCCAATTTCCTTTGAACCCTTATATATCAGGAACTACTGGGTCAATTATCAAAAAACAGCTATTGCTGGAAAGGTAGTTCAACAAGGATTCCAAATCAATTAGACGATTGGTGGATATTTTAGTAACCTTTTAACCTTTTGTTTTAGTGTACCTTAAAATTCACCTTGTGGTTCACTTGACTTTAACAATAAAATAAATATAATCTTTCACAATTTATCACTAAAATATAAACGTTTCAGAGACTTTAAGTGTCAAAGTACCCATAACCTCAGATATTCATTGAATATTCATTGACGGTTGAATATTTATTGAATATTCATAGAGATTTTTAATCTTAAATAACGCATGACTTCAATAGTTAACTCACAATTAATCGGAAATTTTACATCTGTTCTAAATGTATAATAAAATGTACAATAAAATATTTTTTCCCTAAGTTTTCCTACTCTTGTTAAGCATCTTTTAGTCATTGATACAGTCATTTCATAATTCATAAAATTAAGTTAAAGTTAAAAAGATGTACTGTACTGTAAAAAAACGAGTGTGATATTGATGTGTGTTGAGGTAATTTTTCTGCCACTAGATGGCATAATTGCATTTGTAAGACATTGGTGACAGCTCAGTGCATTTTTCTTTTCATATTAAGAGCTATCTAATCTTTAACATGAAGTATATTCGGAAATTTTGCACATTTTTAAAATTGTAAAATACAATTTACCCCAGTCTCCACAAATATGCATTATTAATAAATGTATTGCTGCAAAATTTTGCCGTGGACGTGTCTGTTGCATTGCGACTGGAATTCCCCCCATTACAGGCTTTCTAAGTAAGGGGCAGTCATTAATCACGCGTTAAAAAAATTTGTGGCATTAAAGGAACTTCAACTCAAAATGAACACACTAATTTTGACATCCCTAATATAACTATATAAAGATGTTTCTTTGTGCTCGGCAGTGGTTTGACCTCGAGGAGGCTCCGACCGGGAAGCTCCACTTGAAACTGGAGTGGTTGTCTTTGCTGTCCACAGCGGAGAAATTGGAGCAGGTACGAGAACGTCTCGGGCCGTCAGTTGCCCATTGTCTGACTCTTCCTCTTCTCGGACCAATCAGGTGCTTCGGAGCGTGAGAGCCGACAGGAGCCTGGCCAATGACGGCCTGTCGTCGGCACTGCTGGTCGTCTATTTGGACTCGGCGAAGAACCTGCCAGTAAGAAAAGTCATACATAAACACACTCAACCGGTTTAGTAGGAAATGCCCACTTGTAAAAATAAAAGCCACGGGTCAATGTTACCATAAGGCTTAAGTTTCCTGACTGTATTCCTTGGTTTCCATGGTAACTGAACTCTACGTGAACTCGCGTGGTAGCAAACCAGAGCTCTCCCTTTCTTTACTATCGGCCTCTTAATCGTATGGATGTACTTTTGCTCGACCCTTTAAAAACTCAACATTTAGAATACTTAAGCACCACTTAAAAAAAAAAAATCCCAAATCAACCATAAATGGTGAAGTCTCATTCGAGCGTAGTTTATTGTTATTGTAAGTGAACAAAAAAAGTGTGTAAAGTAATCCATTGTGCAATCTCCTTTAGGCCAGTGTTTCAATTTAGTAATTGGCCATAGAGGAAAACGATAAAAGAAAACTGATTGAGATGAAATTTCAAAGCTCCAGACATGACATGGGGGAAAACAGTATGGTTATATGCACACAAAATGCACATTTGCAGCTATTACTTGGGTATAATATGCTCATGAAATATTCATTTGTATGTTAATGTGCTCACAAATAACAAATTAATGATATTAATATAGTACAATATAGCCACATTCCCAGAGAGGATGCACACTTGCAACCACATTGTATCAGTTGTTTTTATTTATAGGTCACATTAACTCATACACTCGCAGCCATTTTCACTGAAGCAACCCCCTTCGCTCCCGGCTGTTTTACTAGATTTTGACTGATTTTGCAAAGCCCACAGAATATTGTGTTCTTTTGCCATAAAACATGGAACCTACCAAAAGAAAGATTAGAGTCTCTTCTTCCATCAGGAAAAAAGTAAATTTTTATCTGTTTCCGTTTTAGGGCAAATAGCATTAGAATATAGCTAAGTTTCATCATTATTCACAAATCTGTTGAAAACCCTGGGGAAAATAAGCCTTTTTGCAACATGGTTGATCTCCTATACTCTGCTGCCACCTGCTGGCCGTTTTTGTAATAACTACTATTGCTTTAAGCTTTCTCTTCAATTCAGAAGCTGCATCAAAGCCTTCTGTATGCTCTAGCTTAAAAACAAAAAACGTATAATAAATATGTTTTTGGGATCATGGTACTATTCAAAATAGAACGTATTTATATGTTTTTGGGAGCAAATTAGTTAAAGGAAAAAGTTTTTAAATGATTTATATTGGTCTCATTTTTTATATCACAAAAGCCAGGCATTTGAAAAGGGCTCTGTCGACTTTTTACATGTCTGTTTTTTTTTTTTTTTTGAAGTCACATCTCTTCATCCTCATGATCTCTCCTCCTCCCCTCCCCCCAAGAGCATCTTCAGCGGCAGCTTAGGCTGCGGCAATTTAAGCGAGAGACGCGCGTCTGGCCTGGTGTTTTGCGAGAGCAACAGCTCGGAGTACCGCACCATCGGCGTGAGTCGATTAGCATGTCGCTTGTGTTTTGGCTGCACGGCCTGGTGACTAATCGGTTGGCTTGGAGTGACTATAAACACTCGCCATTAACATTGATCGCAAAATAACAAGAAAATTGAGATGTCTTTATTGTCATACACAAAAAGTCGTCGTCTCGTTCAGTGATTCTCAAACTTTTTACAACAAAATAAAAGTTGCTACTATGTCATGCTGTCATTGCTAAATGTCAAATGATGCACTTCCCTTCGTGGCTGACCAATTCCTGCTGCACTGAAGCATTACAGGGATCCATTAAAAAGTCATTCACTGCTAGCCATTTTCACTGAAGCAACCCCCTTCGCTCCCGGCTCTTACTGAATTTTGAAAGGTCCACAGAATATTCTGTTCTATTGCTATAAAAACATGGAACATACCAAAAGAAAGATTAGAGTCTCTTCTTTCATCAGGAAAAAATATATATTTGTATCTGTTTTCATTTTGTAGCAATTAGCATTAGCTAAGTTTATTCATTATTCACAAAACACTGGTTGCAATATGGCCCTGGCTGATATATTATACTCTGCTGCCACCTTCTGACAATTTTTGTAATCACTACCATTGCTTTAAGCGACCGCTTCATGTTAGAAGCTTATCAAAGCCTTCTGTATGCTCTAGCATAAAAAAACACACATCAAAAACGTATAATTATGTTTTGGGGAGTAAAGTATTAAAAATGTATTTACACGTTTTTTGGGTTTGAATGAGTTAAAACTTGTTATTGGCCCAAAAACGTTCAATCTTGAGGTGAAATAGTGCTGCACGGCTTCCGCAGAGTGAGAGAAAAGGCACAGGTTTGCAACTGCGCAATCAGTGGGGCATTAATTAGAATTAGATTAATTTTCAAGCTATTTTTAACACTTTATATTGATTAATAAAAAACATGTGGATGACGTAGGGACAGGCCAGTATAGATTTTACGTAAAAATTATGAAACTGACCATATTTAGACAGACAAAGGTTCCGCCTGACGACGCCAATGTGTAATATTATTATTAGCTGCTGTGGCGTTATATGCAGTTTTATTATTAACTGTGCCTAAATATAGAAAATAAAGAGAGCTTGTTACAAAACATACAATTCTTTAAAATTACAAGTGAACTTTAATGAAGTGTGATTTTTTTTCCGCTTACCACTAGATGCCGTCAACCATTTGTATCCCCATGTTACCGAACTGAAACAGAGGAACTGAATAGAACAAGTCGTTATTAGTGTCAGAATGGGGACATCGTGGTTTGACTTTCAATTAGGGACCCCTGGTTATTATATAGTTCTTTATTATTACTTTTCAAGGCTGATTTGCAGTATGTGATTTATAACGAGGAAAGCGCTTGAGGTCAGGTTGTTATTTTGGCTGTCAGCAAGACTAGCTTGTTAAAAAGTGTTCCCTCCCTGCAGTCGCTACAAATTCATATCATTCATCTTTTTTTTTGACACATTGCCCAACTTCCGTCCTGCTAACCGTTGGGTGTGATTTTTCTATTTGTCTCCCCTCAAAATCTCCTCTTTGGCTTTAAAAGGATAACCTGTCTGATTTCACCTGTGAGGGGTTGAAGCAGGTCTTTAAGGCCTTGAAGGTAATGTGGAATCACGACAAACGTTACGACACCACGGGCACACGCACTGCGTCACTCTTTTCATTAGATCTGATATGCACGTGTGATGTCGTCTTGCATGCTTTCAAACTTTAAGCACTTGCATGTTCGGCATCCTGACACTTGATTTACTTTGCTTAGCATTCAAACTAGTTGATACTATCCTTGGTTTTAAGGTATCTTTAATTATAGGATTAGAACAACAACGAGGTGACTGCCATCATAAATAATTTTAAATCGACCATAATATATAACCCTTTTTAAATGTCCAGATATTTAACGGAATGTTTTACTCTTTATAATTCAGTTAGTTTTAATTAATTAAAGTAATTAATTAAATACATTAAATTAATTAATTAAAAATCTGTAAAATATGATTCATTTTGCTATGTATTTTAAAATTCTAAAATTATGTTAAAAACATGTTACTTAATCTCCAAATATTTTTAATGAATTAAAAAAATATGTTCATTCCAAATATATATTTTTAAATGATTAAATGCATAATGTTTAAAAAAAATTATCTTGTGATTAAATTATACATTATTAAATTACTAAATAGTTTTACATTGTGAATGTACAGGAAGATTATTGAATAATGTTTTAATTGTCGAAATAGTTTCCAATAGTTAAAAATATATATTTTTAAATATTATTCAAAATATTTTCAAAGAAATAATTTGAAATCTTCATCTGTTTATTAAATCATATTGCTATATATTTTTGTAATTGTCAATCTTAATATGAAATTATGCATTTTTTTAAATATACTATACTAATTTCCAAATATTTATAATATGATATTTAATAACTATTGGGTCAACTATTTAGGTCTAGATATATATTTAATGAAGAAATATTAAAAATCCAGTAAAAAAAAAAAAAAAAGCTTGAATGTTTAATTTTTTTTTAAATATATTTAAGCATTTTTTTGAAAAATTTAAATGAAAATAATTTAAAAAAAAATATGAACACACATTTTTACACACACATTTTAAATCTTGCAATGTATTCCAATTGGATTGCCTCGAAATGTTGCATTTAGTGTTTTTTCAATTATGTCCTATATAGGGTTAACAGCAACATCATTACAACTGCAGCGTTAATAGCAGTAAGTCCCTTAGCTTTTAATACATAATCATTTGCATTAAGATGAATCAGAATATATAATGCATAAGGCTTGCTAAGTATATATTATTCATGCAAAACCTCTCATATCTTGCATGAAAATATGGGACCAACGTCTTGCTTGTGCAATGGAGGTTATTTGTAAGAAAGACAGTATAATAGCAGAATTGCAGCATGGATGTTAATATTGATATCGATCTCCTCTGTGATTGTCTTCATAGTCGGCAAAGAAGAGCAGCAGTGAGCCGAGCCCTTACGTCCAATTAACCGTCGGGCACAAAACGCAAGAGAGCAAGGTGGGAATCGCCTTTGGCTCTTTGTGTTTGAGACATTGATTATGTTCTATGTATGCATGAGTGGATGTTTTACAATAGCTCGGGCGGCTTTGAACTTTGAATCGATGCCGGCGTGCCTGTCGGCGGCTGAATTGCGTCGCCTGTCAAATTAGGAGAGAGCGATGAAGTAGAAATGGCCTGCGTGAGGAAATACAGAGTGGATTAAATTCACCGACACACCTTTCAATGACTGCTTAACAGTGATTTTTAAAATCGTTATTTTACTAATTATCCCATCGATTACCTTGATAAACATTGATTTTGTGTTATTGAACAACAAAATGTGCGTGTGAGGTGTAGTATTATTGTTTGGGATCACATTCCTGACCTTCAACCCCATAATATCTATGACTTTGAGTGTGTGTGGCTTTATAAGGTTTGGTGAGTGACGTGGGAGTCAGCAAATGAGAGCGCTGACTTGGCTCTTGTGAGCTCAATTTTTCCCCCAATTTTTTTGTGTTTCTTTAGGCGATTATTTTAAGAAGGCGTCGATATGTTGTTTGTGGCCATGTTTCATTGTGTGGTCACGTGTGGTAATTTGTCGTCGCGTGTACATGTCTTCACGTGTTGTGTGTCCTTGGTCTCTTTGAAAGGAGCATCTAAGTTGTCATTATTATTACTATTAATGTCTAGTGGGTGTACATATGATACTGTTTACATCTGCGACCATGGACTCCTAGTTATATGTGTGAAGGCGGATTTCAAAGTGTGGATCGTGTTACGTTGTGCAGGTTCGCTTGATCAAGTGTTTATAGTCAGTGAGAGCTTCGCTTTTAATGAAGTCTTTCTAATTAACTGTGACAACTTTAACTTAGTAGCTCCACTGCACTTTTTAAGAAAACGACTTCCTGTCTGCTCTTAAAGATCCGCTACAAGACCAAGGAGCCCTTGTGGGAGGATTCCTTCTCATTTCTGGTGCACAATCCGAGGAGGCAGGAGCTTGAAGTGGAGGTAAGAACTCGATTTTTTTTTTTACAATGTTTCAATATGATTCTAAGACATCATTGCCCTGCTTTTACAGGTGAAAGACGAAAAGACCAAGTGCACCTTGGGTAATCTGACCGTGCCTTTGAGCGGCCTCCTGGCTGAAGAGGACATGACGCTGACGCAGGGCTTCCCGCTCAAGAACTCCGGTCCCAGCTCCAGCATCAGATTGAAAATGGCCTTGCGGGTAAAAGTGGTCCGGTACACGTTCATTTTAAACAAAGTACACACTAAAATTGCGCTGGGAGGCCATTTTGAAGACTTTTACATAATTTGGTTGTGGACATATTTTGAAAATCGAGCCCCTGTAGCAAGATAAAATTTGGTAGGTATGTCTATAATGAGTAGAACAACATAAAAGTCTAAAGAACTCATACCTGGAAGGCCGCCATTTTGGTTTGAAGCGGCCAGGGGTCTTGAGCTGTTTATATCCTCCCCCTAATGGTGATCTTCCAAAATGTCCTACTTCCTTGACATCGATAATGTTTATTCCAAGTCCTTGAAACTCTCTTGTGCCTTCACAGGGCGTCGCAAATTCCCCGTACAAGATAGAAAAACAACCTATGTACTTTTTAGGGCAGAAGTGCTGCTATGTGCGGCCACACATATCGCACATACCAGAAACCGACACTGTTTTTGAAACAATTTGAGTGTCATCGTTTTTCGAGAGGAATTACTGTGTTTATTATTATTCGGCCAATGAATCTGAAGGGACCCCAACAGTACCCCTGCAGAACTCCCTCAATGCTGCATCCTGGAAAATAAGCATCAAATAGATCTGGCTCCTGTCTCACCAAATGACATGAAATTGGATGGACATGTAAACCATAGCAAAAGACAGGAAAAAGTTCTAAGGACCCATGCCGGAAAACAAACAGGAAGGCTGTAATTTTGCTTTGAAGAAGTCATTTAAGATAAATTCCAGGGCTTGTACTTTGATAAACTGATAAACTCATCCAGTAATAGGCTCAAATAAGCCCCCAACCGACGACCAGAGCATGATGTCAGTTTAATGATCTTGTGGAGGTTTCGCCATAAAAAAAAGTGGTTGCAAGGTCTGTGTTCATTGTTGCTTGCAGCCTCAATATGTTTGTAGAATTTTAGAATTAATAATTAACATCAGGGAATGTTATTGCATCAGGAAAATGCCTTTTTTTGCTCTTGTCATGACACGAGGAGCTCCAGTAAGCACAGTGGACTCTTATCTTAAGGGTGGGCAAAGAATGGCCTGTTTCATTCTTTAATCCGAGCCACCATGAGTTAACCCTTATCAAGAGTCTTATGGTATTTTTTTTGCGGTAATTTTGCCATCTGCTCCTCCAAAATTTATTTAAAAAATTCTTACTTGCTTCCTCAATATAATATATATATTTTTTAAAGCCATGATGTATATATAGTAAGGCTTAAAAAAAAAGTAAAAAATACATGACGTATAATAAGGATTTTCTTTTAATTAAAAAAGCCATGATGTATACTTAGGCTTTTTTTATTTGATCAAAAAATACATAATTTATAGTAAGACTTTTATGTATTAAAAATAAATAAAAATGGCCATGATGTATTGTAAGGCTTTTATTCTTTAATAAAAAAAACAACAACATGATTTATAGTAAGGCTTTCATTTATTTGTTGTTGTTTTTTTTTTAAAAAAAAAAAGCCATGATGTATAGTAAGGCTTTTTATTTATTTATTAAAAAAGCCACAATTTATAGTAAGGCTTAGTAATTAATTAATTATTTATTTATTTATTTTTTATTTTTAAAAAAGCCATGGCTTTTTATTTATTTATTATTAGTGTAATGTTGTATGATCAGTTTGAAATTATGTTAAAGTGTTTTGGGACCATAGTTAGTGATATATTTGAGGTTTAAACTAATAATGGCGATTGGCAGCAGGGCATGGTCTTTATCTCCCATAAACAGTGGCGGCTTATTGTAGTGCTGTTTCAAGGAATGAGTGATTGTACTGCTCCAGTGGCCTTTCTACTGCCTAATTACACATGAGTCAAAAATCATTTAAACAAACTGCCGTGAGAAATTAAATTGCCCTTTCATGCGTGTAAAACAAACCTTTTAATATTGAATCAATCAATAAACTCATGTGTCACATCTCTTCATTAGATCCTCTCACTGGAGAAGCAGGTCTCGTCAGACCAACCTTCCTCAGTCCGTGTCCGCAAGTCCAGTTTACCCCAACCGTCCGCCTCGACGAGAGCGTCCACCTCCGACACGCCGCCTCCCCATTCTCCCACCCCGCCGCCTCCTCCTCTGCCCGCACACGCTTCCTCCCTCACGCTGCATCACCGGGACGGCGAGCCGTACGCCGCCAGCCCCCTGCGCAGCGTCTCCAGTTTGTGCGTCGGCATCTCGGCCTCGCAGAAGCACCTGGCCCACAACGAGTCCACGCCCAGCCTGGCCTCGGACATCTCGCTGCCCTTCGCCAGCGTGGAGCTCCAGCAGAGGCTACGACAGCTGCACAAGTAAAAATGACTAATCTAATATTTAGGGTTCATTTCACCGTGTATTGACGTTTTGCTACATTGCCAAACAAGTCTCTTTACTTTATCCCAACGCTGTTATTACCTCCACCAAGGTGTCTATGACTGACTGACTGAGTGTGTGGTGTGCTTACAGCGGCTCCACCTCCAGCCAGTTCTCCCTGGGTGAGGTCCACCTGACCGTTCGACACAGCGCCCAACGCAACAAGCTCATCGTGGTGGTTCACGCGTGCCGGTAAGGTTGTAAAGTGACGTTAAAATGCCTAGCGTTTGACTTTGTGAACACTTTGGAAGTATTTTCATTTTTCTTCAAATAGTTTATTGCTCACATAATTACAGGTGAACCTATTGGAACTCTGTTGCTAACCAAAACAGCAGCACTGAATAATGAACTGAATAATAAACGTTTGTCTCATACTGTACATGAATGTGTGCTTACTCAGGAATTTGATAGCCTTCTCTAAAGACGCCTCGGACCCCTTCATCCGCCTTTTCCTGCTGCCCGACAAAAGCCGCACAGGCAGGAGGAAGACCGGCACCGTGAAAAAGAATCTCAACCCAGTTTACGATCAGACGTGAGTTTCGAGTATCAGGACCACGTCACACATTAGCTTGTTTGTTTTGGGGAGATCGAAAACATAAGAGATGTTGTTTATGTAGTGCGAATGGTTTCGTGCACTTGCAGGTTTGAATTTAGCGTGTCGATCGTGGAGCTCCACAGGAGAACTCTGGATGTCGCCGTAAAGAACGGAGGGAACATCCTGTCCAAACACAAAGGCCTCTTGGGAAAAGTAATTGACATTTCCTGTTTTATTTGTGTGTGGCTGTTTTTTTGTTTTTTTTTTAGATTTAATAATAAAGATAATTTCCATTTGCAGGTGATGGTTGATTTAAGTGGAGATGATATCGCAAAAGGATGGACGCAATGGTAAAGTTGCATATATTTACATATATTAAAATATTATTTCATTATTTTATCTTATATGTTTATTAATAGGCAACGTCAGCTTTATGGTTTAAACACCAATTATTCAGGACATCCTAGTGTACGTCAAAAATATAAGAAAATACCAAAGCAGCAAAGGAAATAGTAAAGTAAAACATTAAGCGGTTTAAAAAGGTGAAATTTATTTTATTTCCATAAATAATCCATTTTGTGTCACCCTACTAAAAGCACATGCAGGATTAGATAGAAAATCTTAACATTATTGCAATTTTGTTTTATAGTCAAAATCAGAAAACAAGATTACAAATTTGCATGAATGCATAAATAAGACCCTGTGTTAAAATAATTGTTGGGAAAAGAAAGTTTAAAAAACGAATACAAATAATCATTGACAAACTTTTTTGCCACATAGTCTAAGTCATTTTAATAAAGAGAAAGAAAATGACTACAAAAACTACAGTACATAAATAAATATGTACCATATATAATATCTATTTGAAAAAATACTAAATAAATAATGATAATAACTACTACTATTATTTTATCTTATTTTGCTATCTAATCTTGCTTGTATGATCTTACCCTACTTATAATTAAAAAAAAAATATATATATATATATATAATTTAGAAAAATTTAAAAATCAATATTAATTTCAGAAAAATACAAAATACAAACATGACATGTAAATTAAATTATATAACATAAGTTTTATATCATAATGAAAAAAAAAAATATATATATATATATATATATATATAATTTGAGCTCTAACCACTGTGTTGAAAAGATGACGCCAATTAAAAACAATTGCAGAAAAAAAGTTTTGTCTCCATATAAATCCATATTTTAATATTTTAAGCCTAATAATAAAAAGTTATTATTTTGTCTTGTAGGTATGAGCTGAGCGAAGATGGTTTGACGTCGCAGAGGAGTATCCAAGAAGCATTTACATAGTGACCTGTTGTGCTGATTTTAACAGTTTTATTTCTGTACTGAACATTTTTGTCATAGGATCATTTCAGCATGCGTTTTCCCATACTGACTGTTGTCGGCGCATACAAGTATTGTAACATATTGTAATCATGACGAAAGGTCTTGTCGCTCTTTGTGATGTTGCTCGTACGTAATTTAGCAGGGCATTAAAAAAAAGAAACAAAATTCTTACCAAAGGAGCAGAAAGAACCCCGTAAGTCGGCCAAGTAGCAGTTGTGTTTATATTTTGTCCTGCAGTGGATGCTTTGACTTTTGTTATTTATTTATTTTGATTTCAAACATGGAATGCACGAATGCTTTGTGTATTTTTAGGTGGACTTTGTGCAATATTGTTTTTCTTTTATTTGGACATGCATGGTCTCCACGGCGAGGACCTACCGGTATGTGGGCATTTTAAAGGTCTGCAAATGATGTAGAAAAAAAATATATATATACTTGAATTTGAGGTTTGGAGGGGATTCAGACCAGACGTGAGCCAAGAAACCAGACTAGAGACAACTGTTCATGTGTGTGTGTGTGTTTAATATGCAGGGCTGCCAGCAAACTGTAAAGATATGAAACAGAGGTTTGTATATGTTTTTTTTGCCATGCAGTTACTACTGTTTGTGTTTGTTGGAGCTTTTTAATCTATCCTGTGCCTTAAAAAAATGAAAAACCTCACTACCGTGTAATTTTTGCCTTCTTAAAGTAATTGATTTCAAATGACGTGTGGCTTTTTGATGAATAAATGGTTTCCTTTGTGAAAATGGTGTGATTTATTTAGATTTGTCTTTTTTTTTATTAAGTCCAATTTAAGATATAAGAAAGTTTATTTTTACATTTTTGTTTAATTTTTCATTTCAACTTTATTTCAATCACAATTTGTGATAATCCGCATTTTTTTTTCAAATATAATGGTTGAAAATACTTACGAAATAATTCAGTCATTTTATGATGAGCACAGCTGCACAACTCAAAGGCATGTCTTTCGTCCTGCACTTGTAGTGTCCTCGATTTACGACGGAGTTCCTATCTTACACTGGGGAGTGGCGACGCAACTCTATTTTCTTACACAAGTCACTAACGTAATAGTTAAGTCAAAATATCACAAATATATTTATATTATACTATTTATTTATATGAAAAACGAAATATTTAATTAAAAATTAGGGAAATTGTCGTATGTCAAGACCGCATCGAGATAGGAGCGTAACATATGTAGGACTATGTCGCCATCAAGTTGCAGAAAAGAACAACTACATATTTTGTGACGTCAGAAATGACGTTGTACGGCAGGAAGTCACTGTGGTTGTACGAATTTGCGCGGGTTGGCAGCGGCGGTTATGGAGGACTGTCATTCTGGTGCTCGCCGAATAATCGCTACAAAAAAAGATACAAAACGATTATAGCCGCGCGTTGTAATCTATTGTGACTACAAGACAACTTCGGTAGGGAATAGTTTGCTTTTGTAAACCTTCAAACACTTTCTTCCATGTTAGTTCCGTAAAGTCGCTTTTTTTTGTGAGTCACCTTCCCGTAGCTACTTTCCACTTGACTCTAACGGTGTTTCATTTTCAATAAAAGCGAAAACATGTGCAAACGTGAGGCGTTCATTGAAGCCGCCAGTAAGGAAAATGTGGACGACTTTCTTCAGCTCGTCCAACTTCACGTAAGTATTTGTAAACCGTAGACTTGAATGACGCTCATACTGCAAAATGTAAAATACCACCTAACAATAATACCTCTCCAAGTACCTCTAACATGGCACGATATTAAAATACTGTGTTATTATTAGAAAGTACAAATTTTATGATGGGTGAAATTACAATGTACCTTTATTTTGTAGTGTAAAATAGTAATGTTATGGCAACAACAATACACATTTAATAATTGAATGTGCAATATTTTAACCCGGCAAAGGTTTGCTAAACAAAAAGTGTGTTGAAATTTAACATGATCTTATTAAAATCCAACTTACTGCAATGTTTACACAAAGTTGTCACTGTACTGTAGCTGTAGGAATCAAATGTATATTACTGGTAAATGCTGTTTTAACTCAACAATGTTTAAGCCTGTGTTCTGAGGAACTTGAATTGTGTCTTTGCGGTTTTGTTGAGCAGAAGGACAGAACGGACCCCTTTGACATGGAGGAGGTGATGGGGGAAATGTCCAGGGATCAGCGTGAGGCTCTGTGGGGAAAACTGGCCTCCCTCCTTCGGGACTTCCTTCTGGAGGTGCCCCCAGAACGCTGGGAGGAGGGAATGGAGACTGATTCCGCTGCGGATCCCGTGAGTTGTTAATGTTTTCTTTTTTTTGTGGCGGAGAGGAAGTGTTCAACTAATTTGTCTCTCTCCTCCAGAAACGCGTGATGGCCATTGTGGCCGGTGTGACTCTCGTGGCCACCATATCTCTGAAGGCACTGCAAGACGGCGACACCTACAACGGGCTTCTTCATATTACCCACCAGCTTCACGGTTTGTGTACCGCCACCGCAAATTCCTCTTTAGAAAGATGTGTCCACTGTCCACCGACTGGTTTTCTTGTTTTTCGTATCCAGGTGTTCTGGTTTCGCTTCCTGTAACGGATGTTCACGTGCTGCTCCTCATTCGCATGCTGTGCGAGGCCTGGTGGAAGAAAAACCTGCGGGACAAAGAAAAGTTTGGGCTTACTGCTTTGGTCATTGCGTTGAAGAAGAGCTTCCTTTCAATAAGACCGGTGAGTAGTTGAGCAGAATGTTTGTAGGCAAATACAGAATAAACCTTTTGGATCTATATTCTTAGGTCAGGTCAGTAGTGTTAATTTTATCAGCCATTTTTAAATTTGGTCTCAGTCTTAGTCCAGTGTCAATCACGCTTGTTAGTTTTTAACATAATTAGTCAACCTCATCCCGTTTTTATTTAGTCCATTTTTAGTCGACTATAAATCTCGCATTTTAATCTTTATTTTAGTCCAAGAAAACATAATTTTATTCGTCTATTCTGTCACAGCAACATTAGCCAAGACAATATTTTACAAAATCGTATAATTTTAGTCTCGTTTTTGTTCATGAACTAAAATGTCCATAGATTTTAGTCCCGTTTTTTAAGTGAAGTTCATTTTCGTCTCGTCTTCTTTTAGTCGACGAAAATGCATACTGACTCAGTCCCAGTTTGTTTATTAATGAGGGTTTTAGTCTAGTCTAGTCTAGTGTAGTTTTAGTCCGGTGAAAAATGTGTGTTGACAAAATTATTTTTGTTAACTTTCACTACCATACCTGGTTAGTTTTAAGCTGTCATAACACCATTCACCACTAGATGGCAAACATTACTCGGAAAAGAAGCACTTCCACCTATAAAGCAAGTTAATTGTTGATAAAAGGGCAACTTACATTTCAAATGAGAATTGATGAAATGCTAACATGCAATAAGGTGTTATACTGCATACTGTAGGTAATATTCAACCTCTCGGTCTCTTGTCAGATCACTGAGCTGCAAAGAGTGTGGAGCCTCCACAATGTGCTCCCGAGTGTGGACTACGCGTCTGAGGATGGCGAGCATCTGGCCGAGCAGCTGCTGCGGTGTTTTCAACGTCCCTCCTTCATCAGGAACGACGACGTGAGCACAGAGGGGTTCACACAAGTCGCCCTGATGTCAACGAGCTGAGAGTGTGACCGTTTGTGTGTTTGTGCGGCACCACAGGGCAAGAGGTTCATGGTGTTTCTCTTCAGCTGGCACGTCGACTTCATCCCGCTCATCCACGGCACCGTCAAAAATCAGCTGCCGTTTTTTAACAAGTGAGAGGCCGCCCTCTTCCTCCTGACACCCTTGAAGCATTTTTATTTTCAATATTTTATTTTTACACCGGTTTGGCTGTGTTCAATGAACATAGGAAGAATTTGCCAGAGGATGGTGGATTGAAAATATTTTTAGAATTGTCATCTCTCCCTTAAATTAACATTAAATTGCAAGATTTCACAAATTTAAATCCAGTGGGATTTTTCAAACACACATTTATTTTGTCTGGAAGATTCCAATTTAGGCAACTGAGTTTCAATTTTAATTTTTAACATTTGTCCATCAGGTGGTGCTTATTTGCCCCATTCAAAATATGTAGCAAAGTTTCACACATTTATGCGGTGCCTAGTTCTGAAATAACTACTCAGCCTGAAAGATAATCCCATTGAAAAGACAATATTTAATCCCATGTTTATCTGATTACATACATTAATGCTGCAAGCCTTAATTTAGTTGATTTTAACTAGAGTACTCTCTTTCAGTGTTTTTTATATTTGTCCACCAGGTGGCACTACTTTCCCCATTCAAATGATGCATCAAGATTTTTATACAGAGCGGTTGCCTCACTACTTATCTAACACATGTAATGACTTCACCCGCAATATTAAATATAGTTTTAGCACATTTTAAGTATTTAATTTGTTTATAACACCAAGTTAGGACTTCTAAGCGAAAAAGATGACACAATATTACCACCTCAGTTTGATTTATGTAGCGCTTTCACAACAGCTGCAGGTGCTGTAAAGCACTTTACAGAACATGACAAATAGAATCATTAAAGATTGAAAGCACACAGTCCAAATTTAAATACGCACTTGGTGTAAAAATGTTTCAGAAGCACTATTTTACAAGATTGACTTTTCTGGCTATTTGTGTGGTCTGGGGATACATAATAGAGGATGTTTAATAGTTTTAACGTCATCATGACCCATCGTCACAGTGTCATCGTTTGGTTCCAGGACGATCATGCCGCACGTTGCGGAGATCTACTACCGAGCCTGGAAAAAGGCCAGCGGCAACTTCCAGGAGATGATCGAAAGCGAGTGCATACAGGACTTCATGAAGTGCGCCATCCTTTTACCCAGGTCGTCACCCGTCCTTCGCAAAGTCCAACAGGTAAGGCAGAAAAAATCAAAAATGGCTTTCAATGGTTCAATTTTCAAGGCATTCGATTTTGTGATCTAATTGTTAAAATTTGTCATGCGAGTTGATGCATTTTCAGAAAACGACAGACAAACAAAAGACGAACCTGATAATAATCTTAATATGTTTTCTCTCTTTTTCTCGCTTTCCTGCAGATTATCTTCTATTTCCACAAGAATAAAGTCTACCCCCCAGTTGAAAAGATGCTCAGTGTCCTCTACAAGCCCATTCTTTGGAAGTACCTCAGCGTGCGTATTCCTTTTAGATCTATGAATCTATATTTGCGCCACACAAACAAAACATCTGCACCTCGTCTCATCCCTGTAGGTCCCTAATTTTGAGGTCCGCACCAACGCCACCTTGCTGTTCGCGGACGCCTTCCCCATCGTCGATCCCAGTCAGGACATCGAAGTCGCCCTTCAAAAGCAGCTGGACACACTCATGGTGGGCGTGTTTTTGTAAACGTGCCCATTTTGAAGTCTGTGAGGGTTTTTTTGTACACTTCATTTATGTTCAAGAGTGCCAGGTTTCATTCAATCGAAAGCTGTGTTACCTCGGCGTGTTAAATGCAAAATAAAGTGAATAAAAATAATAATTCATACAGTACAACTGAAGTGATGCTTTATCATCCCGTTGCGTACTCCGTTTTATTCGACTTGCACCGAAGGTTGGAAAACACTAATGTCTCTCCCTGTCTCCATTTTAAGGTCCTGCTGTTTGACAAACACGTCTGTGTGCGCTGCAACGCCATCCAGGGCGTCTGCCAGATCCTCGCCAGATGCTGGGAGTTGCTACCGTCGGTGGTTATCGTGGACTTCTTGAAGAAATTGAAGGAGCTGGCGAGCGACAGCAGCTCCGACGACGTCCGAGGCTCAGTCTTCACGGTGGGACTTCCTCTGGCAATACGGCAAAAATGTGAAGCAGGTTTCGAAATTTTGATATCAACGACCATGTGGTTTTCTTCAGTATCTGTGCACAGTCTTGGACAATGTGCACAGCCATTCCGTGCTGAAGAAAATGGTGCCCAAGTTCAACAACAGCCTCCATGACAGGTCGGAGAAGGTCCGTGTGGCTTTTGTCAACATGCTCCTCAAGCTCAAGGCGGCCCGTGTGACCAAGGTACCCCAACACGCCGTTTGCGCTCAAAGGTCACTTCATTAGATACATATCCACCAGCTCATGTGATCCAGATCTTGAAGAAATCTTCAGGTATGATTGACAGTGTCCAATAAGATTTCCTCTCTTTGAGAGAGCAGGTCAAAAATTTATCAGAATCATGAATCAGCCCTTACAAAATGGATCCCATTATTGTGCCAGTGTACCAAATGGAATTAGATGATGAGATAGCTGCAGCCCTAATTTGAATTCAACTATTGTGTTTGTGCGATTGTGCTGCTTTACCCAATTAAATGACTACTAGTGAGTATGGTAACATCTCAAAATCCCGTCTCATCTATGAATTCCTCCGCAGTTCTGGGATGTGTGCAGCCTGGAACACCTGGTGGGCCGCATGGCCGCCGACAAGGTACACGTGTCCAAGCGCCTCGCCGAGCTTCTCTTCGACTCGTTCTTCCCCGCCAGCGCCTCGGAGTTGGAGTGGTGCAACCGCTGCGTCACCCTCATCCTCATGAGCCCCACAGCGGCCCGGAAATTCTACCTGTATGCCCACAAGCACACCACCCCCACTAATATAGGTAAGGCTTAAATGCACTGTAACGTCACTATAGCAGGTGGATGTTTCAGATTAAATTCTGTTGTGCTGTTTGTTTGCCATTAGTGAAGTTGATGCTGGCCATTCGCAGTGTCCTGAACTCAAACATCCCGAGCAATGGTGATAACTCGCATCTTAACGGCAGCAACAAGGAAAACGGTATGGTAAGAAGAAAAAAAACGAGCAAACCGCCAACACAGAGATCCGAGATAATATTTTACTTCATAAAAACATTGAATAGAATGTGAAGAATTTGTGCATTTTGAATTATTACTGCAATCCGATTTATTGTGCTGCTCCTTCTGGTGTGCCCACCATGACCACCCAGGGGCAGTATAATACAGTCATGCAGACACAAACAAAGGAGAATACAGGTAGTCCTCTAGTTACGAAGATCCGAGTTACGAACATTCGCAGATACGAACAAAGGCTGACTGATGTCTATAATAGCTGTATATTGCGTGCAAGTTAATATTTAAGTGCGCGCCACATCATATATTATGGTACAGTATTGTACTGTAGTGCCCCTCTCTGCCACAACCCCGCCGAGCAGCACCGCGCCATTTGCGCATTTCAGCTACCTCTGTCACACTCGTCATAGCCAATGACAGTCATGTGGACTTCACGGACAGTCGGAAAACCTAGTTTCCTGAGTTAGACCAAATACGTAATGCCTTCCACTTCAGCAGCCTCACATGAAGTCAACTCAATAACTCCTCCCCCATCTATGTACAGTAAGCATATTTATTTTGTTTTTATTGCATTGAACTGTGTACAAATTGAATGTACTGTGAGGAAAAGTGGTTCAGATAATGAATGGATGATGTATGTTTTTTTTTTTATGTTATGTACTCTATAGAAAGTATATATAAGGTATATAGTTTAATTTGTTTAATGGTTTATTTTATTTTTTTTACATATTTTTATTATTTTTTTCTAAATAATTTTTTTTTGATGACATTTAATTTTTAAACAAAATTGAGTGCGATTCGATTTACAAACAAATTCGACTTCCAAACAACCTCTCGGAACCCATTGTGTTCGTAAGTTGTGGACTAGTCACCCGTACTACTTCAACTACTACTGCAAGTGACTTAGTAGTAAAGTCTTCAATCTGCAATGTTGATGTGTTGCTCTCCTCAGCCTCAGGGCGAGTATCCAAAGGCACTGGAGAAGGACGTGGTGGCCAGTCTGCTGGAGGTGGTGGCCGTCCTGTGGAAGACTGTCGACAGGGCCCTCCAGCAAAACCAAGAGATCCAGGAGCACCTGCATGCCCAGTTTGGCCGAGTCATGAGCAAATACTTCAGCAAATTCACGGTACGCTGTCACATACTACCTTTGACTTTCACATCTCTCATCTTAGTTTTTGGTGTTGGATGCTTGTGTGTTTGTGCACTAGTTTATTTTGTTAAATTACGTACATACACCATTTGGGATGCCTTTATTTGCATTTTCTTGTAGTACATATCTGAAACCTATAAATGCTAATTAAAACTGTATCTATCTATACAAGTGATGAAGGTCCGTAACCCCACCAGTTTTCTAAGCGCATTCATGGAACTTTCCTTTATTGAATTTTTTTTCATCAAATTTTTTTTTTAATTCAAGCCTTTAGGAAGTGTGCCTTTAGTTGTGCTCGAATAGAGTTGCTCAACTTCGCATTGCAAATCATGTATCACTCATCTATATTTATAGAGCATTTAAGATGGAACCCAGGGGCAGCAGATACAATGCAAACAGCAGAGGACCCAGAATTGAACCCTGCGGAACACCATATGTTCCGTGAATTCATATTGCACATATTCGTCCGACTGCTTTATTTTTTTGTTCAGCATAATTAGTATGAAGAAATTAAAATAATAAAGCACGTCATTGCGAAACATTTGAGTCGGGTGTGTGTCTTGACCTTCGCCGAACCCCTGGGGTTCGATCTACTGATCTAACACTTACTTAGTTTAATGTAATCTATCATTCAGGATCAACGATGCCAAACTCCCCTCATACAGATTGCGTCCTTCATGCCACCCAATGCGGTGGCAACATTTAGGTAAGTACATTAGGTCTAACAAGTGCATTCTTCTACCTCTTGCACTGACATTTTAGTGGTGAATTACTTGTCCCAGCTACGGTGTACTGTCTCGCCTGAGGAAGATGGAACCCGGGGCCCCGCCCTTGGCGTACAGCCAGCTGCTGTTCTGCATGTGCAGTTGGGGCAAGACCTCCGGCGTCCTGGAGCTCATCATCGAATGGCTTTCCGAAGCCCTGCCCGAGAAGCAAGTGGTCAGTCTGTCCATGTGTCTGTCCGTCGTCACGGTAACGGCAACACTCAATCGATTTCTCGCCTCCCAACAGTTTACTCTCAAGCGGAAGGTGACCATCCAAGAGAAGGCAGAGGTTAAGCCGGACCTGGCGCTGGCCTACTTGGACCACCTGCTCATTCACCCGTCCACGCGTAACAAGGTCCTGGCTCTCAGTCAGGGGCCACTCAAGCGTCTCTACACTATTCTCGGGAACTGGAAGGTGCGTTGCAGTCACATTTCAACTTCATATAATATTGTGGCGTGTGCGCATGTTAACACTGGCTACTTCCTGCGTGAATGTTCTTTTCCACAGTTGCTGCTGTACTCTCACCCCGCATCTTCCTCTGAGAGCACAGCCGGTGCAGAACTGGCCCTTAAGGCCTTCACCTGTCACAGCCGCCTCAGTGTGCACCTGCAGCACGGCGTGAGTCTCATCCGTGTGTTTCAAGCCACGACAAGGAAAAGCCGTCTTTCGTAAATAAACGGCACCTCCCTCTAGCTGTCCGACGGCCGCGAGTACCTGCAGTCTCTGGAAGATACGGCCACGTGGGTGGCCGAGAGGATGCTGCCATTCCTGACTGACGGTCATCAGGGAGCTGCCGATGGGGAGACGAAGCGTTCGAGAGAGTTGGCGACAGAGACAACCAAGGTCAGCGCCGTGTCGTCCGGGAGGCACGCTTCAATCGGGACTGAAGTGTCATTCCTCCATGGGAAAACAATTAAATATACTGGAGTACATTTTTGTGTCAAAGCACCCTGCAACCTTCGAAAACTTTAACTAGAAAGTGACTTATTGTCCATCCATCAGAGCTTCCTGGCGATTTGCGGAGACGTGGTGCTCAGTTTGGACGACAACACCTTCAACTCCCACGCACTGCACCTCTGCTCGCTCGTCGTGCTCTCAGGTGAAGCTCCCAAAATGATGACTTTTATTCTGAAGTTAAATAATAGCAACTAAAACTCAACATTGTCTCCCTCTCGCTCTCCGTGTGTTACAGAAAGCGGCTACCGGTGCATTCCCGATGTGCTGCCGGTTCTGAAGACGTTGACGGCGAGTTACTCACAACTTCACCACAAACCGGCTGACGAGCAGGATACCGCCACCAAGTGTCTGGCTGTGGTAGCGAACATATTCCAGAAGATAATCGAACTCTTTGCCCGCCGCCTTAAGAACGAGCCAGAAGAAGGTAAACGGGTACGTAGACATTTATATTCGTGCCTGACTTTATTATTCTGCACCAAGCTTGTTGTTTATATGCAGTTTGGGATGAAATGGTTTTACAATAGACTGTGATAACTTTTCAAATGGTTTCTATTACTAAAGAGGTGAGGAAGTACTTATATATTTTTTAAATCTAAATAATATGTATTGCAAATGCAATGCTTTCCATTGCGATCATGATGATCACAATAAAAACTTTGTTCACGATGTTTGTGATATAAAATGTTCATCCCATTTCATCCCTAGCATGTCGTAATTGTCAACATAGCAACTTATAGTTTGCTGTTGTTTCTTAGCTGTGTCAGTCGGCGTTAAGCGGCCTCGCCGACTTCCTGCAAGTGGCTCAAACCTTTAAACTCAGCGGGGTCTTTGACACCCTTTTTGCCCTTGTCATCGTGGAGACAAGATACACTCTCCAGAAGGTGAGCGGGGCTTTCCGGCCGTGTTGAAGCCTCTTAAAAGTGATTGATGTGTCTGTACGAAAGGTAGATAGATTGTAAAAAGAAAAAAAGAAGTTGGGTCATTAGGTACAGGTTGTTCGGTGGATAGCTGCTGGATGGATAAGGTACTATGAAGTGGATGATAACATTCCCTCTCCCCTCCCCAAACCCTCAAAGATGACGCACCCCGAAGAGGTAATAATTCCTGAGACCGTGAATGACTTGCCTATGCTCTCCTGCATCCTCCTTTCAGTCATCCTCAAGTCGCCGCCAGTCACCAGGTAGGAAAAAGCTTAACAGAGAGTATATTTAGGCAATTATTGCCTCCTACCAAAAAACATTTTTTGTTTGTAGGATTACACAAAAATAGCTAATCAAAAAAAAAGAAGAGGATTAAAGTTGACAGTATTAGGGCCACATTGCAGAAAAACATTATTTTCTCACAGCGATATGATTTTCTTCAATTCAAAATATTGCTATATTCTACTTTTTTTTTTTTTTTTTAATAAGTACAATTCTCAAAGTATTTTTTTTCTTGGAAATATGACTTGTCACATTACTATTTTATGAGTGGAAAAAACCCTCAGAAAATAAATGTAAAAAATATTTCAAAATCAGCTGTTTTTTGCCATGACATTATTACATTGTGATAATATTTTTTTAGGACATTATATTTTGCTATTAAAAAAAAAAAAGTAAGAAAATTGTATTTATTTACCCAAAATGACTTTATTGTCATGGGCTGTATCTTTGTATCCTTATTTTATGAACTATTTATCCCAACATTTCTTTTTTGAAAAAAAAATAGGACTTTCTGATAAAAACATGTTATTTTTCAAGAAGTCAGGCTTCATTCTTATATCATCACAGTGCTACTTTTCCCTCCCAAATAAAAACAAACAAACTTTGCAACTTTTGACAAAATGATTCCCCCCCTTTGACGGCATGACTATTCGCCAGAGTTAACTGATTTTTATCTTGAAAAATATATTACTGAACTTTGTTTCTCTCTCTCGCCGTTTTCCAAAGTATGACCTGATACTTAAAAATATGACTTTCTCATAGATGACATATTGGTTCCAAACTAAAAAAGAAAAAGTGTACTATTTGCTGAAGGCCTTCATTTTTTTTCCTTGTACAAAAGGTATCATGGAAGAAAAAAAAGCAAATATTAGAATGATACAAATTCATCCAATGGAGCTTGTGTGTTGCCTTCAGGGCCTTTTCGGCTGAGGTTCTCGCCTCGCTGGATTCGGAAGCCTTCGCCACTCTGACTGAGCTGGCCGCTGTTGTGCACCTCCTGGCAGTCCTGCGACACGGTGGGCCAAATTGTCCTGCTAATACCATGTCATTTATTAATATTAGTGTACTTATCTGTAATATTTAACCTTAAATGCAGCGGGAAAGGTCAATGTGTGTTTGAAGAGAGCTGCCGTAACCGTGAAGCAGCAAATAGAAGCGCACGCAAATGCAGAAGGCGACGTCCAAAGGTAGGCTCGCATCAAATAAGAGCGAATGATGAAATATTTCGTAAGGTTTATGATGTAAAAATGTTTTCTTTGTTTTCATAGGGTAATTTTTCAATCTTCTGTGACGACGCTGAATGAAATCTTGACAAATTGGGCGGACTGAAAAAAAAAAGAAGGCAGTTTCGAGTGTCTCCATTTCTATTTTTGTCTATTAAAAGCATTTATTATTGTTTTGTTGTTGTTGCATGTTTACATAACTGTTGAAGTGGTTGTAAAGAATACAAAATATATATTTCACACTGTTGATATGCATCATCATTTTTCACATATGATGTCCATGTGCTACTATTTTCCAAAATTGGCTGATTCCATATAAAATGGCTGACCTGTTCAGTTTTGGACCCGACAATATTTTTTCCCACCAGGATTCAAAATGTTCTCTTAGTATTGGCCACGACTCACGAGAATAATAAATATTGAAAGTGAATATGGCGTTTCATATATACCGGTAGTTATTACAGTATAGAGAAGGGTATCTAATTAGTTGGGTAGATAGATGGTAGATGGATTATGTAATTGGATAACTTGATTTTGATAGTCTAGTCAGCCTAGATCAGGGGTGCTCAAGTTCGGTCCTTCCAGAGCCCCTATTCAGCCTGTTTTCCATGTTTCCCTCCTGCAGCACAGCTGAATCTAATGATTAGCTAATCAGCAAGCTTTGCAAAAGTCTGATCACGATGTCGATCATGAATCAGGTGTGTTAGTGGAGAGAAACATGGGAAACAGGCTGGAGAGGGGCTCTCGAGGACCGAACTTGAGCACCCCTGGCCTAGATAGACTTACATGGTAGGTAGATGAGATGACTAGGTGACTAGTTAGGTAGAAAGGTACATTGATGATTAAAAGTAGCTTCTTAAAGAGATAGGCAATTGGGTAGGTAGTTAGATGTGTTGGTAAATTAGTTAGCTAAATAATATATGATGGCATGATATACAAGTAGATACTGTAAGTAGGCGTTATCCACACTTGGATGCCCCTCCCTCTTAACGTGCCTCTCTTCCCCCATTGCATCAATGCGGCCCTGCCTGCTTTCCTTCCGCACGTTTCCCCGCCACGGCTCCGTGACGTCACGTTTAGGAGCGGCTCCTCCTTCCGAGTCGGTCGCTGTTCTCGGTGCTGAAAGCGACGGCCGCGTTCTTCTTCGCTCCCCGCAATTTGCAGCCATTTTAGGTTCTTCTTCCAAAGCCCTTCCCAGAAGCAAGCGACATGCCCCTCTAGCTCACAAGCGACTCCTCCGGGGCTGCTCCCACCTGGCGTCGGCCTCAGTCATGCTCTCGTAAAGCGGCCATGGATTGAGCCAAGCGGCGGGATGGAGTCTCCGTGGTGTCCCGCGCTCGTCTTCGCCTTGGCCGCCTGCCTTGGCTGCTTCGCACCTGTCAGCGCCGACGGAAGCTTCGGTGAGCATGTCTTTCTTTCTTTCTTTTACCTTTTTTCTTTTTATTTTTTTTTTATTTATTTTCAATTGTCATGATATGAGTCCTAATTTGGAGAGGGGTGGAAAAAGTTGAGACCATACCCCCTTGTATGTTTGCATCCTCCAAAAAACAAAAAACAACTGGTCTATTGTAATAGTTTGATGTTGCAAGGTGAAATCCATACATCCCCATAAGAAAGTTACGTAATGGACAACAAGGCCCATGCAGTTAGCATCATGGTAGACAGTAGTCCCACTGGTCACATTATTAGGTACACTTGAACAATCTACTTCAATACAATTGAAAAACTAATGGGAAGTTTTGAGGTAGTCATTTAACAGTATGTCTGTTAGTGTGCTAGTTTGAACTCCGTAATACTTTGAGAGCTGTGCCCAATATTTTGGTTACTTAGTGGACAAAATATGGGGAACACCTATCAATATTAGAATGTATGCATCTATGTAATAAATACCATTTATATACAGTGCTTGAAATTAAATACCTAAAAAAAAATATGAGCCACAGGTATATATTAAATATACTGAAAAATAGTATGTAATATCCTTATATATACTGTATTTATTGTATAATTTGCAAACAAATAATAAACTAACATGCTGTTATATTTTTAGGCTTTCAAAACAAATGATCTGTCAAAAATGTAATTTAGAAAATTTAAAATAATAACATGCATGTTCCTTTCATTATAACTAACTATAACTTTTTAATGATTATCACCTTCCTTCAATGATTAGCTGCAATAAAATGTCCCTTATCCAAAGGGGTGTGGCATCCTTTTTGACTTGAAGGTGACCAACCAGTAGCCTAATACCCCTAGACTGACTGATGTATGAGCATAAACATATTAAACAGCATACAATACGCGTACTTAACACACGGCATTTCGAAATCCGCTTAAATATTTATTAACATCCACTGCATCCCATTCAAGCGTCACTTTATGGCGTCAAAGTGCTTCTCGTTATGGAGCCACAGCGCGACTTTGTGGGATGATTCATACAGGCTGCTCCATATTGAACATGTGGTGTATATTTGGAAGCATCCTGTGTATACATACGTAAGTAGCGCAGCGTGGGAGAAAAACTTCAGCGTGTGAATGCATATAAATTATATCAGCCGGGCTAAAATGCTTTATGATTTCTGCATATTAATGGCTTTGGAATATGAAACGGTGGCAGCCTTTATAAATTCACTTCGAGGCAGTTGTATGCTTTTGGTTTTATGTGAGAAAGGACAAAACAAATCATTGGCCCTTATGCTCGTGGTGGTAGATGATAAATGGGCGGGTATACACAGTAGCTAGTTAGATTAGTAGGTAGATCGGTAGATAAATGATTATTTGCTAAGTTGGGTAGGTATGTGGCTGAGTGGATACTCATTGGTATACAGAGAACACATTTTCCTACATTTGTTTAAGATTTTGGTGTGGTCCGATGAAACCAAGGTTGTACATACTGTAGGTAGGTTTTTAGACGGGTAGGCATATAGATGAGAATGTGATAGGTAACTAGAAGGATCGAGGATTTTCACGTACCTTGGTAGGTAGTAAGTATGTAGATAGGTCGGTAGTTGACATATCCTAGTAGAATAGATGGACACTTGTCTATACAGTATGTTTGCAAGTCACTAAAAATACAAGCTAAACTCTAATGACACAAAGCAGTCGATTTCCAACCTTTAAAAAAATCTTATAGGAACTAATCAGAATATAAACAATAAAAAAAATTCAGTATTGCCTCCATTGTGTGTTAGAGTTTCGTGGTACCGGTATTTTGCAAGTTAAAAAGAACAACATTTTGTTCTCCCTGCTGTTTATTTTGGGCGTAATTCTGCTTCCGGCCACTAGATGACGCCACACTATTGTGTTTACGTTCTGTAAATGTGAAAGAAGAAGAGCGAAAACCAGAAGTGGTAAATATTCAAGTTAAATCCGCTGTAATTTTACAATGTACTGTACATCTTTTGGCATCATTATTGATATATATTACGAGATGATAAGGTAAGTTTGTTAAATAAGTGTATTTAAAGACCTTAAAAAATAAGTGCTGTTGTAAATGCTATAAAAGGGAGTCTTTAAATAGGGCAACTTATACATTGCCATTGCTCTCTGTCAATATGATTCTCAATGTGTTTTTTAAAAGTGTGTTAAAGACCTTGAAAAAAAATCATTGCTGTAAATGCTATAACAATTTACTTGGGAAGTGTTTAAAAAGGCCTTTTCTATATTGCGGGTTTCAATTATCACAGTGGTGGTCAGGATCACAAAACCTTCATTTGCACAGGCCATGTTTGCAGTCAAAGTTAACGTTCTTGTTAAATGTAGCTGTCATTCAAGTGTGGAAATACGACAATGTTAACCATTCTATTATTTGTGTAAACTTGTGATATCCTGACTGAGCCCGAAACCTTCAATCACAGCGGGTGAATTGAGACTTATTATATGGCTGCTGCTCATGATTCTATACAGACGGATGCGTGGCGTTTGACGGGCGTCGCCACGCGGTGACATTTTAGTCGAGCGCGACAATGAATCACGGCGGGGGGACGCTGACATGTGACGTCATGTGACATTGATGTATGTTTTTTTGTTGCCGCGTGGCAGTTGATTGATTTATTGTCCTGATACATCAGGCACACGTCATATTTACACAACCATCTATTTACCTTTGTACCTACCATGGTTATGATAGTTTTTCATTATACAGTCGTTAGTTTTTTATATACTTTTGACTTTTTATTTTGTTTTTGTTTTTTTATTCTTTGTTTTGGCTTAGTTAAAAAAAAAAGTTTGGGGTATTTTTTTCTAATTTAGTATTAGTTTTTCAAAAAATATATTACTTGAATAGATGGGTATGCACTGTAATTAAATGAGTAGGTAGCATGGCTAGATATATTTAAAAATGTTGGTATGGAAGCACACATTTCAGCGTGATCCTTCCTGTTCTGGCTGGTGTGATAACAGAAGGAGTGTGAAGAAGAAGTTGGGATGAATTAAATTACACCGGCTTGCGTAGCCTCCCTCGGAGACGCTGTTGGCAAAATAACGCCGAGCGCTCTTGTCGCCTGCATCCAAGCAAAGATTTCGCCCCCCGGGGGCCCGGAGTGTGAGAACAGCCTGAGGTATTAAGAGGAAGCCCGCCGTTGTTGAGTCATCAGATCCTAACGAAGAGAACAGAAAAGAGGTCAAAACATGAGTTGCCTTTTGTCGCATCCAGTTTGGGAGAAAATCCACACGTGTTAATGAATGCCATCATGTCGGCTTCCTTTCAGGGTGATTAATACCCTACACCAGTTCTCATTGCAGCAGGGATGCGCACAGCTGAGGCGGCAGATGAAAACCCAAAGGCGGCATGTTTTTTGTGTGTTTTTTATTTTTTTACAAATTGGCAGCTAGCAAGAGTCATCAAATTATATGCTCTACACCGCAATCCTACTGTGATATTATCAAGCTACTACAGTATATGCTTCAACCATACTGCATCAATAAAAATAGTTGATAAATGGATAGCTAGGTATGTATGTCCGTAGATAGTACATTCTGTATGTAGGTGGTTGGTAGATAGACAAACTGGTAGATAGCTGGGTATGTAAATAATAGCTGTTCCTACCAATTAGTCTGTGGGAAGGTTAACAGTATGAAATCATAGCTCCCATCTCACTGATGCTAAGCTACATGCTAACAATCCCAACCGGAGAGCCGACGAGAGAAACCAACATCGCTCCGTTGTTCAATTCAGGCCAGACACGAGGTCAAACTCGCCTATTTCTGGTTGCGCTGTTGCCGTGGCGACGCAGCCATCTTTAATTCATGGCTTGGCTGTTGGCGGGCGGACAGGCATGTCGCCAGGAACTGGCAGAGAGCGACCTGCATGGGAATTCTGGAAGACAGTCGGCGCTGAATGTGTCAGGCGCGGTTGCACCTGCGCTCTTGGTTGTGTTGCATTCACTTTCAGGGGAAAGTCAAATTGTTAATGTGGTTTAAAATAATCTCGTATATGTCAGATTTGGAGCATAGGAAGAAAATCTGGAGATACATACTTTTGGCTAGGCAACAAAAATGTTACTACTCAATGTTAGTTTAGAGTTTTGTTTTGTTTTTCCAAATTAAAAACACATGCACATACATAGCAACTTGATTTTTACCCGACATTTCGTAAAAGCTGTACTTGCTTTCCCAGCCACCTGCAAAACCTCCAACGACTCCACACTTTTTGTAACAGTTCAAAGTTTGACCAATTAACATGTGGACATTGTTTTAGTCTGGATGCTTCATTAAGATATGGACTGGATAATTGTTGTTCCACCTGCATTCTTAATCGCTAATCAGCAGCATCAACGAAGATTACATTTTAATTAAATGGCGTCATTTTTAATCATCTCTGCCATGGGTGGAGGAAGAGGAAGTGGCTTTTATCAGCTGTGCGCGCACGCGCACGCTCGGCTGGATGCTTGATTTAATGGAAGGTCGTAATTAATATTGAGAGCTGACACGCTCCTCGGTTAAATTAAGGCAAAAAGTGATGAGGAGGTAAAGTAGGTCTGCCGCTCTACAATATGCAAATTGCAAGTTAAAAACCCCATTGGGCTTTATTTTCACTCCGAGGTGAAACAAGTGACGTGCACTTTCTCATTAAAATACTTCCTACACTTTTTATTCTCTTGTCGTTCCAAACTCCTCTTTCTGCTCAATCAGTCACCAGCTTTTCATTTTTGCCTCCTGTTACCTCCTTCGTGCTAAACACGGACAGCCAAAGTGTAATTTAATGAAATCTTGTGGAAAAATAATGCAAAATATTTTTAATTTCTGTCCAAAAACAAAACAAAAAGACCACCAAATTTTTACACATTAAAAACAAGTATAAAGATGATTGTATTTAAAAAAATAATAATAAAAAATAGTGATACCAAGCATGCTTTCACTGAAAAATATAAGTACTGTACTGTAAATAATACAGCAACAATAAGCAATAACAACAGTGAATAGTAATAATTAAAGCTAAAGTGTTAAGTTGATGTAACGAAAAAAGTAATTTCTTGCTTGAAGATTTAAGACCATTAGTAAAAATATAGATTAAGCAAAAATTTGGCAAAAAATATGTAAATAATTACAAATAGTAACAATTAAAGTTAGTAATAATTGAAGTCAATGCAATACGTGTTGTAATAAATTGAACATAATTGTGAAAGTAATCGAAGCAAAAATCAAAAGTATAGTTGTTTAATGAAACATTTGATTTTTGAATACAAAAAAGATTTTCCATTTCAGACAAAACAAAAAAGTTACTGTATTAGCTTTGCATTACTTAAACATATGAGTCTTATTTTTTGTTTTCTGCATTTTCCTTCAGGTTGCCTGTTTGAAGATGACCTTTGCCAAGCTTACGAGTTCTGTGTCAATGGTAAGTCCTCATTTGAATTTTTGGGTTTGTTTTCTAGTTAATACAGAATTTCCCACAAATCCTCTTATATTTTAAATCCTATTATGTGGGCACCTGTAGATTTGCATCCAAAAGTCCAAAAAGTGAATAATAAAGAAAATATAAGCAATTTAAAAAAAGTAATAATTAAAGCTAATTGTTAAGTAGATGTGCAAATAGTGGGGGGAAAAAATGAAATAATTGGGACAAAAAAGGTAAGTCATAATAATTAAAGCAAATTTTTGGGAGATTGTATGTAATACCATGTAAATTAAATATAAATATTAATAATTAAGGCTAATGCGCTAAACTGATAGAAAACATACAATACAAAACTCTGTTTATTGCATTGGATTGTGACATAAAATAGTGGTGCCAAAAGTAAATAATACATGAAAAAATATAAAGATAGTAATAATTAAAGCTAATATGATAAGTAGATAAAATGCTAAAGGTGATTTATTGCAAACTGTCGATCAGTGTACTTACTTCATGCATGATTTCATGACGTCGCAGACAATATGGAAATAGTCCTGTCTGCTTTGGTTGCCTTGGTAACCCGGCATCGTTGGTGATGAGTAGCAGGAAGGGCGGGGGTCGGCCACTTCACTTTGTCCCTGAAGCGCTAACCTGCTTTACTCTGAGCCCAGTTGCTAATAACAATGTCACGCAGGCCCACTTCATAACAAAAGTAAGGTTTTGTCACCCCAGAATTTTTTTTTGTCTTCCTCTTATTATATAAGGAAGGAAGGAAGGCAGACTGGCAATGACATAACGGGTCTGCTCAATGTTTCATGTGCAGCATCTCTGGTCGGTTTCCATGGCAACGGGGCTCTATTAACAATGCGATTCCCTTCAGGGATTGTCGGGGAAAGGCACTCACTCACTCACTCACTCACTCACTCACTCACTCACTCACTCACTCACTCACTCACTCACTCACTCACTCACTCACTCACTCACTCACTCACTCACTCACTCACTCACTCACTCACTCACTCACTCACTCACTGTTTTCTTTATGTTTTATTTTCCTTGTGTCCTCTTGCAAAGCTAATAATATTGTATTGTATTCTATTTATTCTAAACAGCATGTGACAATGAATCAATCCGTCCCTCTGTTCGTCATGTCTGGATCATGTTGAGGTTATAAAGGAGGATTATTTTTTTTTAAGTAGCGAAACAGTTAAGAGGCATAAATCCAGACACTACTCCACCCACACACTGCCGGCTGCCGTCTCCAGTGTGAACGCTAATGCTTTAGGAAGGAGACAGGAATGTAATTATGCAAAAAAAAAAAAAAAGAAAAGAGAAGGCGGAGGAGACAAGTGATGACTTAAGACACATTTGGACGGGTGTATTGGCAGCACAAATCGATGTGTCCAGACAGGCCATGATGTCGAGTGCAGATAAACAGAGCCATCAGGTTGTGATTGATGAAGTGCTGCGCTTATCTCAACGGACTGATATGTCTAGGAAGTCATTACACTGATTGGTCATCCAAAAATAAAATGAACTTAAAGGTTAGCACTTCACAAAAATGCAATTCTTACAAAGCTCACATCTACAGCTAGCATGCTAACAACCTGTTAGCATAATGTTAATTCTGGAATAACTAGCGCGCCATTGAACAGGGTACAGGTGGAATGCTAACATTATGCAAGCTCGTATGCTAATTTATAGAACGTTGACAACCCAAGATGATTTTTACGTCATGCTCTGTAGTCGTGGTTTCAAAAATGTGTTTCCTTAACAGTTGCTATCTTAAAAGTGCTTACGATGCAACTGAAGATATCCAAAGCTGTGATCAATACCGACATCGGCTAAAACATTCAAATGTAACATACAGCGTGGGCTTTAATGGCCCCGAGCGGGGGAGAGGTGACCACACAATCAATAAAACACTGCTGGTTAATTGTTTATAAGGGGGCCCGGGTTGCGCACTTGGTAACATGTAGTACTTATCTTGTGGACTTGAGCTTATAAAAGCAGAAAGCCAAAGAGCCGCAAGAGAGAGTTACAGTAAATTAAATGTCTTTCTGTACACTCACATGGCTTGCGTGGCCTTCTATAAGCGTTTCCTCCAAGGACATTTATATCATGTTCACCAATAAAAAAAAGAAAAAAAGATGCTTAGTTAAAGGAAGTGGCGTAAATAGTCGACAGGGCATGATATGCTGCTTGGTGCCATGCTACATTGAAATCGGACAGAAAAATGTCCACAAGTATGAAGACAAAATAGTAGTGGTAACATTGGATGATGCAGTGGCACAACATTTTAGTGGCGCTTTTTGATTATTTTGTCAAGACAGTGCATGATATGCTGCTTGCTACCAGACTTCGCTATAAAGGAAAATTAAAAGACTGGAACCAATCGTTTCGCAAATTTACAGAAACATTAGATCATTCTATTGGGGTCACATAAGTTTAGCATTTAGGTCATGAAAGTGCATGATATGCTACGGCAGTGGATGCATCGTATTGGATGATGGAGATAAAGATTAGGCTGACAGGTTACACGTACGTTTTTTAAAAGTTCAAATACTTTGTCTTTGTCGCTTCATCAAGATAGCGCATGATATGCTGCATGCTATCATGTTAAGATAAAAGGGGAAAAAACGAGTCCATTGAAAGAAAAAAATCCCAAATCTGCGGACATACAAAAGGAATGTAGTGTTCTCATGTTATTGAATGACACCTTTTATTCAAGATAGTGTATGATATGCTGCCTGTCACTATGAATTGCTGCTCATCAAAGCAAACGGAAAATTATCGCAAATCTGTTGCCGTCTTTTCTAACGATGAAGATTAAAGTTAGGCTGGAACAAACATTCCCAAACCTGCAAACAAAAAACAGTGGTTGTGTCGCGTTATCGGACGCAGCTTTTCAGTTAAGACTGCATAATATGCTGCATATTGCTGTGGATCTCTTAGCTTGGGAAGAAAAAATTAAGTCACGAGACCCCAAATTTACACGTTAGGCTGGCTTGGTCAAATTGCATGCTTGACATTTTTGTCTGTGCAAAATAATTTCATCAAGAAAGTGCATGATATGCTGCTTTCTGCTATGAAGATCAACTAAAGTAGTCCGGAACCAAAATTTGCGGACAAATAGCATTGTTAGCGTTAGCATCACTTTATCGACAACATCTTTAATCAAGACAGTGCATGATATGCTGCTTGTTGCCATGCCATGCCGTAGTGTATTGATTACACTTTTGGATTGCGCCATTTCTATCCAGTCAAATGGGATGGAATTATATGTGTCATTATTACATTTCGGTCTCCTCCAGAGGTCCCAGGCGGTCTTCCAGTACCACGGGTTAGCTCAGGTTGCCTAGCGACCCGCATCGAGCCAGGCTGATGTGCTAGATTAGCAGAGTCCCCTCCACCCCCCTACTTTTCAACCCCTTGATAAAGTCGTCACTATCACCAAAGGAGCTGCTTATCAGGGTAGAATGTCACCGAGTGGGGACATCTTGCTTCGAAATGCTGTCCGCACATTTTGTTCATGGTCTTCTTCTTCTGCTGTGCAGACGGGGTCTTCGGGAGGTGTCAAGAGCTGACCGGCGCAGACCTGAACACGTACGATGTGTCTTCCTCCGGCTTGCTGCGCCTCAGAACGCTCCTGCAGAAACTGGCTCACAGAGGTACACGCTCACCTGAAATTGTATGCTAACGTGTGAGAAGTATACTTCATTCTGTGTAGTCAGGTATCATTTGAAATGGCAAATCATGGTCAATATGCTAGCATATAACAACATAGCCACCTGGCCTGAGTAAAGAAAGTGTAAAGGTAGCCTGAAAAAGATTGAATATCTTGTCCTGTAGTTAGTGTTTTTTCTAATTAAGTTGCTAAAATGCTGACAGGCTAACAGTTGGTGTGCTAATGTATAGCAGGATAGCCACATGAGTAAAGAAAGCGCTAAGGTAGCCTGGTAATGATTTTGTATCTTAGCTTTTCGTTAGTACCATTTCTAATTAATATGCTTGCAGGCTAACAGTTTAGTATGCTAACATATAGCAAGATAGCCACCTAAAAAATAAAGAGCAAAGGTATCTGAATAATGGTTTTATATCTGGCTCTATAGTTAGTACCATTTCTAATTAATTTGCTAAAATTCTAACAGGCTAACACTTGGTGTGCTAACATATTGCAGGATAGCCACCTGAATAGTAGATACATATTTAGCCTGTAGTTGGGTACTACTGAATTTAAAAAAAGAAAAAACATTGCTAAAATGCTAGGAGTTCCAACATTCCTTGAAATCGGGTATCCTTTTTACTTGTTGATTAATAATTGTACCTCTATTTAAATGTCAGTCAAATCTCATTTTAAGAAAGCGAACAACAAAAAATGAAGAATTTCTTATTCAGAATTTTTTTTCTTACTAACCAGTGCTGAATTCTACAGTATATGCATTACTTTTCAAAAAAGAAAAAAGAAACTCAAATGGTCCCACTCGTTTTTTTAAATTTAAAAATGGGTTTTATAATTTATGCAGAGTCAAAACAAACACGTACACAAAAAACCATGTCTGCTCTACAAATCCTGCCTAGCAACAAAGGACTGCTACTGTATCATTTCGTGCTATCCCATTTATTTATTTGTTTTTTGGTTCCATTAAAAAAATAAAAATAAAATAACATATCTGCATTTCAGTTGTGTGGTTCTGGGTTTGAATTTCTGCTCTGGCCCTCCTGTGCGGCGTTTGCCTAAATGTGCATGTTAGATTTGTTGATGGCTCTAAATTCTCCATAGGAGTGAATGTGAGTGCAATTTTATTTTTTTTGTCTTTACTTTTAATAGGCTCTGTGATTGGGTGGCGACCATTTTAGGCCATGTCCCATGGCCCTCCTCTTCCCCAAAAGTCAGCCAGTCACCGGCAACTTTCAATGAGGGCACTCTCGAAAATGGATGGATGAGTCACACAGTCGGCACTGAGTAAACTGTAACTGCCGTGCTGACCCACCTGGGGGCAGTAGATGCCTTCAACACAAACAGGACCACAAACAGGAGGATTAAGTCCCCAACCCACCCAGTGCAAACATAATTGGCTTTTGCAGGCCACTCTGAGCTTAATATCTTGTAACAGGCGTGAACCATTAACAGTCAGCCGGGAGAAGGGGGGTGAATAAAAAAGTGAAAAAAAGGGAGGGGTGGCGTGAAATGAATAAACGCGGAGGGCTCTCCATTTAAACTCCGACCTTGAAGCGGTGATGTCATCGCTTTGAGTTTGATCTCCCCACAATGCACCGCAGCGCCTGTTTTCTTTTATCGGTGGAGCATCGCTTCCACGGTGCCGTCGGGGGGCTTTGTCCAGAGCATTGTGTCCCGCCAGTTAAATTGCAGAGAACGAAAGGTTGGGGGTACGAAAATGGCGAGGAATGTCAATAGAATCGATTTACAGTCCCCCCTTATCTCGAAAATGGCATGTCAGTCACATCAATAGGAATCGAGCTTTGTACAAAATGGCTGAAAAAGAGGCATCACAATGCCACAATGGCCAAGAATTACAGCAGTCAGCTTGGGGCGTTGCAACTTGGTGAGCAGCCCACAAAAATGATATTAGTAAAGCGGCCGATAAAATAAATTGCAGCTCTGCTTACCTTCTGGCTTTGACATCAGAGCAGAGGCGTCACATTGGTGAGGGCGTTAAGGGTGTTTCTGCATGATAGTGCCGCCGAAGTATTACACTGTAATCTGGCGGCCGAACCCTTGCCGTCACTTGAAAGTGGCTCTGGATCTTCACCCAGTCTATCTTATCATGTCACAAGTGCAGAAGTGTGCCAGTAGTTTTGAGCTTGGGGGTCGCAACAAGGCCAAACAAATGGATTGTATTTTCACTAATGGAGGCAGCGCTTCATCAGCCAGCTGCTGACTTTGATTAATTTGAATATTTTTCAAATATGATGTAATAAAACCCATTTTCATTAGTTTTGACACACAGTACATTTGCTAGATGGTTTTATCGTTAATTGTACGTGTAATATTTGCATGGCATCCAGGAATTTATTATATTGTTTAACGTGAGAGCTAGTTAAAATTCTTTTCACGAGCTTCTTTCTGTCATATGACATATAATTACATTCGCCTGCTGCTTTTATTATCTCGAATGTTGCCGTAAAAGCATACAAAAGCCGTAGTAGCTACAGCATTTCATATGAAAGCATTCTAACCCTCAATTAAAGGTAATTTATCATACCTAAGGGAATTGCATCATCTCGTTTTTAATTTTCTCTCTTCCAGTAAAATGGCACAAATAAAGTTTTCTGAACCTGAAAAATATTGATGCAAATATGTAATCAGCCAAGGCAAGCCTTTGACCATGAACATACAGAACATGTCGTACGGTACATTTAGGAGAGGGCGAACAAGCTTTAATGTTCGCATTCAGTCGGCGTGAGTGCGCATGTAGGCGTCAGGGTCATTTTAAAGTAAGCCGCTTTTAGTGTGAGCAAAATGATTTCCTTCTTTGTTGTTTTGTTCATTTGTTTGTTTGGTCCTTGTCAAGGTTTCTGCCGTGACTACAATGTGAAATGACTAAAGCGGCGAGCTTGTGATGCATATTAGCTTGGCCTTCTCCCGACAAAGACGATAATGATGCTTTTAAGGCATCGCCGCGCTGTCAAAAATGGCACAAATTGAGCTTTTGTTAGATAAAAATATACATTATATTGCCTTTAATGGAATCTGCTGGGTTGCTTTTCTTTACATTTTGCTGCATGTTCTACTTTTGTCATCTTTTAAAATTTGTTTTGAGCACAAATCTGTGCAGGGGAAAAAGACAATAACAAGGCCAAACACAATCATGCCCCACCAAGCAGTGTTGTTTATCAGAAGCTAACGCTAATCTGTGCAGCAAACAAAACCCAATGCAGCTCTGCTTACCTTTTGGCTTTTGTCCACATTTCTCAGCCAATTTAACATTTTCCAAGTCTCACGTTTTCATTTTGACATTACATTTCCATAAAGCATTTCAGAGTCTTCAGAAATAGCTTTCGCTCGTTGCTATAAGTATTACTACTAGGCTATCTAATGTGGGCAAGTATGGTTTGATCATTTTGACCTGCCATGAGAAAGAGGGTTCGAGTGCCCTTTCATTACTCCTCACAGCTTTAATTAATGTTGACTTTCTAATCAATTACAAATAAAAGCAGGCCTCTTAAAGTTTCTCTTTTTATCACCATGGTTGTCTTGTTAAATGCCATCGAAGTAAAAGGTAGACTCCTTCCACTTTCTACTTGACATGTCAACTTTCATTTTGGCTTGTGCACACTATGAAATTATTCATGCTCTCTTTTATTCACGCCGTAAAAAAAATCTAAAAACAAAACTAATTAAAATCACCATTTTAAAAAAGCCACCAGATGAGACGACGGGGAATGTTTGAGAGCGCCGCGTCTAATAGGCTCGGGAATGCTTGGAAGGTCCACACGTGCAAAGCAGACCGGCACGAATATTAGTTTTATTTGAAAGCTGCGGCATTGGTGACGAGGCGTTCATTAACTGAGGCGTTCACTGGAGATGGAAGGGATGGATGGACAGAAAAACGGATGTGCCATATTTAAGCTCATCAAGAGGCATGATAATCAGTTGATAGTGGCTGATTGAAAGAAATCCAACCAGAAATGGCCCAAAAACTTTTTCACAGAGACTTTCATTCACCAATTCAAGTGGACTGTAACAACCAAAAGTGGAACTAAATTCCACTTTGTCCACCAAATTTGAATAGGTTAATTAGTTCCGCGGCGTGCAATATTATTTTTTTTACCACAACACCATCTGGTGGATCACTGCCCCCTTGGCCTCTCTGATGCAAGTGGACTGTAACAGTGCAAAAAAAAATTTGATTACTGTACTACAGTTGCCTTTTTACCTGTATCTGAACATTGATTGGGTTTATTTGCCAGAAATGATTGTCACCAACTTCATTTGGTGGATCACTGCCTCCTCGCCCCCATTGCAAGCAGACAGTAACGGCAAAGTAAAAAATAAATTTTGACTGGCTCTATATCAACATTTTCACCCCAAAGCCACCTGGTTGTGTTATCAGTGGATATAAGGTGCCATATGAAATCTGCCTAACAACCAGTGACCAACCCAAAAATGTAATATGAGCAGTTTTGTTGATGTACAGTATGTTGCGTTATTTATTCTGCCTAGCAACAAGTGTCCTGGCAAAATAAATAATTATATGATTTCTGTCTAGCAACAAGTGACGGGAAAAAAACAGCATTTTTGCAGTTCTGTCGATTTACTATGTTGCCCTATAAATTCTGCCGAGCAACAAACAAATGACTTTGTTAAAAAAAGAAGAAGAAGAGTGAATTCTGCCTTGCAACAAGTGACCAATCTAAAAAAGAAACCCAAAACCAAATTTGTGAAATTGAATTATGCCTGCATATCAGCCTATACTTAAAATAAATACCTCAATAAAGCCTCAAAATCGTGAAACCAGCAAACTTCTCATGTGGCAAAGAATCATCATCAGTGACTATCTCTGGTATTTCCAATGCTCACCACCCTTTTGGCTCATTGAGCATGTTGGCCATGTTTGGGGTGTCGTGTTTTTTCCCCCCCGCTTGGGTAGCTCCATCTGGTCCTGGGCATCCTGGCACCGTGCCCCCTCTGCCTCTCTGGAGTTGTGTATTCCAGCTATGTGTTGGCAATTAGCAGAGATGTTGGCACCATGACACGCTCCCTCAGCTCATTGTCTGGCTATGGTGTGCATGTGTGGACATATCTGTCGGTGGCCCACTACAATGCATCACACTGAGAGGCCGCTGTCATACAAACGACACCCCGGACCAGACATTGATACATCTATTAGCTTCTTATGGGATATTGTCAACCAAAACTGAGCATTATAAGATCGATATTGGCTCTTATTAAAGCTGACAGTGTCTTTAAAATGTCAGTAATTATATTTATGAATTTATTTGAGCTTTATTGTAAAATCGATAGCTCTGCTATTACCTCCCTCAGGTCTTACATGGGAGGATGACGTCACTCAGCAGGTGATCTCCCAAGAGCTCTCCAAACAGAGGAGCGGCCCCCTTGGCCGTCAGGCGGTATCGAAGGTTCCCCTCGGGTCCTACAGCGGGGCCGCTGACAGGAATGCAAGACCCGGGCAGGCAGAGCTCAACAGGAACCTTCAGCGCTTCTTGAAAGGCTTGCACTTTCTGCCACAGCTACAGCCTGGAGTCCAACAAGAGGCAGCCAGCACTCAGGTCAGCGGCTGTTAAATAATCGTTTTACATTTAATACAGAATAAAAGTGCAAAGAAAAAAATGAGCAAAAACAGAAAATCTGTTGAACAATTCTGTGTTGCTCTAAAAATTCAGTCAAGTGACCATGCAAAAAGAATTGAAAAAAAAAAGAAAGTATTTATGTTGTTTCCCTCTGAATTATGCCTAGTAACAAGTGACCAGCCATAAAAAAAAAAAAAAAAATCTATTGAAAATGTTGCCCAATGAATTGTGGCTAACTGCCACGTGATAAGTCAAGAAAAACATTTCAGCAATTCTGTTGCTATAAGGTGCCCTTAAAATTCTGCCAAGCAATACGTTACAATGCAAAAATAGAAGAAGAAAATTTTGTGCAGTTTGAATAACAGCGTGGCTGGCATATTTCAGTATTTCCATTGGACTATGATATTATGAATTTTACCTAGCAACAAGTGACATGGTAAACAGTGCATTTGAATATATATATATATATATTTTTTAAACTATGTATGCTGCCCTACGGATTCAGCCTAGCAACAAGTGACAACTAAAATAAATCATTAAATTACTTTACTCTACCAAGCAACAAGTGACCTGGTAAAAAAAACATTTGAACAATTCTGTTTTTGCCCAATGAATTCTGCCTAGCAACAAGGGACCAGACAAAAAACATTTGAGCAATTCTCTTGATGCAGCAACACGTGTCAATCAAAAGTGAGCATTATTGTATTTATATTGACTCTCATCAGACCGTGCACCAAAAACTATTATTGTTGTGCCCTAACTGTAGAATGAAGGTATTGCCTATGACAGTCCTCCGGATCTTGGTCCACCAAAGTCAGGCTGGAAAGAGACCAGCGTTTACAGCCTTCACAAGGGAGGGGACCAACCCCCCATCACCAAAGTCTTCTCTCAGAGTGGGGAGGGCAGGCACCCCAAGCTTAGCGCCTCCTACAAGCCCCTCTCCAACCACCTGGGGCCGCTCTTCACAGAAGGGGGACCTTCGGGGTCCAAAGGGAAGCTCCGCTACCTTGGTTACGTGCGCCCGCCTCCAGATGAGGTTCGGGTGGCTTTTGGGTCCAAAGCCCCGAAACCTAATCTGGATGGTCTGCTGTTCAGGAGCGGGTCCAACCAAATGACAGCCAAGAAGCCCCCTAATTTCATGAATGGTAACAACTTGCTTTACATCTAACATTGAGATTCTTAAGTGGTTAGATGAGCTAAAGGCTAACAGCTAATGTGCTAATGTTCATAGATACAGTAATGTTAGTTGCTAAAGACTAACATTTAGCCCTAAAAATGCCGCATATATTTTCTTATCTTCCGTCCCAGACCGTTTGTTCCAGGATGTGGTAAACCATTTGGGAGGGCACAGCTTCAACATGGACCCTTGGATGACCAAAGACCTGGACCAGCTGGCCAACGTCATCACCGGAGCTCTGCAGGAAGCTGAGGCGAGGCAACCGAGTCCCGGGGCCCAGCCGGGACCGGGAACCGGCCGTGTCATGGAGGGAAACGGGGACCGAATAGCTGATATGGAACCGAACCAAGTCTTGAGTGTGAAACCGGACAAAGTGCTGGATGTCAACCAGAAAGACTCTTTGAGATTTGGACAAAGTAGGCAACCATGCGGCGCTAGATAGCAAGTGACTAGCACAAGTTATTAGCTTCTTTTTTTTTTTTTAAGATTTACTTGGGTGTTTTAAGACTTTTATTTTCCCGCTTGATTCCAGGCAAAGAAGAAGATGGTGCAGCCAACAAGGAGCCTGTTGACAAGGTGAATTCCAAATGCTTGATCTCCACAGGTGACAACCAGAATGCATACATGGCTAAATTCCTGGAATCCTTTGAATCAATACACCTTTTGTGGCTTGAAAATACAGAAGTTGTGTATTTGTAATTACTTCTCAAACCTTTTAAATGCAGTAGAAATCACTCACGCGCTTATTTCTTGCAGCATACGGCCATTTTCTCCAAGCTTCTCGACTACCTTGACAAGTTTGGTGACTCCTCTGAGGTCCAACCTGCTCCTGGTGAAAAGGCGGTGGGCCTAGAGAGCGTCCGGAGTCGGACCACGCAGTCCAAAGGTGCGGAGAAAGGCATACCGGTACCTGCCAGGGAAGGTGCCACCTTGCGTTTGACCGGTGGCGCGGCGATGTCCGATGCACAGAAAGCCAACTCTGAGATGGGGAAGTGGATGCAAAAGCCTGCCAGTAATGACGTGAAGGTGAAAACTCAACTGGTCCACGTCGGAGTGAAGGAGTTTTCCAGCAGAGGGAAGGACAGACATTTTGGATACATCATAACCGGCTCAGAGTGAGTACATAAGGGGTGACTTTCTTTTTTTATTTTGAGGTGATGACATTTATTAATAATGCCAACAAAAAGGATTGTGTTTAATATGCAACAATATTCTTTTAATATTTAGATTAGAATCTTGAAAATGTAGGACTTTTTTCCTCAAAAATATATTAATGCACTTTTTCAATATTCTGACTTAAATCGAAAGAATATACTTTTTTTAATTTTGAAAACATACAACTTTATTCTCATAATTGTGTACTTGTAATCTTCTCTAAAAAATCTAGTACTTTTTTCTTGTAATATTATGATTTTAATCTTGAAAATATACACCACTTTAATTAGTTATTTATTTAATTAGTGTGTTTTTGTAATATTATACCTTAAATGTAAAATTATTACATTTTATAAAAAAAAAGCACGTTTTTACCTTTAAAATATGACTTTAAAAAAAGATTCTATTCTCATGTGATCATGGCTTGAATCCAGATTTTTTTTTTTAATTGAACATATATCTATATTTTAAGTTTGTTCTCATAATTTTACATTTTTAATCTAAAAAATATGACTGTTTATCTAAAATATACAGCTTTATTATCGTAAATTACGATTTTGATCTCGGAATGTCCGCATTTCTTGAAAATGTACAATTTTATTTTTGTAACTTTTTAATTTGAATCTTGAAAAATGTGTATCTTTTATCTCAAAATTGTTTTTTTTATCTTGAAAAGATATAACTATATTTTGGGGGGAAATACACAAAACTTGTCCTTGCGAGATTTCAATATATACTCATAATCATAATCTTAAATAAAATATGTATCCTGGAAATAAAGGCTTTATGTTTAATAATCTATATAAAAAATATAGGATTCATGCTTAAAAACAGCTTTTAATTAAGATGCAATTTGTCACCTTTTTCATACGAAAGTATAGCATTTGTAGAGTGAAAAAAAGAAATCAGTGTGTTGCTGTGCTGCATTTAATGATAACTGCGTGTGGGTGTGGGCTCAGGCTCAGTAATTATTATCCACTGTGTCTTCGCACCCCCTCCCGGCCCTCTTTCAAATCCCTTTATGGCGTTATCAAGTGTTGTGTCACGGGGTTGTCCTTCACCTGTGTCGCGCTGTAAAGTCACCACGCTGTGTGTGGGTGCTGATGTTCCAGAAGAAAAGTTTTATAATTTTATTCTCTAAAAAGGACACGTCATCGGCCTACCAAGGTGTCTGCTCGCAGTGAGTGGACGCCAACCAGCTTATCTGGCAGACAGCCTCTGACATGATGCTTCTGCTTGGGGAATAAGAGGAAAGGCCGGATGTGGAAGTGGGGGAAGCGAATAAAGGAGACAGAGAGTAGTACCCTCATGGGGCAGGGGGTGGGGCGAGTGCTAGCATCAACAAGCGAGACACTCGTGGAGCTCTTCGCTTGCCAGAACCGCCGTAGAGGGACGCAAACATGCCTAGAATTTCTTCCGCCGTAATAGTACGATCCTAAATAACGCCGTCTGACTCGTTCTAGGTGACGCTGTTCCACTCCAATGCAGTAGATGGCGGTCATGCCCAAAAGCTTGGCTTGTGGATCTGGTGGGCCAACTTTTTCCAGATCCACCCCAACATGTCAAATATATCACTATTATGAACATAACTTCTGTTTTTAACTAACAATCGTAATTCCGGTAAAAATAATAATTTAATTAAAAACTTGCTTATCTGTGGCAATCCAAGAATAAAAACTCTTGCCCAATCGACCGACCAACCGACCGACCTACCTGTGATCCAATGATAGCTTCATATCTAAAAAAATTTTTCAAGCTTAATGTCTGTGAGCCCAGCATAAACTCAAATATTTTTTTTGCTCAAAAATAAGCCAATTTCAGTTTAAAAAAAAGAAAGAAAAAAGACTACTTGGGTCAATTTTAACCAAATTTCTGGGTTGTTTTGCACAAACCAACCCACCAAAATGGGTAATTTTGTACAAAGTAACCCAGAAAGTTGGGTCAAATTGACCCTAGTAGCAGTTGGTTTCTTTATGACCCAAATTTGATTATTTTTTATCCAAATGATGACAAGCGGATTGGATGTTTCTAGAAGGTAGGTAATAAGCTCGGCGGGTACACTCTAAAAACTATTGGGTCAAAAAAGAACCCAATATGGGTAATTTTTCGCCGGTCAATTTGACCTACCCTTCGAAATTCTAAATTGGGTCAACCCACAAAATTGCATCGCTTCGTACAGAAAAACACAGAAAAATGAAAACCACTGAACAACTCTATGTTGACCACAGACAAAATTTGCAATCGTGAATATTGAACAAGTTTAACAATTCCAATTATGGAAGCAATCATTCTCCCAGCAGAAATGTGGCCCTATTATTTGTTTATGCGCACCTTGATCAACAAACTGTGATCTCACAGAACCCCGATTCAAGCAAAGAAACATCCTTGAATCCTTTTCAAGTTTGAATAATGTTCTTCTTGAAAGCCTCTTGGTTAGTCGTTCCAGCGTGGTTTCAATGCGATCCGTGACTTTTTGTTGACCTTGCCGCCTCTCCACACATTCTCGGTTAAATTGACAGCAACCAAGTAGCTTTCTTGTGTGTCCTTCTCATTTATTTGGCCCCGCGCTTTTCTCTCTCCCCACCACCCCCCCAACCCCCCTCCTGCAAATTACCTTTTGTTTGGTCTATTTCCTCGGCGATTTAGCCTGCGAGAACGAGAGAGAGAGAGAGAGAGAGAGAGAGAGAGAGAGAAGACGTGGACTGAGCTGAGATGAGGCATGGCTTTATCAGACCGCCATTACACTTCACCTCCATTCCATTTGCACCTTATTATTCTCGTCTGGCGGCGAGGGGCGCGTGTTCCTGCCCGCCGCGTTTGTGTACTCTCACTTTGGACGTGTGAGAGAGAGAGAGAGAGAGAGAGAATGGTGTTCAAAGAGCAAGAAAGATGAGAAGAGGTGGAGGAGGAGGGAAATGGCGGAGAGGCGCATCCATATGATGCAGCCATTACACCTCATGCAGGTTCCATTTGCACCTTATTGTTTGTCTCATTGCGGGAACAAAAGCAGGTGATTTAGCAAGCCCGAAGAGGCAGCTGATCCCCCGCCTTTCTTTAGACACTGTTTGTGGGATTTTTGGACAGTGGTAGTACAAATACTTGGTTACTCTACTTTACTTGAAGTGTTTATTTTTCTAACGATTCTGAAAGTTTTTTTCCGACTTCAGGTTGTAACGTACTTTCTGTTGAAGTCAGTACAGATAAAGCTTTAGAGCGCTCCGAAGCATCCGCTGGATCGGGCTTTTGTTGATGATGAGTTCCAGGCCTTTGGTTAGATTTTCCGTGGCTTTCCGCAAGCGCCTGCTCTACGAGTTTGGTGTTTTCAACACTGGTAGTAGTAGCAGGCCTTCTGTTGCGTACGTTCTTAAGAACAGATCTAGAGCTGTCAAAATAATAGTCAATTATCAAATTAAATCAACAACTCTTTTAACTCAATCACTCACCAGGCTGTTTTCCTGGATTTTGGCTGATTGGCTGAACGCCCACAGAATATTGTGTTCTATTGCTATAAAAACATGAAACCTACCAAAAGAAAGATTAGGTTGTCTTTTTTCATCAGGAAAAAAAGTATATTTGTTTGTGTTTCCGTTTTGCAGCAATTAGCATTAGAATATAGCTTTAAGCTATAAGTTGTATCATTATTTACAAAACGGTTGAAAACACTGGCAAAAAGAGCTTGTTGCAACAAGGCCCTGGTTGATCTCTTATACTCTGCTGCCACCTACTGGCCGTTTTTTTGTAATAACTACCATCGCTTTAAGCGACCTCTTCAGGTCAAAAGCTGCATCAAAGCCTTCTGTATGCTCTTGCATAACTTATAAATACGTATTTGGGAGTGAAGGACAAAGTATTAAAAAACATTTATACGTCTTTGGGTTTTAATGAGTTAATAATCGAGTAATCTTTGGTAGCCATTTTTTAATTTAAATTTGTCCAAATCCTCTGATTTCAGCATATCAATAGTAATTGTTCACTTATTTCTGTAGTCCTTCATGAAAGAAGACGGATTATGCTCTGTGTTTATTCAAAATATAACCTTTGCAAACATCTGTTTTTACTTTGGATATGGACTATTTTTTTTATCACTATACAAATACAAAATAAACACCAATCACTGGTTAATAAAAAGGAATCAGGGGTAATGCAAAATTAAATGAATCCAATTAGTCGAATAATCGATAGATTATAGTGACAGCATCCTGATTCTCAAACGTGAGAGGAACAACGAATCGAGCCCATTTTAACAACCGCCAGTGTCTTACGCTTGGAGGTCCGACACGCATGTGACGCCCAGCTGTCTGTGTGCATCCACCCCAGCTCCCTCACCTCCGACCAGGCCACCGACTTGATGGAACGACTCACCCACGAGCTCAACCTCCACGCCGCTGACCTCACGCAGTTGTCGTAAGTACCCGTGAAGTTACGCGCACCCACGTTGTCGCCAGTAATCACGGAAGCCATTTATAGATGGGTCTGGTGCTACACACAATCTGCGATGTGAATCAGTACACTACACGGGAATCTAGACTATATTGAAGTTGTTCAACCTTAAAATCAATCTGAAGAAAGTCAGCTATTTTAATCACTACACTAGTAAAGGCCTTGTTCACATTTTGTGCCATATTTTGCATCGTATTTTAGACTTCTAAGCTGTTTGTACTTTGAACTGTTCTGAGGACATCAACTACGTGAATCACTGCTACCAATTGCCTTGTTCAAATTATGGGTAATATTAATTGGTCAATTTGTTCAACCTCAAAAGTGTGAAATATTGAAGTTGTTTAACCTTCCCACAAATCTGAAAAAAGTCACCTACGTGAAACACTACACTTTCATTGACCTTGTTCAAATTTGATACCATATCGAAATTTTCAAATTGTTTGTGGAAGTAGTCAACGTGAACTACTACATACAGATTCAAATTTTTCAATTTTAGAAAGATTCTGTGGAAAGTCATTGACTACACTTAACTACCAAGGAGCTTGTTCATTTTCTGGACTGTAATTTCTGAAGCTGAATTTCAAGTCGTTCAACTTTCAAAACAACCCATGGAAAGAAAAAACTACTTGAACCACTACATTAACGATGGCCTTGTTCTAATTTTGCACCGTATTTATCCATGAAACGTTGTCCTTGTAAGTGGTTCGACCTTCCAACTATTCAGAGAAGTCATCTCCCTGAACCACTACACTTTGAATAGCCTTCTTCTAATTTGTCACCATATTTTCTTGGAAATTTTAGACTTCCCAGTTATTCAACCTTCAAGCCCATCAAGGTTCCAGTCTCCGTTGAAATTTACTTCAGTTGAAAATTTCCACATCTCCCAGCGTGGGAAAAACATTGTGACACAATGCAAGGGCTGCACTCGTCTGAAAAAAACTTTGCAGCAGCGCCAGTGAACGTAGGCGTTTGTTGTTTATCTGACCTTTCCGAGTGTTTGACTTCTCCGAGCGGCCCTAATTACCTCCGGAACAGTTGTGATGTGTCTTCTGTATTCAAACCGCCGCCTCTGACTCTGTACGCCTCGTCAAAGTAAAAGAACAGTCAAGCCATCAAATCCTTCTCGGTTCGAGTCAAAGAGAGAGTGGAGGCAGCAGCGATGTGGATGTGTGGATAGCGGGCCGCAAATAGACAAAGTTGTTCAGCGGGAGGCACTTAATGTATTCGCAAGCGACCAAACTGTCCTTGAACCCGGGCTGGTGCGTTCCTGTACGCCGGCTCCGCTGTACGTCTGGTGTCAGGTCATGTAGGCGGCTGACGAGACATGTTCGATGTAAATACAACAAGAAGCAGCAGCGGCGTCCCGGTGGATATTTATTAATAACGATTTGCATTTTGCGCCTCTTTAAAACACACTAAAGTGAGAATCAACTGCTGAGATGTCCCCAAAAACTTTGCTGGGCTGCGTCGCTAACGTCGCCCACTGCAGGTAGTGCTATACCAGCTAGCTAGCAATGAGCTTTGGCTGGGTACTGCTGAGGCTAAACAGAGTTACCCTGAAGTCAGTAATCATCCCCTCCGTGGTGGCAAATAAGATACATTTCTGACGAGTATTGTCCTGATGAAGAGAGAAGCCATGCTAATTGCTAAGCTAACCAAAGATTGACACAGCTAGCGAGTTTATTACCAGAATTAAGTGCCTTGGTCATTGCCTTTTGCGCCTCTTTAAAGCACATTTTATAGCAAAAGTGAGAATCAACCGCCGAGATGTCCCAAAAACCTTTGCATTGCTAATGTCACCCACTGCAGGTAGTGCTACTTGCGCTACACCAGCTAGCTAGCAAGCAAATGAGCTTTGGCTGGGTACTGCTGAGGCTAAACAGAGTTACCCTGAAGTCACGGCAAATAAGATACATTTCTGACAAGTATTGACCTGATGAAGAGAGAAGCCATGCTAATTGCTAAGCTAACCAAAGATTGACACAGCTAGCGAGTTTATTACCAGAATTAAGTGCTTGGGTCATCGAGCCCACTTTTCACAGACATCTGGCTAGAACCACATTAAAATCAGAGAACATCCAAATTTAAACATTTATTCGTAGAAAAGCTATTTGTGCTGTTAGGGTTAGGGGCTGTCACATTCCAAGATGGCGCTAAAGCCCTGTCTAATTAGAAATTGGTCTCAAGGAAGTAAAGTTTTGGCTTTCAACACCAAGCAAACTGGGCATCAATTACATGCGTTTTTTGCGATTCACAGCAGGGCTCCCTACCCTCCCTAGTTCACTGCGCACTTTTGTAACCTCAAGGACTGTAGATTTTTCTCTAATAAAGCTGCCCGAGATGCTATAACCGCTCTGTATCCTGTGCACGCCTATCAAATCTCTCCTCGGTGACCTCGAAGGAAATTCCGCCAAGGAGATTCTCGATGTTTTTACGTCCGGGCTTCCAATTTATTTGCGACGAGCACGAACACCGGGACGTGTCATCAGGCCGGCACTGATTGAGTTAATCCTGTTATTACAGCTGCCATATCACATCACCGCTAATCAACCCTGATGCTAACGCACGTGATGAGCACTATCTGGATACTGATGAGGAGGCGATGATATGGCCAGATGTGGCTAAAGTATTTGTACCCTGTACAGAAGTAGAAGTACAAATACTGGTGTTTAGAGAAAAAAGAAGAAGAAAGTACAGATTCAACTACTGTACCTATGTCAAAAACTTAAAAATGGGTAAAAGGAGAGACTCATTTAGCCATTTTCAGCAATAAAAAGTAAAAATTTTGTTTAGGATATTAATTTGATCACTTTATTATTGTTCATGTACAATTGATGCCTTTAAATACACATTTGGCCACTTGCTGTCGACTGAAAATTACATCACAAGTGCTCAGGGCTAAGGTAACAAGTGGCAAAATGTGTTTTTGAAGGTATATGCATGAAGAATAATGAAGTTATCAAATTAATTATAGACAAATATTAACTTTTTTACTGCTTTAAATGGCTAAGTGAGTTAAGTATCCCTTCAAAATATATATATATTTTTTTTACAATACAATGCGTACAATTCAGAGCTATTTTCTTTATTAAAAACATATTTAAAAATTTTGTGGTGTTTTTTGGTAGACTTGAATAGATTACTAGCATTTCAATTTATTTTCATAAATGATGGCAGGGAGGGACTTATAAACGAATAAATGAATAAATAAATAAGCAAAACCTGTTCCCAATAATGAAAATCTGCCGGTAATTGAATTTAATTTTTATTTATTTATAGTTGTCTATTGATGGTACAAAATGATGGCTAAGTACAACTTTTTTCCCAATAAAGCGCAAATCACTTTAGCATAGTTCTTTGCCAAGATGGCACCAAAACATCGTGATTTTAATTTTTTAGTTTTTTTAGCAAATATCAGAGGATAAAAATCTGAAAATAAGGTACAAATTTAATTTACGTGACCATGCAAATCGTTGTTTGAAATGAATGGAAATGCAATTAATCTGTTCCAGCTTCCCCCAGCAGCCCCTCTGCCCCCCCCCCCCATCCCTAAAAATGTTAATAAGAAAAATAGCACTTTCAAATCGTTAAATAAAATATAAAGAATTAAACCGTTTTTGCCACATTTTTTGCTGCACTATTTATTGTTCGGCCATCTAATGCATTTTTTGTAAGCATTTGTTAGCTTTTCTAAGCTAAAGTTATGTGGTTGATTTAAATACTGAACATATAGTTATTATTTTATGCTTAGTTTGACAATAGACCTAAGCTGTCGGTGGCAATCAAGAAAAATTGTGCACAAATCTGCCAAAACGTTGTGAAGTCAGCTGAGCAAGTCTAAGCAAAAAAAAAGAGAAAAACGATAGCTTGCATCTTGAAAAATTGGTATGCGCCATCACTCGCATCTCAAGGTCCGCACCACTGGATATGACGACTTCATATTTGCTTCGACCGCAGTCTACTAAGGACTGCGCACAGTGTACATCGTTCCATACAAAAGATAAATGAAGAAAATGTCCTCCTTTGCCGCCCCCCTCCCACTTTTGACTTCCTTTCCTCTAATGAAAGCCCACTGGAGTCGAACTGGCCCAGACAGAGGACGCGGCGCGACGCGAGCCTATTGTGCCGCTCGCCGTGAGGCCGCGGCAGGTGAGTGTTTGAACCCCCCCCCCCCCCCCCAAACCCCGTCTGAATATGCTCGGGAGCTGGGTCAGAGCGCACCGGCCCGCTTTTCCGTGCCAGCTCTTTTTCTGAAGCCCCCCGGATAAGGACTCGGCGGGAGAGATGCTGAAATGTGACAAACAGGCGAGGCGGACATTTTGATGAAGGGGCTGGAGTTTTAAGATAGTCAAGCCTGCGGTGATCATTTTTGGAGAGTGATGATTGGCTGAGAGGGGGGGGATAGGAGTCTCGGTTGAGATGACGTAAGGGTTTTACCCAGCTCAGGCGCTAGGGGGAGCGGGACACACACAATTCCGCTAGCCACACACTCACACTAATCACATCCCACCAGCAGAGCTAATATGAAGCCCATGCTTACACATCCGATAACACAGGAGAAAGTGTGAAGTCCTCTAGATAGTATCATCCTTGACTCCAATCCCCGCCACATTCCACTGTGCGCACGTTTCCTCCGTTACTTCATTTAAATGGAGTTGGGGAGGAAAAGACACCAGTTCAATTTGAGATGCTCGGAGATCTGCGGCCAAGGGGAACGAAGATTGTGGAAATATTGACATTTACTAGAGCAAATAGAACCCAGGTGAAGCATTAGAGACGCCCCCCACCCACACCCCCCTTCTCCATGCGAACAGTGTGTGCGCGTGAGGGATTGTGTTCACAAATCATTGCATGGCTGGGTCCATCTGTCCGCAAGTATTGGCTCATATTTTGCTCGCAGCCCTGGGAGAGTGCAGGTGACTGATGGTGGAGTGAGTTTGTGTCGTAGAATTCCAGTGGGTTATCTGGGATGCAGGCTGACAGGAAATACTGTGGTGCCTTGAGATAAGAGTGACCCAACTTATGACTTTTTCAAGATACGAGTCGTCATTGGTTTTATTTTATTTATTTTTTTTTGCTTTGACTAAACATAAATCCACACTTTGCCTTAAGTCTGTTTAGCTCAATGCTAACATGCAATGTAAATCACCATAGACGGGCTAAGAAATAACATCACGGTGTTATATGGTTGTATTAAAGGGAGAAAAAAATAGTTTTTTTTTTATTCCATATAATTGTTTCATTATGGTGTGCTGCTTATAAAGTACAACAATTTAGATTGATTTTTTTTTTCTTCTTCACAAACATTTTTGTTTTTTGTGGTGGTGGAACAGATTAATGGATTCTCCATTCATTTCAATGGGAAAGATGATTTTAGATGCACGTTTTGTTTTTTTTGTCCACCACTGTAGTTTCACTTGGGATTTTAGCATGTTCTCAAATGTAATGCACATCCACCAGATACACGTTTTCTTCTTTCTCTTATCCCCGTGCACTGCAGGGAGTTGTTCCATTCCGAGAGCACGGTTGTTAGCCTTAACTTGACGGCCAAGCTCAGGGACCTTTAAACATTTATTCTGCTCCAGGGAGAGACAAGTCCGCTGCCGACTCCTGACCGGACAGCGGCGAGTAAGTGCAGGGAGTGTACATACACAAGCAGGTTTCTGCGGGTTAAATGGAGCCATGTTACTTAGCTTTTTGCACCGTCACAGGAAAGCTGAACTTGAGATGCCGTTTTCTAGACAAACACATTCCTCGAGGTCAAAACTTGAAATTTCAGCGCTAATTTCTGTCTTCCCGCAGTGTTCTCGGCCCGGCGTTGACTTTCCGAGTCGGGCCCAACCCCACCAATGTAACCACAGCAGATCTGGTGCAAGTCGCAGGTAAGAGAGAGGCTTTTTTATCACTTACTACAGTACATTCATCATCTCATTTTTCGCCCCACGCCGTCAAATCGCCGCTTGAGCAAATGAGAACACAGATTAGCCTCTTCTGATACGGCCGCTTCTCATCCTTGTACAAGCTGTAACCCTGATCGTGGAGGATTATTAACACCGCGGTGACAGATGACCATCCATTACCGAGGAGTCACATCCACTCTTCACATATTGGCTGCGTTAAGAACACATTATTTGCTCTCTTTATGAAGACGAATGGAAGGATATAGAAAGAGTACACTGCAAAAAATGAAATCTATTGTTAGCATCAAGGTTTACTTACAATTTCATGAAATGATGGATTTGACGGATGTTTGGACGTGTTAACATTTAAAATAACTTTTAAAAATAGATTTTTTCAATTAAAATTTAATTGAGTTAGTCAACTCTAGTTCACAGTAGCTAAGCTAGCCCTGGGGTATTACTTGCGTGTGTGTGCTTCTATATATATATTTTTTTAAAGCATTAAGCGTTTTTGGCACACATACCAATATGTTCGAAAATTAAGTAAAAAAAACTTTATTCGTAACTTTGTGATTTATTAGTATGTCTGCAGTGCATTATTTAGATTCAGCATTTTTTTCCCATAATGCAATGGGGTATTGAATTGCGCATGCGCTAGTAATACCCTGTGGCATTATGGGAAAATATGCTATGTTTGTAGCGTTTAGCTTGGGCGAATGTTTGAACGATTTTGCGAGTACGTTTGAACGTTTTTAAATACGTTCAAATGTAATTGCCAGTGAAAAATGTTTACTTGAAATTGGCTGTTCCACGCTTACATAATTTTTTACTCTTAAAAGTATTCAACTTTTTGTTTAATTTTTATTACTGCTTATGTGTAAATATTGGTGTAGGTAGTATAAATAAACTAGTGTTAAAACATTGGTGTGTTTTTTTTAACGCGATGTTTACTTGTTAATCTTCCTATTCTGTTTGTAGATAATATGGTCAGCATTTGCAGATTTTGTTTTTTAAACCCGTTTTTTTTTTTTTTTTTGCAGTTTACTCACTTTTCCGTCCTTTTTCTTTTGGTCTGGATTTGAAACGCTGTTAAAAATCAGCATTTAGGACCACCGTGCATTCCCTGGATCCAAACCTTTTCAGTGTGGGTGTGTTAACTTACACCTAACATCATGTTATCTATTTTTACACACACCTTATGTAAAAGTAAAATATGCATTTATGGAGCCCGGAGACCACCTAGCTAACAACAAAGTGCAATTGAGTGCTTGCAAAGTGCTTGTAATTGAACTCCCCGCCTTATTTACACCAACTGTTATTCTGTGTAGCTATTTAAGTCTTTCTAGGGAGAGTAGCAAAAGATGATCGAGATTTGTGGGTGAGCTTTGGTTGACTGTGCTTGTGTGAAAATAAGCTTTTGCGCCAGATTACAGAGTGTAGTCATACTGCACCCTCGCCGTAACCCTTTTGTTTGCAGTGTTTGTGTTTGTTTAACAAAGGGATTAAATAGGAAAATCCTTTCTGCTGCAGGAAGTATGCCTCTGTTGCCTACGGGTGGGAGTCGCTCTCTATTTTTTCTTACTATTTATTCAATGACCCACATTTCCATGAATAAAGTAAATTACAGTACATTTACTTCCAATGGAAGCAAAATGGAAGTGTTGTGTAAATTAGTGTAACATTTGCCAAGAAAAGCTTCTCAGCATTGTGAAAAGTAAAAAGTTCTCTCCAGTTGTTTTGTTGACGCGGCATGTTTGTGCTGTGGGTTTTCCGCAGTACAACCTCGTCACATTTGCCTTTTCCCTCAAATTCTTCCTTTCTCTATCCCTTTATACCCCTCCCTCCGATTTGATGGACTTAGATGAGATGGCGTGTAGCGAGCACTAATGAAAGGCGTGAGCGAGGCTGAAATGTCAGCCCAAATGTTAAGTCAACATGACCCGCGTTGATGAATTATGAATCTGGGCCTACCTGAATAGCAATCGGTAACCATTCAAACTCACTCCCGCTTCTAATTGGTCGTCGTTATTCACAACGGATGCCGAGCCTCGACGAGGATGAAATATTAAACAGCAACATTTGTGCCCCAGCTGACCTTTAAGATCAAACCATCCCAAAGCTTCATTTCCTGCCTACCATACCACCGTGTGAAATCGAGTGGACTTCCAACCCTCCCACCTCTTATATTAGCACTGATGCAAAGTGAATACGCGGTTCAAATCCTGTTCTGTTGCATCAGCGCTCCGAATATCACCTCGACGATGACTCAAACGCAACATGGCGACAGCATGTTTTTTTTTTTTCCTCTTAAAATGGTTACCAGGTTGTGAAGCAAGAGCATGCTTTAAATGGAATCTGAAAATCAAACTGACGCCCACATGCAGCGGCCACCTGGGTAATCCCGGCTGACCTTTGCCTTATGTGTGACTGCGCATAAATGACGTGGCCTCCTAATGAACTCATCAAAACCCCACGCTGCATTCTGGCCTCAACCTGCTGCTGGGAGCCCGCGCAGCATGACTTATTGCAATGGAACAGCACATGTAGTCTTCGTTTCCAGCTTCACAAGCACTGAAACTGCTGTCATTTGGTTCGTATCAGAAGAGTAAACTACTTTATTGTATTTCTTCAGTGACATATAAGGATGGACGAACGGGGCAGGTAATCACTACTTTAGAATATTTGATGATATCCTGCGTGATTTAAACATTTTGAGGCAGAATTTTCAAAACACGTTGAATAACTCCAAATTCCACAAAAATCATGCGTCTTAGCCACATTGCCGTCTTTTTTTTAAATTCCAAAATATAACCGCCTATATATTGGACTTAAATAAGAATTCATTTTGTTAGTGAGAGGACATAAGAGGAGGAGCTGCACTAACCAATGCATAACCGCCGGCAACTGAGATATTTTGCGATACATCAGGAAGGTGAAACGTTCATAAATTATTTTAACTAAGAGAATTCTTGTTATGCTAACACGTTTTGGTCGGGATGGTCCCATGCGGCGTATTTCGCCAAGTTTTACACCAGGCGTCCACTTTTTTTTGCCATGTGTATGTCAATCACTTAGTTTTCATAGCGATTCATACGATAAACCATTGAAACTCCTATTTACTTCCAAATTCACGTTTGCGTTCTCTTTTGCATCTAATCGATAGCAGGGACGGACTTACGTAGCAGGCATTGACCGGAACTAGAAGTACTACCTGCTTTTGCATCTAAGAATCATGGGAAACGTAGTCCCAATATCCACTGTGCTCACCAGTCGTTGGTCAGACAATGCAAGCTGAGCTTTCTAGCGGTAAATTGAAAAGAATTGAAACATTTCTAAAAAAAAAAAAAAGGTTGGCTAATGGTGAGTGCATGTTTAGAGTCTTGTTTAGTGCTATTGAACTGTCAACCAAGATAGCATTTAGCATTAGCGATTGATGCGCATGTCGTGTTTTGCGCCACACATACTCAACCAGTTTTCTTGAGTTTTGCGTGGTTGTATGTTCTGATACAGAAACACGTCGTACGAGTGCGAAGCTCCACCACTCCGCTACCTTGACTGTACCCGGCATTGTCTGCCGGAGGTTAATATGGCTGCGCCGCATACTGCTGTCCATCTATCTGCCCATCACTTTACTTTCCATTTGATGTGCTCAATGCCCCATTGAAAAGACGAGACAAAGAGACTCGGTTGAAAGGCACGGACAGTATTGAAGAGATTTGATATATCATTGAAAAGCATCTTTTGGGCAGCAGGTTCTTAGCGGCTGCGTTGGTGAAAGGCCTGCTGGGAGGTCTGACTGTATTAGTAGAGGTAGAGGCTCTTGTGTTCTGCTCAACTGGAAAACCGCAGGACAAAGACGCGCGTTGCCTAATCCCTGCTCGGCTGCAAAACAAAAGGGAAAGCTGCCGCTTTATCGAAACTACAAGGCGTTGTGTGTGTCCGTGTGTGCGTTTTGTTTGCGTGAGATTTTTATTTTTGTGCAGCTGTGTTCGTACTGTGCCATGAAAACCAGTTATTTACTGTTCAACTCTTGGACTCTTTGCTTCTTCTCAGTCTCACGATGCTTTATGCGACCACTCAGCCGCCATTTTGTGAAATTCCAGATTGGACTTTGTTTCCTGTCCATGCTTGAATTCATGTCGCCCTTTCTTCACATTGAATACATCTCAGCACATTTTAATATTGCGACCAAGACTAGGAGTAATTGCAATAGATATATTTTTTTAATTTCCTATTGAATAGTTTAAACCATAAATATAGTAAATCCCGCTCCATCCGGGTTTGCAGTTATTGCAGCTATTTTGCAGATCCAAAAATACAAATAAAATAAAAAATGTACAGTGTCACTATTTTTGTTGTGCCGCCTGTTTATTTTGGTTGCAGTTCCACTGTCAGCCACTAGATGGCAGCACATGTATTTTTGACACAAAATTTGAAAGAAGAAGATTGAAAACAGGAACTGTGCCTTTTATGCCTACAGGAAGCTGTAGGTTTATTGTATAACGTACACATATGGGCTTGACTATTAATGTGTATTGCGAGATAAGTTAAATTTGCTAGTTTGAATTAAACAGAATTTATTTACTATAAAAACATAGCATTAGCTAATATTGAGGATTGGTTTAACAGAAGAAAATGCAAATAAGTGAATTTGTGTCTCACAAACCTCAAGTAGCTGCGTGTTCACTCTATCTTGAAACTCTCTCAGTGGGTGGAAGGCATTTTCTTCTCTCATTGGTCAGTGGCTTTTTCATCACGTGTTGCCTTTTAGGAACACGTCTTTCTGCCTGTTTGAATAATAAGCTCACTCTCACAGATCTCCTTTCTGTTGTCACTGAAGTGTGAGGAAGCAACACGGGGGAGGACATTGTCTGCGTCCATGTCTCTGCCCGCCTCCCTGGGGTGACAGCCGTGTGTCAGGGTCTCTTGCTCGCTTGCTCCAGATGGCCCCGCCACTTGCTCTCAGGGTCCCCTGCCTCCCAGTCTTCATTGACCGGGGGCCGGGGTTCTCACGGCCTGGGGGCCCGCAGACTCATTGCTGCGGCCTGGCCTCAGGGGGCCTTTGTGGCCTCTGAGGGGCTCTGGGGTCGCTCGGGCGTGACAGCCGAGACAAAAGGAACGTCCTCGCCCAGCTCCAACTGACTTAACTCGAAGCATCCCTTAAGAACTCCCCACAGCCTGGTGTTTGGCCTGGACAGCTTTGGCCTGAGTGTGGCTCGAGTCGACAATTGATTATATAACACATTCCTGAGGATCCTGTAGCCTGGGAGCTCAGAGCATAACGTAAATGTGTAAATATTCAAAGCAGTCCAGGAATGGGATCAGCCACTTTTGTCTTGGATTTGGGTTACCACTGTAGGACAGTCTTGAACCGAGAAACCACTTGCAATTTTTGTCCTCGTAGTCGAATTAACGTTGCTTCGCACGCACGCCAAAAAAGGAGGATAGATGCAGATTGTCAAGCGTAAAATGTTGTATGCTATTTTATTGCCAAGCTGTCACTCATTCTATGAGCAAAGGGCTTTTGGATTCATTTTTGGCGTAATAAACTCTTGGCAGCTTTTGTCAATCATACATTATGGGCTTTTACAGTATACTTACTGTAATGCCCTTTCTTGCATGTGGAGAAAGAGAACCAACTTGTAAACATCGCATGTAAACCCATCAGGACCTGCCGTCTAACACGCATGTACTACAATTCATACGGTATTTTCTGTACATTTTATGCACGTAATGTGTTTTAAAAAATGTGTTTTAATAAGTTTCAATGTGTTTAAAGCCGGTGGGAGGGGTTAAACAATATACAGCATAAATACCATGAATAGCAAAAATCAGTAAATACCCTGATAAAAGGTTTATAATTGCTTATCAATGACACTAGTTGGCGGCAAAGAACTTCATTCCATTAGACAACGGTATGGCCTGAATAAATGAAGCTCCTCCTCTCACTTCAATGTAGGTCCTCTGCAAAAAAAAAATTTGTATTAGACAGTGAATATGTCCGTTTTGCAGAAATAGCAGAGCATAAGTTCCCAGGGGAAAAAATCTGCGAATAGATAAATTTGTGAATCGCAACGATAAGCGATTGAACACCGTAATAGATTCAAAGGTCAGAATGCGCTTTAATTGCGCAGTGTATGCCCGTTTAAAAGTTAGAATTTCCATTCTACAGCTCTGATCTGCTAGTGAATGCACACCCGCACACTCGCAGGCCGTTTTTGATGTGAAAACGGCCACGTTAATGGCGGCCGCCGTTTGAGTGCTAGTCCTCTTCCAGCTGAGCATATTAGCATAGATCTCCCACGCAGACAGAGTTGACCTTCACTGTGGCAAACACTTGTCAAAATGCCAACGATAATTACCTGCTCTCTCTTTCGCGAAAACAGCACAGCGTCTCATCTGTGGAGCTTAACAAGCCGGCCGTGTTGGGACCGCTTGTTGTGGCCGATCTGAGCTGCCGGCGTTCCATTTTGCCGCTGTAATATTTTACCACTCTGAACCAACAAACCACCAGAGGCTGAAAAAAAAAACGAAAGTGAGAATTGCATTTTCTCGCCTACATTTTTGTTGTTGACGTGACGTGCTGTGTTGAAATTGAGTTTTTTTTTGTTGTTGAAAATAATAAACAGCATTGTGTCCGCTTCCTGAACATCTGTATCAGTGAGCATAGAGGTCAGAAAACAAGGCTCCTTCATCCCGGTTCTCCCTGGGCACTCTCCTCCCCATCGCTGGCTACCACCCTTTCTGCTTGAGTGCTTGAATGTGCTCAGTTCGGTGATCAAAGTCTTCCTCGGTCTCTTCTCCTCCATTGCCGCCGGCTCTGTGAGTGTGTGTTTGTTGGATAGAGGCGAGCATGTGTGTCGTACGCTCCATCCTTTTTTGCATCATCCGTCGTCTGCTGGAGGGCACGCACACGTAGCGCACAAAGACGGACAGATGCACACACACATTGACGAACGCTGACACTAATGCGATACGACGCGCTCCGCATTTTCCGTCTTCCCTATCGTTTATGCATTGATGAGCTGATAAATAAGAAGGGAAGAACACGTGTTGCTTCTTGCTTGTAGCCGGGCAAACTCTTTCCTCTGTCACAGCGTTAGATGATTTGTTTGGTCAACCTCTAGACTAACTGGTGGTTGTAGTTTGCTACTGGTAACAAAGGGATCCAATCTGACAAGTACATTTTTAAAAATTCTGCACATAGGCTTAAAAAAGACACCAGGTGTGTTTTTCAGTTGTTATCATGAGCTAATTAGCATTGTTTTGTTATCCAGTTCACGATTTCAGCAAAGCTATGGGAACACGTTAGTTTGATAGCATATTAGCCAGTGACAACACTAGCTAGCTAAGCTAAGTTCATTTTTACTTTTATAATTAAGTATAAAGTCCATACTTTATAACTTTTACCTAATTAAGGGGTCGAATCAATGCTTTTACTTTTACCAGTCTTTTTACCAAGTGTTTGTTCTTCTACTTGAGTACATACTCTGTGATCTTTGCTACCAACTGAGGCTAAATTTAGATCCTCCAAAGATTTTAAACAGTCAAGATGGATCAGTTCATACCGATACTTTTCGGTGTTTACTTTGTCACATTTGTGAGGCTTTGTGAGATGGAGATTATTTTAGAAAAACATTTTTACTTGCTAGTTCTGGTGTACGCATAAGTGTATCGCGCCAAGCCGGGACCGACGTGTGAAGTTTAACACCCAAGACTAAATTTTCCCACACTGTTGTGTTGGAAGCAATTTTTTGTGTAGTATGGAGCTGAATCGCCACCCATCAATGGATTCGGACCAGAGAAAGCTAGCTCAAGGTGTGAAAGTACTCCCAAGGCTGTGATGGTTCATTCCAATTGGATTCTTCTTTTCTTCTCCGAATCGACCTCTCCCCTGGGAGTTGTTTCTAACAGTTATTAAAATAAAAAAAAAAGCTCCTCTTTGGGAATCCAGTCTTTTTAAACTCTCCGGAGAGTGAGCTCTCATCAAACACTCTTTCATTGTGTGCCTCTTACAGGAAAGTTGTCATGTGGAAACATTTCTATTGTACCAAGAAGCCGAGAACGTTCCAGACGATTAATGATTCGGGCAGTGTCTTTAACTCCCTTTTATCCTGTTTATCCTTGCCGGTCATGCTCTTCCCCTTTTCCTTTGCCGCTTCTCCATGCTCTCCTGCTCCTCGTTACTCCTATCCACCACGCTCGAGTGTTCACCTCAGCGTTGCTCCTGTAAACATGTTTACTGTGTCAACGTGGCTGATGCGAAGAAGCTCAAGACAGTAACAGGTGCCTGTCAACAGCCGGCCAGATCTCTAGTGCATTAAAGGATCTTCACCCGTAGACGGGGATTAGTGTCGCCTGGCATTGTTTGTTTGCTAATTCCATCTCCGAGGTATTTGTTGAGAAATAGTCATGAATAATTGAATGCGATTTCTAGTGGATGAAACCCAGCTACAGCAAATGGCGGGAGATTAATGAGAAACGCGCCGCAACGCAAATTGAAGCAATGGAGCGAAACAGGGAGACCCAAAAAAAACTGAGTATGCATTGTTGGGGCTGGAGAAAATAGCTCAGAGATGACATATTAATGTATTAATGCAAGTGTCTGGAGGAATTCAAAGTGCGTTCCGGACATTAAATAACACGCGATGATTTCATTGAGGTCCCTTTTTTCATGATTATAACGTGACGGTGACAAGCTAAACATGACACGAGACGTGCACGTTTTCATTGATGGGATGAGACTGGAAGGAAATTCTTAGCGTGTTGGTAGTGTGTTAGAAGTTCAAAAATACATGCTCACCGCGCAATGTTCAATCAAAGGTAAGTTACAACAGGTCTTCTACTTATCTTACACATACAGTATGATGTTACTTGATAGCTAGCTTGTGATCAATTTGAAGGTAAGCCTTATATAACTCCTGGCAACAACGCGCTGCTAGCTAGTTTCAGGCTGAAGTTAGCTTTGTCATGCTAATGTCCTTATCTTATGCGTGTGTTACTGTTACGTGCTAAATTTGCAGGGATTTTTGCAGGCGTAATGCGTTGTCTCATTGACCCATTTTTGAGTGTCTGTCTGAAACATGAAGGAAAATGGCACATTTTTGACCTGTTGCTCTTCCCCACACAAAAACATAAACCAACAGTACAGACACATTATATTTCTGTCAATTGCTCAGAAAGCTTTGTTGAACATTGTGTTAAAAGGCTAATCTATAGTTGGATTATAAAACTGGGCCGAGTGGGAGGCATTTTATCCACACTCTACACAGCTAATTATCAGTGGATGTTGTCTATTTATCCTCATTAGGATTCTGCGTGATTGAAAACATTTGTGGACGCAAATGTCTCAGAAGACATTCACACTCATCGAAATTGTGTAAGCAAAGCTAATTATCAACCTCTTTTTTTTGGTGCAAACTGTTCCCGTTTGCCGGGACTTGTGCCGCGTTACGTGACACCAAATGTTGTAATTGAGCTCCTCTGGATAGAAGCCCAAAAAAAAAAGCGACAAAAGACTTAACGTTGTGATCTCATTTCTAGCTGAGCCACGCAGGATGTCTGGAAATGGCAGTTTAATGGCTTCACTTGTGATTTGTGAATTGGCAAAGCGTGATTATTAACAAACGACAGTTGTCTTCAATGTTGCATTTTTAGCATTTCATAAGGAACAGAACTACTTTGCCAAGAGTCACCCAGACAAATAGAGGCTCTGACTAAAGCTCGATTTGATTCAAATCTACCAAAAAATCAACAGCCTTATCTGCTCCAAATTTAAGCAATGCACTTGTAATATCTGTAAACTACTGGTAAGCTAACGTGTTAATAATTTGGGCTAGCAACCACATCTACCGATAATCTTTATTTAAAAGCACATGACGATTGTTTTTTGCCGTCCTCTAGAGGCTCCCTCACATTTTAGAATTTGGTCAAGATATTAAAAGCTTGTAACTATTTACCCAACTTTAGGCAGCTAAGCTAGCAAGGCTAGCTCGTGCTAGTAGTTGTTTTCATTGTTCTTTCTCTATGTTATGCTTTCATTGTATTTGAATGTTTCTAATGTGTTTCAAAAGTGTCTTTTAATCATTTAAATGTGTTTAAAATGTGGGTTAAACTGATTTTGAAACCACTTGATAGATTTTCACCTTGAGCAGGTGAAGCCAATAAATGGAGGTTCACTGTCATAGTAAATAGAGAAATCGAGTGACAAAGCAACAGCATCCTTTCTCACCATTGCTTACTTGCGAGCTCGGTGTATGAGGCCCCTTCTATGCTATGTTTAGTAGTCTCCTTGAGTTTTTGTCACGGCTCCATAGATTGGAGGAGCAGGAGAGAGACGGTGGGATTAAAGCACCATGTTGAGCAGAAAATCCAACCTCCTCTTCAGTGGCAGCCCCCACCGGCTCCCACCTTTTCCTCCTTTTTTCGCTCTGTGCCGACCCTCTCAGCCTTCATCTCTTCTGTTCTCTCCGCCCTTCATCTTCCCGCATCGAACGCCGCCTCGCTGATGGCTCTTACCATGTGGAGAGCAGCGGGTTCTTGTACACCGCTTTTTTTTCTCTTTTTTTTTTTTGCGCATTATGAAGCGGCTCGTACAAACAGCCCAGTAAACGAGCATCACCCCATCTCCCTGCTATGACTCATAATGTAATGATATCAAAAAATGCGCCACCCCCCATTATGCTAAATTGAAAGAAGCTGTGAAGATGATCTTCTGGAGGAGTTCACGGAAGGGCTTTTATGTAGTGCTGATTCAATCACGCCCTCCTGTCCAACTCGGCAGGGGGGGAAATGACGTTACCTCACTGTAAATCATTAACAACACCCACCAGCAACAACGTTAAAAACATTGGCATGCACAGCTGAATGCCATGGACCCTTGGTAGGTTAATTTTCCTCTCCCACATGCTTTAAACACATTGAAATGCATTACACTTTTTCACCACCCTAAATCTGAACACCTAAAAAGTGGTATTCTTCTAAAATATGTCAAGTAATACCAAAATATATTTCAGAAAACGTGCATGTGAGACATTCTGTACTTCACCTTTCACACAAGTGCTACTTTTGTCCAAATTAAGCTCACGGAATCACCACAACATTTGGCTCCTTTTTTGGCACCAGGGTGTTGGCAAAATGCTACTTTAGTTTAAATCAACCTCTTCAACTGACCTTCAACTGAAATACTGTAGCTCCTTGGTACCAAAACGCCACAAAATGGTGCCAAAGTCGTTTTTTAAATTGCTTTTGCCTGGACACAAAAATGGCAAATGAGAGTTTTTCAGAACAAAAAAGAAGATTGGTACATTGCGCTACATACAGTTGCACTAAACACCGCATAATTATGACAAAAGGTTAAAGATATAGGTTAGATATTTTCAAATGTTCTGTATTGATAGCACACGCTTTGACACTGACTAAAAAAAGTAAACGTAAAAAAAAAAAATCTGTTAAGAATTGACCAAGTTATTTTCAATGTCTGTGCATTATCTTTGATGACAACTTTGCCCCCACCAACATGGCTGCCTTGTAGCCACATTGGTTAGCCACAGGGCACTGCCGCATCTCATCTTCATAACTATGAACTATAAATTTAATTTAACCCTCTAATTTTCAACATTAACTGACTAAAAAGAATGTACCATATAAGAATAATGTACTATAAAACATGAAACTTCAAAACTATCTTTTGTTCACAAGTGTAAATCATATGGTAGCTAGCCAACCAGCTGCTAGCTGGGAAAGCTAACGTAGCAGTCCACTCAGTGTGGACTCAAATGACCGATATACCGAGGTGCCATGATGGTTTCAAATTGTAAACTTGAGGCCTGCCAACTTGAAGACACCACAAACCAAATATTTACTCTTACATCCTATATCAAGTACTTAAAAGGATATACGATAGCCACATGTTAAGATGAAAGTGTATTGCTTTAATGGGACTCAAATATCTCTTTATTATCTGTAAAAGGTTCATAATCTTCCAATAGGCTGTTTTAAAGCTTATGTTAGATCACAATTTGCCGCATAATATACAGTGTATCATAAAAGCGTTTTTTTTTGTTGTTGTTGTCCCATCAAAAGTATAACTTAACGCCTCAGAATGGCAGAAGACCATCCCAGTCCGCCGGTTAACTGCCGGGAGACTTACTTGCTAGGAAACACGTTCCATTATGACCACATTACTTAATTGCTCATTCTACAAAAGCACCATTTTATGACCCTTTTCTTTTTTGACATCTTTTACTACGTGAGTCATTTCTGAAAAGGTCTGTAAAGCCACCAAGTATAAAAGCTAAAATATCTTGTAGAGTCCTGCATAATGTGAGATTAGTTTGTTTTTAGTATGTTATCAACGGGAGTTGTCAGGGAGAGAATTACTGGGAGAGCGGCTGGCTATTATTATAAATATTTTTGAAATACATGCACTAAGTGAAGTCACTTCAACTTTTGTGTTAAGTTATTATTATTATTATCATCATCATCATCATCATTATATGTATATATTTGCTGGCTAGCGCAGGTGTAGGCATACAGGTGTTTCTACTGTTCTTTCTGTTTTGTTTTTTTATCGCATATTTTTCTTTGCCTACTAATGGCACCCGTGTACTTAATTGGCCCCCGCATGCGCTGCCCTGCCAGTGGTTTTAGTGCGCTACAAGTGTAGAGAAACAAAAGGGAGCCGGCGAGCTTCAAAGCACGCGGGTGACATTTCCTGCCTTTCCCATCTTCAAAGCGCTATTTTTTGCTTTTGTACTTCCCTTTTTTATGGAGTATGATTATATTATATATTTTTTTTACCCAAAAAGATTACAGCTGTATGCAATCGTGGTGTACAATTTATGTTCCCCTTTTAGAATATTTTCAATAGAAAATGTTCAGCGGTGCTGCCTGGTTTTAAGGCCATTATGCTTGATTTGTATTGATTTCAATATACACTTTTGTATATGTTCTATCTCATGTCTCCACATATACTGTATGTACCGTTACTATGCACTTATAACTTATCAAAACATGTTTCAACACATTAATGAGGAAGGGCTATAGAAAATAGATAGATGGATGTTACTTGCCGATTGCCACCCTGTCACCGATCCAACAGAACCCCAATGACAGTCTCCAGATGGCCAAGAGATGCACCACATGCCCCCTCCCCTCATTTTCATTCACCTGCAACTGCCCCCCACCACCCCACTTTCTTTCACCCCCTCATCATGTCTATAATTCATGACCAGGTGCAGCAGCATCTTTCTTTGGCATGCGCCTGAAAGAGAGAGAGAGAGAGAGAGAGAGAGAGAGAGAGAGAGAGAAAAAAAATAAAAGACAGATGTTCAATTTCCGCTTCCTTTGTGCATTTTGCGCTGTCTTCGCCAGTGTGCTTTGGACGACCCTTTTTACAATATGCAAATTGCGGTAATTTGGCATACAAAGCCACGGCCATGACTGATCAATGTCCGCGTTGCACTTGTCAGAAGTTGATGAAAGTCTCGTCGTGACGAATCAAGTAACGTTCAACATCAAATTATTGGGATATTCCGTCGAAGATGAGATAATCGAAATATTAGAAGAAAACTTCCAATGATACAGTGTGATAACTACACAAGCAAAAATGTTGTAGGGTTCTCGGTTTATGGTTGCTATGATGGTGACATAACCAAAATGTGTCAGAATTTTCATTGTTGAACTTCCAGTGTTACAGTATGGGAGCAAGAACACCAAATTGTACACTAATGAGACATATGAAAATAGAGCCTTGGACACTTTCACTTAGGGGTGTACTCACTTTTGTTGCCAGTGGTTTAGACGTTATGGCTGTGCCTTGAGTTCTTTTGAGGTTACCGTACATTTCCAATGTCATACAAGCTTTACAGCAGAGCAAAGTGTTACTGTATTTCCTCAAAGATTTAATTAAATATTTACAAAAATGTGAGGGTCACATCACTTTTTTAAGATATTATTTATACACTATTGAACTGACAGGCAAATAAATGATTAAAAAAATATATATATATGAATTTTTTAGGACAAGCGCCGATTTGAACAGCCAAAGCTATTCGCTATCCTCTTTTGCAAGCAGCTTTTATTTGTACACTTGGACCCGTGTAAATATATGAAGACCGTCCTTTTGTTGGTCAAACAGTTTGTTTCATCGCAGAACGTTAAAATCTGATAATGGCAGCAGATGTTTGAGTTGAAAGTCTTTGACTGGAAGATGAGATGGAAAAAAAAAAGTGTGATTAATAGCGAACTAATAGGATGTGAAGTAGTAAATTCGGTAAGTTGGCTTATAGGTTAAACCCATTTATATACTGGTGATTTTGTTTAAAAAATAAAATAACATTTCTAACTAACCCCAAACTTATGACTATATATTTAATTGTCCACCTTCTGCTTTGAACATTTAAGGTTGCTCTATCAATACTGAACCACAACAATTCATCACCATATCGATATTTTCTCTTAACCCTCCATTTAACGCATATTTCCTTACATATTGCTTTTTAAAATCAGCATTTCCTGCCATTCAGCCATCAGAAAGCGGACGAAAGACGGCTCTAAATTATGGATGTGCTTTAAAAAGGGATTTTTGCAGGTCCCTCTTCGCTCTCCCTCTGTTCTCAGCCCCGTCTTAAATCGATACCGGCTGACTGTCACGGGTCACTGGCCTGTATACATGAGGTCAGACGCCTACAGAGGAGCGTTGTCTCTCCCAGGGCTCTCTGCCGAGGTGATAACTCGTCTCTATCTCAGAGTTCTCTTTAAAGGACACGCAACCCCTTTCAATTCAACTCCAATATCCGCCTCAGATTGACTTGGAATGGGATTTCAGCTTCACTTGTTAAGTCGGCCGTCTAAGTGGTCGTTTATATACGCGGCGAAATACGTTTTACTGCACCGAACGTGCTCTATGAATTAGAATTTGCTCTGGAGAGGGGCTGGTTTTAATTGGCATCAGATTTGAATGGTAGGAAAAAATTCTAATCGGTCACACCCTATGACCGATTAGAATTTTTTCCAATATTTTGCAGAAATTCTGATAACCGATCATATGGGTGATTATTTGAAATAAATATATATAGACAAAAGCGGCAATGTTATGCCTGAAGGAAGACCACATTTCCAATGAGGACAAGCGCATTGCGTAATTTTTGAGCTCACGCCAGTCAAATTGACTTCTGTTTTTGTAACGAATGGGTAAAGGGGGAAGTGACGTATGCCAGAAAGGAGTCAGCACATTTGTAGTTTTTTTTATATGGCAGTGTTCCTACCATCCTCCTCAAAGTTGTTTAGTGCCAGTTAAAAGAATACAGGCCCCCTCAGGCCATGGCAAAGGTACAATTCAACTAGTTTTAAGTCAATGTTTCATCAGAAGAGTTGTGAAAATATTTGATTAAGGTTTAAACTTTCCTTAGTGCTACTTTAATGTATAAAATAACTTGTTTTTTGGTCCATTAACGCTTAAAAAAATATGAATAGTGAACAATACTAGTTTCGTTAGCCCTTGTATGGCAGTTTGCATTGCCTGTTAGCATTAAGCTAATTGACTTGGTAGTCTGGGATAAACACACAAAGTTGACTTTTTTTACCGCGGTATTCTTTACCCACGTATCTGTAAGTCGACCAAGTATAGTGTGCGAGTACTTTAGCCGCCCGTCTCCGTGTTAGTTTCAAATCAAAGTGTATTTCACAGATGTGCGCACAACTGTCGCCGATGGCGTCCTCACACCAGATCCCCGTGTTAAGGCAACACGTGAGTGGGGGATTACTGAGCATTATTGTGGAGAAAACAACAGTCCGTTCACTAAGCCGCCAGGCAGCCGCAGATGCGGGCGAGCGTGAAAGGTGTGAGAGGTGTTACATTAGCACCTGGATGTGCGAACAGCACACTCCTGACCTTTTTTGCGGCGACTGATACACTACCTAGAAAAACCTGCGCGCCTTCTGTTAAATCCTCCACTCCCTCCTTCATCAATTCCCACCGTCTCACATTTTTACCCGCCATTTCCTGTCATTTGCAGCCATTTGTCTTGTGCGGCTACTTATTAAAGAGCCCTCTTAGGAGCCATCGCCTGCCGTAGAAATTCTCCTATTTAATGACTGTTGATGATGATAATAAACGGTTTTTTTTCCCCTCTCTAAAGAAAGGAATACATGAATAACTTCCAACATAACAATTGCACTTGTACCTCTCTAATGAAACGATCATTCTTCAAGTACTATAAACAAAATTAATGACTTGGACCCTCTTCTTTTGATGTCGTGTATGATTTAATTGGACTGGGGTGTGCAAACCCCTTAAAAAAAAAAAAACTTTTTATCTTACACTACCCCTTAAAAAACAAACTTTTTATCTTATACTACATGACTAGTATACCACTGCGGACAATCAAACTCACACTAAAACAAATTTTTGGCCACAAATACTAATTTATTATCGCAAAATACTCATTTGTGTCCTCAAAATACGCCATGAAATATGAACGTGTGGCCACAAATGACTAATCTGTGATCACGAAAAGGAAATATTTATATAAATATTTATGATCAGAAAATACTAATTTTTGCCCTCAAAATACTAATTTGTGTTCACCAAATACTAATTTATAATAACAAAATACTAATTTGTCTCCTCAAAATATAAATTTGTGTCCCCAAAACACATACTTTTGGCCATGAAATACGAATTTGTGGCTTGGCAAATCGCCGTCTTTAGAGCAGCCGCTACAAATCGTTGTGCCTTGAACACAGGCGACGTGGGCAACTTTCTTCAAGTCACCTGCCAGGGGCCCTAATTAGACTGATAAGCAGTGCAAGTGGAATCAGATCTTGGCTGTAATCAGCCCCGCGGAGCCCTGACAGACGGCTAAATGAGGAGGAGATGAGCCGTGGCAGCCCAACAGGTGTCCTTAAAAAAATAGAAGCAGGCTCGCTTATGCGCTCTCGTCGAAACTGCCTCACAACTTCAATCACAGGAGAGTTTTCCCGACATATGTAGCTGCTATTTAGGATACGCATGCCGCCACTGCTGCCGCCGCCGCCCGCGTATAGATTTAATCGTCACGCTGTGACTCGGAATTGCAGCTTTGCGTTCCCGAAAGAAATCGTTTGCAGGGAACTGTGGCGTAAGATTGATTTTGGGATGCGTGGGTGTCGAAAATAACAGTCAAAATGTGGATTTTTGCTGCTGTTTGGATTTTATTCCCTCTTGTTTTTTTCTTCATTTGTCTTCTGGTCCTGTTGTGATGATTATCGGGTTTTAATAGTGCCCCAGACATGACAAGATTATTATTATTTTTTTTATCATTATAGCCACAATATAGATATAACCTGCGCAAAAAAAGGCAAACGTGGCCGCATAATTCTAATTTGTGGCCACAAAATCAGTGCAAGCTGTGCCATATTGCTAATGTATACCCATGAAATACTCATTTGTGTTCACAAAATACTAACTTGTGGCCACAATAGAGGCGTAAGGTGCGCACAAAATACTCATTTGTGCTCACAAAATACTAATTTGTGCTCACAAAATACTAATTTGTAATCACAAAATGCTCATTTGTGGCAACCAAAAACATAAAGGTGCACACAAAATGCTAATTTGTGATCTTGAAATCCTAACTTGTGGCTGTGAAAAGTTGGTGTGCGTGAAATACTTAATAATTTGCAGCCACAAAATACTTTGTACTCATTTGTGGGTACAAAATGCTAATTTTGTGATCACAAAATCCTGATTTGTGGTGACAAAATAGGTAAAAAAATGCACTTGAAATACAAATTTGTGGCCACAAAATAATAATTTGTGATCATGAAATACTAAATTGTAATCACAAAATGCTGCTTTGTGGTCATGAAGTGGTTATAAGTTGCACACAAAAGCTAATTTGTGACTACATAATGCTAACAAGATCACAAAATACTAATGTGCGCCGAAATACAAAAGAATATATTTGTGCCACCAACATATTTTAAGCGCACGTTACAGCTATAATATTACCGTAAAAAAATAAATAAATCCCTATGTCATTTTGTTCCTGGAGCACACAAAAAAGGCGGCGTACGAAATAATATCAGTCCTAATAACGTCTCTGACGGGAAATGTCACGTTTCTCATGCTGACAGCTGAGCGAGGCGGTTGTGTTGCGTCTTCTTTTTACACCCACCACCACTTCGCAGCTGCACACGCAGATGACGAGCACTGCAGGCTGACGCGTCGCCAGGATGCTCGTCGCCGACGCGTCGACAGAGAGAGCGAGAGAAAGTGAGAGTTACTTGATTTTCAGGGCTTCTCGTTTGGCAGCTGACGGAAAAGCGTGCGCTCACTTTTCGAAGTCACCTCTAAAATAGCGTCGGAATAGAAGTTGATACTCAAAACAGGCGAAGAATTGACACTGAGGTGCAAGTAGTCAATTCTGATTTCATGCTTATATCTGATTTTTGTCACTATTTCCATTGGCAAGTGACACTAACATGGCTGTGTCTACAGGTGCTCGCTATGTAATGGTGCCAAAGACCTGACTGATAGGAAAGTAGTAATTGACATCAAGACCATGAAGTAATCTTTGTATTTTTGGTCCAAAAAGTTGTGAAGATTCCCTCTTGAAAGGTTTTGCTGGCGCCCCCTACAGGCAGTGGTGTCCCTATTTCCTTTTGATTTTTTTCCCTGCCTCGAGTATCAAGCGGCGAACATACAGAATCTTTCAACACCCTGTCTACATCCAGTTATCAAACGCTATGTGATAATTGTCATAACCTCTGCCCACCCCGTACTCCTGACTTGAGTGATGGCGTCTGTGATTGCTAATGACAGTCGGAACAAATTTTCAGTAATGAGGTCACATGGGTTGTCTTTGCCCACCCCTGCCCCACCACACACCTCCTTTCTTTACAAAAAAAATCAAATCCTTTCTGAAATCACCCTTCACAGCGCTGTCTGTACAGTCAAGCTGTTCCTGAAACACGAGTCAGCCAGCCGGCGAGGAACGGATCAATTCCTTCCTCAGCGAGACCGCCCTGCAGCCAAAATGGAAGCCTTGTCTGTCTTTGTTTTTTTTACCATCTCGTGACTCACTGGAGCTCATATCCTGCCCTCCTGTCCGTGTTAACACAAGCCCGATTCGTCTCCAACCTCAGCGTTGGCGTACAAAAAAAAGAATAAAATAAACAAATAGAACCATTATGTATTGTACAGGCTATGTATTAAATAACATTTACACATATAATCCAAGTCAAAGTCAAAATGGAGGCATCTATTTGAGGGAGGTGTCTATTTAACAATTTTTTTCTTAAAGCAACTGAGAGTCTATTATTGCAATCTTTTCCAAACATTTGAGTTCATTTGCCTCTCACACCCTAAAACAAAAGTCATTTTAGAGACTATGTGAGAGAGGTGTTTATTTAACTCATCAGGGCATAACACCTATTAGTCTCTCGTCTTAGCATCTACTGGAGCAGTCTTTCAAAAACCTTCAAAAGATTGGGCGCACCTCCTGTATCGCACTCCAGAAACAAAAGTCAAAATGTCTAATTGAGGGAGGTGTTTATTTGTAAGTAGTCATGGCACAGGCTCTATTAAAAAATTCAAGCTTTATAAGCCACATACACACTACAACAGAGTTTGTGCACCTACACTCCCTCGCACACGTTCCCAAAAAGTGAAAAAGGAAAATGTCAATTTGAGAGAGGTGTTTATTTTTAACAAACTATGAAAAATGATGAAACTGGTGTTTATTTAACCAATTATGACACGAGGTCTAGTTGAGCAGTGTTTCCCAATCTTTTTTAAGCCATGCACTCCCTTAAACAATGTTAGAGCACCCCCCCCCCCCCTTCCCTAGATTGTGCACTATAAAAATGTCAAAAGGGAAGGCATATATTTGAGGGAGGTATTTATTTAACCAATTATGACTCAAAGTCTAATTGAGCAGTTTCCCAATATCTTTGAGCCATGCGCACCCTTAAACAGAGTTAAGGCACCCATCTTCATTGGACATGGTAAAACATGTCAAAAAGGAGGGCATACTCCTTCAAAAGTCTCCCAAAAAAAGTCAGGTATCTATTTGAGGGAGGTGTTTATTTAACCAATTATGACTCAAGGTCTAATTCAGCAGTGTTTCCCAATATCTTTGAGCCATGCACACCCTCAAACAGAGTTAAAGCACCCATCTTCATTGGACATGGTAAAAAATGTCCAAAAGGGGAGCATATATTTGAGGGAGGTGTTTATTTTACTAATTATGACACAGGGTCGAGCAGAGCAGTCTTGCTCAGCCATGCACCCCCTTAAACAATGTTAGCGCACCCCCTTGCATTGTGCACTATAAAAATGTCAAAAAGGGAGGTGTTTACTTAACAAATTATGGCCCAGGGTTTATTACTGTAAAGCAGTCGTTAACTAACTTTTTAAGCCTTTCACCCGCTGTACCCGGTACACCCCTGGTTCTTATCAATCGCACGCACGTACTGGTGTGACCTCCTTCACACATATTTCTAATGATGTGCGCCTCTCCCGGCTTGAGCAGGATGTCTGCACCAACACATCATCGGCTCGGGCCATTAGCTTGTCGAGAGCGAACTGTGGATGAAAAGCGCATTTGCGCGCGCGCGCGTGCGCGAATATGTACACTATCGGCAGTGTGCATTTGGCCCACCCGTGCGTCAGTACGCGCCTGGCCTGTGTATGCGCTCAGTGATGTGGTTAGTAATGCGGAGACTTGCAGGAGATGGTCCGTGGAGAGAGCCTGCAGGATAATTGCCGCCACACTGACAGGTAGGGCTGCCTCTGTCATCGTTGCCTCAGTGGGGAAGTAGTCGCGTGGGTGTGTGTGTGTGTATGCATACCATCCTTTCCTCCAATAAGCATTTCCCCCAGTACGCTCTCTTCAGACAGTAGCCGACATTCCGAAATTTTCATCCGCTGTCACTCACAGGCGCATCTTAAGTTGTCAATTTTGACCCCGAGAGAGAAAGCTTAGTCATATTTTTAATCAAGCTTCTGCGCATTTGAAATTTACCACAAAATCACACAAAATCCCTAACGAGACGAGCGTAATTTCAGGTAACAACGGCCCACAGGCGTTTATGGGTATTTGCTCAACTGCAGGCGGAGAATTTTTATTAAGTTTGTATTGAAGGATTTTTACTTGTTGCGGCAAAATTTGATTGTGTGGGGTACGTTGATTAAGAAGGATTTTTTTTTTCTCCGGGACCTGCTCGTGAAACTTGTTCAGTATTTCGGCCGACCCACCGAATTGGTTTCATTTGTTTGTTGTGATGCTCTCAAAATGAACTTAAAGTTTTATTTTCTACTTTAAATTTGATAACACATATTTTGAGGAAAACTAAATTTGTATTGGCCAATTTCAGGCAACTTTATTTTTTTTGTCATTGTATGCATGCACTAAGTACAATAGTGTTATTTAACCCCAAAAATTAGCATATAACATAAAAACTAGCACCCAACCGATTAATCGGACGGCCAATTTAGTCAGACAATATTAGCTTTAAGTTTTTTTTTTAAATAGTTTTGCTGATTATTTTTTAATTAACGCAATATTGTGTTTGTAAGTTAGATAGTGGCATACAAGCCCCCCCCCCCCCCCCCCCCCACACACACACCCCAAAAAGGCAACATTTTCTCTCTATTCTGAAGTTAAACACAAATGAACAAAACTAATATATAATATAATTCATATGCTTATTCTTATATGCTTTAATGGACAAAAAGATGATATTTTATTTATATATATATATATATATATATATATATATATATATATATATAAATGCATTGGGGGAAATATATATATATATATATATATATATATGTATATGTATATGTGTGTGTGTGTGTGTGTTCAATATATTTTCTGGGAAATGTGATGTATATATATTTTTTTAGTATTGTTATAAAAAAAAATCGACATGTGCCAAAACCACGAGTAAAAAATCTTTATTGGCCCATATCGATGTAAAAACATTATGTATAAATCTAAGAACTCTTTCCCCCATAGTAGTCATATTTTTGCCACAATTGACGTTTACCACATTTTTGTCTCTTGTCCCTCATGTCTCTCGTATCTAAAAACCGATTAAGGTGTTAAAAATCGCTACGACGTGCTTTGTTTTTCCTCCTAAATCACCCTTCGCCGCCATCTTATCATTTGTGCGGGATTGTCATTGATTGACATCCAATGGGCTTTCTGCTACATCTGGAGGTGGCGGCAAAATGCGAGTCATTTGCCGGCTCCGCCGCTCTCATCGTCGTCTCCCGTCGTCCGTGACGAATTGGTGTCAGCGCCTATCAAAGCCCAAATGTCCATTCTACACCCGGTGTCAGAACAGCCACAATCTATTTATCAAGTAGCCAGACAAGAAAGTGATATTATGTGTATGTGCATATACAGTAGCATATTTACGCAAATAGTGGAAAGATTCTCCACGGCAGATGAGGTCTTTATGCGGATATTCCAGGAATGATGCTAAACAATGCTGGCGTTGTTTTATAAGTCGTGTCAAGCGAAACTAGCCTATTAGGTCGGAGACATCTATTTGAGGGAGGCCTTTATTTAATTAATTGGCACTTGAGCAGTCCTTCCCAAAGTTTTAAGCCACAAATCGCCTTTGATAAGAGTTCGCTCCTTTACACCCTAAAAACGCAGTCAAAATGGAGGTAGATATCTGAGGGAGGTATTTAACTAGTTGGTGCAAAGAGTCTATTAGAGCAATCTCAAGAAAAAAAAAAAAAATTGCGCACCCCCTTCCATGCACTACCTTAAAAAAAAATCCCATTCTATAGTGGAGCACACCAATTGAAGCAGTCTTTTGAACTGTTAAGATGCGCACCACTTTCAACATTTTTGATGAAACCCCCCCCCCCCCCCGCTATCTTCAGCAAAAAGTAAAAAGGCACTGTTTCTATTAGTGCAGTCTTTCCTGAACATTTTAAGCAGCTCACCACCTTCAAAATAGATGGTGCACCCCCTTATTCTGTGCACCCCTCCTCCCCCATAAAGTGAGGCACTTAATTAACTAACTAGGACACTGTCTACTACAGCTTTATGTCCTAAATCTTTTAAACCATACACCCCCTTCAAGAGTTTTGGTGCACCTTATATCCTGCACACCCTGAAAAATTAAGTGGAGGTGTTTATTTAACCGAATGGGGCACTTTGTCTATTAGAGCAGGCTTTGCCAAACAAGTCATGCACAAGTAATTGGTGCACCCACCGCCTGCCCTGCACCCCGCCCCCTTCCCCGACCCCCCAAACAAAAAAACTGTCAAAAGGGAGGCATTTTCAAATTAAGCGGAAAACTATATGTTAAAGCTATCGGTCCCAAACCTTTTAAGCCACTTCGACAAAGTTGGTGTACCCCCCACCCCCTACTCTGCTCACCCCCAAAAAACAGACAAAACAAAACAAAACTGACTTTTTATGGCAATAAAGCTTTTATGCTTATTCGTGCAATCGAAATGTGTTATTATACAGATAGCAGCCATTCTATTTTTAATCTAACACACCCCCAAGGGTGCGCACACCGTATTTTGCTAATACCTTTATTAGAAGGACGGCGACTATTTGAGATATGTGCAGCCGAGGCAAGGACTTGTGAAGGTTTATTATTGAGCCATCTTCCGAAAAGGCCCCCTAATAAGAAAAAGGAAGGGGGGTACGCAATTATAAAAGTGTCATGTGGGTTCCGTTTGAAAGAGGAAGGAGCCTGTAATGTGTTTGATATCAGAGGCAGGGTCTTCGACGGACCCTCTGCGCATGCTAATTACGCCGCCGCCGCCATTACCGAGCCTAAACTAGGGCCACCGGCGCACTTTATTACCTTCAACATCATTTGTAATTGTCAGTCAGAAAAAAAAAAGAATAAAGCCTGGCTTATGAAAGGGATTTTTTATTTCTTTTTTTTGCTCTAGCGGTTTTGTCACAAAGCCACCGGCCGTGTTGATTCTAGGCTGAATAACAGCAGTTGGTTTGTTGTTGGGGGTCTTCTTTTGGCATGAAACGATCGATTGGGGTGAATAAACAGCGAGACGGCCAGGACCGCGCACCACCACCCATTCCCGCCTCCATTCCCCCCCCACCCTCTGAACCCTGCTGCGAACAGCATGCTCTGAAACCATGTGACAGCGTGTGATTGGCACTGCTGATTGGATGTGTCAACAGCACACCGCAAAAAGTAAAACAAAAGAACTTGGAATGAAATTAGGAATATTCATTTGTGGTTTGAGATACTCGTTAATTTCATTACTTGACAAAAATTATTCCTAAAATAAATTGAAATGCCTCCAATTTGTCCCCCCCCCCCAAAAAAAAATCAATTGTTGTAATGTTTAATTTGTGTCGTATAGAATAGGGCCCAACCGATTAACTCATTCACTCCCAGCCATTTTCAGTGAAGCAACCCCCTTCGCTCCCGGCTGTTTTACTGGATTTTGACTGATTTTGCAAGGCCCACAAAATATTGCGTTCTTTTGCTATAACAAATTTAACCTACTAAAAGAAAGAAGAAAGAGTTTCTTCTTTCATCAGTAGAAAAAGTACATTTCTATCTGTTTTGCAGCAATTAGCATTAGAATATAGCTAAGTTTCATCATTATTCATAAATCTATTTAAAACAGTGGGTAAAACAGCTTGTTGCAACATGTCCCTGGTTGATCTCTTCAATTCTGTTAACACCTGCTGGCCATTTTTGTAATTACTACCATTGCTTCAAATATTCTCTTCAGTTCAGAGGCTACATCAAAGCCTTATGTAAGCTCTAGCATAAAAAAACATTTAAAAAAACTCATAAATACGTTTTGGGGGCAAAATATTTGAAATAGAACGTATTTATACGTTTCCGGGAGCAAATGAGTTAACCGGATCTGCCGATATTAGCTCTTTTAAAATAAGCAAAAATTAGGGGCACATCTATCACAATTTTCTGGCCAATCACTGATTTCTGATCTTAAAAAAAGCCTAATAGGCCAAGCCCGATTTTTTTTTTTACCGATCCTGATAACCTAAGTCCAGAAAGTAAAAACCCTGCCACAGTTTAGCTTTAGCGCCAGGTACTAGCTAGCTAATTCCCTAGCTAGCTCCCATGGTGCTTGTTTACCTGCTATGGAGCTAGTTAGCTAGCTAGCTAGCCTCAGGGCCTAAAGCCAAACTCTGGCAGGGTTTTTATTTTCTGGATTTGCCACCTCTGGTCATTACACTGGTTTACAAACCTGAATTTTACAGACAAGCGTATTTGTTGAAAAATGCACTTGACGATTATACACGTTGATGGCATTAAACGGTTGGATTCGAGTTGGTGTGTATTTTCTTATTCGTAGTTGTTAAGCAAAGTACAGTAAGTTCTCCCGCTAGCTGTTCATGTTCACTTGTCACCAGGAGCTACATTTGAATGTCAATTCAAATGTAAAGTTTGCTAAATGCCCATTTTTGTCGATTTTACGTTTTCTGTTAGAATCACTGATTTATTTATTGACGCCGTTAATATTTGTAAAAAGATGCTGGCAGACAGATGGGCGGGAAAGGTGGCAGAAAACATCCGAATAAGACTCATAAAAATGACAGCCGTATCTGCTGCTATCTACTAAGTATGGTCGCATACAAGTCACATCTGAGGGAGGTCACGTGTGATTTATCGCACGCCGCCCGGTGCATCTTCATACTCAAAGCCGGCGAGTTTTAATATTGTTTTTGGGTGAGAAATGGATAGCGGCCTATCTGTTTGGAGAGGGGCGGCGGCAGGAGGGCTCAGGTGCATCCTTCTCCTGCACCCCCCTTCTCTGTCTTCTGATAGGTGCAGTCTGTCGTTATTTGTTGGGAGGGGAGGGGGGGGGGTTGATGGGTAGAATGGCGGCTTTAATATCGAAGCGATTGCCTACTGATAAGGCTAACGGCTTCGGAGGGAGCGAAGCGTGAGCGTTCCCCCCCCCACCCTTGCTATAAACCCTTTCATTTTGTTTTGGACGGGATTGACGTATAGAGGGAGGCGGCAGCGAGGATCCAGATAGGGAGGGGTGGGGGTGGCGGTGGGGGGACGTATCTGCGTATTAACAGATCAATCAGCGGGGCCAGGCTGAAATAACGGCAACTCCAGTCACCCATTTGGAGGCATTACGACACGCTGAAATGCCGAATACTTAGGGGCCCATGGGAAGCGATCCATCTCGCCGCGCCGCATTTATATCGCTTCCAACAATAACAACCACATGTCATGTGTCAGAGAAATGAACATATATATTTATGACTTTAAGCTCCGATGACTTGATGATAATCATTCGGGGGATCGCCGTTAGAATCCACGATGAGGGCGGGGACGCCATTACATTATCCGGCGGCATATGGCGGAGAAGCGCCGCATTTTAATCAAATTATACTCAACGGCAGATAATGATGTTGAGTGCATATGCTCGCCAGCAATTTAAAGGTCGCATAAAGTCTGGCTCGCGCGTCGTAATTCTACTCCTCGTTGCGCGCGACAAGGATTTCCAATCCCCGATTGAAATGGCCTTTTCTTCCTCTCTCCCGGCGAGGCCTTGATCAACTTTTTAAGTGTTCTTCAGCTCTTCCCACGCCTACTTGTGAGAGTTGGGATGCTCATCATTTGAATCAGGCTTGTTTTGCTGAATACAAGTACTTAATTATTTTTTTTCAGCGACATTGGGTTTGCACGCTTGCATCAAAGCTGAAGTGGAATTGACTATAAACTGCAATACCTTGAAAATCATGTTTGAAAAAGGCTGTTCTTTCATTTGGATGTTGGCCTTTGCAGTCTTGCCAGTGAGGTGTAGTTCTGGAGAGTTGCCATGTACGGATGAACATCACATCTTCTGTAAAATATTCAGTGGTAGGGAAGGTATGGTGTTCCACAGGGTTTATTTCTGGGGCCTCTGCAGTTGTCATTGTATCTGCTGCCCCTGGGTTCCATGTTTAAAAAAAAAACACCGCGATTTTCCGATCAGATCCTTGAAGGGGGAAAAAAACACCAGAAGTTACAAAATAATCAGTCAGGATAATCTTTTAGAGATGTCTGAATGTGTATTTTGCTTTACTGAAAAACAGGATTTTTTTCACAGTTGTTTTATTGAAATCTGATAAAAATGGCACACGTTTTTTTTTATTTTATTTTTTTATCAAGGGCTGTGCTTCAGCAGGGGATGGGATCACATCAGAGATGAGACGAGATAGGCTCGGACAATGCCCATTAAGAATGTCTGGAGGAGTCTCTCTGAAATGAGACCTGACGTCTCTTTTCCACAGTCTGTCAGGAATATTTGCTGGCTCATTTGAAGCTCATGAAATCGGCGCGTGCGGATGGGCGTGCCAGCCAAGTTACTTCCCGAATGTAGTACATGACGTAGACCTAAATACGATCTTAATACAGTATTATAGTACAAGTAAGGTGACCTTGAAATTATCAAATAGGTGACACTCTCAGAAATGTGTCATCATAAGTATTGCATGTATGTCTTTTGTAATTTAAGAATAAACGTTAAAGTCGTATGATAAAAGAATACTCAGGCGAAGTACAGATATCTGAAATTTCTACTTGGGTATGCTAACAAATTATTTGGACTTTTGGTTATCTTAATTGCATTCCCAGCTGTGTTATTTTGCAAAAAGCAAGACGGTTAGCTGTAAGAAAAACGAAGAGCAATGAGCTGTTGCGATGCTCGCTTCTAGCCCTCATCCGTCCTGCCGGCAGCTTAATGAGCTCTGCGAGTAGATTGTGTTTCCATTTAAAGTGGCCCCGTCCCTCTCTCGCCATTGATTGGAGAGTCCTCCACCTTGATTGGCCGGTAAATACCGACCCGCTCCAGCCCGCTTCGACATATCAGTCGGCGAGCCGGGCGGCGGTCACGTGGCGGCTCCTGTTGACTAAGGGCTAATCTTTTCGCCGTTTGACTTGCGCGGCCACCGTCGCCCCGGAGGGGTCCTCATTAGCGGCGAAACGTTGCGTGACCTTTTGAGCGTCTTCGCTCCTCCCCGCCACCTACGCCCTCGCCCAGCTGGGCCCAATTACCTCGCTCATTACCCCCCTCCTAAACAGCACCCAGGTATCTCCCTCTTGGCAGCCAGACGACTAAATACATAACACGAATTGAAAATGAGCTTCATCTCAGACGCGTGGGTTGGAGACTTTGCTGCTCTCGCTAATGGCGCATTTTCTTGACTTGACTTGTGTGGCATTTGGACTTTTAGCGCTTTGAACGTACAGGGCGTCCACACACAAAAAAACGTGCTTTGAGTGGTCGTTAGTCATGTTTTTCGTTTTGATTTAGTTGTTTATTGCCACAGATACAAGTCTGAGGTAAATTCAAGAAAATAACATTCATAAAGGGAACATTCCATTTATCCCACACTATAGTCAGGTTTCCATCCAATTGTTTCAAATTTTTGAATCGAATTTAAAGAAAATGCGCAAAACGGACATTTCCCTCTGTTCTTCTTTTGTGAATATTGAGAGGGGACTCCGGCGCTGTAGGTGGCGGTATACACCAATATTTATTTTGCTTTCACTGAAAATTTATATCGGCTCCATATATCATTTATCGGCCTCCTTGACTACTACTACTATATTTTTATTATTATTATTATTACCTGGGATAAGACCAAATCCTACACACACTGTATATGCGACCCTTGCCAGCCACCCTCCACCCCCCCCACCCCCCATATTGACGAGATGATAGAATGATCAATGTGTCCTTCTCAAACGGGCAAGACGAGAGGGTTTGAGCGCGGCGGCGAACGAGCGAGAGAGCGAGATGGATGATTATCCTAAAAGTAGCATGCTTAATTAGATGGAATGCCGCATACATCGTGGCCCGAGTGGAATCACCGGGATAGATTAAAATCCTAATTAAAACCGGCCCCGGCCCGATGTGGAGTGCGAGGTGGGCTTGAGTCTCCGCAGGGTCATTTGCATAGCCTTCATCTGGGGGAAATGGGATTTAAAGGACCTGCTGGCTTGAACTCACATTCACATGCTAACAAACTCAATTAAAAGGATGCGGCATTTTCCGCGCATTATTTCATTGGGCCTCATCTATGAAAGCACCCTTTGATTTTTGTTTTTCAACGTACGTGTTTTGCTTCAAAGGTAGGAAGTGATGGATGTGCGGGATTTACATGAGAATATGTCTGACGAAGCGAGCCGCTGGAAATGGCTTCGGCGTATTTGATGAGATGGCGAGATGCGCGGTGTATTAATTATTGTAAGGACAAAAGAAGGGGGCTTAAGTTATTAACGAACACACTTCAGATTCAGTCGGTTGCACTCGCCAACGTTTTGCATCGTTACAGTGTTGCTCGAATTAAATGGCGCGAGTTGGCTCTCAGCTCATTTTCATGGCCTTCGAACCAATCGTACCTTGCAAGTCGGAACGCCCCAGAAGTTATCCCAGTTTTCTTGATTCTGTTAAGCCATCTTTATGGTTTTGACTTGTGGATTGCTGGCTTGATTGGACTTTCTCTGCTAGTGTTTGTGACGCATTGCCGATGTCAAATAATCTCAAATATACAGTACGTGCGTTGCTCACTGGGTTACAACTGCATCGCTAGTGCTATTTGTTAGCTCGTGTATGGCTTTCGCATTGTTTGTCAGCGTTGAGACTATAAACTTGCAAATTAGCCACTTTGTAACGTGGCGAGTTTTTTTCTCGGGATATTGCCCCCGCCCCCAAAAAAGTAAAAAAAAAAAAAAATTATATATATATATAAATCTTTATTTTTTTTGGAGGGCGGGTGCAATATCCCGAGAGAAAAAAAATAAATAAATATATATATATATATATATTTATATATATATATATATATATATATATATACCCGTGGCCCTAATACACCGTCGTAGAATGGGAATAAATAACTTAAAGCATCCAAGTGACTACTCAAATATCGTGACAGAAACTTCACGGACGCTCTTCTCCCTAAAACCACCGCCGTCCTTTCAGAACGATTGATCGACTGTATCACAAACAGCGGTTTATTTTTGCGGTTGCGTCGACCGTGAGCTAAATGACACGCATTCCCGCGTGGGCCGCCCGTTCCCTGCGATCATTTTGACATCTGACTCACGCCGTCTCATCCGTTGCATCACTTTCGGTATTGGTGACCAACTTGTTCCGCGGCAGCAAGTGGGAATAAAACAAACCAAAAAAAAAAAAAGTGCTACTTTGTCATTCTCTGCTCATATTCACCACCGCCTCCGCTTTTGTCTCCTGCGCAGTTCAAGGGAAGCAGCAGCTGGAGAAGGAGACAGGCCTGAAGATAGTGGAGGCTGGAGTCAGTGACGTAAGTTACGTTCACTAAAAATATCTGTCTGTCTATTTTCTATACGGCTTGTGCTGTTTTGTAGCGCTTGTTACATTTTAGTCATACAATTATTCACAGGGCATAGTGAATAGCGAAAATCCATGTAAAACTGACAACTACTGAAATGCAATTGTCCAAACCTACTTTTCAACCCAATCTACTGGGTCGAAATATTGAACCCAACCTTCAACATCCACAGCTATAGAACCAATTCATTAGTTGTAGGAGAAGATGAAATAAAAATGTCAGGTTTAGCCTTTTAATTGTGTTTGTCCTCAAGGGGAACGAAATAACAACCACTTGTTTTGGCATCCATTTCACACCTGCAGCTTCATTTGTGCAACCTCACGCCGACATCTTAAGCCGTCCGCCGTATCGTCGACGTATATCCGCTTAAGTGTTGTTGTTTTTTTGCCGTGATTGCCGTCCCTCCCGCCCTGAGAGCTTTTGTCGCCATGACGAATAAAACACAAGACACACACACACACAAAAAAGCCCGTTTTCGGTGTTTTTGTTTGCACCGCCACCGCGTCCAGATTATCTGGAGGGCTTGTGGGTCCCTGGCGACGCACCCGTGACATATTCATTGGACAGAAATTAAGAGGGGAACCGGAGGACCCTCAAGAGTGATCCAGATGAAAGGAAGAGTAAATGTGTATTCAGCCCATGCTGATAAATATTCATATGTGTCAGAGGTAAGGATCTAATCAAGCGCCCATTGATGCGTCATAGTAAATGAGTTTCTGTGCGGAAATGAGACAGACAGCGAGCAGAGAGCCCTGAGCCGGCCCGATCGCCGGGCATGCTGGGATGGATGCCGCCTGTGCGTGGCGGGACGGTTGCCCATGGCAACAGCCGTCACGCGCGCCCTCGACGCCGTCGTTTTGCTCTGTTTGTCCCTTTTGCTGTCTTTCTTTGCCCATCTGTCTCGCTTTTATATGCCTCGTCTTACTCCGCATTGTCTCTTGATATTCTCCTCATTTATATCTGATTCATTCATCTGATTCCACCCCCACCCCCCCCACCCCCACTCCATTTTTCTTTTCTTTTTTATTTCATCACAGTGACTTTTATCTTGTTCCTACACTTGCTTCCCTTTCATTCACTTCTACCCGCACTGACTGATTTTGTGCACTTAGTGGCGGGGGCTGTGTTTGTCATATCGGGCCTATTTGTAGATAATTAGCTGCAATAATAGTCCCTCTGCAGGAGAGAGGCGGAGGGAGGAAGGGGGGGGGGGATGCCTGCCTTCCACCTCATGGGGAGAAAATATGCGCCTTGACTTGTGTTTGTAGAGAGTGACGTCGAGGAAGTGCAGAATTTAAAGTCCCGCACAAAAAAAGTTTTCTTTTCTCTCTCGAGATGAAATGTGTGTGTCTCGTGATTCAAATCGTATCGTCAACTGATCTAGCTGGTTAAATAAAGGTTGAATCAAAATAGTAGGAGTGAAAGTTAAGTGTAATTTGAAGTAATAGTTTCGTAGTTGGGTTGAATCATGGAGTTAATCTTAAATAGAGGGAATTAGGACTGCAATTAGGAAGGATTTCAGTAATTGATTAATCCGTCGATTATTTGTTTGATTATTAATCGATGAATCCGATTTTTTTTTTCAGTTTAAATTCACATCCCTTTTTTCAAATTTCAAATTGACATTGCACAAACATAAATTAATTCTGATTTTGATTTTGATTTTGATTTCCCCCACTGTGTTCAACAGATTTGTGAATAATGATGCTAATTGCTGCAAAACGGAAACGGATAGAAATATACTTTTTTTCCCTGATGAAAGAAGAGACTCTAATTTTTCTTTTGGTAGGTTCCAGGTTTTTATAGCAATAGATCACAATATTCAGTGAGCCAAGCAAAATCAGTCAAAATCCAGTAAAACAGCCGGGAGCGAAGGGTGTTGCTTCCGTGAAAATGGCTGGCAGTGAATGGGTTAAGTGATTTAATGGGATCACTATTTTAATTGCATTGAACTCTAATTGGATTCAATGTGAATTTTAGTGAATCGTATGATAGTTGAAGATAATCATCTCCCTGAGTGATGTCGAACCACATCCCTGGATGTGATGATGTCACCGGTTTGTGCTGAAGATGCGTCGAGTTGAGAATAAGTTGTGCAAAATGCTCGCTTTTAACAGGAGAGGTTGTCGAGTGGGCTCTTCAAATGCATTAAGTTTAAAAGGTGTTAAACCAAAAGCCTGCTTTCACAAAATTGGCCCTAAATTGACAGATATGAGCCACTGCATGCGAGGAACTTGCAGAGTGGGCTTTTCTTTTTACCGGGGGAAAAAAAAATCTGCTGTTTAAATTGCTCGGAGAATGCCTAAGAGGGACAAATTAAGCGTAGTAGCGTATTAGTGTGGATGGCGTACTTCCACAAGCAGGCACTGTGGTGGGTGTCATTAACAAAATGAACAAATAAGATTTATTTGTATTTTTTTTGCTCTGAAACTTGGCATCAACAAATGGTTCATTAAAACATATTTGCAATGAAAACAAAATTGTGAGCTATAAAAATTATTCACTGGATGCTTTTGTAACATTGCAAATATACCGGGTTAAACTGACCCAACATATTTTTATTTTGCTATTTAACTTCACATCAAAAGACTAAAAATGTTTAATTGTTGTTATGTTGTTTCTAACCTTTATTATTATATCGGGCACTTTTTATTCTCCACACTTTTTTGCTGCGCAATAACTCACACACAATAATATACCGTTCAAATTTCAACTTGCTTAAAAAATTCACGCCTTCCCGGGAATATATGGTCTGATTCCACATTACTTACAGTTTGTGCACAATTTAATGTTAAATATCAACTTTTCCCCATTCATTTTTTCAATGGGAAAGACTGAAAATGTTCTAAGTACAACTTTCCACGCCCACTTCTCAAATCCAGGTTGGACCACAGTTTTCAATTTCCAAAATGTCCAATAATTTCACATCCATTTTATTAAATGTCCTATTTTATTAAATGTCATCTGACATTAACTTTTTTACTATATACCTGTTTAGAAAATGTGTGTGTGTGTGTGTGTGTGTGGGGGGGGGGGGGGGGCATACCGGTATGTTTGTTCAGTTTGTTTTTAAAAAATATTAAAAACATTGCATTGAGTTATATGACATTTTTTGATGATTAAACATTAGAAGGGGTCACAATGACCCATGAACATTGTTAAGAAACTAACATAACCAAAGGGTTTATCGTTTATCAAAATGTTTTTGGAACATACAACCCGGGTCAAATGGACCCATTTTAAAGTTTTCCAAGATGAAACATCTCATCAACAGATATTTCAAATGGTTTGCTTTGTCATATTTTCAATTAAAAATGGTTCCTGTTGTGTATTGGAATGCTTTTAGAAAAACTAAACATCACGTGGGTCAAAATAACCCCTTTCAAAATAAAATAACTCGTACAAATATCAGTATTTCATGATGAAACTGGAAAAAATAAAGATTTATATAAAACATGTATGTGTTTTCAACATTAAACATAGCCTGGTTCAAATTGACCCGGGAACCAACCTGACAGGAGGCTTGAGTCTTATCACTGGCAACGCCCCTCCGTTCTTCCGTTTCTATTGAAGAGGTGACAAATGACAAAACAGCTTAGCAAAGATGTCGGGATCGAGCGCACGTCAATAGCGGCAGATGCGGACCAGGATAAGCAAATGTCAGAGTGGGGGGAAGGAGACATCCATCAATCGGCGCTGCAATATCCATCCAGTCCATTCCGGATCCCGCCGGCGTCCACGCCCCCAACCGGAAAATGCAACCAAAAATGTTTTTCCGTAAATGAAGTATGCCCGTGAGGAGGATTGTGATTAACAGCCCAGTCCCAAGTGGGAATGAGCGTGCCGACCCAAATAGCAAATGGAGGCCGTCTGGCAACATCTCGCAAGTTTTGCAAGAGGTGTGAACAGGAAAAAAATCCTGCTGGTTTTGTGACACCAGTCCTACTTTCATTTGGTCCGCTTTCAAAACAAAATTCCCCATTCAGATCAATTATCCAGTCATTTTCTATGCAATAATTCCCTGTTCATATTTTTGGCGCTCTTTCTTAAATGCCCACTAGAGGACGCCAAAGCCCTGTCTAAATAGGAATTGGTGTCAAAGAAGTCTGTCGAAGAGATATTAGCATTTTGGGGGGTAACCTATCAGCCATTAATTACTTAAAAACGAATTATGCCAAACAATTTTGAAATATTTTCTGTACAACTTCTGAGGTTTTCGAAACTTTCCATTGGACACTGCGGTTGAACTCCAAAGTGTACAACTTCTGTGGTTTGAGAAAAGATTTACTGGGTGATATGCTTGAAATTTGAATTGTAAGACTTCTGGGTTGTCGGACACTATTCGTTTGAAACTTTGGTCAAATTTGGAGCTATACAACTTGTGTAATGTCACAACTTATTAAATTGGGAACTGTGGTCCAACTCAAGGTTGTGCAACTTCTGGGGTGTTGGAATGCATTCATTGGATACTGTTGTCGTGACGAGTATCACTAGAAAGCATCTGCCTACCCCCATTAACCTCCTCCCCAAAGGCCTGGAAAGTGTGTGTACGTGTAGGAGGGTACCTTCTCTGGTGTGGAGAGGTGTGGAAAATAAAAGGGATGCCGGGAAGGATATTTCTGAAAAGGAGCCGTGTGATGTTCAGTGGATTTCTTTTCTTGCTTTGGCGACGGTTGGAAATGAAAGACTTCATAAAGACAAACGCACAATGCCGAGAAGCCTTGGAGAGCGTCTGAGGAGAGAATGATAGCACGTCTGCCGATATTCGGCCTCGAGATTTCATCTTGGTTTTGGGACGAATTTAAAAATGATTTATTTTGCTACCTGTTCAAAACATGCATTTTTTTCTGTGAATTCTTTTCAAGAGATCCTTTATCAGCTTTTTCAACTTGTCACCTCACATCGAGTCGAAAAGGGCATCCCACTCCCTCCCCCCCCTTGCATTTCCACCCCTGGATTCACCGCCGCTTGGGGGGGGGGGGGGGGGGGGTCCCGGTGGGAGTCATTCGGTGGCTGAATTGAGATCCGCTGACATTTTGACAGCGGGCTTCGTGTTGGGAGATAACTCTAGCATACTGCTTATGTTAAGAGGCTCTCATTAAGTGCCAAATTCCCCCAGCTGCATGTCAACTGGTGATTCAAGCGCCGGGATGTAAATCATATATGGCAGCAAGGCAAGTTCTTGCGCTGGCCGGCTTTTGTTTGTGTATGCGATGCACAGTCGGTGCTCGTACTTGTGATTTGGAGCAAAACATTGGGGGGAAAAATAGCCCTCAAACTTTTTGGGAGTCAATAAGTGTGACGTGGGTTTGTCTGCTAAAGCAGTTCTGATGTTCAGGGTTGTTTGAGAGGAAAAATATCAAACTTTGAAGTACGTCAGATCATTCTTTTTTTTTTGTCGGTTACTGCTTACCTTTTGCGACCTTGTGATGTTTGACAAAAAGGCACAGTGAGTGATTATGAGGGCCGCCACGTTAGCATCTCTAGCTAGCTGCCCATTTGACATAAAATATCTTTATACCAAGAGTTCTTGGTAAACATTGGTAGACGGAATTTGAGTGTCAGACTAAAGACAAAACAGAAAATTACACTCTTGATACCAATGATAACGCTAGCTAACGCATAGCAAATGTGATGTCAGCCGCTATTGGAGCACAAATGTTGGAGCAACATATGGAGAAAGACAAGAAAGATCGAACGATTCTATCATCTTTGTCCTTCATACTATCTATGTTGAGCAAAAAAAAGAAAGCGGTCGGACAAATATTTGCAATATAAATTGACATGTATAATGGAACGTATGGTGTTCCACAGGGTTCAATTCTGGGGCCTCTGTTGCTGCCCCTGTGTTATTTGTAAATAAAACAGCAGTGTAGTAACTATTAAGAAAAAAAGAGAAAGCGAGAGCGATAATGTTGACGTTGACTCGAGAAGGCTGTCGAATGAATAATACTGAGCTCTCCGGGAAAAAACAAACCTTTCTATTTTATTATTAGGTATGTTCTCTATCACTTTTTGCCTGATACCGGTACTCGCTCATCCCTAGTTATTACTATATGCTTTTGTCAAGTGCAATATTACAAAGTACTACTTTCCTTATTAACTCATTCAAACCCCAAAACGTGTAAATATGTTTTTTAATACTTTGTGCTTCACTCCCCAAAACGTATTTATAAGTTTTTTATGTTGTTGTTTTAATGCAAGAGCAAACAAGGTTTTGATACAGCTTCTGACATGAAGAGGTGGCTTAAAGTATTACAAAAAAAACAACCAGCAGGTGGCAGCAGAGTATAAGAGATCAGCCAGGGCCATGTTGCAACAAGGTCTTTTTCCCGGTGTTTTCAACAAGTTTGTGAATAATGATGAAACTAAGCTATATTCTAATGTTAATTGCTGTAAAGGAAGGAAACATATACTTTTGTTTTCCTGATGGAAGAAGAGACTCTAATTTTTCTTTTGGTAAGTTACATGTTTTTATCGCACTAGAACATTATTCTGTGGGCCTTGCAAAAACAGTCAAAATCCAGTAAAACAGCCGGGGGGCTAAGGGGGTCGCTTCAGTGAAAATGGCTTGGAGTGAATGAGTTAAAAACACATTATTTTTTGGTGAGGCTGGACTTCATTTTAGTGGGGAAAGACTGTGCTACCTGCGAGTTTTACCTGCGCAGAGTAGTTCACTGCATACTGTTCATAACCTGGAAATGTCATATTACAGTAAATATATGTATGAAAAACACTTCTAGGCTATAACCATAAAACAATGCAATAAAAACCGTCAGTACGGTGGTAACTGAGCATGCCTTCTTCTAATGCACCGTAACCTCGAAAATGTCGGGACGGTCGTAAACCAAAGACCACCCCCCCCCCCCCCGTCGTTTTAAACATAACCCAGTATAACTGGAAAACAACAACTGCCTTTTTATATATGCCTATGAGGAAGAGAAATGTGTTTTGACACTTATTAAAACCAGACAAGTTCGCTCTTCTCCCCCATCGCTTGTGAGGAGCGCGCATCCTGCCATACTATACAAAGAAGCAAATACCAAACTGTATGGCATGCTATCAAAAGCATTTCTGCGGTCCAAAAAGGTCACGTGATGGTAAAAGGTTGCCGAGAAGCCGAGCCGGCGGTCGGGCTTTCATCAGCGGGGAGGCAGCTGGAGTCCTCCAAAGAGGCCGACTGACTCGGGCAGTGCTGCGGGCGCAGCGGGGGCTGCTCGGCGGTGACATTTCACATCCAGATCCGCCGCGCTAATGGCATTTCAGCCACTTTGAAATACACACAAACAGCCGCGCCGCTGAAACATTTATAGGCGTGCGATGCTTTTATTGTTTGGGTTCATGACACCGTCGGAAGGAGATTGCATAGGTTGGTGGGACAAAAAGGCAGTTGAAGGCCAATGCGCAATGGATTGGAAGCACGCCTGTGCACTCTATAGATACGCGCACAACTTAGCAAGCCATTCAGTTATGTCCAGAAATAATGATTTTTCATTGTGAAGCTTTGGAATAGTGAAAAAAAAAAACTACACATGTAGGCTATATAGTCTATTGTGCATGTGTGTATATTGGGAGTTATTCAAGGTACGAGCTGTCATTCTGCAAAAAAAAAATCTTTCTTTCACTTTCCAAGCAAAAATTTGTGAGGAACGCTGGTTGGTGGCACTGAACTCACCGAACTTCACAACAAACAAGCAGCCGTTTGGCAGATAGTGAACAATTCTTTAAAAATGAGGCTTCAAGCTGCTTGTTGCCATTCCCAGTTGAAGGTCGCTGTCCAACAAAACAAAACAGAGAAATGCACATTTAGCTTAATGCTAACAAGTAATGGGAAATTCCATAGACGGGTTCATGCATAGCATCGGTGTTGTGGTTATATAACCATTTAAAATATAAGACTTTACTTCATATATTTTATACTGTCTATATGGCCTTACAGTCAAATATTATTAAAATGAGCTTTAAAAAAAACATGAACATGCATAATGGCAATTTTTCATCCCTTGGCCTGAAAAACCGCCGCCAAAGTTGTCGCTCTCACGAGTTCGTCAGGTACAGTAAGTTGATCACCTTTGTGTTTAAAAATAAAAATACAACATCAAACCAGTAAAATTTCACGTTTAGCAACTTTCCAACATAAATAAGCTATGCTGCTAGGTTTGCAAAATTAACCGGAATTTAGGGGAGTAAATAAATATTAAAATATTAAATATATTATTATATATATTATATAATATTAAAATTTAAAGTTGGCCCTCAACAGGGAACTTGCAGTAAATACAGTTGGGGAAAATTTTATTGTAGCATAATCTTGGCTAAAACAACCAGATTTAATACAAGTACACTCTTCAATCACATGCACGCAGACTGCTTAGCCCGTATCCCACTGAGCAGCCAACGTGCAAGTGTTTTTCCAAGGTAGTGAATGTTGATTTCTTGTCAGAGTTCATTCAAGGTTACAAACGTTTTAATGTTTTTTTCTTGTCGTAATTTTTAACATCTCCAGTTGGCGACCATTAAAACTTTTGGCAAACGTCTTTGAACGCACCCTGATTAAAAAAATAAATAAATCAACATCCGCTAACCCTTGCAAACAATCAACAAATGTTCGCCGCTCAGTGGGATCTGGGCTTGATATCTTACTAAGCCGTGAGGGGTTGCGCACATAGCGCACGTTGTTTTTTTGTCAAGGTTCCTAATGAGTTGCAAAAGGTTGCAACAAGTTTTTCCTGTCAAAAATTCTTGGCAAGTAGAAAAACAGTTTGCCACAAGAATAAAACTTCCCCAGCTTTACTTCCCCATGGAAGGTTTTTGAAAATTTACCGCAAATTTTCTGTTTACGGCAACAACAAAAAACTGTATCCTGCATCCTTATGCATCAAAATTTTCAACATTTCTTTGTGAAAAGACAGACTGTCTTCAACCGTTAAAACTTTTTGGAATGTTTCCAAAATTCCCCAATTAATTTATTTATTTATTTGGTATATACAGTAAAACTGATTTTAATCAGCCTCCTGCCACAACAACAAGAAACAGTCATCCAGCATCATTGAAGTGCTTTAATGTCAACTCTTTCCATTTGCGTGTGCTCTTGATGATGTTGGTTATTACTAATGACATTCATTCAGGGCAGCTAAGGCGTAAGCATTTCATATGGCGGTGATTTAATATATTACACGTACACCCTCTTATAGTTGTAAATTCCTAATTGGCAAATGCAATATTTTTGTTAAACCTCTTAAAACAACACAATCAAATGTTTTATTTCAAATCTATTGCAGCAGAGTTTAAAAGCGACATCATAAAAACGGAATATACCCTCCAGTGGGTGAAGGCTTTCCTTCATTGGCCAACTTTTACACGGAGACGAGAAGACGCTATCCCGAAATTGACGTAAAATTGAGTTGTTGTTTTTTTTTTTTCTCTTTTCTGATTCAGCTTGGCAGACATGTTTTCGAGTACATAAGATACTCGCTGCATCCAGATCAACATGCACGGCCCTCGTGGCTCTCATGAAGGAAAATGGTCAATACGCGCTTCTCCTTTGAAGTTTCCCCCCCCCCATCGGAATGAATTGTCCTCACTGGATGGAGGAATTGCATCCGCTGCCGGTTGGTGCTTGTTAGTAATAGGCCTGCAATATTCCGCCCTTTTTTAGATTAAAGGAAAACAAAATGGGACTGATGCCGTCTGATAACAACACTACGCCGGATTTGAAAAGAGGGGGAAAAAATGGCAGGAATAAATATTCATTAGACAAAGTCTTCTAAGTAGAACAAAATACACATTTATTATTCATAAACTTCCACTGGAAGTATGAATACATTGTTGTTCAAGTTAGTGTTGCACATTTGATATCAAAGGGACATGGTCTAACCAGCTAAATATTTGAACCCGAATATTTTATTGCAAAACACTATTTGCTTTGAAACCGTCAGTTGAATGGTTCTCAAACGGGGGTCAACAAACCTCGATGGTCCACAAAAATAAATGATGCGGCGTCAAAAGTGCGTAGATAGAAGAAACATAACTAATTAACCCTCCCTCATTAATTTAACTTAGAAGAATAAGTGGTGTAATGTTACGAGAATAAAGATCCACCTTCCCTGCACACAACAAAACTAGGAGCAATTTGTTCAGATACGACCCCGCAAAATGAACAAAATCCCAGAAAAAAAGGATTAGAAAATGGCTACCTACCTGCGCGTTTGATCTGTCACAATGAAGATTAAGACTCCAGCAGGACTCTAAAATACGAACTTTTCACACAAGGGATTTTTTGGGATATATTTGCTGCATTTTGTCCATCCGAACAGAAAACAAAAACAACCATGTTGCCTAGCTTCTCAAGCCGCTAGCTTAACGCTAATGCTATATAGGAACGGAACTGTGATAAAATGACAAATGACTGCATTGTTAAATATGATCTTTACCCGCCACGTTCCTTTGAAAGCTGGCTGTTTATGCAAATGTTTTGACCGGCGCTGGTGGCATTGGGGGCCGATGGCTCGGTGCCCGGGAGAGACTGAAGGAAGGTGGGGTTGCAGGGTTGAGGCGGTGGGAGGGGGGGACCTGTGGTGTCCACAGCTGGGGTAGCATGGCAGAGGCTTTAAATGTCAGCTGGGGAGGGATGCGGATGCCATTTGGCCCGCAAAGCTGCATGCCGAGGGACTGGCGGTGGGATGCGAGAGCAGGGGGCTCACCCGCTGCCATTTATCATGCAGCTACTCGCCTAGCACATCTGGCACTTAGCTACTGGTAGCACGCTGGAAAAGCCCTCGCTGCAGGCTAACGCCGCAAAATGGCAAATGACTCAATCTAGTGTATTTGTTGTCGGATTGAAGCAGACATTTATTACAGTGTATGTCAATTGAATTATGAGAGGGTTTGCTATTTAATTAAAACATTTAAGTCTGCTCGGATGTTAAAATTAGCGCTAACTGAACACCTAACTAGCGGAATTGCACATTTTGGATTAGCGGCCGACGCTAAGCAGGAGGTTAATTATCGCTCGCTGAGCGCGCGTTGCTCCCCGTGAATTGAATGTAATCAGATGTCCGATCATCTTTTATTTATGCCGATGACCGTGATTGATGCTCCAGACGCAAACCGGCGGATTTTCTCGTTGACCTTATTGCTAATACAGTAAACCAGCTATTTGTGAGACCTTCCCTAATCTTTTTTTTTTTTTTTGAACGTCTTACATTTACTAGCATAAAACTGAACTATTCCATACTAAAAAATTATGATCACAAAATACTTTAATATCATTTCAAAGTTATTTTACAATATTACACAAAAAAAAATGGCTTAGAGATGTTTGGATTTCGAAAATTGTAACGTCCACGTTCCCCCCAGGCTAAACTTAGCTCCATCCTGACTGTCACTTCAAAATGTATCACTTCAACATACTTTTTATCAGTGGCCAACCGATTAATTAATCGAGCAATATTAGCTGTTTTAAAATCAGTCAAATCAACCTCTTGTTTTTTTGCAGAATTATTATTATTTTTTGACACAATAACATATTACTATATAAGACAATGTTAATGACCTTCAACACCCCCCCCCCCCAAAAAAACGGCTGATTTTTCTGTGTTTTTAAAGTTAACCCTATACTAAAGCACTAAGTGTTGTAAAAAAAAAAAAAGTCAACTTCTGACTGTATTTTTTAAAAATCGGCAATGAATTAGCTAATTTTAGTCGATTTTTCTCTCAATTTTAAAGTCAAACATATAGTAAAGGACAAAGTATTATTTTAAAAAAAAAAGATTCAAATGTTCTGTCTGTAATTCATATCGTTATTGTTAAAAGCTTTAAGGGACCCCAAAAAATAATATATATTTTATTTATTAGTCTGCTGTTTGATCGGTTATCAGAATTTTATTTTGCCAAATATCGGAATCGGCACCAGCCTCAAAAAATCCATATCGGTCAGGCCTTACTTTTTATTTGTATTTTTAAAAGATTATTTTTTTTTTTTTTACTATTCCGACTGTAATGTGGGAGAGCCCCACATGCGACATCACAAACCAACCCACAAGGCCCCGCCTCCTCAAGGCGCATACTTGATCTAACAAACATACATTACAATACATAAAATATTTTTTTATTAAGGATGGTCGAGTATCAATACCAGGTATCGGCATCGGTTCTTGCATACAGGCCGTCATCTTGCACCCGTTTTTGGATTAGAACTACAAATTAGAAATGAGAAGAATAAAACCTTCATGCAATTTTGAGGAAAAATGCTATATTGGGATATTTAGGTCTTTCTTTAAAATTATCTGTCATTGTTTTTTTGTTTTTTTTGGGTGGAATTTTATATATCAAAAGTACTAGTGGTATATCTGAAAAGTATCCCCCACGATGAACGTGCGTTCACTGTACCGACAAATGGGATTATCTGTTCGTTAGCAGACGCTGACACGAGCCGTACCCGTATAAACCCATTGAAATATTGATTTTGTGTCCCGTTTTCAACGCTAAATGTCGTACTTAGACTGGAGTCAATATCCAGAACAAGAAGAAAGGATTGTATTTAATTGCCGCGTGCTTGTTGATCTTGGGAAGTGGCGTCCTTGAATGCATGCAATCACACGCCAGTCACAGTTCATTACATTGAAGAGGGAGTGGGAAGGCATCACCGCGGCTTCAGCTCAGGCCTTGCGCTGTAATTATGCTCGTGGGTGAAAATAGGCCAGATTGATTGTATGCCTTTGCAACAATGAGCCGTCAATCTATCGCCGCATTGCCGAGCTATCAAAAAAAAAAAAAAAATAAAAAAACTTGACGTAAGTCATAATTAATTCTGTTTGCTGTGGCGGGCAGACGGCTGTAGACGAAGAGGTTTTTATTTAATTTATTTATTTATTTTTTAGATTGGGCTTGCTTTAGCTCCAGGGAAGACTTTTCTTCAAATGTTTTTGATTTTGGGCCAAATTTGAGTACCTTCTTTTCTCTGGTAGGCCTGAGCAATTTGGGGGGGGGAAATCATTATCACGATTATTTTGTTTGATATTAAAATCGGAAGCATTCCCACTTACGTTATTTATTCACCACACGTTTTTGCCGTGTAACAACTCTCACATAATACTTCCGATTTACATCGTTCAAATTTCAAAGTTAACTCAATATTAGAGCAATTGCCTTCCACCACAGTACCAGAGTACCTGGGTTCAAACCCCGCTTTGGACCTTATTTTAGTACTTAAGTAATTGATGTTTCAATTTACAAAATAAGCACATGTATTCAAATATTAGCATTCGGCTAATAGCACTTTGTCTAGTTGATTTCCAAAGTTTGTACTTATTCACAAATGTCAAATATATTGATGCCAAATAATTGAACAAAAATTGATATATGAAATTAAACTTGGATTGAAATCCGCTCCAAACAGAATACGAACTTTGGTCTCACACGCACTAGTCACCTGCTCTAACCACTGAGCTATAGCTGACTTGGGTTCAACTTTGAAACATTACGTAATTGTCTTGAATACTGTGGAATAATACACAAAGTTGTCAATGAAGATGAATTCATATTTTATACGTTTGATCGACATTAATGTATTTTTTTTAATTTTATGATATATTTAGTTAGTAGATATATTGAAAAATAATGTTTTTTTTAAATATATTTATAAAATGTTAAATTATGGGAAAACTAAGTATGTTGAATGAGAAAAATATAAGCCCGGTTGGGGTGAATTTTTGGAGCATGTTGAAATTGGAACGGTATAAATCGGCTATATTATGTGGGAGTTCAAACGCGGCAGAAAATGGTTAGCATTATTAAGCTAGCAGTGGTTATGTAGTTGTTTTGAATACACGATGTGTAATTCTCTTTGTTTTATGACAGTAACATTAAAAGGACAACCGGGTGTGTGGGGTTTTATGTGCGTGTGTGTGATCTGTCCCTCATCAAATTGTCCCGGCTTCATTAGCATGTGCCAAGGTTCCTCCGATTAACAGTAATTAAGGAGAGAAATCAGAAGGGCGACTCGTCAATTGAGGACACAGCTCCAGACGAGTTTACCAAGTTTACCCCCTAAGTGACCCCTACGCTGCCGTCGCCGCGGCGGTAACAGGGGCAAGAAGAAAGTCTCTCCCGAAGACACGACTATAAGGACGCGACCCTTCTGTCTATCACACGCTGCCCCCTGTGGTTCGACATCCGCAGCGACGCTCGCGCAAGGCCTGGCTGATCATGGCGGCATATGCTCGGGCAGGTGCTTTCAATATGTCCCGAGTCCAGGAACAAGTCCACACACGGGACCTTTGCCACTTAACCAGTAAAGTTTTCACACATGTTGAGCCTCTATTTACTTGCCATGAATAGCAAAAATAATTTAATTCACTCTCTTCTAAAAAAAGTTAATAGTTTAAACCATAGATATGACTCTTTATACTTTAATTTACCTTACTTCCTTGACACTAATTACTACTTTGCTAATGTTAGCATGTCAAGGGCATTTGGCATTGTTTGTTAGCATTAAGCTAAGTGGGCTTTCCTTGTTTTGGTGGTGGTGTGCTGTGAGATTTTTCTATAAAAAAACAAACAAACATGTGACTTGGCTGAATGAAGATAGGTTTATGATTTATAACATTTTCAAAAATGGACTTGTAGCGGGAAATCAGCTTGTTTTCATAGTTGCCAGTCAGTATCCCACTTTCCCAGCCTAACGAAATTATCCGGCAACGGCGCTTGCAATCATACGCTACGTCATGCCGCAGCTCACGTAGGCCCTGCCCGCCGCCGCCGCCGCCGCCAATACTTGTGCCACTTGATGTATTGTCTCGCTGTTTGCCTCCCTTTTAAAATTAATTGCAGTTTTATCTCTCCCCGAGCCTGCCGAGAACACAATAGTTTAAAAGTAGCTTGGATTGTATTCAAACAAAACAATTAAAGGCTCCCTGTTTTCCCGTCCGCGTTTAACTCTGGTCGTGATTCCTTTAGTGGTAGCGCTTCTTTTATCTGTAATACAATAGAATTCAACATGAACCAAAATGTCCTTTTGTATTGGGTCATGTTTTAATAATCATGCATCATATTTTGGACCTAGCCACGATATTTGAGGGTGAAAAATGCCAATGAATGGACAAGGAACAGAGATAGTGGAGGTAAGTTTTGAGAATTTTACATTTCTTGGCAAATCGTCACACTTTGCCACTAATTTTCGTTCACACACTGCGAAGAAAACTAAAACATTTCTCAATGAATATGTCTTCAATTGAAGGGTTTGAGACTCAATTTGACTTTGACTTAGTGTTTAACAAACCTTGACAGAAACTATTTAGTCGAGGTAGTGAGCATTTTTTTCTGTTTTTGAATGAAAATTAGCTCAAGCTAAAAATACAATTTTATAAAATCATGAAAAAATGAAGGGCACAAGCAAGGTTTGACACTCAAAGATAGACACAACAACTACGACACCATCACACTAAAAATGACAGCTAAGATATGCTAACGTTATGGTTAAGCTAACTGGTAGCTGGTTTAACTAAGCTTCGTGTTTGTTACACGTTCATTGAGAAGACAATAATCATGTCATATTAGCAATAAACAATACAGAGACTGGTTTTGTAAACATTAAAAACTGTGATAGTGAGTGTTTTAGTCCAGCTAATTAAAGCAAGTATAGACGACTAGACGCTAATTGTAGGACTAGCTAAACTTAAATAGTGACTCGACATGCTTGAAATTTAGCAAGGGGGGGGAAAAAAGAATGTCAACATGCTAGGTTTGCAACTCACAGAAAGACACAATAAGTACGACATCCATCTTCATCTGTCACTCGAGAAATTACAGCTAAGCTATTGCTAATACTACAGTTTAGCTAAGTGGTAGCTGGTGAAACATGAACTACATTAAGCTTCGTGTTGGTTAAACGTTAATTAAGAAGACGATATGGTAATCGTGCCATGTTAGCATAGTTTTGTAACCATTAAAAACTGTGATAGTGAATGTTTTAGTCCAGCTAACTAAAGCAAGTAAATGTTTGACTTGGGTAATTTTTTAAAATTGTTTTTCTGGCCTCCTGTCATGACTTGTGGTAGGTGCTAATATTTTTACACTACCAGCTAACAAACAGCCAAAGTCTAATGTCAGCAAATAGTGTTTACAGTTCCGCATTAGCATCATGTACCTGCAGATTTAACCGACATGGGGTCCACCCAAAATACTTGAGATTCAGCTGGGCTCTTTGAAACTGGCTGCAATAAATTATTCATTAAAAAAAAAAAAAAAAGTCATGAATGCCGAGGCTCCATTTGGGAAGGTGATGGAGGATCTCGCTTTGAACTACAATGCGGTAAAGAAATGTATTTTTATTTTTTCCCAGCCCCACATCCATCAGCTGGTATTGCTAAAGTGATATTAACGCGCCTTCTGGGCTTGAAATCTATTTTCAAGCGCGTTGCTTATCCGCTTACATTCCAAACTATTGCGATGTGCATCGCACTGATGTAATATCGCCGCATTAGGCGGTGCCTTCCGGTGCTGAAGCGTAACTTACACCGAGATCAAATGCAAAAAAAAAAAAAATGACACCGCTCATCCATTAGATGCAATCATCAGCACAAAAAAAAAAAAAAAGAATGCCCTGAATGTATCTTGCTTGTGTGCTTGTTTCCAAATAGTTGTTGATCAAACACCTAGAAAAGGTCCCGATTTAGCTGAATTGCACTAAGCTCGCATGTGTGTGCGTGTCAGTCTGCTGTTTTCTCCAGTCAAACGCGTCTACGTCTTGTACCCGTGCCAACGCGGTTCAAAGTGGCACGCATCAAGGTAAATCCCATCTACGGTTGTCACGCCGACGACGTTTGAAGGAGGCAGCCCACACATGCGCAACAATGCGCTCTTCAAAACGGAATGTGATAGATAGCTTGGGGAAAATAACATCCTATGTGTTAAGTTGTTAGCTGCGAGGAAGCCAAACGGCGTAATTGTCTACGGGCACGCCGTTGCTGATTATAGAAAATCGATCAAAAAGTGTGTAGCAGTGTTTTTGATAAACGACATAGTAAGCCGCCATTTTGGGTTGAAATCACCATTATAGTGTCATTTGGATCTCTTAGATGTGCTTGAAAGATGGGAATGATTGACACCGCTCTAATATCGTACAATAATTACTTCTTTTTTTTTAAACCTTTTAGCGCATCAGTATGGCACTAATATAAGTAATTATTCGCAGGGGATAAAGAATATATGACTAAGTTTTGCTATATTGTTTGTTTACATGTATTACTGTATACGGTTTGTGTACACTCCGCTGCTTAAAGGGTAACAGCACCCCAACATACAGTAGATGCTAATTAGCGTTAGCATTAACGCATTCACTCCTAGCCATTTTCACTGAAGCAACCTGCTTCTTTACTGGATTTTGACAGATTTTGCAAGGCCCACAGAATATTGTGTTCTATTGCTATAAAAACATGGAACATACCAAAAGAAAGATTAGAGTCTCTTCTTTCATAAAAAGTATACTTGTATCTGTTTACGTTTTGCAGCAATTAGCATGAGAAAATAGCTAAGTTTCATTATTATTCACAAACCTGTTGAAAACACTGGCAAAAAGAGTTTGTTGCAACGTGGCCCTGGCTGATCTCTTATACTTTGCTGCCACCTGCTGGCCTCTTTTTTTTTGTAATAACTACCATTGCTTTAAGCGACCTCTTCATGTCAGCTGTATCAAAGCGTTTTTTGGGAGTGAAAAACAAAGTATTAAAAAAACGTATTTATGCGTTTTTTGGTTTTAAATGAGTTAAGCTAGCAGCCTGAAAACAACTGAGTAGCATTAAAGCCTCTTTTTTGAAGAATTGTTCACCAAATACACTAAAGGAGGATTGTTAAAAAAAAAAAAAAAAACACACACAAATAAGTCAGTGGGCCACTGTCTTGATATTTTCAAGCAAAACATGAACGGTTGCGCATTAATGCTCCGTGGCGTGCTTGTAAACAGTCGAAGGTGAAAGCAAACAATCCAACTTGTTATTGTCTCCTGATCCCTTCTCAGTGGCCACCGCCACCATCCCAGGAAGTGCACTTGATCCTGACATTTGCTTAACATTCATCCTTCCTCGCTTTTTTTTCTCTCTCCGCTGTTGTTTGAACACGTGCACCTGCTTCTCCATCTGTTTTTTTCCCCCCTTCTTTTCATTATTAGAAATATGAAACGTGTCATGGAGGCAAACACCGGCGCGCGGCGAGGAGTGCTCGGACAGATAAGCCTCGCCGGATTCTCGGCGACTGTCGGAACACGCGACACCTTGAAGAAGTACTTACTGCCGGATCAAGCAAGCGCGACGCCATAAATATATCAATATTTTTACAGCCGCTGACCATGGGAGAGTTTCAGTATGTTCTCGCCGGGGTTTTTGTCAGAACGTATCGATGCACGTCAAACGCTGCCGGCGTGATAGCCATTAGAGCTGGCGCCCGCCGGGGGGATGCGACGTGACTTGTGACAGCACGGGCCTCGCGCTCGGAACGTGTGAAAATGTTTCCATTTGCGCCCCCGGTTTGTGACAGGAAACAAGCGGCAAACTTTTAATTGACCCTTTGCTAAGCCACGCCCACCAGAAGCATTTCTTTTGTTCTATTGGTGAAACCATAAAGAAACGGAAGAAATGATGCTAGTATCTCAAGGCTCCACTGTGGTAAGTTTAGATAGGTTGCTGCTGTTTTGGTTCGCAAAAGAGGCGGAGGTAATTATAGCTGCTACATGTTTTTTTTTCCTGATGGGAAAACCAAGGTGTCTATTTGAGGGAGGCATTTATTTGTCTGACGCAGTGGTGCTGGGAGGAGGCAAAATCTTGTCATCTTGTGCTGGCAGGTGGTTGACCGGGGGTGTAAAGAATAGAGGACAAAAATGATAGCTTTGGATTCTTTGCAGTCAGAAAAAGCCTCTCCACGTCAGTCACACTAATCGTCTGCTCTTGTATCCGTCGCCAATCTCTGCAAAATTCTTCTCTTCAGCTGCAGATAAGCCCGCTATGGACCACATTTGTGCCCTATGGCAGGCGGGAAAACCAAGTTTTGAATAATTCCTGTTAAATGAGGGCATGACAGAGATTGTTACTGAGGGTGACAAAATGATATTAGAGGAAGGGGGAGACGTTTTTATGCATTTCATAGCCCAAAATAATAAAATCCACTGAAAAAAAAAACTGACTTTGATTGAGACAAACTGAAAAAAATGTTAGCGGGGTTAAGAGAGATGTGATAATGCTAAGAGTTATCTATAAAAAAAATAATTGGTAATGTCATGACAAAAAAAGTGGCATTTTTATGAGAATAAAGTAATATTACGGGAAATAAGTCCTAACATCGCCAGAGGTGGCAAATCCAGGTCTAGAGAGTAAAAACCCTGCCACAGTTTGGCTTTAGCCCCAGGTGCTAGCTAGCTAGCTCCCTAACTAGCTCCCATGTTGCTCTTTTACCTGCTAGCTTGCTAGCATCAATGGCTAAAGCCAAACCGTGGCAGGGTTTTTACTTTCTGGACCTGGATTTGCCACCTCTTAACATCGTTATATTTTTAGGAATGTGAGTGAAGACGCGAAAATAAATGTCAGAATTGTATTTAATTTCAAGAGTTGACCCAATAGACCCAATTTTACTTTCGTAGTGAGTTAAAATTACAATAAACAAATATCAAATTTATCATTTTCATAATTTCACACTATTTCCTGTGGCATTGTGATCGTTCCTAACATTCTGTCCCAATTGCTCTGTTTGGGAATCCTCGAATGTTTGCGATGTTCTTCAAAGGTGTTGCGTGTGTTTTTTGTTTGCTTTTTAACGATATTTTGGACACTGCTCGCTGGTCAGCAAGTTCGTTTTTTTCCCTCCTTTTTTTGTTCTCCTCTTCACATTGCCACCTCCAGCTGTCACACAGAGGGACAATAGAGGAGAGGTGGGGGTGCTCTTTGAATGGAAAAAATAAACTGGAGAGCCCCCCCCCCCTCCCTAACTCCAAGCGCCACCTCCTCCACCCCTCCCCAAAGACTCGTCATCTGCATTTGACAGGACCCCTGTTCTCCTGTCTTCACCGCCCCTTTTCTTTCTCTGTACTCTCCATAATCCTCTGCTCTCTCTCTTTCTCTTTCTCTCTCACTCCCTCTCGCTCTCTCGCTTTCTGCTAAGTGCAGCTGTTGCTCTCCATTGGAGATTCTTTTAAACACGCTGATTGCTAATTAGGATAGCATTTTAGCTCAGAAATGTGCACTTTTTCTTTTACGAGACGCAGGCAGATGTTGGAGGCGTTTGAACAATTAGGCGCTATTTGCATTGGGGTTGTTACATTGGATTTTTACTGTAGCCTCTCAAACCTCGATGTGAAGCATGGTGGGGACTTATTACATTAACTCCCTACATTTGGAAACATGTCTGTACTATTTATTTGACTTAACGCAGATTTGATTGGCTGGATCAGATCGGCAGATATTTGGCAATCAATTTACCAATCGATCAATGCGAAATCAAATTAATTTGACCCAACCATGGTTTTATTTAAGAGAATAGTTTGATGATGTTGTTCACAAGAATGCAATTCTGTTCCTATGATGTACCGTAACGCGATTTCATACATACGGTAAGTCAGAACGTGTGATAGTCTTTCGCTAATTGAGTCTTATGCCATTTAGCCAAATGTGTAATCACATCAAAATTGATTTTACATATTAAACGCGTTTTACTGTAGTATCATTGACGTCAGTGAATGTGTTAGCTAGTTGTGAACGTTAGCATTAGCGTGCCATCAGCAGCTTGTGCATATGTGCTTAGGCTATGTGTGTTTTACGTTTGTTCAATAAGTGCACTAGTGACTACGCCTGACCACTTGCTGGGCTATTACAGTAAGTTCTTACTAGCAACGGAAAAGCTATTTTAAGTTGGCTAATGTGTTACCTTCTAATGCTGTTGTGGCCTTATATGAGGGAATTTTTACATGTTGGCTAAGAATGATTTGTGGCAAATTTGTTATGTATTATATGTCAGCCAAAGATCTGAAGAGTCACAAGTAACTAAAGTAGCTAATTTAGCATTATTTCGTTAGCCAGTTCACAATGTCGCGAATGTGTTGCGTCTTGTCAGCCTAAAAAACAAAAGGTACAAATCTGAAAAGAGAAATACTAGTAAGCAAATTAGCTCACTTAGCATTTTTCGTTAGCATATTCACAATGTTAGCAAAGCTATGAGAACCTTTAGCTAGCACTTAAACAGCTACATGGGACATTTATATATTATATTTTCTTTCTTTTGTACTTAGATACATTTCAGTCTGTACTTTTTTTTACTTATCATAGGAACAGGATTATCTATACTTCTACTGAAGTAGCGAGTGTGGGTACTTTTCACACCTCTGGATTTGAATGCAAAAAAAAAAATGGGAGAAAAAGGCGCCACTTTTGAGGAATCATGCAAGCTCCTCTTCAGAAAAAAAATTAAAAAAAAGCAAAGGAAAAGCCTGAGAAAACAGCACAGCAAACACAGAGACCCCCGGTCGCTCAACAAATGAGCGACGAGACCTTGCGTCCATTCACTCCCCCACCCCCCTCCCTCCCCAATCGACACCCCCTCATCCTCCCACTTCGGCCCGCAAGCCTATTAGCCAGGCATCGCTCCTCCGACATTCACCGTCGACAACATGTGGAGGCGTCGCCATGGCAACCCCTGGATATGACATGTGCGACCGATGGAGGGGGGCTGAATATAAGGAGGGGCTCAGCCTTAACTAAAAAAAAAAAAAGAAAAAAGAAAAAAAAGGAAGATAGAGGCGAGAGAAGAGGGAGCTCAGCACCTCCCCGTCTCTTTTCACCAGGACGGCGGCGGTGCTGAATGGACTCGCTCTTCAGGGGCTTCTGCACATTCTTCCGCGGCTCGGAAAATCAGGCGGGCATATCCCGCATTCTTCTCTCCTTTTTCTAATGCACCCCCCTTTTTTTTTTTCGCTCCTTTGTTGAGACCCTCACTGGGGAACTTTTTTTTTTTTGGGTGTCGGTGGGGGTTAGGGAGTGGGCGGCCCGGGGACGCATAAACGCGCCTCGGAGCTGCGACCGGCATCAGTGTGTAGTAAGCGCCTCTGGAATACAAGACGATGCCGTCTATCCTGCCCGGCGACATGGATTCCGGTAATTATTATGATCTTTCCCCCTGATGTTTTCTGCATGTTGAAATTTTGGGGAGGAACACTGAAAACTTGTGTTGGTGATGATTTTGGTGCGATTCTCGGTGATCATCCCTTCGACACCCCCCCACCTTTTTTTCATACAAATGGGTGTGTAGATGCAACCATTAATTTTCTATGATAACAAAACTGCCTAGCGAGGACTTAAGTTGCAGTGAACATCATTTCCATGAAATTAATTCAAACTGTACAAATTTTGAGTTTTGAAAAGTAGGAGACTATCCTAGTATTTAATTACTGCATGTGATACTATCACAAAGAATTTTTGCGCTGAAAATACATTTTGCCGTGAGTCAACGCACCACAGCCTGACCTTTCTTCTCCCTTCATTTGAATAATCCAAAGCACCCCCTCACCCAAAAAAAGAAAAAAATCCATCATCCATCTGACTCGGGTCTTTTTCTCTCATTTGACAAATGTAGCACGGTCGGGCTGTAAACGGCAGTGGAAGATGCGCTTTTATGTATTTGATTGGGCTTTTACACAAGCTTCATTGGAAGACGTAAATGTTCAGTTGTTGCTTAACTTTTGAAGCTTTTCAGCCCATGCATCCCCTTGGACATCCATTTGGCGCACCCCCTCCAAAAAAAGAGAAGATGATAACGTTCAGTCTAATGCGATCGTTCTCAAATATTAAGTTATTAATCAACCAACGGCTCGAAAATAAATAAATAATGAAAGTCTTTGCCATAAAATTTAAGATGCGCACCGCCTAAAGAAAAAAAACTCCAACTAAACAACCAAAATCATTTGGAACATTTAAATATTCATCCTTATTTAATTTTAACACATAATCTACATCCCCCAAATCATTTAGAAAATCTAAATTCAGTCTTTAGCCACGCACCCCCTTGAAAATCAAGTTGGCACACCCCCTCCCAAAAAAATGGTAACATAAACATTCAGTCTAATGGAGCCCTTTTAACATTCTAAGCCACGAACCAGCAAGCCAAAAAGAAAATAATCATTTGGAAATCTTTCCCCAAATTTTAAACCACGCACCCCCTTCAACATCAAGATGAGGTTGACACACCCCCTCAACAAAAATGTATTTGGAAGACCTAAGCATTCAGTCTAATGGAGTCCTTCCAAGATATTAGACCACGAACCAACCCCTTCTAAAAAATAAAAAATAATAAAAAAAATAATAAAAAAAGGATCTTTCCCAAAATCTAAAGCCACGCACCCCCTCCATCATGCAGACTGCGTTTGCGCACCCCCTCATGTAAATAAACAATAAAACTGGCTATCATGATGAACTACATTTTTTTATTTTGTGCCGAGATCTTTGCACCAGAATATCTCTCCACTTTTTGAATTCTACGCACCTCCGGGAGGTGCATGCGCACCACAATTTCTTGGCTCTGATGGATTGGTTTAATGTGCTCCAAAATCTAATTTGCCGTTCAATCTTTAATATACTCACATTTCACTTGCTTGTAGTAAAAGAAAAGAAAATGAGGCTCGGTCTTGGTCTTTTTTTTTTTTTTTTATGTTTTAATTTCATTCTTGCTGTCAGAGTGAAGTAGGGTTAAATCTCTTTTTTTTTTCCCCCCCTCTCGACATGGTGACTTTTGTTTTCTTCATTTATTTGTGATGTTAGAGAGGATTATAATGGCTTCTCAGAATAAAGCCTCTCAATGGAAATGTCGCCATTTGGATGGGCGCCATTTCTCCCCCCTCAGTCCGATCCCCTTCAAAGCGCCGATCCTTGATTGAAACGACCAGCAATCAGCGGCGGTCTGGCCCACTATCGAAAAAACAACCCCTTAAAACTGGCAAGGTCAAGCTAGAAGCATCTTGGGGGTTTTTTTTCCCCCCAGAATGCTCTGACGAGTTGTCGACTCACCACATCTTTCACTATTAGGAGTCTCCTAATGCGTATTTGTTACTGATTTTTTTTTTTTAATGGGTTCAGATGCGGTGATTTTGCAGACATTTTGTGTCCTGTGTCCAAATGTAATGCGGTAAAGAACATCTATAACATTTCATGTATGATTAATAATCCCCTCAATTAGTGCTTGTAGTTATGCTGTTAAAATTAGGAGCATTGGGAATTTATCACCAAAGCAAAAAGCCACGGGTGGACCAATTATCAGCATGCACGTCGAGCCTTTATGCCGTGTTTTTCTGAAACGTTTTGACCACCTGCCCCGCCCTCACCATCATACACCAAATAAACATCAAAACCAGGTGGTTTAATGCCAACAAAGGCATCATGTTCTGTCAAATTGAACTAAAACGCCATATCAAAGATTCACTAGTGTAGGCCTGGTGAAGCAGCATGTGGCTCAGTGTTTTTTTTTTTTTAATGAGCATCTTCCTAGTACCTGTAAACAATTGTATGTTTGTGATCATGTTGCAGCTCGTATGTGACCTTGCGTTTCTGCTCAATGCAATTTATGCTTTTTTGAGGAATGGAACAATTTTATGTTTGCCGTCACGTCACGTTTTATTTTAGTGTGCCAGACCTCGTGTGTCTGTTCTATGAAATTTCTCCTTTTTTTTTGGTATGTTTGTGATCACAATGTGGCTCATTTTTTGCTCAATGCAATTTCTACTTTTTCGTGGAATGGAACAATTGTATGTTTGTGATCACGTGGCAGCTCATTTTAGTGTTACTGGAGCTGCTGTGGTACTCGTCAGACCTTGTGTGTCTGCTCTATGAAATTTCTCCACTTTTAAGTCACTGAACGATTGTATGTTTGTAATCACGTGGCATCTCATTTTAGTGTTACTGGAAGTGCTGTGCACATGTGACGGGAACTGCCGCGTTCCACGCTGCATTCAGTTCATCTGCTCTATACAATTTATTTTTGCTTTTTTTTTACGTACAGTTGTATGTTTGTGATCATGGGGAAGCTTGTGTAGTATACTAATGGAAGCATCTGCCATGTTAGTCAGAAGACCTTGTAGACTGCATTCTGGTTTCTGCTCTATGCTATTTCTCTTTTTTTTCTTTTCTTTTTTGAAATCACTCAACAATTGTATGTTTGGAATCACGAGGCAACTTGTTTGCGTGTAGTGTGACAGCAGCTGGCGTGTTAGTCATAAGACCTTGTACGTACGCTGCGTTCTGTCTGCTCTTTGCAATCTCGTTTTCCACTGTTAATTACAGAAATATAGAAAAACAAAATCCCTGGCTTAACAAACTTGTATGCCGACAATTTCTTTCTCTTTGGATCAGAACTTTACTTATTTTTTTTTTTTGTTATATTGTTTTTAATCCGTACCACAGTCCTCGCTGTCCATTGGCCGTGCACTTACTTCGCAGCCTAATCCAGCCAGGAGCTAATTAAGCTCGCAAGCTTTTAGGCTGCCGACCTCTATGCAGCTGCACAGTGCCTGGCCTGGCCTTGCCAGCTCTAAATGGGATTGTGAATGTCTGTAGTGGGAGGCCATCGTGGACGAGGGGGGCTGGGGTACGAGGGCTAGTCTGAATGCACATTATGAGCTGGCTAATGAGCAAGGGGGTGCGCGGACTGAGCTGGACAAGCCGGATCGCATTTTTTGTTCCAAAAGAGAAGCCTTTAAGTATGAAAACTGATAATGGCATGTTATAAGCATGTCTGGGTTAAACGATTGAGGGCTTTTATAGCAGAACCTCCGAGGATTTGTTTGTTTTTCAAATTGCATGCAGTGCTTTTGTTTGGCTAAATATTGACCTTCAAGAAGTAGGTTGCCCATAACTGTAGCAGGTAAATGTTTAACAATGTTAAAACAGCAAAATTACAATACCAAAAAAAAATATATATATATTGAATATTTTTATAATTAAAATGAATTAAAAATATATATATTTAAAATAATATGACCAGAGGCATAAAAAAAATATATTGATAAAATAATTTGTCATAAAATTGTATGATTATTTTGGGACTTTTGAAAAGTCCACAAGCTGGAGATTTGATGCGTTTTGACTGTCGCTCTCCCCCCTTCTCGCATGTCCACAGAGGGGCAGCCTGAGCCACATCCCGGTGGTGAAGGAGACCCGGGTGGAGTCGGGCCAGCTGGTGATTCTGTCGGTGCTGTGCGTGCTCTTCATCCTGGTGGTGCTGGTGGTCTCAACCACCTTCTTCTGCGTTCGCCAGCGCTCTCACCTGCGCATGAAAGAGAAACTCTCCGGCTTTGGCACTGACACCGGCAGCGATGCCACGGCAACCTATCAGGTTTGGAGACGCCACCTCTTACGCTCGCCGTTAGCCAATAGGGAGCCGGCGTGCTCGAGCTGTCGTCTGCCATTGGATGCACACACGTACACGTTAATGAATTTGATGACCTTTTTAATTGTATTTACACATTTACATGTGATATTCTATTCTATTCACTTTTTTTCTCATGGCACAGTTGAGAATTAAAAGCTGGTTAAACTGTACAATACTTCCTCAAGAATTTTTTTACAGCAACCTATTATACTTTTTTTTATGATTGAGACACTTGGAATCATATAAAAAAAAGTTCCACCATCATGACCAGAATTATAATACAGTAACTAGTAGGCCTAAGGGTTCATCAAAAACTGCACTTAAATATGGAAACTGTGCTTAAATAGTGATTCAATTCAATTGCATTGCATGTAAAGTTTTTTTTTTTTTTAATGGGACCTAAGTAAACATATAAAGCCAAACAAGCTGGTCAAACTGGTCTAAGTTAAATACAACTGAGCTGTGCTTAGGTTGGGAATGAGAATCACGGCCTTAAATAATTTAAACTTCACACATTCAGAGCTGAATCTAAATTGCTGGAGCGGAGAATTACCTCCAGCATAAAGAGCACCGATTTGTCTTCATATAGAGAGACTGTGTAAAAAAACAACAACAACAACACAACACAGTTTATAGTTGTACCATCCCACATGCTTTGAAGAAGCGTGGAAGGCATCTTAGTAAATATATTGTAAAATCCCATCAAAAAGACCTTCAGCATTAAGCGGTGGTGCGAATGCTGAACTGTATTGTCAAGATGCGTTTGTCGCCACTGTGACCTATTCCTCCTCCTCCCCATGGGCTTGGCTGGCCAGGAGAAATATTGATTCACCACGTTGGGGCTCAGCTGTGCACGCTGTGGCACTCAGAACACATTTAGCTTGTGTGACTTGTTAACATTTTCAATATTTAATCAGGTTTACCCGTCTTAGGCCGACGAAGGAAAAACATTCAGGAAGGTCACGTAGAATTATTATTATTATTATTATTATTATCATCGTTATTATTTATTTATTTACTTTCAAATTTATATATATATTTTTGTATTATTATCATTATTATTTATTTATTTTATGTATTTATTTTTGCATGTAAGCAGTGCAATGTTGTATAAATGAACGTATGCAGTCAGTGAGAGTTCAACAGTTTTGACCAATTCAATTGACGTTGTTCCGCTCTTTCTGTTGTACGCACCTTGGCCACCTGGGGGCAGCGTACTAGAGACATGTTGTATATGGGTATAATGTACATGGTACTTCCTCAGAAAACCTGCCATATAGTAGTAATACTAGTTCATTCTTCACAAGGGATAAAGAATATATGCCTGTGAGTATTGCTATATTATCATTCTACATGTGTCGATTGACTGTGCGTTCAAATAGTTAAAATGACTGCGCCACACCTGTTGCTAACTATCAGCAAGTCAACGGCGTTTTGCATTGTTTGTTAGCATTAAGCTAACCGGACTCTGAATGTTGGTGATTCGCGTATGCGTCCAAAATGTCCATCCCTAGTGCAAGAGCGTGCGTTCTTAATGTTTCCTCTTGTTGTTATTCTCACTTTGAAAAGAGGCCCGGGTCGTAAAAAACCCGTCGGTATCTCCCCTCTGCATCCAGGCCGGGGCTCAGCTTCCCGCTCGGTGGCGGAGAAGTCGAATGAATTATGAGGTGGACTTGGATGTTGCCCCAAGGCCAAGGCTCGGGGCGCCGCTTCATGACTCTAATCATTAAAGTCTTGACGGTGTTTGGGGGGGGGGGGGGGGGGGGTTGGTATCCAGGAGCAGGCCTAAGCAGGCCCTGCAGCCCTCGGGGAAATATCACGTTGATAGATCAGCGGATAGCGCGTGCCGCCTTCCACAATGCCTTTTCGGAGGCTTCGGCTGTTATTGAGCATGGAAATGAATTCTAAAGGAAGTGCCTGGCCCAAACGTTACACGATGGTTTTTAAAGATTGCGCTGACTTGAACAGATAAGAAATGAGACATAGTGTCAGACATAGAATAGGATCGAGGAAGCCTTTATTACTCGCGCCGTGGGGAAATGAAGTTTTTTAACGGCAGTGGAGAGTAAAGGTACACAAGGAATAATCATATCAAAGAATCAAAAAAAAATATGTGTTCATATTTATTTGGAATACGACTAAGCAGAAAGTACTTGGAAAATAGACTTGAATAATCAATAGTGAATGGAAACAAAAGTAGTGTGAGTATTGTATAAAGCAACTGTATGCAGATCAACAAACTGTACTGCACGTGTATACAGCAAAGAAGGTGTAGCGGCAATTTCACATGAATAATGCAGATTTGAATGTATAGAAAAGGCAGCAAGAATTGTCAGCAATATGGAGGGACTTCAAAGTATCAATAAATACAGGGTGACACCAAAAAAACGGGAACTTTTTAACAATCCCCAAAAAATAGATTATTCATAGTAATTGAAACCTTAAAACGTGCCATTTACAATTAAACAATTCCAAGATTGTTTCTTAAATGACATGTTTTTTGTGTCACCCTGTACTATATCGTCACCCTCTTAAAATAATTGCCCAAGTCTTTTTTTCTTTTTGCCTAAATGCTTAATTTTTTTTGTGTTTCCTGAAAAATGTGAAAAAATGACTTAGTTGATTATTTGAAGGTGTCGATATTAGGGGTGTAACAAAAACTATTAGAATAAAAAAATAATAATCTGTATTCATTTAAATGGTGTGCGTGCATGAAATCATCCCACTTTATAATTTTTGACCACACTTGATACTTTTTGTCTTTCACTCCATGTGAAATGTCCGCCACACGTTCTTGACCTCATTATCCCTCAATGTGGTGACATTTCATTTGTCGACGTTAAGACCTGGCCACCTCAGATCATGATTGTGTTCCGTGAACTACAAATAATCCCCAAAAGTTCAAACGACCACGTGTCTAATTTGGATAATGAATGGATGGATATAAAGAAAAATCAAACAATATGTTGATGGGAATCATGGCTGTGACGTATATGCGCATATAATCATGTATTGCGAAACAAAAACATTATTTTTTGTATCTTTTTAATCAGTAGACAGCGGTCCGTCTTCATATTTTGAATGCACGGTGGTGCAATCCTAAAAAAGCTGAGTCACTTGAAAAGTTGTAATCTTGATCTAAAAGTAGGGTGAAGCACTTTTTTATTGGCAAACAGAAGATATCCATCAGAATATAATGCATGAATGCATCCCAGTCCCGGCTGGTTATTTGAATGATGGATGTGCGCCGCTGCTTTGTTTTGGGGAAAGGTTCCTTAATCCATCATTTAAATGTCTGATTTGTTTGACGAGTGTGTGCTGTGGAATATTGTTTTTTTTTGTTTTTTTAACAATCTCACAATCAGCGCCATGCTTCTAACGGATAGAAAATGACATAAAAGGCCTTTATTAGTCCTGCAATGAGGCAATTCCAGTTTTACGGCAGCAAAGCGGACAGCAGCGGCACAAATCATTTGCATAACACATCAAACGATGAGACCGAGCAGAATGGCAGCAGCATTGTTGGTGTATGCACGGGATCAATACAGTCTATGCGGATGTGAATGTCTCCGTACATGACGTTTTTCCAATTTCCCTTTGTAGGAGCTGTGTCGCCAGCGTATGGCCATCCGGGCGTCGGAGCGCGTGGAGCGTCCGGAGACGCTGCGCCACTCGCGCCTCAACAGCGTGTCGTCCCAGTTCAGCGACGGCCCCGGGGCCGGCAGCCCGTCCACGCGCAGCAGCACCTCCTCCTGGTGCGAGGAGCCCGTGCCGTCCAACATGGACATCTCCACGGGTCACATGATACTGGTGAGCAGTGAGATCTTGTGGGCGTGTGCTACTTCATTCTCAACTAGTTTTGTGTCTAAAATAGTGCTGCCAATGTTGTTAGCAATTCGGGTTGTTACATTACGGTGTATATCGGTGGCGGTTTCTGGTATGTGCAATATGTGCGGCATTTCAGAAAATGGTATGTGAAATTGTTTATTTTGTAAATCATTGGCGGTTTGTTTGGAGAATTTGCATTATCTCGTGGAGACGTTGGAAGCGGTCTTCAATTGCTAATTTTGTGCTAATAAACGTTGAAGTCGAAAGTCATCGTCAAGGAAGTAAGACATTATCTGTATTTGGGGGAGGAGCTAATGTTAGCTTGTTGATGGTAGAAAGTACAAAAGGAAGGTCGCGCGCCGACATTCAGCATTTATGATGGCATCGGACGTTTTTGAAAATCAGATGAGAGATCAATTTGAAACCGTGTTAGCTTCGGGGAACGACTCAAATTTTCATCAAAATTCAGAAGAGAGGCCTCTGACCCTGGAAATGTTGCACTTTTTGTTTTTGTTTGAAATTAAAACAAAATTTTAATTTTCGATATTTTATATTTACATTCTTAAGATATGCTTATGACTCTGGGAGGTCCCTGAACTTTTTGTTAAAATTTTAAAACAGATATGCCTATAAGACATTTCAAATTAAGTATGGAAGAGGATTAGGGGCCAGTGAATAGAAAAAAAAAGGTTGGCAGGATTCTGTCTTTATACTCAGCATTCTGACTTTAATCACAGAATTTTGACTTTAAATTCTCAGAATTCTGACTTTCTGCCCCCAAACACACACACACACAATTCATAGCTCTACGTCACAATTTCTCACTTTAAAGTCTGAATCCTGTCAACCTTTTTTTTTTCTCGTAACTGGCCCAAATCCTAAGAGTTGATGTTTTATTTTTAATTTTTTTTTAAAAATTTCATCTCTACTACTTATTTTTTGTCCGCACTTTTAGTGCTCCGCTGTGTGATTTTGTCTCTTTATCTGGCCATTGTCATTTACCCACTCACTGCTGCAGCAAAATAAGCCCGACCTTTTTCTTTTTTTTCCCCCCCTGAACTATCATTTTCCCTCATGTGACTGTCATTGGGTGTTAGTTATAATTGCCTCTTTTTTGTGTGGGAAAAAAAAAGCCTTTTCTTCCACACGTGCACACAATGGATTGTTTTAATTTTGCAGCACGTCATTCATTTGAGACAAGCTTGATAAAGAGACGGATAGATGCCTGGCAGTGTTTCCATTAATGGCCGGCGCATTCATCACACGCCACGTCTGCCTATTATACAGGGGGAGGCTGTAATGAATGAGAGGGAATGTGAGTAATGCCTTGTACCACTGCTAATAGATGGCTTTTTCTTACACTCGTCAAGGCTTGTTTGTGCCGAGCCCCCCTTTGAACGCAGCGACAATAGCGCGGCGCTAACAACAAAAAGGCCCTGTGAATCATTTCTAGGAGGCGGGATGTTATTATTATTAGCCTTAGCTTCTCCCTAGCGGCAAATGTAGCGTCGTAAGTGATCTGTGCTTTAGTTCAAAAGTCCAAATTTGAAATTGGATTCCGCACTGGGACCTAAATGTGCTGAAAAATGTCATTGTTTTTTTTAAAGAAGAATGGTTGAGGGATCTATGAGTTTGGGCAAGGGGAGCTCACGAGGGTCTCTTCTTAACATTCCGCCATCATCTCTCGTCAAACCATGTGTGTGATTGCCTTCTTATCGCTCATCTCGGGCCTATATTTGCCCCTCTCATCTCATCTCGCCGTGGCTCGCTCGCTATTTGGAGCGGCGCGGCGTGTGGAGAAGGGTGATGAATACGCAGCGTTCCAAAGCTCACACTCACACTGCAAAAAAAAAAAGAAAAAAGAAGTCTTGTGTAACTTCCAAAGTGTAATTGGAAGCTTCTGTGTGCTGAGTCAGCAGCTCCTTGTTTAGTCGAAGCTGCTTTGACACTTTGCTGTTTTGCATACAGTCCTGCACCCAATAGCCAAAATGGTTCCCACTTCATACTTTGAACTCCTCCCCTTGATGTATGGCAGGTTTAATTCATTCCACGATGTAGCAAAAATCTGCATTTAATTGACACTCACCCAAAAAGGTTTGTAATTGCCTGTAGATGCCACAAAATGGTGGCAAGGCACTGATTTTACTATTAGACAAGGCTACGGCTTGTCTAAATGAAGCTCTTCTCCTCAATTCAACATAGTTGCTTGACACCAGATAGAGCCACCAGATGGCACCAAAGCAAATTTTTTATATTAGACATGGCTTTGGCCTTAGCAGAAAAAAAAAAATTGCATGTTTTTCTTTTTTTTAACTGTAACCACACCAATTTTTCTGTATTGTATAAAAAATAAGAAATAATGGTTTCTACATTTTAAGTACTGTAGTATATTTTGAAAGTATGCTGTTTAGGGGCGTGGCCTAGTAAGTGATGTCAGGAGTTGGATTTTTTTAATTGCGAGTGTTCTCATTTGCTTATTTGTTTCACTTTCTTTTTCACATCAAATTTTATTCTTGCAATTACATGCTATGTTTACAATGTGTTTAAAACGTTGTTTAAATGTGTGTGTGTGTGTGTGTGTGGGGGGGGGGGGGTCGTCTCTCTCTTTACTGTGGATTTTCACCGGGTGGGTCTGGAATGTAATGCAGCAGGACCCTTCGTGCTCAGTACAGGACCATGGACAGCGCCTCACAGGCTGCATGCAAAAAGACTTCTCTGTCCTTGCTTGTAAATGCTTAGGCTAGCCTGTGGGAACCATGCATGCAACCATTCATAATACCGCCCTCGGCTTGGCTGCCATATTCTCATACCTCTGAGCTGTTTAATTTCATTGTAGGGATTAATTAAGACAGCGGTCATACAGTTACAATTTTAATATCAAATATATCACGGGGGTGGGCAAAGATGAGCTAAGACTTAAGTTTGAATGAAAATAAAGTACTGTAGTTTTCTAACAGCCAGAAGTTTGTCTCTTAGCAAGTAACAAAAAAACTGGAGCAAATCAACACACAATGAACATTAAATGAAAATGAAAAAAAAAAAAGGCGTGTAAATGTCAACTCAATGGCACCATTAACCAATTATAGGAGGGAAACAGCGGAATTCATGCAACAAATATAGTGCACAACGCAAGCTGCACTTTTCCCACGTCTGGTTTATCACATCATAAACCCCCACCCACCCCCCCCATCCCCACCTTTCCCTTTACAGACTGTTGTGGGCTGCTGTTCATTTTAATTTGACAGTAATGTGTTACCTGTTGTTTGTCGTCCGCCTTCATCCCGATTTCACCCGGCAGCCTCGGCCGCTGAGCAGACTGCTTATGGGATTAGACATTGTTTCCTTGACACCCGGGCCTCCCCCATCCCAAGTCTCTGATTGGCACACGTAATCCTTCCCACATTCGTTAAACCTTCGCGAGCCTGTCTGCGGAATAAGCCACGGTCCGCCGCCTCTCGCCGGGAGCTCGCCGCCTTGATAAGGGCGCCGCTGGCTGCGTGCTGTTAAAGGCAAAAATATGAATGTAGAAGGCAATCAATTCAGGATGTCGTTTGAATGGAATGTGATGCACTTGGGAGCGGATGTGATGCTGGAGGGAGGATACAACATGACAGGTGACAGGCAGTGATGGAATAAGGACTCAAATTCTTTACGAGTCAGGTAGTCAGAAAGAATACTCAGATTGGTGAAAGACGTAGATAGTCAGGAACAAATACTAACTAGGAAGGAACAATATGCAACTACAGTAAAAATATTACATAGTCTAAAGTCTTGTTTTCATCTCACAGTAATTATGCCCAAATATGCACTCTAAAAACAGTTGGGTCAAAAATAACCCAACTATGGGTAAAAAATGGACCAATCCTTTTGGGTAATTTTATATAAAACAACCCATAAAGTGGATCGGTCCATTTTTGATCCATAGTTGGGTTACTTTTGTCCCAACTGTTTTAAAAGTGTGTATATTACAAATTGAAGCTACAGCCATTGCTTTCTGTAGGCGTAAAACGCAGGATGTATAGGATTGAGACATCCAGTAATCTCTTTCTAATCTTGTCAGCAGAAATGAGGCTGATCTTGAAATACTTCCTGTTTTCTCTTCTTTCAAAATGTACACAGTATTAAACACGATCATTTGCCAGCATCTCGTGGCCGAAAGTGGAATTGTATCCCAAAACAAAGAACAAAATTGAGCCATAACCTTAGGAGACTGCCATTAAAAGGTGGCGGTGGAACACACTGTGCTGTCTCATTACGTCCCTGCATTAATCATGAGCGCTTGATTTCAGGACCTCAGTGGCACTTCAGCTTGCATATCTAACAATAAACTTTGATTCCCATCATTAGTTCCATTTGTAAGCGTCTTAAGGACTCGCCTAATATCCTGTTGGAGTCGTGAATTCATTAGCCATCAAAGGGTAATTACCCATTGTGTGCTGGACAGGCCTATTTGCGATTATCATCCATGTGGCATTTGTGTTTTTCGGCAAAGATGTGCTTTTAGCGTTTGACAGACAGCGCAGACTGTAACAATGAAGCCGCTCAGCCTACCTACGCCGCCTTTAATATGGGATCAACCCGGCGCGCGTGTGGGTATCACTTTCATTGTATTAGCCAGCTGATCCCTGACATCAGTTTATGAGTCTGTAATCTTCCGTCCCGCACAATAGCGGACTAAACCATTTAACCCCCATCGGGAGGGAAGCCATGATACTGAACAGAAATGGGGGGGAATATGGCGCCTGCTTTAAAAAAAAAAAAGAAGAAGAAAAAAAGCCTCAGCTACATCCTCTAAGCGTCCTAAGACTTGCCCTGGTTCGGGAGAATACACACACAGCAACCCCCCCTTCTCTTTTGCCATCTTTGTCTCTCGAGCGAATTCAATTTTGTCCTCTGCGAGCAACGGCTTAAACGCAGACAATCTTATCAGTGGTAGTGCAAGCAGGAAAGGGCGACACCCCTCAAGTTTTTCCACGGCTGACAAACCTCTCAGGAGTCTTAATTGTGTCTCCGTTCACCCTCCAAACTAAAAAAAAACAAAAACCATTAGCTTCCCCCCACCTGCTACCGAACGCCAGTCTGGCCACCTTTCAGTCTCGTGGTGTGAAATGGAAATCTTGTTTTCCCTCAGTCGTACATGGAGGACCACTTGAAGAACAAGAACCGTCTGGAGCGCGAATGGGAGGCCCTCTGCTCGTACCAAGCAGAGCCCGGCACCTGCAGCGTGGCCCAGAGCGAGCAGAGCACCAGGAAGAACCGCTCAGACGCCGTGCTAGCATGTAAGTAGGAGACAGCGGCTCTCATTTACAAAACGTGTGTTCGTTTACACCTTTCAAGAAGAATGTCTTCAGGTTCAAGGAATCAGGAACAATGCTAAGGAAGTCTGAAACCATTCTTTGGTAGTCAGGAATCAACGATGTCTGTAGCAGTACTCGGTAATGATAGCCAGGTAGTCGGTAACACAGAAACATTCTGCAAGTCAAGAAAACGACTGGAGATGGCCAGCAATGACAGCCAAATAGGCAGACACAATACTGGGCTAGTCAGGAGCATTACACTCTTAAAACTGCTGGACATGTGATGAAATAGCTAACCCAGCGCTGGGTCCAAATAGGACCGACACAGTGCTGGGTTGATGACTTGATCCAGCACCTTGGGTCAAATTTTTGGATCCGACAAGGAGTACAAACTGCCCATACTGATGCGTTAAAGCTACCAAGGCGGGTTACCAGTTTATCAGTTAAAATTTTCCGTTAATCCTAAACAACAACCAAGATATCTGGAACAATACTCCGATAGTCCGGAACAATACTCAGATAATCAGGAACAATGCTTGGGTAGTCAGTAATAAAACTCAGGTTATTCGGAATCCAGGTAGTACGGAACAATACTTGGGTAATCAGGAACAATAATCAGATCGTCTGGAACATTATTCAAATAGTCAGGAACAATGCCCATGTAGACAGGAACAATCGTCAGAAACAATACTCTGGTATTCAGAAACCAACGTAGTCAGGAACAATAATCAGGTAGTCTGGATCATTATCCAAATAGTCAGGAACAATGCTCAGGTATTTGGAACAATCGTCAGACACAATACTCAGGTTTTCAGTAGTAGTCAGGAACAATAATCTGGTGGTCAAGAACCATGTTCCTGGGTAGTCGGCGATGATACCAAGGTAGTCAGGAACAATACCCAGGGTAGCAAAAACAATACTTCCCATGAGACAGAAACAATATTTGGCTCGTCAGTAACAGCACTCTTATAGTCAGGAACAATACTCGTAGTCTGGAACATGACCCATATAGGCAGGAACAAGACCTATGTAGTTTAAAGACTCTGATTACCTGGTCCAGAAGCAAACCTCCTGTAACAGCCAAAGTGAAAATAAAATCTTAACTCTGCACTAATAATTTATTCATCCGATTCCCTACCTGAGCAGTAGCCAAGGATGGCTATTTTCTCTGACTGCGGCGTGTTCCCAAATGTTCACGTCACACACACATTGCCATGCTCCATTGGGGGAATTTAGTTGACGCCAAGTGGCAGTTGGCGTGTTTTTTGAGTAACCGTCAATCAATCAAGACAAAAACACCCACTCTTGACTGCGTATAACACTTGAACGTCTGAGATTAGAAGCTTGGCTGTCACTCAAGGCGACGTGTTAAACAGGAACACTGAGTGTGCGTTCACAAGCACGAGATTTTCATGGAGATATAAAGGACATGAGGGACCTTCTCTTATTGGAGGTGGAGAGATTCCGGACTTGTGCGTGATGAAAGCGCTCTTCTCCCCCACGCAGCCTCTCTGGGTTTCATTTTTGCCAGCGAGCCACGCGGTATTCGCGTAGTTTTTTTTTTTCACGCGGGACGGCAGCGAGGGAAAATACGCGAATGAATTATGCATCTTTGTTACAGATGATCATTCCAGGATCACCTTGAAAGCGGAGAATAACCACAGCGGCTCCGATTACATCAATGCCAGTCCAATCGTGAGTATTGTTCAGTCACTCTGTGTTTGGTTTGTCATCGATTTAAGCATTTTGATCTTCTTTTTTTTTTGCCAAGCTCGGATCCGAGTGGATCCATCAGTGCTTTGAGATTAAAAAAAATAAATCTATATAAAACTAACAAAAGATACACATCTTTTGTTCCAAGCAAATACATCTACAGATATATCCAAAAGTATGCGGGAGAGGGCTTTTTTTTTCTCCCACCACCACGTCAGTTGTGATTTCCCCGGAGGCTACTGCAAAGGGACTCCATCAACAGGAAACTATGCATTTCAAATACAGTAGCCAGAATTTTCCGAGCAGATAGACGAGGGAGCCGCACTAAAAGCTTAATACATCTCTCAAACAAACAATCCGCGCTCTCACATGCTCCATTTTCTCTGATGGCATATTCACACGTCGCTTTTTCAAGGTTTGCGCGCAACAACCAATAACATTTCGGGGGTTAAACGAGCGAGGGGTTGGCGAGTGGGCGAGGAAAGTGGCAGGACGCAGGAGGGGTGGGCGGATGAAAGGAGGGTAATTACACCACAATAGGGACCCCCGGCTGTGTCTAGCAAAACTTATAATTATGTCTGTCAATGTGGCTTCTTCCTCTTCATTAGCTCCGAGGCAGCGGCGTCCGACCAAAAATTAATCGGGCTCTTTTCTTTCTCGGGGAGTTCATAGAAGCTAATGAGCTAACGTAGCGATCTACAGTTTTTGCTCAGTGCACCTTCTTGTCAAACGTCACAAAGTTATGGACTTTACCCAAGGTAGTGGAACAATACTCTGGTAGCCCCCAACAATATTCAAATAACCTGCAACAATACCCATGTTGTCTGGAAGAATACTTGGGTAGCCAGCAGCAATACTTGAATCGTCCTGAAATATACACTCTAAAAACAGTTGGGTCAAAAGTAACCCAATTATGGATATAAAAATGGACTGATCCAACTTTCTGGGTTGTTTTATATGAAATGACCCAATTTTTTGACCCAAGTCAAGGATCTGACCAATGTTTATGAGTTGTTTTACACTAAAAGACCCATTTCTTCTTCTTCAAGTTGGGTCAAATTGACCCAAGTCGAGGATCGGTCCATTTTTGACCGAAATGTTTTTAGAGTGTACTTTGGTAGTCATGAGCGATATTGGGGACAAAATGGGAAGCCTGACGGGTTGACAAATGGTGCCCCCATTTTCTTAGCTTAAAAAAAAAATCATATGGAGGGGGGGGGGGGGGGGCTGGCCTCATACTATGCTACTATGAGGGGCACAGTATAGGTTTGGGAAGAGAAAAAAAACGATACCCAGGTTTCAGGAACAATACTCAAATAGTCCCGAACAATATCCAAGCAATCAGGAACAATATTCTGTTAGTCAATTACCACTCTCTAAAAGCCAGGAACAATTCCATAGTAGTCAGGAACAATACTTGGACACTCTGGAACAATAAAGAACAATACCCAAGTAGTCAGGAACAACCGTTTTGGGTGGCTAGCATAGCAGAGCATCAATGAGCCTGCGTCAAGTATTTCGCATGTGAGGCGTCTTTGTGATATAAACTCAAGGCGCGAGGCTAAAGTGGCAAACACGCAGAAGACATTTTGTGTCAGCCGCTTTACGTCCAAACCAAAAGAGAACGACATCCTCCGCCCGCGCCGCCATAATCGCCTCGTAACAACGGCGGAGAGGAGGACGGCCCAAACGCAGGACCGCTCTTTCATGTTTGCGTTTTAGTATTCAAGCGGCGGCGGCGGCAGCGCGTCTGTGTCCTTGAGATTGGCGAAACGAAACGCCGGCGCTCGCCTTTCATTTCGACAGGGGGAGGTTTTTTTTTTTTCTCTCTCCCAATTCCTCCTCTAGCAAAAACCATGTGAGGAATCTTAACCAGGAAGCATGAAAAAAAAACTGTTTTGCTGAAGTACAACAGTGTTCCAGTGATCTCCTTCTTGCATGCGTGTGATGTTCAAGGAAATGTACTTCATTGGAAAGGCGAGATTTCTTTCATTTGACGCTGTATGGACACAACATTAGGTACAGCTGCTTTTACGGAGATAAGACTTTATTGATCCCTCGCTGGAGAATTGAACATGCGCAGTCGAAGAGATGGAAGAAGCAAAAGCTAATGAACAAGTGTTGGGGGAAAAATACTTTTACAAATAACATGATGATAAATACAAATGATCTTGCCTTTAGCAACATCCCCTAAAAATGAGTTGTCAGCACCGCGTGAGCACTTCAAGGTCTTTGAGACTTTCCGTACAACAATTATTTTCGAGCTCGGCCGACAAAGCAGGCGTTCAAATATAAATCCCATCGGCGGACAGGAAGGAGAAGCCGAACGCCTCGGCGAACGTAAAGGGAGGACTTGACAGTCCCCGTCCAGATGGAGGATTTAAACCGACGTCCCACCCGCGCGCCCAAGCACTTCGTGACTCTGCCTTCTCTCCCTCCCAGATGGACCACGACCCCCGCAACCCCACTTACATCGCCTCGCAGGGCCCGCTTCCCTCCACCGTGGCCGACTTCTGGCAGGTAAGTCTCGTCCGCCGCCGCAGCCGCCGCCATCACTCAAACTGATTTGTTTCTTCAGCCGTGTGGGTTCGGAATAATCGCAGCGGAGACGCAGCACAATGGGGAGAAAAAGAGGGGGGGGGGGGGTGAAAAAACATCTGGGTTACACGTTCTTTGCTTTGTGATGAGAGCGCTCGGCGGGAGATCAGCAAGCCCCACTTTGCGCCTCGCGTGTATTATTCCTGCTAAAAATATTTACTCAAGTATATTTTTAACAAGCAGGATGCTTTAAACGATGCCAAGCGCTCTTCTCAAACTGACATTTCCTCACACGGTAGGGGTCCCGTGGCCCCATTTCCATTTGAGACAAATAAAAGTGTGTGTGTTTTTTTTTACCTACTTAGAAAAAAGCTGCCGTTCCACAGATGTGACTTAACTTTGGGGCATTTAAACTCTGCTGCTAACCAAAACAGTAGCACCTACTGATAATATTGTCAAACAAAGAAGAGTTTCACAACTACTGTAAATGACTCAGTAATCTGCAGTAGTTTTAGTTGTGTTTCACAGAGGATAAAGAAGATATACTTGGAATATTATCTGTATATATGTGTTTGTGTTGCTTAAAGTATAACACTGCCACTGAGATGCTATTTTTTTTAGCCTGTCTATGACTTTTTGCATTGTTTGTTAGCATTAGGCTAAGTGGACTAAAGGCGAGGTTGTGTGGTTTTAAACACACAAATTCTATTTTAACTGAGAATGGCATTGGACAACTCTGTGCTTGCATTTTTAATTTTTCTACAAAACATTTGGCAAATATGCCAATACTTGTAATTAGCGGGCATGTAGTCGACTTGTAAAGCAACACAAGCGTAGTGTTGATGATATGCACTACGCCGAACGAGAAGTCCGCACCACATACAGCCAGACAATCTAACTTATTGTTTATCCTCTGCATAGAACATCTAATATTAGTGCCATGCTGATGAGCTGAGGGAAGCTTGCGAGACCTCAATGAATAATAATTTTAAATCCCATTTGAGTCATCGACAGGACACGCCATGCTGCAATATGATTGGCTGCCTCATGCAGGCAAGACTTGCTGGAAATCTATTGCGATTCTTAATAACGCCTCAATGGACAGTATGTATGTCTTTTGCTGCCCCCAGGTGGACAAGGCAGACACAGCAGCTGCAACGTAACAAGCTGTTTCTGATGAAACTGCTGACGCAATAACGACGCTGATGTATTCCCATCGCCTTCCCGGAGCGCCATTAATCACAAGGCCGCTGTTAAACACGGCCCGCCGCTGGCGTGGAGGTGCGCGCTAAATGATGCATGCTGGCCAAACGGCGGCCAAACGGCGGCCCATCGAGTAATTAGCGAGACCGTCGTCTCCGTAGCCGCGTAACGGAGCAGCGCCGGCCCCTTTCGCCACGGCGCGTCAAAGTTTTCTCAAGTTGAGACTTCCTGGAAAAAGGCTTTTCATGGCCGACAATAGGCTCGCAGTTAATTAACAACACAATAGCTCGCTAGCTTTTAACTGCAAAGTGCATCGTAATTGTGTGAGCTTTTTTTTTTCTCTTTCTCTATTCAAATGTGTTGAGTGCCTCCAATGAAACGCTGATAATTGTTTTGTATTTGTTTGTTGGTGCCAGGTGAATAGACGTGTGTCAATCTATTATCGCACCAAAAAGAGTTGCTCAGCCACAAACCCGACGCTGCGTCTTTTCCAATTAAGTAGGTGGGGGGGGGGGGGGGGGGTTGAACTTGCCCCACTCATTAAATGTAAAATTATGTAAATGATTGTAACACCTGGCATTTATTGTTCAGTTTTTAGTTAGTTAGCTCGTTGTGTTGAATGTAAACAGATCAAATTTAACCTTAAATAGAAAAGCTACAAATGTGAAGCTCCTCATATCTCATTGAAAACCAATTTACAATGCAATTTCTCACTCGCTCTTTGTCCTTTGATGGTAAGATTTCAATTTGGGCTGCTGGTTTGCGATTGTCCGCCAGATGGCGCCACTTTTTCCTATTCAAAGCATGAAGCGAAACCTTACATCGTTTTCTGTGTCACGATTGATTTGGAAAGTGATGTGTAGGGCAGTCTACATTCGTGTTAAACAAATTAAATTAAAATTGCCAGAAACATGAATAATATTTGATGTGTAAAGTTCAAGATTAATTTTTTTTGTACTAGCGACATTATAAAAAGCATTTAAAGACATTGTTTTTGATAGTCCTAAATGAATGCAATATATGTCATTTAAATTAAGACGACTGGTTTTCAATTTAAAATTTATTCTGTCCACCAGGTGGCGCCAAGCTTTTCCCATTCAAAGCATGAAGCAAAACATCAAACATTATGCTCTTTTCTACAAGCACCTCAACTGAACTGATCTGTTTGTGGCTGTTGCTTTGGAAAATGGTTTAATCTCAAGTCAAAATTTTCATAATAAACTACTTGAATAATAAAATATGTTTATTATACATCAAAAACATTTTTGTTATAATTACTCTGTCACCTTTCTATGTTCCGACGAGACGCTCATTTTTTTTTACATTCCACAATTTTCCACCCCAAAAATCTGTTTGAAATGAATGGATACATTGATTTCTAATCTGATTCAATCCACTCAGCTTCAACACGTAACGAGCTTTCCAGCATTTCCGCGAGAAAATTCCTAAACTAATCAAGCTTTTGTTTTTTTCCCTCCTTCAAAGTCTCACGTTGTACATTTTCTACATTCCAATTCATTCTACAAAGCATTTCCGCAGTAGTTTCCAAATCTGAATATTTTAGGGCTCATAAGGGTTATTGCCGCTCTAAAACATGAACAGCTCATGTATGATTTTTCTCTTGTGTTGGAAAATGCTGTCACCAACTAGACATGAAAAGGAAAACATCTCTTGAAGTGGTGCATACTGTACATATTTGATAAACGTACTGAAGGCTCATGAAATCTTGAGTTTTTCTTCCCATTTGCCTTAATGGCTGCTGTGGGCTTGTGCGTTTTCTCCCGAGCGCACATTACATTTTCCTGCACCGCTGACGGTTTATTCACGCCTGCTGGACCCGGATTAAGAAATCCATTTCATCCTCATGCGCCGCCGCCAAGAATGCGGAATATTCCGCCGCTCGTCAGCCCTGAACGATTGCGTCTCCTGCCGCGTGCAGATGGTGTGGGAGAGCGGCTGCGTGGTCGTCGTCATGCTCACGCCCATCTCGGAGAACGGCGTCAAGCAGTGTCACCACTACTGGCCGGATGAGGGTTCTGACGTCTACCACTTCTACGAGGTACGGATAGTCTGGAAATGTCTTTTGGACCCGAGTGAGTTAACCTTGCCGCCGTGTTTGGCGGTGCGCCTCCAGGTCAATCTGGTGTCCGAGCACATCTGGTGCGAGGACTTCCTGGTCCGGAGCTTCTACCTGAAGAACCTGCACACCAATGAGACGCGCACCGTCACGCAGTTCCACTTCCTGTCCTGGATGGACCGCGGCATCCCCAACACGGCGCGCACCCTCTTGGACTTCCGCAGGTACAGCAGAGCGCCGACCCCTGACCCCTCAGCTCGTTCACCCCCCACCTTCCTTCCTTCCTTTTTTTCCCGGTTTGGTGGCTCTAACAAGGTTTCTCTCCTTTCCCTCAGGGTTAGAATAGTTTTGAGTTTTCATTATTTTTATATATATATATTTAGATTTTATATTGTATTTTGTTATTTTGTTTTGACAGTTAGTTTTAATTAGTTTATAGAACATATTTGTTGTTTTTTATTTTTTTTCAAAAATGTTTTTGTATTAGTTTTAGATATTTTTACTGTATATGGAGTATACGTAAATGTTAGACAAAAAAAATCCTCTCTCTAAAATGATAGTTACATGCGATGTAATTCAGGTTTTTTTTCTTCTTTTTATTTGATTCCATTAACGCAAATGTTTTTTTTCCTATTTGTGTTTTCTTTATTTGATTCCTTTTTCGGTTAACTATAATAACCTTGCCGTCCCCGCACCACCTCCTTGCCCTCACCTCCCTCCAGCACATGTGATGCAGCAAATTAACAGCCCCGCACTGCCTGGCTTGGCTTGGGAAGAAAACAGCTCATTCAAAGAGCCAATTAAAGGCGAGCCGCCTGACTAAAAAGAGGGGGCGAGTGCTCGGGGTTTGTTAGCGAGGGGATCGCCTCGCCCCGACTCCTCCGGGAAACCACGGAGGGACAACAAATGAGAATAGATGCATCTGATTTGGGGATGGAAATCTGTCCCCCCTCTTTCCGTGCTTGTTAAGGCAAAGTGAGGGGATGGCGTCCTCTTTGGTGCTTTTTTCCCCTTCCAATTAGCTCGTACTGTATTTATCAGAGTGCAGGTTTTTGTGTGTGTGCGCGGCAGGGTGTCGATTCTTTTGAGGTTTCGGCCGTGTTTTGCGGTTGCCAGTGTCATTTTTGTGATGTTGCAGCTAGTAATATGAGCCCAGTTGCATAGTCACAAAAGTGATCATTGGAAACTGTGTCTCCTCAGCCAGGCCTGTGCACAACCTGACTCTCTCTTGCTCGCTCGCTCTCTCTCTCTCCCACCTCTCCTTGCGCTCTCGCTTTTGCATGGGAAGTTTGGGCCATCTTTGCTGCACTTTTTGGCACAGATCCAACATGTATGACCTTGACCCCACTGGATATAGCACATGAAAAAAAGTGTCGTATTTTTAATTATATAAATACATGCCTCTTAAAAGACGGGAAAACGCGTCTCTGGCATTCAATGAGTTGAGGAAAAGTACGATAGAAAATGGATGGAATGTATGATGTCGTGATTGTTTTTTTATTTAGACGATTTTGAGAATTTATTTTACAGAATATTCAACTACTGTATGATTCAGCTAAATTAATTTGTATATTTTAAAAAGTTCATTAATTTTAGTATTGTAATTCAATTGAAATCCAAACTAACAACAAAATATCCGCATACTTTATTTTTTTTTTCCCTCCCAGTGGAAAGGACTCTCGTAAAAATTACTATTCAAGGACGGCACAAAACTGCTGAACCAACAACCAACATTAAGTGCAAGAATTCATTTTGTGCATTTTCACAAAAGTAAACACACTCAAGATTTTGTTTTATCATTATGATGTTCACGTGTTGTTTTTGCACGAACGCTCCCAGCTGTCTCCATAGCGACGGCGGCGTGCAGAAAAAGCTTTCCGCCGCTCACAATTGGCCGGCGTTGCGCAATCACAACATCCCGCCGCCGCCCGTCACAATAACGCGCTCCCCAATGACGCTCCATTCATTGAAATGCCTCCACTCCAGTTAAAGTGATGGATTGGCGGGCGAGTGCGCGCGCGTGGCTCACTTGATTATTGCCATATTTATTTCGTCCAGGCGCACCGCATGTAATCGGTGGCATTCATCTTTGTTTTGCCGTCATGATCCACAATAACGTGCTTTTCCTTTTTCTTTGTCTTCTTTTATTGCAGAAAGGTTAACAAGTGCTACAGAGGTCGATCTTGCCCGATTATTGTTCACTGCAGGCAAGTATTCCAACCTGATGATTGTCAAGATGATGATGCTGATTGGTGACTCAAACGGGGGTGCGCATGTTTTCAAACATAACAACTTGCTACAAACATGAAATGGTGTACATGAAAATAGTTCACAATTTAGAATCCTCCAATTGTCCAGTATACATGCTTCTGGTTTTTGCTCTTTTGGCTAAGCTTCAAATCAAAATGGCCGACTTATTATTCGATGACCGGTAAGGCTGAACAATTTTGAAAATAATTATAATAACTTACTTGCTTACCTAATTAGAAAAATCTTAGTGGCCTGCATTTGGCTATTGAAATCAATTAAAAGTGTACACATTAAAGCACTCCATCATGATGGTTGATTTTGTTGACGTTCTTGTGAAATTCTAATTTTCTAATTCAAAATTACTGTAGTTAAAAAAATAAATTACATTTCTTGATCACATTAAACATCTTTTTTACTGGCTCAAATGTGGCTATTAAAGCTCATTAAAATGGAAAGAGTATGAATTAAAGCACTCTGTGATGATGGTTGTTTTTAATGACAAGCTGTTAAATTTGCTCTTATCCATGCTACCCAAAAAGAAAAAGAAAAACCTTAATAAATAGTAAAGCACTTAACTAATTATTTATTTATTTATTTAATTGACTGAGCATTGAATCCGAGTTATTGTTTCAATTGCATTCCTAAACAGAAACATTTGTTGAAGTTGTTGGTCATTGCGCTTGAGTTCTATTTCTAGCTCAAAATTGTCTCTAAAATTTCAATATTCAGTTTGAGCTTTCTGAACCAATTTGAAACAGCCCACATTAAAGCTCATAAAATTGTCATGATAACTGTTTGACAACAAAATTGAATAGCACTTTTTTGTTAAAATGTCAAACCAGAGTTATTTACTTGCATTCCTGAAAAAAAATAATACGATTTTTAAGTGGCTAAAATGTGGCTTTTAAAATCCAATTTTAAATTCCTGAACACATGGAGAGCTCACTGAATTGGAAAGAGTCCGCATTAAAGCCATGCCTTTATTAAGCACTGTACAGAACATGAACAGCTTTGATGTACCGTTTTTTCTTTTTGAGGGAGATGTTGACGTCGCTATGCAAGGCTTAAATTATTTTTTTTAAAAGTTTGGCTTAAGGCCGCTTTGTGGTAAACACCCAATAACCCGCCTGAGCACATTTTACAGGCGCACCCTTGTCAAGTCATGCGTGTGGCGGGAAACGCCGAGCGCAGATTAATGAAACCGCCCCGCGCTTCTCCCCACCGCGTTGGTTTGGCCCGCGCCTTTATCGGAGAGATGCGCGCGCCTTGTTTGCAATTAACATGCAGCGCCACTGAATGGCCGGCGGGCACAAAGGGAGGCTTTTCAACACGCCATCTCTGGAGTAATGGAGAGATGGAGAGAGAAAAAAGCGAGTCCCCTCCAAAAAAAAAAGCTGTTCTTCAAACCGCCGCTGGTCTCTCAACCTTGTCCTGTGCTCCCGAGGTGTGTGCTTTTAAAAGCCTTTGTCCTCTGGTGGGCTCTCAGAAGCCCCCCCAGACACCCCATCCCCCCCTTGCCCCCCCCCAATCACCCCTCGCCCCCCGACTCCCTCGACATTGCTCGCCCAGACCACACATGCATCATCCAAATGTCACATTGTCGATTTTATTGAACAGAAAACTTTTTGATTTTTAATAGTTTTAGTATTTGTTTTTAATCTTTTTGCACACTATATATATTATAATATTTAAAATGTTTATTGTAATCATGCTCACTTGAATGTTTACACTTTTAAAATACAAAAAAATATATTGTTTTTATTGTTCCTGTAAACACTTAACCTTAAATTTATAGCATAAGAAAAAGGCACACACAAAAAAAAAATATATTTTTCAAACTTTGTGGGACTAAATTTGTATAACAGATTAAAAATGTGATTTTTATGAAAATATAACATTTAAAAAATATATTCTACAACAAAAAAATGTTTTATATTAGAATTGTTTTTATTATCTAACAAGAATACATGTGGAGGACTATGAGGGAAAGTCCATTTTTAGAAAAAAAATATATAAATTAATTTGTCCAAAAATATTAAATGGTCCAAAAACCAAGTAGTCTCAATATTTTGATGGGGGAAAACATTTTGAAAGTAAATTTGTAATTCACAGGAGAAAAAAAGTTGTATTTTTATGAGAATTAAGTTTTAACGTTACTGGGTTTTTTTGCTTTCCATTTCTTAAAGCAATAACATTTTTATATTGGCTCTCAAACCTAAACCAAACATTGTGGACTCAAATTCTTGCTGTATTTGGGGTCATTCAGCATCCTTAAGATGATTCTACCATGAATTCTATTGTGTAAGATTTTGACAGAATGACCTGAAATGTACATTCAGGCGCTGAAAACTAATTTGAATAAGGTTGCAAACCTGCAAGAAAAAAAAAAGCGGCAATTTATGAGACTAAAACTCCTATCATTTGATATCTGCAATATTTGTCTTGTCTAATGATCTGTGTCCTCTTTTTCTGTCTGTGTCAACCTGCAGTGACGGCGCTGGCAGGACTGGGACTTACATTCTGATTGACATGGTCCTCAACAGGATGGCAAAAGGTAAACGTTGCCGTGGCAACGCTCTGCTTTTCCACCGAGGGTCTGGGTGATGCGTTGGAGGGTGACGTGGGGGGGTGCGGGAACAAAAGCCCCCCGCGCAAATGAGAAATCGGGGGAAAAAAAAAAAAAGAAGCTAGATGAACATTAGTAATTTATTAGTCATTTATGCTGCTGTCACGCCGCATCGACCTGCATGACGATTGCCGCATGAATTTAGATGGCACATGCATGCCAATGAAACGGAATTCATTTACAGTTTGCCATCAATGTTTCATACAAGCAATGTGTTCATTTGATGAGTTTTTTTCTTTTATCTTTCTGCGGCTGCGTTATTATTGTCTTAGAGTGAACCCTTTGCCGTGAATAGCAAAATTCAGAAAAATGCGTTTACATGCCACATGATGGCAAAAAAAAAAAAACACCATGCTTGTAGCATGTATGGAAGGCATGAACCCATGTGAAGAAAAGAGAAAAAAATTGCTATTTGTGCTAAAAAGTTGGAATATGATCACAATTTTATGAGGAAAATGTTATATTACAAAACTTATTTATGTGGGATGTTTTGCAAGAATCCTTTTGTAATATTACTGGATAAAAATGTTGTAATTTTAGGAAAGTCAAGTTTTTAAATATTTGCATAATATTTAGCAAAAATATGAGGAAAAAAAGTATTGCGAAGTCGTAGATAATCATTAAAACATTTGTATTATTTTATAAGAATAAAACATGTTTCAGTACTGGGCAAACAAATTTATGATTTTTTTTTTACCCATTTTTAAGATTTTTGCGATATTGGAAGAATAATTAATCCATTTTTACAAATACAGTGATTATAATTCTATGCACACACAAAAAATAGTGAGAATACAATTTGTCGTAGTTGCTAATACAGTGGTCATTAATCCTTTCCAACACCAATTTTAATTTTTGTTAAATAAATTGAATTGTAAAAACAAAAAATAGCACTTTATACTATATAAATAAAAATTTAAAAAAACAACAACATTTAAATCAAATGTAACATATTAAGCACTTTGTGCATCATGACTTGCTTGAGCTGCTTCTGGTGTGCCTGCCTTGACCACCGGGGGGCAGTATGACACAAACATACTGACAGTCACAACTTTTTAGTAAGCGGCAAAAATAATAGTTGAAAGGGAGCGTGTGAAATTGTTGGAAATTCTAAATGGATTTAGCGTCCATTGTGGATGTTTTCAGGCCCCCCAAAGGTCAGCCTGCGTCAATTAGAAGAGCCCCTCCATGGCTTGGCCTGCCCTCTGGCCTTTGACCTCTCAACTTTGCCCTTTCCCCAACTCAAAATGGCCGCTCGTTAGAAGAGGTTGCGGCTGGCGCTGGTTCTTCAGTGACAAATGTCCCCCGTTGTCCGCGGCGATGAAAGACACCCGGCGCGCTCTTTTTAACCTTTTGTTCCCTGAGCCGTGCCCCAACACCCACCCACCCCCCACCCCCACCCAAATGCCCCCTTCCCCCCCACTAGCCTTGTATAAAATGGACATAATCTGGCCCTCGAAAGCTTTTCTTTGGCTTCTCGTTTACTCTGGACTTCGGCCCTCCCTTCTTACACATCAAAGTTGTGTTTGAAGCACTCAACTACTTTTTCCACTATTAAAAAAAATATATACTTTCGCTCAGCCTTGTGTTTGCAAACATACTGGCTACGTTTACCTCCCTCATTTGCATAATGCAACCATGTATATCCGTGTGAGAATGGGCGTTATCAATGATTATTTAAAATAAACAGTCATAATAAATATAGAAAAGTATATAGGAGAAGAAATATAACATATTTTTCAAAATTCTAATTTCAGAAGAAAATTGCATAATTGTACAAGAATAAAGCAGTATGAGAATTTATAATTATAATTTTATGCCAAAAGTTTACAGTTAAGAAATACATTTGTAGTATTCATAATACAAGAAAAGGTAGCAATTTTATGAAAATAAAAAATAACTTTAAGAGAATAAACTAATGACAAAAGTCATAATTTAATGAGAATATATTGATAATGAACAGTTTTTGATAGTTAAACGGCCATCGTGCCGCTCCTTCTGCTATGCCCACAATGGCCTCCTGGGGGCAGTATAAGACACAGATGTGACGAGTAAATAAATATCATCCGACGTCCTCCAAAAGAGATGATGTCATAGAACCAGCCCAGTATCGTACCTTGTATAGCGTCGTGGCACTTTTCGCATAACCTCCTCTCGCATATTTGATCAAGATGCGCGAGTCGCCGTCCGAGCCTTCCCAAGGGATGAATGTAATCATTTGCAATCGGCCTTCTAAAAAAAGGGACCGGTCGCGTAGAAACGACGAGATGGACAGATGTGAGCTGGATTAGCCCGATTGCTTTCAACTGCCTCCAATCTTGTGCGTGCGTTGCAGGTGCTAAAGAGATTGATATTGCTGCTACCCTGGAGCACTTGAGAGACCAGAGAGCCGGCATGGTCCACACAAAGGTAAGACCCCCCACACACACACACACACCCCCGCTGCCTTTGAGCTCGAGTGGTTTTGAGGGAGGGGGGGGGGGGGGCGAGATGAAAAGAAAAGACGTCGCTTTGGTTTGTGAACTCCTTCAAAAATCAAGAAAGTTTGATTGGATGCCAGTCACGAGTTTTTTGGAGCAGTTCAAATATTCACTCTTGTGATCGAGTGCCAACAAATAATCACTCATAAAAGTTGCTATTATTACTTTCACCAGAGAAATCTAGATGTGTCCTTTAAGAATAAAGTCTGAATTTAATGGAGGGGATTTTGTAAGAATATATTCATAGTAAAACGTACACCTGTTAAAATGTAATGGGGAGGAGAAAAAAAGTCCCCCCAAATAAAAAAAAAATAAAAATGCTGAAAAATATTCTAAATGTTTTCAACAAATTTTGGAGGAGAAAAAAAAAGATATATATATATATATTTAAAAATTATATTTTTTTGTTTCATTTAAAAAAAAATTTTTTAATTCTGCTAATCCGGTTGACTGTATAGTTAGTTTTTTCAGATATAGATATATATATAAAACAAAGTTGGATTAAAAAGAGCAAATTGTGTACCTTTACAAGAAAAATGTCAAAATTTTACAAGAATAAAGTCAGAATGTTAGAATATTTTTTTTATTATGACAAAAAAAAAACATGTAATTTTACTGGAATAAAGTTGTAATGTTCTGAGAGTACATTTCAAATTTTATAAAAAATACATTTGTAATTTTCACAATCAAGAATTATGAAAAAAAAATCTAAAATGTTATGAAAATTCATAACAGTGGGGAAAGTTGCAACAATTCATAATTTTACAAAAAATAAAAGTGCAATATTCTGTTTCAAAAAAACTAAACTCTTATTAAAGCTATAAGAACAAAAATTATGTGTAAAATCTTTTGTTTGTTTGTTTTAGTCATTTTAGTTTTTCATTCATTTTCAAGTTGAATGCAAAAATTCTCAAGAAGCTTTATCAGAAAAGTCATTTTGTTTTTACTCATTTCCAGCGCCTGAGGCCAGTTTGAATACGCAGCATGAAATGTGTTCAATTTTGTCCGATAGCTACCAAACTGGACCCCCGTCTACTTATCAGAGGGCGCAAAAATGGCCGGCCCTCCCAACGGGGCTTAGAAGCCCCAAAATCCAAGCAGAGCCGGCCCATTTCATATTTCTGACATCACACGACTTCGAAAATAGAAAAAAAGCCGATCGGCCACCGGCGGCTCCCGCCCGTCGATCGATCGACTTTTCCTTCGGGCCCGGCTGTGTGTGTTGACACATCTAAAGGCCTCGGCACTCCTACGCGCCTCTTCTTCTTCTTTTTTTTTGTTGTTGCCCCTGAGCCTGGGGAGAAGAGTGCAAAAACAGCAGCAACAGCTCTGTGGGGGGAAACATCAATCACGCTGTTGCTTTGCTCTGGAGGGGAAAAAAGCAACAAAAGACAAACAAAAGCGAAGCTGGCCTCGCCAAATACTTTCATACTCGACGTCTACCAGGACCAATTACCATCTTCAAATGTGAATGAGAGTACTTTTTGTCACAAATGTTGTCCCGCAGGAGCAGTTTGAGTTTGCGCTGACGGCCGTGGCCGAGGAGGTGAACGCCATCCTCAAAGCGATGCCTCAGTGAACCTCGTCCTCTTCATCAAGCTCGCTCGCCATCAACTCGACTTCTATGTATGAATATGTATTTGCGTACTTTCAGCGTGTCCGGTGGCCAAAGGGTCGCGTTCGGGTACGACCAGTTTGGTCCCCCGGGGCTCTAAGCTGATTGGATGCCTGAAGCGAGGGGTCGATGAATCAGCCAATGAAAAGCATGTCAGGTTTGGGAGAGTTGAACTCCGAAAACAAGTTGTTGTTTTTTTAAAGAAGAATCAATGACTTAATATTGGGAGATTATTTTTATTTATTATATGTAATTATATGTAATTTATTAAATATGTATTTATTTTATAAAGATAAAGTTTAAAGTATTGTGTAAAAAAAAAAAAAAAGTTTTAATAGAATATATTTCTTTAGTCTTATTTTATTTATCTTCTATATGTAATTTTACTATTTTATTGAGATTATTATTTATTTATGTTTTGAAATAATTATTTTTTAATACTTATGAGAAAATAATTTTTACTAGAATAAAAAGGACATTTCCTTTTCCATTAAATACAAGAATAAAATCATATTTTTTTCTTACAATTACATTCTTGTTTATTTTATTTAAAACAAAATATTGTTTTAAAGAATGAATAATGCGATTAAAGCAATAATATTATAGCAGATAAAATAATTATTGAAAAATTTATTTTTGCAAATATAAAGTTATTTAATTCATTTTTATACAGGAAAAAAAATCCATATTTGTCCATTATTAACTCAACACTAATAATAAATATTCCAATAAAAATGTAATATTGCAAGATTCCTGTCATAATATTACTATTAATAAAACGTGATTTATTTATTTTTTTGGGGGTCATTTTACAGAAAAATTCATTTTAGAAACATTTGTCATAACTGGATATAAACACCAAAAAATATTTTTTTGTGTGCGTGTTTTGGGAAACAAGAATAAAGTCAAGAAAACATGCTTTTCATTGACATATGCGATGTACAGACGTACCTGAACGCACCCTTCTTGTGCCACTGGCCAGCTTTGACATCACATAGCGTGAAAAGTTCCACAGATGTAAAAAAAATATATATATATATATAAATATATATAATAATTATTATTATTATAAAAATTAATCATATAAACTTCTAAGAGTATGTACAGTTGACTGTATGGATTGTAATATTGTACAAATGACATAAATGATGTTTTGGAACAATTAAAACTAAGTAACCCGAGGAAAAAAAATATTTAGAATGAAGTCGTTGATTGCGAGAACAACTTCATGAAATATGAGAATAAAAGTCGAATTGACTGTAACGCTCGTTACTTTGTGAGAATAAATTTGTATTACAGAATCTTAGAAGTTACAATTGCAATAATTGCATCATAATGGAGAATATCATTTTATGAGTAATATCATAAAATTTGAATAGAGTCCTAATTCCAAGTGAGAAAATGTTTACGAAACGTATGATTCCTTGAATGAGGTCAACGTTGATGTTAATAGTTTGATCACATTACCGCAAACATTACGTTAAGAGACTGCACAAACACACAAACCGTTGTTAAAATGTGTATAGCATAGCTTGAAATGTATTACTACTTTTTTCCCGTAACTACATTGTTTTCCTTGTAACTGTTTCAAATCTTTTCGGTGCTGCCCTATAACTCCTTGCCGACCATAACTGTAAATATCCACGTGCTAAAACGTCCGTCGCTAGGAAGCGTTCCATCTATTTTAATCGAGAGCGTCGTGGTTGTTGTATTCACGCATCGCGGATGCATTGTGATATGTTTGTGCAACATGACAAGAGTACGACTCGATGAGAAAAAAATTTGTGTCTCCACGGTAACATTGATTCATTGATAATAAAGATCGTTTTAAAAAAAACACACCGTCTTGTCTCTTTGCTAATCCACACACCTTGTGAAAAAAAAAAATCTAGTTTTTGCTAGCGCAAACTGCAATCTGAAAATAAAGGGTTTTTTTTTTTAGCTCTTACCACGCAAGGCTTCAATCGTTGGCTTTGAATTTACGTCACAAAAGATGAACTCGATCCCCGAGTGAAGTGCTTGTTTGGAAAAGTGCCTGGGATGCTTTCCAGGAAAGAAAAAAAAGAAAAGAAAAAAAGCCCAGCGTGCGCATCTTGTCGGTTGGTGAAAGGCGAGCAGATCGGCGCGACCGAGCCTTCATGTCGTTCCAAGGCCTCGCCGGCTTTGATCGGCTCCACAAACAAAACGCGCTTTTTAAGTCGCCTGAGATCATCATCATAACTCCATGAATAAAACACTTATGATCCATAACTTAGACACTAATTGCATTATAAAAAATAAAAAGGAAAAAAGAAGCTAGCTGACTAGATGTTACTGTTAGCTTGCTAGCATAACACTAACTTTGTATACATTTCAAGAAAGAATGGGAATACGGTTGAAAAATCATATCAAAAGACAGAAATCTACCCCCTGCACAAAAAAAGTCAATTTGCTATTTGTTTAAACATGTAGCTAGCGTCAGACAGCTATGCTTTATCTTAGCTTGCTAGCTCATTTGAGTTTTAGCTTGGTGGCACAGAACGCTCTTACAAATTTTAATGAAAACGTTTTTTACCACAATTCTAAAGACGGAAATCTTCAACAAATATTTGTTTAAATGTTTAGCTAGCGCCAGACAGCTACATGCTATCAGAATTTGATAGCTAGTGAGGTTTAGCATGGTAGCTTCATACAAATTTGGATTAAAAAAAAGAAACAATGGATGAAATATTTCATCACAAGGCAGAAATCTTGAAATATGAAAATATATTTGCTTCAATGTTTAGCTAGCATCAGACAGCTATATTTGCCTGCTAGTGAGGTTTAGCTACGTCGCATGGAAAGACGGAAACTTTCTCCAAATTTGGATGAAAAAATATTAATATAATAAAATGTGTCACCTAACTTAAATCTTTTTTTTTTTTAAATGACGTGCTAAGCAGAATATTTTTATCTGTCATTTTGTAGTTTAGTCCTCATGTCGACATGGAGCGGGCAGTGGCATTTTCCGTGCCTCTTACCTTGTCCCATCATGCACCTGGGGACAGCGACTTGGCATTTGGGGGCCATGTTTGCGCGTCTTCGCCGACCGACACGACTGTCACTCATCCTAAGTGAGTTTCTCAACACGCAACTGGCGGGCGCACTCCGTCGGTACTTCGGTCATTTGCATAGCCAGATTGCTTTCTTTTGATCGGATGGACTTTTTTTCTTTTTTCTTTTGCCCCCACAACATTCTTGCCAAACTAAGACCGATTAGTAAAAAAAAAAAAAAAAAAAGACAAAAAAAGACGCAAATGATTGCCCGACAAATGGATGACAATGTCGCCATGTTGTTGATTGGCTGTGGTGGGTTGTTGCTGTTGCTAGGCAACTGTTACTAGGACGGTTGCCATGTCGAAGGCTCACTAGGAAACGTCATGAATCATGGATGCTTGACTTTCCCCACCCCATCTCATCTGTAATGCAGATTAGCCCCCAACACACATCCGTGTTACCTTTTAAGGGAGAGAAGAAAGAAAAAAACTGGTGCAAGATGTATAAACTTTTTTGTTTTTAACATTCAGACCATGGACGATGCAACTTGTGTGCTCAAGGGCCATTTATTTATTGTCTACAATGAACAGGTCCTCAATTTTTCACCGTTTTTTT